>NC_136072.1:1007702757-1008302757 GCF_964261635.1 Lissotriton helveticus | reverse complement strand
AACTCATTTTGTGTGTAAATAAGGGCACAAATTAGCCATTAGGATTAGTTCTGGAAAGTTCTTAATAAACCTGTTTGAAATACCTGTACTTCCTCTCTTCTTCTGTTCCCTCACTTACGTAGCATCAAGATGCCATTTTAATGTATGTTTTACGCCCTTAAAGTATTTTTAAGTATTTTCTTTCTTTCATTCATGTATTCATTCAGCGTGTTTCCCTCTCTGTGTGGCCTGAAAGCTCTCTCTGCCGTGAGATTTGGAACTCACAAGGGTTGAACAGTGTACTCCACCATGTGGGACTGGATCATAAAAAAGAGTACATTTGAGATAACGTGACCATGGCTCCCAACAACCATTTTTCGGGGAGGAGTTTCTAGAAAAAAAATTGAAAATATTAAATCGGCCGACAAAGCCATTTAGGAAAGAAAGAAAGAAAAGTTGTTCTTCCCTTTCTCAACCCAGAACCTCAAATACACAAGTTTACAATATTCAATGTCAGCAACTGCATCAACTGTATTACGTTCTTTACAGTCGTGGCCGGCATGACTCACGGGTGGGGGGCAGGTTAATTTTAAATAATGAAAAAAAGTTACGTTACTTTCGCTGGCCAGGTCCGGTCCAACGTCGTCATGTGTCGTCTCTGCTTCATTGCTCCACACAGGAAGCAGGCAGCCTACCACCGCTCCCCTAAGCCACAGTTGCAATGGCAGCGTTGTGATTGGTTGGAACGCTGACCACACAGGTGTCTATGGGGAGACCATTTTCTCCATGTAGGCTGCATGCAGCCTACATGGAGAAAAGGGAGAGTGTGTATGGCTGGTTTGGTAGGCCCTGGGGCAGACCATACAGTCAGCGCCCTCAGAGTGGGCAAGCCACTCCTCCCCTGCCCTAGAGCAGGACCGCCCACCCGCCAGCCCCCAACCAAACCCTTCTGCTTTCTCGTAGTGTGAGGAGCAGAAATATAAAATGGTGTTTGTAATACCATTTTATGTTTCTGCTTCTTGCACTGCGAGAAAGCAGTGAGGTGACGCTCCTCCGCCCACTTGGAGGAGCCGCCCCAGGTTCTTTGCAACATGCCAGGGGAACACGAAGTGCTATGATACAAAGGACTGTTTGTTTTGATTCATTGATACACAATGAGAAAGAACAGCATACACAATGACTTTACAGGTAGGGGTAAGAACAGAAGGTAAACAAAGGAAGCATATTTCAACATTAGTACCAAATGTGTTGACGCTTGCTGAGCAGAGGTGCACCACAATCAGACTGCCACATTCCATGTACTTGGAACCTCACACCCAGCACATAATCTGTTGCCAGAAATCCCATGAACCTCATAACCTGTGGCGCAGGTGAAGCAGCCAGGCACCCCTTCTAATTTTTGATACTGCTTGGAAACTATTGGGTATGTCCAGCATCCCTCTGTCACCCCCACACACTTGTGTGACTGCTTCCAGTACTTAATACCTCCTCACCCCCATCTGTAGATCTCCCCATGGGTTCTTCATTCCAAATTCCTGACAATGCACCTGCCTGCTTACAACTTTGGGGCTGATTACGATGGCAGTGAACCCGCCACCGCAGGTTGCCGGTGGCGGGTTCACCGCCATCGTAAGGCCAATTACCGGCAGCCAAATTAGGATGGCGGGCAGTGTGCCAGAGGCAATCATTATAATTGCCTGTTTGACCGTGCCGCATCCACAGAATGGTGGCGGTGCCTAGCAGGCACCATCCGCCAGATCAGGATGCTGGATCCCCGCCAGCCTTTCCATGGCGGTTCAACCACCATGGAAAGGCTGGCAAGGATGTACTTTGGGGGCCCGTTGCGGGCCCCCCTTGTGCAGGGGAAGTTGGTATGTGCACTTGGTGGACGCCATTTCCCTGAACCATGTGGCAGGCACAGCATGGTGCCTGCCATGTAGTGCAGGGAAATGTAGACAGTGCTTTTTTTAACATTGCGGCGGATGCTACAGCCAGCAACACCCGTCCCAATGTTAAATATGCCGTTTGCTTCCGCTGTGGTGGCAGTCGCATCCTAATTTTATTAGCTGGACCGCCGCCTTATAGGCGTGCAGTCCCCATCCCCGGGACGATGGCGGACGGACATCGTAATGACCCCATAGTTTGTAACCTCTCGCACTCCTCACCTTTTCCAAAACCTTGTGTAATATTTCCAGTGTTCTAGAGAATCACATTGTTAATTTAGGCATTGATGCCATCTACCGAAAGGTACAGTTTTTCTCTCATCTTCTCTGCATCCCCTATGTTGTTGATTATGCTAAAAAAGGCAGTTTGTGGGACCTACCTTCTCAAGCATCCTTCTTCTCGGACTGAGCTTGATCACCGCATTCTAATTTAGTTTACTGTACCTGATCCCACACCAAGGTTACTAATCCCACTCACACACTAAATATATGTCATTCCATCAAGGTTAATAATATTGACCTACAAAAATCCACTTCATTGCCTACCGCTATAGCGACAAGGAAAATATCTCCATATTTACTAGTCTAAACGCCTCATCTACTTACGTTGACAAAATAGTGGTAGTTGATATAGTATATATATATGTATATATATATATGTATATATATATATATATATATATATATATATATATATATATATATTTATATATATACAATATTTTTGACATGCAATATATCACATATGATGTTGTGAAACGGGTCACCCTACTGCAAGTGTCTTGCCGCTGTATTACACTGAGTGCCCCGCAGGCGTGCCCCATGCAAATGAGGGAATCCCTGTGCCTCTGCGCCTGTAGGATAGGATAGGAAAGGATAGGATTTAGATTTAGAGAGCGCTTGAATGCCGAGGTGTCTTGGCGCTGAAGTGAGAAGAAGGAGGTCTAGCAGCAACAGTGCAGGTCAATTATGCCCTAGGGAACAGCCACGTTCCTATTTGCTTCCTAAACATTATCCTGTTTGGTTGGAGTCTCACTGTGATAAGCAGTTGTTTCCACAGCCTAACTGCACAGAGCGATAGACTCTTTCCACCCCATCTAGCTCTACAGTCTTTAGTGGCACAGATGAGACCAGAGTTAGCTGATCTGAGACTTCTAGTGGGAATATTCCAGTGAAAGATTTTTCGAAGATCGGCAGCCCCTGTGCTGTACTACAGATGCGGGCGCCCAGGCAAAGAAGTTCTCGGGAAGCACACTGACAATGCACTACTTAAAAGGTGGCGCACTGTTGGTGAGCCCCTGATAAGCTGCCCCCTGGAGGGGAAAAGGAGTCCTAAGGATCCACCAGACATCCCCTTGCAGGTGGGTGCAGTCACTGACTGCACCCGCCTGCAAGGGGATCTCTAATCCCCTTTAAAAGTGCAGGCTTGTTGACGCCTGCATTGTAAAACATGGAGCCACTGCTTCAAAGCTGCTCTGTATTTCACTTGAATGCACTGCCCCCAGGGCAGCATGAGTTCGATTCTATGTCATATGGCGCACTTTCTCTGTTTGCGCCCGGTGAACCTGTTATTATGGTGTGACAGGGCGCTAACAGGGAAAGTGCAACCTATACATAATAGGTCACCTGTTTGATAAAACAATGAGACGTTTCTGAATTCTAAGTACATATAGTGTACCGCCTTCAATTTATCTAATTTCTTGGTTATCTAGTCAAAAATCCATCAGATACACCTTATACAACCTCTGCTTCCATCTCCCTTGCGCAACTAAACCAGGTGCAAATAAATGCTGTATCCACTGCAAGATATTTCACTATCTTTTCATTTATAGGTTCTCAATCCATTTTTTATGAAGTGGTTTTAAAAATGCATGTACATTGGCACAGCTTTTGCAGAACTGCAAAACGAATTCAATAGCGAGCAGATGTTGAGTATTTTTCATTACGAATCTTCATAACACCTTTTTTTTTGCTGACAGCTCTGTGTGGCCTGATCCAAAGCACACAACACCCTTCCAAGAGGGAAGGCCAACGCCTTTTTTCATCTGCCAATACCTTCACCCGGTCACTCGCTGGTTCCTTCAGAACTATCTCACTAGACGCCTTGACCCAAAAAGGCAACTTTACAGTGAAGAACATTTGTACTGGTTTCCTTTTTTAGCGTGGTACAAATGTTTCTGCCAGAACTGTCTACTTTCTAAACAGAGGGCTGGTAATGTAATCTACTGCATCGCAAGCTTGAATATACTGTTCCTGAAAGCAGTGCTCAATTTGTAAATTAATAAGTGTCGGTGTTAATGTTTTGGGGATCGCAGAATTCCAAGGCTGCGTTGTCTGGTTTTTACCTCATTCCTGTTTCTTCCCTTCTCTACACTCCCTGCACCTTAAACTCACTCTTGCATGTTCCTTTTCATCCCTGCCTTCTCTCTTTGTCACTGCCTTTTTTCCTTTCTCTTCATCCTCGTTTCCCTCTTTATATTTTTCTCTCCCTTGCACTAGAACAAAGTCTGATGAGTGAAAAATAAGTGCTGGTCCCCAAAAATGAATGCTGTGGGCCTCACCCGCAACCACAGGCACTTATTAGGCACTGCTTGAAAGCACATAGTAGATATTTCAGCTCTGCTCCATGTGGGTCTGCCCAGAGTCCCTTTTCAAGTCTAATTTTCGATCCTCTAAACCTTTTTTTTTTAAATTGTGGAAAAAAAAGAACAGAAGTGCAGGCCCCCAAAGTTTTTCTTAGGGATCCGCCGCCTGCTCTGTTGAATGCCTGTGATTCTGAATACCAGCCAAGTTTGGTTTCCACCTCATGCCTTTTTCTTCCATCACACTGCACTTCCTATTTCTATATCTCATTCTTAGTTATTTTTCATCTTTTTATTCTCCCTTTATCACTGTCTTCCTGTCTTTATCTTTTTCTGCATCTCTCCTTCTTGCTCTGGGTCAAAGTCTGATAATGAAAAGTAGGTACTGATCTCATAATGAATATTGGTGCCCATTATTAGCAATAACCCTCATAAGGTAAAGAGTGACCCCAGAATCTAGAGTTGCTGCTCTTCATCCTAACCTCAGTTATGACAAATGTATATATTATGTCAATCCACTGAATGCACTAAAGATTGCTGTGCCACTTTGGCAGGATTTTTAAGTGAGTTTTGGTGTAGTATTAATAGATGTAAATATTATAGCTACTTAAACATGTTCTAAACCTTAATGGGTAGGCGTGTTTTAATGTGTGACATATGATACTGTGCTAGAGTGTGTTTTGCAAGGAGGAAGAAGTGTTGTGCTCCCTTTCTTTCCGGCCCCCTTGTCGCTTCCCCTGATCCGCATTAAAAAAAAACTTTTCACACAATTTTTTTTTTTAGTTAGCGATCCAACTCGCATCAGCAACTAAAAATAAATCAAAATAAAAGCGACTATATCATTTTGTAGGCACACAAATGTGGGATCCATGCGCATACAAAATGACAAGCAAAGGCTTTCTTTTTCATTCTTTAGCCAAGCTGCATAGTATTGGGGTTGCTGTGCAGCTCGGCTAAAAACGATTGGCGGAGCCAATAGGTCTAAAAGGCAAGACCTATTGGGTTTGCCAATACTTCGTATGTCAGAGCCTGGCCAAATACTTTGGAGCATGACTCCTCTGCAGCAACAAACAAGCATTTGTAATGCAATAGGTCTTGCATTAGTTAAATGCAGAGCTATTAGCCTTGCAAATGAGAAAGAGATGCAGCGTCTGTCTGCCTTTGTTTTTTTGATTATTGACTTTTATACCAAAGGTAAAAAGAACAAGTGATGGACATGACAGAATGCTGCACAATGTCAAACATTCACCACAGTACAGAGATCTGGGCCTAAATCCATCGCTGTTTTGCTTCCCATGCCATTCCAGTTCAGATCCAGTCATATGCAAATCAGTCTTGACCCTGTTCGCAATGGGAACAGTCCAGCCCGAACTGCCAGGCCAGGTTCTCCCTGGACTGGAAACAAGCATCCTGGGACTGGTTTCGGGCATCACCCCTCATCAGCCAGGCTAGCTTGACTCCAATGGCATGGAGAGCATGGGACCCACGTCTTGGCATACCCATACCACTCGGGTTGGCAAATGCAAAAAGAACAACTGATTGAGCGAATGCTGCACAATGTCAAACATTCACCCCAGTACAGAGATCTGGGCATCCATCCTTGTGTTTGCTTTGTTCGCCCTAATTTGCCAGGGTATTCCCAGACGTAGGTTTTTTGCTCACATTGCCACTGGATTCAAGCTAGCCTGCCTGATGAGGGGTGTTACCCTAAAACCGGTGCCAGGATTTTGTTTCCGGTCCAGGGAAGAGCTTGCTTAGCAGTTCAGGCTGGACTGTTCCCATGAGGCACAGGGTCAAGACTGATTTGCATATAGCCAGGTCTGAAGCGTATTCAAGCTATCCTGGCTGATGAGGGGTGTTACCCTGAAACCGGTCCCAGGATGCTTGGTTCTAGTCCAGGGAAGACCTGGCTTGGCAGTTTGAGCTGGACTGTTCCCATGAGGCACAGGGTCAAGACTGATTTGCATAGAGCTGGGTCTGAACTGGGGTGGTGAAGTGAGCTAAAGACCGATGATGGATTCATCCCAGATCAGTGACTGGGGGTGAGTGTCTGTAAAGTTTCAAAGCTCCATCCATCATCTCTTTGTGTTTGTTTTGTAGCAATGGCAGCATGCCGCGCTTTAGTTTTCGATGTTTAAAGCTAAAGTGAGGCGTGCAGACATTGCTACAAAAGTCAATAAATAGAAAAAAAAATTATGCAACCTCCTTTTTTTCTGTTTATTTACTATTGCAACAATCTCAACATGCCATTCTTCAGCTGAGATGTTTAAAGCTAAAGTGCGGCGTGCCGATATAAAAGTAAATAAATGGGAAAGAAAGGCGGCGTCTGCCTGCCTTTGTTGAATAATTTAATCAGTTTTGCAGCACTGGCGACACCCTGCGCTTTAGCTTTAGATGCTTAAAGCTAAAGCGCGGTGTGCCGTGATTGATACAAAAGTCAATGCAGTGTCATGCAGGGCAACAGCAGTGCAGGAAGGACGGCAGCAATGACAAGAGGTGGGGTGCGAGCATGGAGGCAACAGAAGGCCTATCAAAATAAACAATTTGTGATGTCTGCTGGGAGGGAACCAAGCACACAATGGCAGGACATATGGACAGTATTAACCAACCAGAGTAAAGGAATTTAGAAAGGCAGGCCAACTAACCAACCAGAAGCACTTGTTGTGTTGAATACCAATATCCTGAATACAGCATGTCTCGAAGAGACAGCGCAAGCACTGCCTAGGTGAGACCTAAAAAGGACAACATTCTTGTATACCACCTTCAAATTTCCAGCCTTTGCTGAGCTGCAGGCTTTCCTGCCAGAGACTGCAATTGACCTTAAACATGCACTAAGTTATAACCAGTGTGGCTGAAATTATGTGGCTCATTTCGCTCAATTATGCAACAATTTAAGGTAAATTAGGCAGCAGTTATGAGGTAGCTCGTCCCAATAAAAACAGTTCTGCAGAATAGCCTCTTCTTTCTCACAGTCCCTCAAATGGGATGTTTCCATTATCTGGACAAGTTGTCATCTCTTTACATGCCGGATTACTAGTCAACAGCTGAAATGACCAGTTACCTTTCATAAAGGTACTATCTCAGCATTGCCCCCTGGGTGCAGCAATTTCAGTAACCTTTGGCCTGTTTGTGCCAGAAGCACCGTTTTTTGTTACAATCTACAAATCATGAGGCAAGTTAAGAATTATGTGTTGAATGCAGCAAATTCTTGTTTGTTCAGAACATACATATATCCCATGGCCACACAGTTACTATGTCCAGCGGCCCTGCTGATAGCATCAATTACTTGGTACTTGTAAAGAGCGGCTTGTCATCCACAATGGTATCCAGGCACTGGGCTGCTGCGTTCAGTCAAAGAGCCAGGTCTTGGGCTTCTTCTTGAAGTCTGTCAATGAGGGTGAAGTTCGGAGGGGGGGTGTTCCCGAACTTTGTGGTGAGGTGAGAAAAAGAGAAGCATCCATCAGGAAAGACCAAAGGTATGGTCCTGGTCATGTGTGGCAAAGCAAGATCATGTGAGGTGTGGCAAACACAGTACATATCTGGAGCTCCCTGCTGGAAGACACCAGCAGCTGGGGACAAAGCCTAGCAGGTTTGTGCATTCTGTGTGGTTGTTTGGCTGTCTGTGGCAGAGACAGTTACCTCCGTGTGCAAACTCTGGGGAAAAGCCTCAGCACGAGGGTGTCTAGGGGGGAAGCGCGGTGTGTTCAGCCCGTGTACTTTTTTAATCTTGATGCGTGATTAAATTTGTCTTTTAAAACTGTTTGTAAACTGTTTGCACTGACCTGCACTTTGCACCATTCGACTTTTAACTATAACCCTACCTGCTCCTTGATCTTGCCCCGGTCCGCCGTGTCCATTGTGGGCGTTTGAGCGGAGGGTGAGGAATTCTTCCACTTCCGGCATCTCCAGCGCTAGGGGTTAGCGCTCTAGTTCCTCCGTACTTTCCCCTATTTCAGGTAGATGGGGCAGCGTCCGCACCAAAGGCGCGCACAAGGCAAGCCCGTCTGTGCCCGTCCGCGACCTGCCGCGGCCTGGGGCCATACCCCCTGTCTCAGCTCTCTTGGAACGGGTAAGTGCATTACGATACTCGAGGGAAGAGCTAGTTCTGCTCTGCCCTTTGCTCAAAGCAGACTGTACACCGGGTTTGCTACCTGACTGTATACCCCATATGTGTAGAGGCTGTCACACTCTCCCCATCACTCATCTGGAGGGGATGAAGGGGGTTGACCAACTCTCCATGTACTTACTGAACTGCCGCTCATTCAAAAAACATTGTCTGAATATCTATGATCTTCTAATCGATTACCATCCTGACGTATTATTTCTTACTGAAACGTGGCTCGACGTGGCCGCCGCCCCTGATATCCGGGAGGCCCTTCCACCATCATATGGTCTCATCAGAATTGACAGAGGTCTCCAAAAAGGTGGGGGCATAGCGATCGTGTATAAAATCGACCTTGAATGCTCCTTACAGCAAGTATCGATTAGCTCTTGCGAGGCGGGCCTCTTCTCCATCAAAGTTTCCTCAGAGTGTACTATTATGGGCTACCTTATTTACCGCCCTCCAGGGGGGTCTTCACAATTTGTGGAGAGTCTCCTTGAAACGGTGATACAGCCTGCCCTCAGGTATAATAGATTCCTCATAGTAGGGGATCTTAATTTACATTTTGAGGATCTTGGCTGCACTGAGGCACAATCTGTATTCAGCTCCTTAAAAGCTTTGATGTTTAGGTTATTGGATGAAAGGCCTACTCATCAAGCGGGGCATTTGCTTGATCCCATTTTCGCGAACTGGGATGATATTAAAGTATCTACCCCAGTTAAGATAATATGGTCAGACCATTACCTCGTCCCGTTTAGTGTGCAGGGCCTATACAGAGGGGACACACCTAAACGTTTACCTTTTCCCATACGTAGGAATTGGAGAAAATTTAACCAGGAGATATTTGGTGCTGCCCTTAATCAGGAAATACCTCCTCTGAATCAAATTCTCAGGGAAGCCTGGAAAGAGTTTGAGGATTGGATAACTAGGGCCCTAGACAAGGTTGCACCCTGGACCCAAAAAGCTCCGGCACGTGGGTCTAGATCGGCCCCATGGTACAATGAGGAGTTGTGTGCTGCTAAGGCCAGATGTAAGGCTCTTGAGCGCCAATGGCGGAAAAACTACGCCATGGCTGATAAAGAATCTTACAGGAACGGCCTTAGGGAATACCATAAATTGATCAGAAAGGCGAAAAGGGATCATATTAAAGAGCGGATTGAGAGCTCGGATAATTCATCCAGAGAGCTCTCTCTTATATATAAGGAGCTTACTTCCCTCTCGGCGACTATGCCCGAAGACCCTCCCTCCGCAGAGATATGCGAAAACATAGCGGATTATTTTGTATGCAAGGTGGAAAAGATCTATGAATCCTTTCAGCAGAATATACCAGCAGATATCCCATTTATGGCTGTCTGTGAAGGACCCAGGGTGAGCTGCGCCCTTGAGGAATTCAGGGTTCCTCCGCAGGAGGAATTGTTGAAGACTATCTTAGATATCCAATCTGGAACTCCAATAGATGTGGCCCTTGCCAAGATTCTTAGAAATCATCTTCAGCTCCGGTGTGACCACATTGGTAATCTGGCCACTTTATAATTTCGAGAAAGCCAGGTGCCTGAGGAATGGAAGCTGGCCCAGGTTGTTCCGATTAAAAAGAAAACCTGTCTGAGCATGACTCAGTTAGATAACCTTCGTCCCATATCCCTTCTGCCTTTTTGTGCTAAGGTAGTTGAGAAATTGGTGAATAACCAACTGGTCAGCTTTGTGGAGGATAATTCTCTTCTCCACCCCTCCCAATCTGGCTTTAGGGCGAAGTATACTACGGAAACTGATCTACTCTTTTCCACCGAATTGCTCCGCCGTAAAGCTGATGATGGTCACACTGCAGCGCTGATCTTATTGGACCTGAGTGCGGCTTTTGACACCGTGTCGCACTCAGGTCTTCTTGCACGCCTCAGTGACATGGGAGTAGTGGGCCAAGCCCACGACTGGATGAGCTCCTTTCTGGCAGACAGGAAATTTCAAGTTCACTGCCCCCCATATAAATCCAGACCAAAATCTCTTAGACAGGGGGTTCCGCAGGGCTCTATATTGAGCCCTACGCTGTTCAATTTATATATGGAGCCCCTGGCAAGATTAGTGGAGTCCTATGGGGTGGATATTGTCTCGTATGCAGATGATACCCAACTGGTGATTACGTTATCTCATAACCCAGTTGGGACTGCAGAGAACTTCTCCTCCTGTCTTGTAGCACTCACTAGCTGGATGAAGGGTAATTGTTTGCGCCTGAATGGCAATAAAACAGAACTCCTTATCATCGGCCCGTCTCCTTCCGTCTGGACCTCAGCGTGGTGGCCGGCGGACTTGGGGGCTGTGCCCTCTCCATCTGCCACGGTGAAAAATTTGGGGGTATTCTAGACTCTAATCTCTCTTATTCCCAACATGTGAGGAGTTTAGTCAGGAAATGTTATGGCACACTTAAGGTGATTCGTAAGATCTTGGATCTTCTTCCGTTTAAAGCTAGGAAATCCCTAGTGCATGCCCTTCTCACCCCACATCTCGATTATGGGAATTCACTGCTTTGTGGTCTCAGCAGAAAGGACCTGAGCCAACTGCAATGCGTCCAGAATGCGGCGCACAGGCTAGTTTTAAAAATGCCTAGGAGGTCATCGGGTAAGCGGGCACTTCATATCTTGCACTAGCTTCCCATGCAAGAACGCATTCGGTTTAAAATCCTGTGTATCACCCACCGCATTGCTTATGGCCGTGGCCCCATCTACATACAGAAGATGATGACCATATACCGTCCTAAACGGTTGCTGAGATCTATGGGGAGCATGCAGATGGTGGTCCCCCGCATCCGTTGTGTTCAGATGGGAGGGAGATCCTTTAGGTTTCTTGCCAGCAAATACTGGAACGAACTTCCGCTCGAATTTCGGATGGAACCTTCAGAATCGCGTTTCAGGTTGAAACTGAAAACCTACTTATTCCCCAAGGTCTAGTCACCTTCTACCTGTTGTCCCCTCCCCCTGGGCTGCGGGACTTTTGTTCTGGAGTTCTGTCGGTATGCATCCACAGCGCAGGGACGCACTGTCTTTATGTGTAACCAGGCGCTTAATAAATGTTTTTATTATTATTATTAAATTCTGAGAGACAGTGTACACCACTCTGCAACTAATGGGAAGTTGTTTCCAGCCCGTTTTTTTGTCTCGCCTACATAGTGTATAAGCTGTGCTTCAAGCCGTATTGTTTACAATTCAGTGGGCTTACAACCCACCCACAGCATAGCATTAGCTGCTTTCGTTGCCACTCTTATTTGCAATCTTTTGATTACTTAGCTCCCGTGGGCTTTCCTTCCTTTTCTGTGTTAGATCCTCTCTGGAATACAGAACAAGTACATGTGTGCTTCCTCATCTTTATTCTTCTTCATCTGTTTGCACAACACCATTTTTTTATTTTGTTAGCATTTTGGTGTTATTCCTGGATGTGCAATGTGCTTTACTACTTTAAACACAGCCATACGCTTCTTATTTATGTCGTTTTTATTGTATCTGCTGTCTCTAATTACGCTTCAGTTACTTACACCCATAACGGTACTGCTCTATGCTAATCCACTCTAAGCCATTCCACACCATTCTACACCACTCCACTCTAAGTCACTCTGCTATAAGTCACTCCACTCCACTGTACACCAATCTACTGTATGCCACTCTACTCTACGCAACTCCACTCAACTCTACGCCACTGGACTCTACTCTATACCACTCTACACCACACCACTCCACTCTACTCTATGCCACTCCATTCTATGCCACTCCATTCTATGCCACTCCACTCTACTCTACGCCACTCCACTATACACCACTCAGCTCTATGCCACCCCACACCACTCTGCTCTATGCCACTCTACTCTACATCACTCCACACAATGCCACTCTATGGCCCTCTATGCCACTCTCCCCTATCCCCCTGTATGCCACTCCACTCCATTGCAATCTACTCTATGGCACTTTATGCCACTACACTCTATCCCACTCCACACAACTCTATTTCAGCCCATGCCACTCTACTCCACACCTCTCTACTCCACGCCACTCTACTCCACTCCACCCCACTATATGCCACTTTATTCTCCTCCACTCGACTCTACTCCATTTTAATCTATTTCACTCTACGCCATGCCACTCTACTCCATTCCACACCACTCTGCACTACTCTATGAAATCCTACTTTATGCCATTCTACTCTATGCTACTCCACTCCACACAATGCAAATCTATGCTGCTCCACTCCATTCTACGCCCCTCTACTCTATACCACTCTACATCACTCAACTCTAAGCCAAACCACTCTACTCCACTCTATGCCACCCATTCTACTCCACTTCACCCCACTCTACGCCACTCTACACCACCCTATTCTATTCTATGTCACTCCATTCTACACAACTCCACTCTAATCTATTCCACTCTACTCTACGTCACTCTACACCAAGCCACTCTATGCTACTTCATTCTATACCAATCTACTCCACGCCAATCCATGCCACTCCACACTATGCCACTCTATGGCATTCCATACCACTCCACACTATGACACTCTACTCAATGACTCTCAACTATACAATCTCTACACCCCCACTCCACTCTACACTATGCCACTTCACTCTATACCGCGCCATTCTACGTCACTCAACTGTATGCCACTGAACTCTAGGCCACTCCATTCCATTCTACCTCACTCTACGCCACTCTATGCCACTCTGCTCTAAGCTACTCCACTCCACTCTACACCACTCTGCTCTACGCCACTTTACTCTATGCCATTCCACTTTATGCCACTCCACTCTATGCTACTCTCTTCTTCTCTCCTCTCCTTCACTCTATGCCATTTTACTTTACCCGCTATACTCTACGCCACTCTAATCTACACCACTACACTCTATGCCACCCTACTCTACTCTACTACTCTATGCCACTCTACTCTACGTCGCTTTACTCTATGCCACTCTACTGTATGCCGCTCCACTGTATGCCACCCCATTGTATGCCACTCCACTCAACCCAAAGCCACTCCACTCTGCGCTACTCCACTCTACGCACTCCACTTCACTCTAAGCTACTCTTTGCCATTCCACTTCAAATCACTCTATGCCACTCCACTCTAGACCATTCTACTCCACTCTCCTCTATGCCACTCTCTTCTATACCACTTTAGTCTAGGCCATGCCAGTAGATTTTAGGCATGCTGAACAGCAGCCACGCTGCTGTACAACATGGCTAAAAGACATCGACAATGCTAATAGCTCTCATGTTGATGAGACCCATTGGCTTTTCCAATGCTTGTCATGCATCTTTTGAAAGGCAAGAATCTCAACCTTCAGGGTTTGCACTACCCAATAGGAGGCGGCGATTTTTACATTTAGCCGTACTCTTGGTCTTTTTAGGTTTTTATTAAAGAAATGATCGCCATCAAGAGAACTTTGGGAAAAACTGCAACCCATTAGGAAAGTCCCTATTGGAGGCAAAGAGAACCTCACTGAAAAGATGAAGACCAAGTAGCATCTTCAGTGTTACTGTAATCAAAGTGATGGGCGGATTAGTCTGTACATATTATGTGTCTGTGCTCAAAGAATCGATTAAATGTTGTTTTGTCTATTCTCAAAGAGAAAGGTATGACGGTTAAAAAAAATGCATGTTTTTACAAAACAGCATAGAATATTTGGGACATCTGATAACTGCAGAAGGAATTAAACCTAAAAATTATTTGATAAAAGCAAAAAGAGAAGCTCTCAAGCCTAGTGACAAAGAAACCTTAGAATCTTTCATGGGTCTTAGGGCCATATGCATGAACATACTTTTCCTATAGACAAAAAATGGGCAAAACCCTTTGATGCATCTGGCCTTTAGTGAATATTATTCTCGTTTTTATTGCAGGCTATGCCGACCAGATTGAACCATTGCGTACAGGCCCATAGGAATCAATGGCAAATACCGAATCGGTTGAAATACCAAAAGGGACCATGGTCTAAGATTGCAATTGATTTTTCAGGCCCATTAAAAATTCTAGAAAACAACTGTAAATTTCCTGTTGTCTTATCAGACTATTATTCCAAATGGATTCATTATGAGTTTATTCCAAATATAGTTGCTGAGAACCACATTGAAATTTTTTTTTTCACAACAAATTTTATTGTTTGATTAGGCAAAGCAAGCACGTGGCTCCCCTCAACCGGAGAGTACCACCACATATCATAGCACATTTCAATATAATACAGAGCTTAATCAATGAAAGAGGTTAAGACAAACCCCCCCGCCCCTACCTCCACCCCCTCACCCCAACCACCCAGCTTCCCGTCTACCCACCCCTTATCCCTCCCTAACCCCTTGCACGTGATCACAACAAGCTATCAGTATTCGACCTTAGTGCGCTTGATAGGGCGCAACCCCTCAGGCTCCAGGGTCCTCCTCCACCTGCATATCATCTTCTTGGTCTGACGGGGGGTCCAGAAGCAACCCCCTATACTCCGCCCAACGTTTCCAGATTTTATAGTGCTTGCGGGAGCATCCTCTGGCCTCAAACACTGGGCGCTCCAACCCCATAAAGTAGTCCAGACCCACCTTCCATGCACACAGCGGGGGGGCTCTCACTCCCTTCCACGCCCTTGCTAGATCTCTCTTTGCGACTACCAAACCCAGGAGAATCAGGTGGCGCTTGTACATATTCCCCCCTACCCCTTCCAGGACATGCAGGAGCCCTAATCGGGGGGGTGCGGGGCAGATCCCACCCCAACACTTCACCCAAGTCGCCCATGAAGACCTTCGCCTCTATGGGGCTGAATTCCGGCAACGACTCCAGACCCACGATACTAGGCTCCAGGGCATGACGAAGCTGCAAATAGCGAAAGAACTGGGTCTTGGGCATTTGGAACTCAGTACTGAGCTCCTGGAAGGACTTGAGGGCGACCCCGGTCAGCACGTGTCCTAGCGATGAGATCCCAACCGCATCTCATCCACCAAACCCCTTCAGCGAGGCTAGCTCGGGGAGCCTCCCGTTCTTCCATATTGGGGTTTCTGCTGTCAATCTGCCCCACCATCCCATGCGACGCAACGCCTGCCGCCGTACTACAAATACCACCTGCGCGGTACGCGGCAGCCCGCGCCTCAATTTGGCAGAGTACAGAATCGTGTGCTGCGTATTATCGCCCATCAATGAGCGCTCCAGGGCGTAGGCGGGGTCTCCTCTGTCCCCGTACCACCACTCGTTGAGTACCAACAAGTGGGAGGCCTGATAATAAGACAACAGATCCGTCGTAGCCATACCACCACAGTATGTGGAGAGGAAGCACGTTCGCAACGCCACCCTAGCCGCTCCCTCAACCCAGAGAAAGCGGCTTAGGACAGAGTTAACCTGGCAAAACCACTGGGGCGCGATGGGGTGGGGGTGGTTCTGTATCTGGTATAGGAGGCGCGGGAGCGCGACCATCTTGAAGATTGCCGATCTGCCGAATATGGTAAGAGGCATTCGAGACCATGTTTTGATATCCGTCTGGACTTTTTCCCACACCGGTACTACGTTGCGTTCCCACGCGACGTCAGCGGATTCAGTGAGGAACACTCCCAGGTATTTCAGTCCCCCGACCGCCACTTGCAATGTTGCTGCCCATGGGTCTGCTACCGCACCACCTCCCAACACCCACAGAGTGGACTTTCGCGGATTCATATACAGACCCGAGACCTCACAGAAGATGCGCATGATCTCTAGGACTCGGGGGCCCGATCTGCGCAGGTCTGTAAGAAAAAAAAGGACATCATCTGCATATAACGCAATTCTGTCGGTGATGTTTCCCCCCCATTCAAAGCCTCGCATCTGCGCGTCCATACGTACCCAAGAGGCCAGAGGCTCCATCGCTAATGCGAATAGATATGGAGAGAGCGGGCATCCCTGTCGGGTCCCGCGGCCTATCTGGAACCTCTCGGAGACCGCCCCGGAGACTCGCACAGACGCCGTGATATCGGTGTACAGCAGTTTGACGTAGGAGATAAATACTGGGCCCAGGTTTAAGTGCGGCAGGAGCGCAAACAGGTAATTCCAGCTGACTGAGTCAAAGGCTCTATCTATATCCGCTAGCAGTAGGGCCGCACCTCCTCCCCTGGCCCCCATAGCATCTATCGCCGCCTGTGCCCGCCTGATATTATGCCTTGTCGCCCTATGTGGCATAAAGCCGGCCTGATCCGGATGGACCAGGTCAGTCACATACGGAAGCAGTCGGTTAGCCAGGGCCTTAGCCAGCAGCTTAGCCTCGATATTGAGTAGGGAGATCGGGTGATAGGAATCCGGCCTGTCAGGGGGCCTACCAGGCTTCTGAAAGACCACCACTTCGGCATGGCGCCAATCAGCAGGCAGTCTACCCTGTGATCATGCCGCCTCCAGCGCGGCTCGATAGTGGGACCCCAGTTGGAGATGGAAGGTTTTATAAAATTAGCATGGGAAGCCACTAGGTCCAGGTGCCTTCCCCGTATTAAGCTGCCCCAGCACGTCTCCCAGCTCCTCCGCCGTAAGGGGAAGGTCTAGCGCTTTCCTGGTTTCGTCGGAGACCGTCTTCGGAGGCAGGTCTCCAATGAATTTGTCGATCTCATCGACCGAGAGGCAGTCCCGTGTAGCATATTGCTCCCTATAGTAGAGGGCGAAGCTCGCCGCCAGTTCCGATGGGTCCGTGATCACCACACCGTTTCGGTCGGCGAGGCCCGGAAGTGTAATCGGCTGGAAGGTACGCTGGCACAGTCTATGGAGCATAGTACAGGATTTGTCACCCCCATTGGTAGATTCTGCTCCGCGTGGCCAGCCAAGCCAGCCGAGCCTCGTCCAGTAATACAGAGGCGTATGATTGTTGCGCCTGCAGGAGCAACCTCACCGCCACCTCGTCCCCATCCTCCCGACACCGCTGTTCCAGATTTCCCACCTGCGCCGCCGCCTCAGTGATTGCTTCCCTACGCTTACTGCGCGCCGCCGCACACCATGCAATATCCACCCCTCTCAAGGTGGGCTTCATGGCTTCCCAAACCACGACTGCATCTATCCCCTCCACCAGATTCTCCTGCCAATAATGCGCAATCGCACCTCGCAGGTGTTGGACATAGTCGGCCTGTCGAAGGTGCCATGAGGACATTCTCCAGCGGAACGGCTGACGTGCCCTCTGCAGCCCCATCCTAACGGCCACAGGGGAGTGATCCGACCAATCCTCTAGGTAGTATCTCAGCCTCCCACACCCTGTCCAGGAAAGCATGGGGCATAAAGATATAATCCAGGCGTGAAAACGAACCATGCACTGCCGATACATACGTAAAGTCCCGCGCCCTGGGATGCATATGTCGCCACACATCTACCCAGCCCATCCCATCCACCATTGCATTCAACCGGGTAGGGGCAGCCGCTGTCAACCCCCCCTGCAATCTCCGACGATCCAGACATACATCCATAACTTCATTCCAGTCACCCCCCAGCACTGCCAAGGACTCCGGGATATCCGCCCATACTGCAAACAACTTCTCAGATAGGGACCACTGCAACGAGGGAGGAGCATAGACACTACCAACGACCACCGGTTCCGTCCCCACCATCCCTTTAATAAAGATGTATCGGCCCTGTGGGTCAGACCACTGTTTCTCATGGACGTATGCCAGCCTGCGATGTACCAGCACAGCAACCCCCTCTGGACCCCCTCGAGAATCCAGCATGATACACCTGTTGATAACCAAACCTCTGCAGGCTAAGCACTTTCGTCCCCAACATGTGAGTTTCCTGCAACAAGAGTACATCCGCTGCCTCCCTCTTCCCCCACCGCAAGATAGCGCCCCGCTTGATCTTATCGAGCATCCCCCTCACATTCCAAGTGATCACTCGCATGGACTCCCTAGGGAGCCCCGCCGGCGGTGTGTCAGCCATTATCAAACGAAATAGACCCATCTGGCCTCCAGCGCCACGCCCAAGCACACATCGCAATCATCAGCAGTACATTAGAAATCATGTGCATTTCACCCCATCTACCCTCATGCCCCGTAGCAACAACAACCCCCTCCCCCACCCCTACCCCAACCAACCCTTCCCAGGCCCACCCCCTCTTCCCTTCACGCCCCCGCCCCTTTACCTCATAGAACTCTGAAGTATCTGTCACGGCATGGGTATCCTCGGGCCCAAAACATAGTGCCCAAGGCCAACCATACCAATGGATCCCAACTATCCCTTCAAACATTACGAACTCCCCCCCTCCCCTGACAACTCCCACTAACGTAGGAGGCAAGTAGCCCCTATCAGGAGCACCCCGAACCCCCACTCTCCCCACCCCCACTCAAAGACAAATAGGCTGACAAGCCACCACTAGCGGTGCAGCAGGCAATCCTCGATACAGCAAAGTATTAGGAGACAGCTCCTCTCCATTCGGAGCCCACATCGTCCACAGCAGTGCATTCAGCCCCATAGTATCTCATCAGCCCTTGCCGGATTGATCAGAGTCGCCTTGTGTCCCCGCGGGAGAACCACTCCTAGAAGCAGAGCGTTTTCTAGATCCAGATCGTCTGTGTCGTTTGGCCCGGGCCGTCTGGTCCCCCCTGTCCTGCGACGGGTCTCTCGATCGTCCCGGGTTCAATCCAGGTTGAGCATGTGGCCTGACGCTCACAGTTTCATCAGTCCAATTGAAGACCTCCTCCGGCGTGTCGAAGAAATGGATGCGGGATTGAAAGACCACCCGGAGCTGGATAGAGCAGGGAGTATTGGATCTTTAGGCCCCGAAGCTTCGCCTTGGCGGCGATGAAGGAATGCCGCTGCTGTTGTACAAGCCTGGGAAAATCCGGGAAAATCATGATCTTATGATTCTCAAAAAGGAGGGAGTCTTTGGCCCTGGCTTCCCGCAATATCGTGTCCCTGTCGTGAAAGTTTAGAAGCCTAGCGATCACTGGTCTAGGCCTCTCTCCCGCCGGCGGTTTCTGGGTCAGGGCTCTATGGGCGCGTTCAATCACGAAGCAACGGGACAGGGCATCCGGGGGGAGCCAACTCTCCAGCCACTGGGACAGAAATTGTTCCATGTGCCCCTTCTCGCAACCCTCCGGAAAGCCCACAAAGCGAAGGTTGTTTCTGCGCGCCCGCCCTTCCGCATCTTCCACTCTGAGCGCCAAGCCCCGTTGAATGTTCTCCATCGCTGCCATTTTCTTTTTCAGGGTCCCCACGTCGTCCTCCACCACCGAAATCCGGGATTCTGTCTCTGTTATCCGTGCAACGGCGTTGCGCAGGTCTTGGCGCAAGAGGGTCACGTCAGCCCCAACTGCCCCGATCTTGGCATCCAGCATGTCCCTGGACTGGGTAATGGCCGCCATAAGCGCTGCATTGTCGGGACCCGACCCCTGACCACCAGACGCTCCGGGGCCTCCACTGGGGCCCGTAAATTTGTCGATGGGTCCCTGCTTGGCAGGCCCACCCCCTCCTCTGGTCATGGCCCGGCGCTATCCGGGCTCCGGCCTCACAGACCTCTCAGTGATGGATCTCACGTCACCAATGGCCACCACCAAAACAGTTCAAGCCGGACTTCTTCACCCGCACCACTCTCGCCTACACCTCCAGCTCTCCACGGGGTTTTCCAAGGGGGCAATGGGGCAATCCACCGAGCTCAGGGTCACTGCTCCCAGGTGGGTCAAACCTTGATTGACGTCTGCCAAACACTCGCGGTGGACGGCCGGGGGGTCCCCCACACCTCAATTCGTCACCCCCGGGCGGTCAACTGTGGCACCAGCTCCACCAGCTCCACTGCACGTCGCTCGGGGTCCCAGAGGTACGACGCGCGCACTCCCTCCCTCTCTCACCTTGGGCACCGGCACTCGGGGGATCAAACACCCGGGGGGGCTTCAACTCCAGGAGAACAGTTCAGTCCACAAGCCCCCGGGCCGGACCGTGTGCAGAGTCTCACTTTAGGGGGCCCACTCCAACAGCCGTCTTGCCACTGCCTTATTCACGCTGTACCTTCGGCGGTGGAGGGTCACCAAACTCGAGTCCCCGGCTCCCGCAGCCCGAAGTAGGCCGTCGTCCCTTCACCGTGCTCCGGTGGCGCCGGTACACTCTCCACATCCGCGGGGCTCTTGTACTCCTCCTTACCCCGCTCCGCTGACTGCACAGGTCCCGAGTCTCAGGTCCCGCCGCTCCACCAGCCTGCCGACACTGGGTGCTTCCGGCCGGGGATCGCCAAACTCGAGGCCCCGGCTGCCCACGATGTAGGTAGGCCTCTGGGTGCCGCCGCCAATATTTCCACCACCAGAGCTCCTGGAACCCCGATTTTTCACCGGAGGGCTCCCTTCACCAGCCGCAACCTCCGCCGCAGGTGTGGGGTGTTACAGGGGTCCGGAGGCCAGGATAAATATACGGATGATATCGGGCTGGCGGGAGCTCTAGCAAGCCACGTCCGCCATCTTCGCCCTCGTAGCCACGCCCCCCACCACATTGAATTTTTAATAGAATTTTTGCAATGGAGGGACAACCCAAACTACCCAAAATATTAGTATCAGACAATGGCATCCAGTTGGTTTCTACTAATACGTGTAATTTTTGGAAACTTTAGGAATTAGACAAGTAAAAAAACTCTTTACTGTAGTCCATCTTCCAATGGACAAGTGGAACGGGTCAACAGATTTTTGAAGGAAGGTGTACAATTAGCCATTGCTTCTCACTTGCCTTTAAAAGAGCACATGCGTGAAAAAGTTTATAGTTTAAATAATACAGAAAATGATATTACAGGCTATACTCCATTTCATTTAATGCGAGGAAGGAAGTTTAATACTATTCTCACACCTAAGTTTAAGGATTGGTACAATGAACTGACAGAGTGTACTGATATTTACGGTACATATGTTAATGTTAAGCATAAGATACATGAAATACAGAAGTTAACTAAAAGATATGATATGAGTAACAAAACGAAAAACAAATTAATTAGAAAAGGAGATTGGGTCATCATTAAAAAAACAGTGAAAGTAGAGAAAGGTGAATCAAAATTCACTAAACCTTTGAAAGTAGTTGTAGGATCAAGTGGAGCTGTCAATCTAGGAGTTAAGGGATGGTGGAGTAAAAGTGATGTAAAAAGTTTGAAACCAGGTCAAGAGGAAATCCTTCTGTCTAATACGTTTTATGGAGATGATGAAAATTAACTTAATGTATGAGATTTTCTTGAACAAGAATTGCACATAGGAAATTCATGCTCAGAAGAAGAAGAGAATAATGTCAATGTTGGATTGGATTCTTCTCAAACTTCAATAGCACAGGGTCTTAAACCTTGTTTTGAAGTTTCAGAAGAACCTGATACGTTTTCTCATTCTTATAATGTTACTCATGTTAAAGAAGATTTAGAGAATTTTGGTACACGTTTTAATGACGCTGAATGTTTACAAAACACTTCACATTCAAACAATTTGCCTTCTGCTAAAAGAGGTACTAAACCACCCAATCGTTTCGAGGATTATGTCCTATAATGATAAGGTTTTTTATTTTTATTGCAAAGAATGGAGATGTTGTACATATTTATATAGGTTTTTAGCCTTTCCTTTCCTTTCCTTATCATTCTGCTGCAATGTCCAATAGGCATTAGGTAACATTATTATGTACCTGTTCGGCATTTACATGATGTCATGGAATGGTGCCTTCAGATTTGCATGTTTTCTCTCAGGATCGACACGCCTGGCTTCCACCTGCATGTGGGCCTTTTTGGTATTTATTTTACTTAATACATTTTTTCTTCATCATACCGGCTTCCTGTCTTAACACACACATCCATACATACAGCCAGGCTAGTATGTTCCTTAAAATATGTGTGAAATGCCACAGACTCGTGGTTAGTTCGAGTAGCGCACGCAGTGGACACGACACAAATCTAGCAGGTGCAGGGCGCGTGCTCTCTAGAGGCAAGCAGCGCGTGAGGATGCACTGTGATGCGTTACCCTTCCTGCACAGTGAGACACGAGAAGGTCTGCAGGGAAAACATGAAATTGACCATGGCGTGTGTTCCAGTTCTCGGAAAAGCTGGTCGAGCTGGGAGACCTTACCATTTCCCTTTAAAAGTTTCGCCCTCTGCACATTACCACCATGCCTGCCTATTGTATGGATGTCTGAAGTTGAGGAAAACACACAGCAGTACACATTTACAGGGGGCATCGGTGCTGGTCCTCCATGTCTTTGCATGGTCAGGAGAGTTCATTTTTATGTTAAAAAAAACAGAACATGCTTCAGCATAGAGTTGAGCAAGACCCCTGGACCTATAACATGGCCTCGTATTCCTGTCCTGCCACTACCCTCACCTGAGTGACCACTGACAGTGCAGCAGGGGGCACAAAGAGTTCTCCATTGAGAATTTTGGAAGTCTATGGTCGCTGAGAAGTGTGCACGTCTGAGTGCCATTAATAAAGTCCACATGTGATAAAGCGCACAATCACCCGTAAGGGTCTCTAGGCGCTGGGGGCCGTCGGGAAGATTAAGTGAGCTATTGCCCAGAGTCACATGGTGCTGGGCTAACCTGCCGCCGGAGCCGGGGATCGAACCGTGGTCCCCAGATTCCAGCGTCAGTCGCCCTGGCCGCGGCGCCACACCTCTCCCCTATTAATCTGTGCATATGCAATGACGGCTCCTCTGCTAAGGCAGAGGAGCATCGCCCCGCCGCTTTTAAGCAGTGTAAATAGAGGAAAAATAAAATGACAATAACTCAATGTTATTATCTTTTTATTTTTTGATGCTGCAGCAGTGCGGCAGTTTGGCGGGCGGGGCTGCTCTGCTCTCAGGGCAGGGGAGGAGTAGTGGGTCATCTGTAAAGTGTGCATGAATGTTTGGCCGCCCTCACAGGCCAGCTAAACATTCATGTGCACTTTGCATGTTCTCCACCCAGGCTGCAATACAGCCTGGGTGGAGAACATGCCATGGCCCCCTGTCCCCATCTGAGCACTGAACCACGGTGCTCAAACCAATCACAATGCTGCATTGCAGCATTGTGATTGGCTTAGGGGAGCCTGGATGCCTGGGTGCTTCCTGTTCTGGCACAGGGAGGGACAAGGAGGAGAGATGCGGAGAGGAGAGACATGATGAAGAGGTAAGTGATATTTTCTTTTTCTTTCCCCCGTCTCGCCCCTCTCCCTGCTGCACCACCCCCTCCTGCCCCGCCACCCCCGATCCATGCCAGACGCCGCTGGCATACAGGGCTTTAAGTGGGCTGGGTCCCTCCGGGTCTGAGATCCAGTAGCATTTAAAAATGGGCATTAAAATGGGGCCCTGTATGAGTGCCCTTAACTTTAGTGGCAAAAACTCTAATCTATTTCAGAACAATGAATGGAAAAATAGTTACAGTAATCCACGTCATATGTTTAGTTCCATTTTATATTTCAGATGTTTTATTTAATCTTGTATTCCCTAAGAGTGTTAGCTATTTCCAGGATGTTGCGCTTCACACAACGTAGTTTTCGTGTTAAAGCCACACCCCTAATTACACAGGCCAATCCCCTTCTAGTCCCCCACATTTCCCCTCACACACACTTTCTTCAGCCCACTTAAAGCACTATGTGCCCATCTTTGTGGCGTGCCCCCAAGTCACAGAGGGGCATATTTATGAGAGACTTGCATAGCGCTTGCACCATGAAACGTGGTACATGTGTGACACAAACCTATAGGTCAGATTTTTTAAGCCACACAAAGCCACTTTGTGTGGCTCTGAGTTGCTTCATAAATCTAGAGTAACGCAAGACAGCACAAATCACCACGTTGCGTTATTCTGCGCTGGAAATGCATTCCATGGGTGTTGCGTGGGTATTCCGACTCAACTCCCATAGGTTTTGACAAATTCTCAGATTTACAAGAACTTGTAAACCTCGGAAAGTGCCAAAACATTACGCCTTCCCGGGGGGGGCGGCGTGATGAGGAGGCATATTGATGCGTGATGAGGATAAATATCTCAATTTCTTCTTGTTTGTTCCTCTTTCAATGTGGGGTGCATTCTTCAGCACACGTAGAAAGAGGAATATGCCTCCCAGCATTGGTTTTGTGCAGGAAGGTGCCCCTTTCTCCACCATAACAATCCTACATACAACACAGGCCCCCTCGCACCATGGGGCAAGGGGACTTGCGTTGGGGCTAGGCAGCCAAAAGGACAACAATGCATGAGAACGGAGAGGAATGCACCATAGTGCCTTAAATACGGTGCATTCCTGCCCTTACCCTGCCATGCAGGGCAGTGCAGCCAGGTGACTTGCTGCACTGCGTGACTTCTTCATAAATGAGCCCCAGGCTTTGCTCTGCGGCTCACACCTGGGTCTCCCATCACCTACAAGAAGTGACAGCTGCCCAGACAAGCACTGCCAGTAACTGTCTATGGAGAGCTACTGACATTTACTTGAGTCTCTCAAATCGCTGCTTACATGTAATGCATGGTGGCTTGTTACCCCTTTCTTATGTACTCAACCTCATTTAATTTGACTCTGTCCTCATTATCTGACCCCTATTTCCAGACCTCATCTCCTGTCTGTTCTGGTATCCTCATGTCCAGGGCATAATCCAACTCCCTCTCCCCCAGAAGGCCTCTCCATCCATTAGGGGGCACCATACAGCCCCAGGTTTATAAATATCTGTGAATTATGGGAGACTCAGGCGTCCCTGACTACATTCTGCAGGGGGGCCTTATCATTTCACGTTCTGCCACTGCTTATGTATCACGTGTTGGTATAGTTACCCATGAATATACTCTTTACTTTTCAAACGCTTACTGCTGCATGCTGAATATTTACAGATTGCTTCATTCCCCATCCACTTCCTGCTTCTGTGCATGGTTCAACACTTCTTACTAGGCAGATCTCTGGTGACTCCCTTTAATACTAGTCACACGCTCTCTCTTATTTACAAAATTATAGCATAGCCTGACTACACTCTTCTGAGGAGGTGAAGCCCCCCTCCCTTGCCTTACCCCCTTATCCTCTTATTTAATGCATTGGTTTCTGTAACTTAATTTACACACCTTTTAGTGCATAGACTATGCCTGCAAATGCACATTGTATTTATGTATATTTAGCCTATCTTTCAACAATCCAGTTTGCAGCCACTATCCTATTCCCCACTACAGCCCCAGCTCATCTAAAGGAGCTTTTGTCAGAGCGCTACACCACCAGCTGGCTCGGCTTCTCTGGGCTCTAGGTACCTTAGGAGATGTAAGGTACTCCATCACGTGCCCAATCTCTCTCCTCATCCCTGCCCGCCCTCCCACAATACATTGTTCTCTATGATCTGTGTTATGTAACCATGCTTTGATTGACTGTGAAACTTAGTGCCTAAATTGCACAGCCACCTGAAACCACCTGGGTCCTGTGTTGATAAAGACTATAATATAAATAAATATCTAATACACAACCCGGGATATTGCCATAATGGTAGAGTATTTCTACTCCTCTACCAAGATTCCTCAACTCTTTGCTTTCATTTTAGCACACCACAGTCATTTGGTTTTAGTTTGTCTATGTGATAGTCTTTTAAATTGATATCTATGAATCCTTTTGGTTGCCCTTCTCTGAACTTGATAGTCGCTACTTTATGATCTCCTGTAGAAAAGTGAACTCAAAGCTAGCAAATGTATACATCCTCCGGTGGATCGTATTCATTGTGGTGTCTAGAAATACATAAAAATACAGTCTATTTTTATAAATTGGTGTCAGATATTTCTTGCGCCTTCACAATTTCTTCTTCATCTGTTTTGGTGCTGTTCAAATGCTTTACACTTGTTCCTTTGTAAAAACCTTATTGTTCAGAGCCACAGCTACCCAGAGTTGAGCTGAAGTATTGACAGAAGAAACCTAAGAGTCCTAAAGGGGTTGGTAAGTGAATTACACAGTGAGTTTACACAACCACACCACTTACTACACCCCTCACAGTTGTTTTTAGGTCTTGCTTACTTGACAGCTGTTGTTGCTGGTCTGTTGCAAGATATATTATCAGCTTACAGTAGGCTTAGATTCCGCCTATTTGTTACCATTGGTTGGCTTCATTGCCACTCCCATTGCTTGCTTCTTATTTGTTAGATTATGTGGACTTCGCTTCCTCTTCTTGTGTTTTTCCTTCCCTTGGAGCATGGACGCATTACTTGTGTCCTTCCACTGCTTATTTTCCATGCGCTACTTTTTCTATTTACTTAAGCACTTCAAAAGAGTGCATGAGATTTCCAGCTGTCTCCCTAGTGTAATTCTCTTCTCCCCGCTGCGCTCAGTGCTGTGCCCTCTCTCGCGGATGTATGACGGTACAACGTGTGCTTTTACAACATGTACCGTTACCACGCAGTTTTTACAACGCAAGTCGTTACAACGACTTGCATTGGGGGGCGCTTGATAGTGAATAGTTTAATTTACTAATCCAACTCCAGTCCCGGTGGATAGTAGGGAAGGAGTTGGATAGTAAATTAAACTATTCACTATCCTCCAGCGCCCTCCAGCGCAAGTCGTTGTAACGACTTGCGTTGTAAAACCTGCGTGGTAATGGTACCGCGTTGTAAAAGTTTTGTGGTAAAGGATGTTTCCCCTCTCTCGCTTGCCCATGTGCTTCTTTCTTCCCTCTCACATTGTTCTCTAGCAGGTTTACTTCTCCCCGATGCTCTCTCCCCATTAGTTTGCTTCCCTTCCCTCACCCTCCATGTTGCTTCCCCTCACCTTCGCCTGCATTGCTTGCCCCACCCTCTTGTTGCTTCCCCCACATATGTCTTTAGTGATTCTGCCCCCTCGCCCTCCATATTGCTTCTGTCCCTCCTGCTCCAGGTTGCTGTTTCTTTTAATGCTTCTCTTTTTGTATTAGATTCACAGAGAAGCTGGGTATGTGTGGAACTGCTCAGCAGGGGGCAAATAACCTGCATAACTTTTGGATCAACTTTGTCGGGAAGCTCCACTTCTAAAGGGGCAGAGCAGCACCAAGAGAGCTGGGATCTGCAATCATGGCCTGAGGCATCACTGCGAAGGAGGTCAGGCTCTTGACTTTCTTTCACTGAGTGCACAAATCTCCCCCCTGACACTTAACATCAGTTGTGCTCCTGCCCTGCCAGAGATGCTGCAACCTGAGTGCCACAGAAGAGCAAAAAGGTTGCTCTTCGTTTCTGCTGTGCAAGTTTTAGATATGTCTCCACAATTCTCCAACATCACAATTTTTAATTCTGGCCTACAAGACAGCTTTTAGCAGCCTGTAGGAAAAGCCTATTGTGGACCACAGTCCTTTAAGTGGGATGAGAAAGGTAGGGGGCATCTCTAAAACCGGTGTGGCCTAAGTAATTAGGGGCATGGCTTAAAACAGGGGAACTACAATCCTGTATTTTACACAGCATGCTGCCTGACCAGCATTTAGGTGTCTGGGAGTTTTCTGCCATTGCTTTCAGACATATCATACCAACATATGCATGAAATAAACCAGACCCTTATATTTGTGAGTGCTTGTGAGCAGTTTGATATGAATTAGTAACAGTGATTTTTTTGTTGTTGTTGTAATTACAAATTATACGTATTTGACCGTCACTATGTGCGCAGTGGGTAGAGGCCAAGGATTGGATGATCATGTCATCTGAACACTGCCATGGTCCACTGACTCACACTGCTGTCATCCTCAGCTCCAGAGATCTCAATCATGGCTCATTATGAGCACTTACCCACAGCAGGAACTCACCTGGACACCTTAATGCATCTCATCTCAAGTGTCACTGACAAGCCCTGGAGAGAAACATCTAACAACGCGGTGTTTACACCGCACGACCTTTACCATGCAGCCATTACAACGCAAGTCATTACTACGACTTGCGCTGGATGGCGCTCTTGGTTAAGGAATAGTTTGATTTTCTATTCCAACACCTTCCCTACTGTTACGTGGGCTGGAGTTGGAATAGAAAATTTAATTAATCCTCAATCCAGCACCCTCCAATGCAAGTCGCTGTAACGACTTGCGTTGTGAAAACCGCGTTGTAAAGTACCGCGATCAAAAAGATCGCGTTGTACTGACATACATCCACTCTGGAAAATCCAATTGCTCAGCCTTTTCAAGCTCAGGCCTCTTGGCTTTCCCAGTACTTAGTGCAATCAATTTAAATTCTGATACAAAACTGCACTAAAGCAAATTGAGTTTACACACATTAACAATTCATGGTCCTTACCTACGTAAAATATACAAAGTATACACAGTAACATACTGCCAAAACCATTGGCAAAGCCAATTGGCCACAAAGGTGTTACGAAACAACAACACAACACTCAACGTGTAACTCAAATCTCCAGGTCACTGTTTCACACAAGTGCTCAAAAATCTTTCCCATGAAGATAAGGTCTCCAGCTCGAAATGCATGCGAACCCGCAATTGAATGTGAATCAAAGTAATTGCTGAAAGCACTTCTGTAACATATGATTCAAACCTGCAACGCAAATTACATTGCACATGGATTGTGAAAACTAATGAAGTGTGAGCAAAAACTGATGACTCACTCACTTTTACAGGATCAGTACAGAATATAAAGAACAGATAGGAAATGTATCTCTGTGGTGCCCAGCCTTTTGGCTGACCAACTTTCGGTGAACTTTTTTACAGGGGTTTGTAATGTATGCTACCTAACAGTGTGTGGGAGGAGCAGCGTTCCAGCCACTGAGAAATATTCCCTTACAATCTATTAAAACTGTCTACAATCAGTAGGTGTGTTTGATTGAGGAGAGAAGTTTTCGGTTGTCGGTCTGATGCTACGTGTTGAAAGGACCCCATAACTGCTCACGATGCTCCAAATGAGGTAGAATTATACACATAGTCGACTAAAACTGCAGTAATTCTGTTCTGTTCTGAGCCTCTTTAACCCCATGGTTGCTGCCCGGTGCTCCATTAGTGGAAAAAAAATAAGCATAGATACCCAAATTATTATTTTTTCGGTGCCAACCACTGGTGGTGCTGAATGCCAGGATTCCTGCATACCAAGCATTACTACTTTTGATTCCACTGCATGGCTCTTCCTCCCCCCACCCTACACTTCCTATCACTTTACTTCACTTTGGAAGGATCAGTTTTATCCCAAATTTCTTTCTTTGTCACGGTTTGTCTGTCTTTCTCCTCCTCCTTCTTTCTTCCTTTTTTTCTCTCACTCTTGCCCACGGCCAAAGTCTGATGAAACAAAACAAGTCCCCCAATAATGAGGCAGTGCGGCCCACCTGCAGCCACCATTAGAAATGAAGCCGTGGCCATACCATCACATGTACGACTCTTAGGGCACATTGAAAGCTTGTTTGCATTAGCAGGCATGGGCAAACCAGTGGCTCAGCAGCAAATTATTGAATAACTACAAAGAAAAAAATCTATGTAGATCAAGCCTTACCTTTTTTGACTGGTGTCTGCGTAGGTTCCACCTTCCCTTTCAAACTGCTTTGTCTTTCGAACGATCTCTTCACGTCCGCGACTGTGGGCGATTTCTCCTCCTCTCCATTCTTCTTATTGTCATCCTTCTCATCTTGGACAGGGAATAACTCCTCGGATTTCTCTGCCCTCTCTTTAGTGGTATCCTGGAGCTCATCTTTACGTGGCCTTCGACTCAACTCAGGAACATAAATCTGGCATGTTTGTGAGGTCTCCAACTTCTCTGAGGTCTTGCTAGAGACGCCTACAATCATGCCTTGGGGGGCTTTGGGTAGGGCTGCTGAACTCCTGAAATGGTGCATCACTGTGTTGGTATAGAACTGAGTGGCTTGTCCTCTCACCTGCATTTGTTCATCAACATCTTCGATTCGCTCCTGAGAAAAAGTTGCGCCGTTTGACTCCGCAAGGGCATTTGACTCGCTCACGTGTTCTTCAGTTTGTTCAGGCTCAGTCACTTCAGTTGCACATTTGGAAGCTTGATGAAAGTTGCCTGACTGGTTCATGCACTCACTTCTTTGCTCCAGGGCAGGTTGCTTGCTGTTTTCTGTATGTAGATCCTCATGCTGTTTGTATGGTGCATGCTCTTCACCAACTTCGTCTCCTCCAAGGTGCATGGTGCTGTGAAAAATGTGCTTGGTGAATGCAGTCTGCAGGTTCATGGTTAGTTTGCTGGCTTGTCTGCTTTCCACGCTGCTCTCCGAGTCAGAGCGGCTTATTTGCCTTGTTATGGCTCCTTGCAGATGTGTTATCACGGTGTCTAGGCCTGCTTGATCGCCTTGTTTTCCCTTCTCTTCCTGATAGCTTTCCTTCAGTTGACCTTGCTGGCTGTACTCCGTGACTGGGCCGCCTGGAGCTATATCTGCGGAGTGGTTGACCTTAGGCTGTGAAGACTGTTGTTGTGTTTCGTTTTCTGGATCTGATGCGTTGAATCCACTCTCCTCAATTCTGTAAATGATAGGGTGCACCTTTCGGCTTCTTGCGTCCTCCTGCGAACATTGACTTTCAAGTTTGACCCGTAGGACCCTAACAGGGGCCACTGGTTCTAGGCATTCATCGAGGTTCTCCTCAAGGCCCAGGCCATCTCCTTGAGACCCTGCTGCACCTGCCATCTCCCTCAGACCTTTGTCTTCATGTGTTGGGCTCATGTCAGAGCTGTGTGTCAATGCATGCACATTGTAGCCATCCTCACTCACGTCATGTATTCCTCTTTCCAGTTCCAGTTCCTCCAGCCCAGCCTGCCTCCTGTGCCATAAAATATATTCTTCATGCTTCCTCCGTGCTCTTTTCAAGCCCTCTGGATTACCTCTTCCTTTCAGTTTACCTTTCTTGTCTGACAAACACTCCAAGTTCACTGTTGCAGTCACTTCCCTTCCGGAACAATCCATACTTAGGCATCGGATGGGCTGTTCTGAAGCTGAATTGTCAGTATTTCCGGCACTGGACGCCGCAGCCAACTGCAAAAAGTTTTGTTTTCCTTTACCCTCGAGTCAGGGAAACTCAAGTGTAGAGGCATGATCGGTCATTGTGCCCAAATTAGCCGGTTACCTCGCAGCTGCTGTTTATCCGAAGTTCATTCCTAATCAGTCCGTGCAGTTATTTGCAGGTGGGTGGGTCTGCCGTCCGCTGTCGGACAGCGCTTTGATCTCCAGTGCCCATGGGTCCGGTGCCCCCCTGCCGTTGCCCGGGCTGCCTCCGCCGCTTTCCGTAGTTGGTAAGGTTTTGTCTCCTGGGATCAGCCGCGCGGTGCCACCTCCCCCCGGGCTTCACGAGAGCCTTGTAAACCTTTCATTAGTTGGCTGGTTGTCAGCATCTGCAGAAGGGGGTGGCAGCCGCATTGGCATTGACCGGGGGAGTTGCCGGTCGCGAGCCCTGCGCGTGAGTGACGCTCGGCGCGTGGAGCCCGCGCGCCGCAGAGCCGGCGACGCACAGCGCAGAGACCTCGTTCCTCAGGAGTGTGCAGGAACACGCTGCTGTTTCGTCCATTACAGCCTCATGAAAATATTTAAGAGATAAACAATGTGAAGCGTCAGGCACAGAAATACATTTTCGCCGGGAAGACAAGCAGTACCAGGGATCGTGCTAAAATACAGGCACGTTTGGAAGAACATCAGAACAAGAATCCTCGTGCTCTCCTCGAGGCATCCACTGAATAACCTTTACAAAGGGAGGTGATAAAACATCTCTCAAGAAAGGGCACAGGGTAACGACGGTGCTCTGCATTTACTCCTGCATTGCTATATTGGCCACATGACAGTTGTACCAATCAATGCCACTACCACCTTTCACCTCTATTCAACAGTCCATCGCCTGACCTGCCCCAAAATCAGAACTGATGCATTCGCCCGGGCAGTAGAGTGCACCCTATGCAGCAATATTCAGGGGCTCATTTACAAGAGGCCTGCACCGGCGGAGCGCCACCTTCATTAAAGCTCCGGTGCCCACGCCTCTCAATTATATCTATGGGGCGCCGTAATGACACCCTGCGTGGCTTTGCATGGCCTCATAGATATGGATTAAAAGGAGTAATGGAGGAAAGGCAGCATTGCCTTACTCTGCGTTAAGGAGAAATTCCATCAGGGGCGGCTCCTGTGTAATGGCGGAGGAACATCGCCCCACAACCCGTGCCAGCGGACGATAAATACAATTATAATACCACAATTTTATTGCATTTTATTTATGCTGTCTGTCTGAGCCCCGCAATAAGTATGGGCCCTGCCAGGCATATTAGGGAGGAGGAATAGACTGCACTTATAAGTGCGCATGTGTGTTTGGCTGACCATCCTAAGCCAGCCAAACACACATGCCCACATATGTTTCTCCAACTCAGCTGTATTACACAGCAGGGTTGGAGAAAAAGCACAGGCTCTAATGCCCCATCTGAGAGGCAAACGAGGCGGCTCAGACTAATCCTGGCGCGGCTCTCATGTGAGAGCAGAGTCTGGATTGGGTGTAGAGCCTGTGCCCAGAGGGCCAATCGACATCCAGCCAACAAGAGAAGCAGTGAGGCAGGCGGGATCAGAGCAGCAGGTGTGTCTTTTTTAGTTTTATTTTATTCCCCCCCAACATGCCGCGCTCTCCACCCACTGACGCCCTACCTCTTTATGTACCAACACCCATGGTTTTTAACACTGCTCCAGATTTACAAAATCACGTAAACCTGGGGCAGCGCCAAGACCTTATGCCTCCCAAGGGCTGGCGCAATAAGGAGAAATGTTTTCATTTCTCCTCGTTTTTGCCACTTACCATGTTTGCTGCTGCAGCACACATATAATGAGAAAAACACCTCCATGCACAAAAGCAATCCTGCCAACAAAGCAAACACCTTTGCACCATGGTGCAATAGTGCCTACGTTGCCTGCAAATTGTGTGCGGGCGCTGACTGCACCTTATCTTGTAATACAGTGCATTCCTGCCCTTTCAAATTGGTGTAGGCCAGCCCAGCAAAAAGTTTTGCGGCACTGCCCTAGGCCAATTCTTTGTAAATGAGGCCCTCGGTTTATAAAACGAGCAAAGGGGAAATTCACCTTGTATAAAAGTGTATTAGAAAATCAAAGAAATACACTTTGACCTTCACAAGCCAAGTCGAATCATCTGGAGCTGAAAGTTAAAAGGCAAATTTTGCCAAAGAGAAACACAATTCCCATCCGTATTTCTGTGATTTATCAAACTAATGGTTGTAAACATCCTCACAAAGTATAAATGACTATCAGAAAAGTACAACAATTACAGAACCACCCTGCATGAAGACCCATAGTCTTTTCAGAATACATTACTGAACAGGTCACCCATCCACACACCACCATATATGTATTAGTGCTTTAACATGCCCACTTCTAGCCCAAAAACAACTACAACACACACAAAACTCCAAAGAACAACGAGCAAGGTGCATGGGCACACACAAGAACACCCTGCATCGAAAACAGTTTTGCCTTAACCGTGCCCCTCTATCAGCAATGGCCTAACATGAACACTGTCCCGATCTACTATCTGCCAACGTGGCCTGGGATCAAACCTTAACACAGCGCCCTCAGGATGCTTCTTCTATTCTGGATAGCTGTGATAAGTAGCCCCTGTTTCCTAGTATTAAAAAATGAAGTTCAGTGGAAAGAGGAAATCTGGCTTCTGGTTCTATGTAGTGGTCTGACCATACAAACTGCCTCGTTATTACTGAAGGCGGTAGGATTGCTTGCAATTAAAAATCTATAAATGTAGGTTACTGGGGGAGAATAGGGCCCTGGAAAGTGTGGGCCCTGGAAAGTGTGGGCCCTGGTACGTAATGTCCCCTTTCCCGTAGTGATCTTGTAGATCAGACTGAAGGCATCCTCTAAATAACTTTTCCAAAGGGACAAGATAAAGTATCCCACAAGACAGGGTACAGTGTAATTACTGTGTGCTGCATTTACTCCTGCATTGCTTCATTGGCCACGTTACAGTTGTACCAACCAATGCCAGCTACCACCTTTCACTTCTATTCAAAAGTTCATCGCCTAACCTGCCCCCAAATCAGAGCTGATGAATTCGCCCGGGCAGTAGAGTGCACTCTATGCAGCAACATTCAGGGGCTCATTTACAAGAGGCCTGCACCAACGGAGCACCACTTTTTTTGAGGCTCTGGTGCCGCAGGCCTCACAATTATATCTATGAGGCGACGCAAAGCCACCCTGCGTGGCTTTGCATGGCCCCATAGATATGGAGGAAGGCAAGGCAGCGCAAAGCAATGCATTGCCTAACTCTGCGTCAAGGAGACGTTCCATGGGTGTTGCGGTGGGTGTTCCCACGCAACACCCATGGTTTTTGGCACTGCCCCAGATTTAAACAATCACCTAAACCTGGGGCAGCACAAACATCGTATGCCTCCCCAGAGCAGGCATAACAAGGAGAAATGTTTTAATTCCTCCTCGTTTTTACCTCTTTCCATGTGTGCTGCATTCTACCTTTGTGACAGAACGCCTACTAGCGACCTGCACACGTGCTCTAGAAGCAGGGGCGTAATGTAACGAGATTTGAGGGGCATGAACCTCAAATTTATGAACTAAAAAAGCAGTGAACTGTGAAGGAGTGAGATGACCAAGGATCGGGATGGACAGTTTCCATGAGGAACAGGGTCAATAATGATTTGTATTCGGTGGACCTATATCTAGAGTGACACAGTGGGTGAACAACAATGGATTGGAATGCAACCCGAGCGATTAACACTGGTTATACTAATTGCGAGCATTTACCCCATCACCCTATCACCTTTTGGGTGTTTGATTGCCAATTATATGCATGGAAAACTGAGACTGGCAAAGCTTTCCAACACTACTACTGCCCATTTCGTGAATTCAAATAGTAGTACATTTGCACCCATTCAAGAAGTAGTTCCATAGGTGCAGAGTTACTGTTTTTTGGTATACTAGTGAGTATATATTTGTCACGATATCACTGAGACGAGGCTTTGAAGAAAGCAGGTCCACGAAAGAATAGGATCATACGTAGTGATTTATTCAATTTAGGGGATCGGGTGTAGAAGAAAAAAACAAGGAGGATTAGTGTTCATCCACTCTGGGCTTCTTATGAAGTCTTCAACTGTCAGCGGTGTTCCAAGAGGGGGGGTTCCGGATACGTCTCCGAATCTCGGGCTCAGGAGAGAAGAGAAAAGAAACACCCCAAGTTACTGGTGGGGCTCTGGGACATGATTTGGTAACAAGAAGGGAAGGGAGTGTGGCGACCACCGGGGACCGTCCCCCGTTGCAGACACTTCCTAGCTATGCTGAGTGAAAGGGTAGTGAGACAAACGGAGAACGCAAAGACTTGTGGGACTTACGGAGTAGATCGGTGAGAGGACCTGCCAGGTTAGCAAACTGGGGAATAAATCGGCGGTAATAACCCACTAGGCCTAAGAAGGCACGGAGATCCTTTTTAGTGGCAGGGTAGGGTATGGCACTAATAGCCTGTACTTTTTCAATCTGCGGCTCAATGTGGCCTTCTCCCAGAAGATAGCCGAGATATTTGACCTTTCTGAAGGCAACTCGGGATTTTTTTGCGTTAATGTGGAGATTGGCAGACTGTAGGCTGGTAAGTATCTTCCCCAAGTGTACAAGGTGGTCCTCCCAGGCCTTACTGAACACTACAATGTCGTCCAAATAGGCCGAGGCATAGTCTACATGAGGGGATAACACAGTGTCCATGACCCTTTGGAAGGTTGCTGGGGCCCCATGCAGACCAAAGGGGAGGACCGTAAAGTGGTAGTGACCTGAAGGGGTAGAGAAGGCTGTCTTTTCTCTATCCGCGGGGGATAGAGGTATTTGCCAATACCCCTTGGTGAGGTCGATAGTTGTGATATATCGGGCCTCACCAAGACGCTCAAGTAGTTCATCAACCCTCGGTAACGGATACGCGTCTTGTTTTGACACTCGATTGACAGCTCGGAAGTCTATGCAAAATGGATGCTGCCGTCCGGTTTCGGCACAAGGACCACTGGCGAGCACCAGTTGCTGTGGGAGGGCACTATTATCCCTGCCTGTAACATGCTTTCTACCTCCTTCTGAAAGGCTAGGCGCCTAGCCTCAGGAATGCGGTACGGCTTTTGTTTTACGATGACTCCGGGAGGGGTTGGGATGGTGTGTTCGGCCAGTGGTGTCCTTCCCGATTGGTCCGAAAAGATCTCGGAATGGCGAAGGAGGAGAGACAGAACCTCTTCTTTCTGCTTCTATGAGAGATCTGGGTTAATCGGGGTGTCTCTGACGGTGTGTGGTGTTGTCGGTTTGGTGGAGATGTTATTAATTGTTTGTGGGGGTTTACCAAGCCATTTCTTTAGAATGTTTATGTGATACATCTGGCTTTTTCCACCAGCCAATTGTAGCACATAGGTGGTACGCCCTATCTTCCTGATAATCTTAAAGGGTCCCTGCCACTCCTTTTTCAACTTATGTGTAGAGGTGGGTAGTAAGACTAACACCCAATCCCCCACACTGAATTCTCTCCACTTCTTACCTCGATCGTAAAAGGTCTTATGTTTTGCTTGGGCGATGGCCAAGTGGTCATGAGCAAGGGTTCGTAACTTGTGAAGCCGTGTTTGTAACTGACGAGTGTAGTCTAACAAGGCTTCGGCTTCATGAGCTCCCTCGGTTTCCCAACTGTCTTTTGTGATCTCTAATAAGGTTCTTGGCTTCCGTCCGAACAAAAGTTCAAACGGAGACGTGCCCAGACTAGATTGTGTCTGACTGCGGAGCACAAAAAGGGCAAGAGGTAAAAGCTGGTCCCAATTTTTTCCATCCCCAGACAGTAGTTTTTTTAGTGTTAGTTTCAGGGAGCCGTTGTAGCGCTCAACCAACCCATCTGTCTGGGGATGATATACGGATGTTTTGATGTGTTTAATCTTTAATTGCTCACATACCTGTTGCATTAACCGAGATACAAAAGGGGTGCCCTGATCGGTGACAATCTCTCGAGGGAATCCCATGCGAGAAAAGACCTCTACCAGTCTCTGGGCAATGGCTGAAGAGGTAGCCGCTCTTAGAGGAAAGGCCTCCGGATGACGCGTAGCGTAATCAACCAATACTAGGGCGTACTGGTGTCCTCTTCCAGATTTGGGCAAGGGACCTATCAGGTCCATTCCTAGTCTATCGAAGGGAGTACCTATGATAGGTAAGGGATTCAAGGGGACTTGAGGGGGAGTGTAGGGATTGCGTTTTTGGCATATCTTGCATTCCTGACAGTATTTCTGCACTTGGGCGTATATGCCAGGCCAAAAGAAATGACGTAATATTGCCTGACCTGTCTTCTCTGCTCCGGAATGGCCAGCTAACAAATGTGCATGAGCAAAGAAGAGGATCTGATCACGGAATCCTGTAGGTACCAGCAATTGGGGTTCGGCATCTGCTTTGGCCAATCTATAGAGGAGCCCGTTCTTCTCAAGAAATGTGGGATATGTTTTTGTTAGGGACGTCTGAGCAGCCCGGGCGGTTTGCCATGCATTCGTAAGACTTGCATCGTTTAGTTGGGCCGTTCGGAAATGGGTGTCTCTAGCCCAGGGTTCTGAGGACAGAAAGGAGTCGTGTGTTTTTCGCAGGTGTTGCAGTGCGTCTAGAATGAGTGCGTTAAAGGAAGGATTGTCCACCCCTATGATAACCGGCTCGGGAAGATCGGACATAACCTCAACTACTACTTCAGTCCCCTTCCCTGTGGTACTGTAGAGGGTGACCTTAGCTACAGGATACTCTTTGACGTCTCCATGGACACAGCGGATATGGACAGACCGTCCAGGTATAAGACAGGAAGGTGTCACTAACTCTTGTCGCACCACCGAGTGCTTGCAACCGGAGTCCAACAGAGCCCTAATGGATACCCCATTTAAAGTCACACTCACATAGAAGACAGTTCCCGTTTCCTGTGCGTAAAGAATGGATCGTGGGGCATAGCTCACATCCATAGGTTCATCTTCCTTTTCCTTTTTCTTCCTGCAGTATCGGGCTATGTGGCCCCACTCTCCACAGTCGTAACACTGGGGCCCCGACACGCTAGGAACATCCGGTCATTGAAAACGAGGACGAGGTGGTTCGGCTGTCTGTTTCTGTGGTTTCTTCTCTCCCTTCAAAGGCGTCAGGCTCTTCGTTGTTTTTTCAGGCTCCTTGACATAGGGTCTACCCTGTGCTCGGGCTTAGCTGGTGGCCATCTCTATGGCGTGTTCCAAAGTCAGGCCAGCATGTTGTTTGAGCCATCGTTGGGTGCTATAGGGGAGAGCCTCAAGGAATTGCTCTAAGTAGATCTTGTTCATGACGTCGTCCATGTTGCCTTCTTGGGGTTTTAACCACAAATCGGCGGCTTCCTTGAGTTTGAAGAATAAGGTTTTGGGTAGGTCTCCGGGGGTCCCTCTTTCCTGGCGAAACCTAAGCCTATGGGTCTCCTCATCCACCCCTAATCGGTCAAGTATGTTCTGTTTGACCACAGCATAGGCAGTCGTCCCATCTCTGTTAACCATTTGATAGGCTGCTTGGGCTTCTCCCGTTAGGAGGGGAGCGAGGTAGAAGGGCCATCTGTCCCCTGGCCATTAACTGGCTCTGGCGGCTCTTTCAAAGTTCAAGAAGAAAGCCAAGGGATCCTCTCCAAGGTAAAACTTCTGAAGGGGAACCACGGTACCAGGGGGTGGAGCACTCGTTCGTCCTTGTCCCAACACCGTCAGGAGTTGTGTTTGCCCCTCGGCCAATTTCAGGAGGTTGTCAGCCTGATTCTGTATAACCTGAGTGAAGGCCGCCCGGTCCGCCTCGGCCTGGGTAGTACTTTGTTCCATGGCCCATTCTAACTTAGCCTGTCCCTTTTTCATCTGAGCGAGTATTGCAGACCTGACTCAGGGCCCACAGACACCACTATCAAGCCGTGAATGTATTTTCGGGGTATCACACCTCAAATAACTCCCTGAAGCTATGCCCCTGCCTGTCCCACCTGAGCCTGGTACTTCAACTTGGCAATTCACAACTACGGTCACATACCATACAACGGCCTGGAGTCCCTGCACCGGGATCACTTATTTTAAATGCATGGTAATTGCATGCACTCTTCTATGTCTCTAATACGAGAAGCCTCCATTGAGTTTTCCAAATTGGTGCATGTATGCATGGTTCCATTTATCCATCCTTTTCTTTTACAAATCATTTTATCAAGTGGCTGATGGCCTCATGTACTAAGCTGAGTTCCAAATAGAGATGAGGCCAAAGCAAATTAATAGGGTGAGCCAGAGCCACGCCAAGGGTCTGGCTTGGCTCTAAAAGTCCACGCACAACCTAAGCCATACAAATGTTTGGCATGTAGATCGTGCAGCAAACATAATATAAAAATATGATGCAGTCTCTTTAAAATTCAAAAAGTGTATTTCTTTAACATGACCTTAGGAAAATTAATGGCTCGTCCCACCCCAATGCTAATGCCATTAATTAACTAAGAAGCATGTCAGTAGTTATGTAAACCCTAAACGTCAACTAGATTGTTATTATAGATGGAGGAACCTTATAGTATATTAAATCAAACATAAGAGGTGCATGTACAGCTTACATCTTGAACTCAAGTATTTAAAATCGCTGTCATATGTTATAATGAAGCAAAAGGAGGCTGTGAAATAAAGTGTTTGCATGGAATCACTCAATTTGGATAAGCAGGGAAGCTGGTATTCATTCCAGGTACAACTTCTGGTAGTAAAACTCTCAAATTCGTTTTTCACTACCGTGAGGCCTACCTCTACCATAGGATAATATTGGGTTACCTCATTACATAAGTGATTTTTTTTTAAAGAGCAAGTATGAATGTCATGTTTGGTGTTTAAGGAATTGTAATTTAAAGTCCTCTTCTGTGGTAAAGTTGGATTTTAAGTCAAAACTCTTAGAAAGTTGGCATTTTCTTGTCTTAATGATTTGGTGCCTGCAGCCTGTTCCTGGGTCACATAACTAGATGTAGTGGACAGTTGGCCTTAGTGTATTCCTCCCAGACAGTATCACAAAGGGGGGGGGGGGCTGGGTGATAGTAGGATGGGCCATCCTGACTTGATGGAAGGGGCAAGTTGTCACCTGAAACACACTTGCATTTCAAAGGAGCTCCCTCAGCCCATACACAAAGAACCTCATACTAGGCTTTTGTGACTGCATATATCCTGGGACCCAGGGAGGGATAAAAGAAATTCTAGAACCAGATGCACCAGATGCACCATGGCACAAGGGTGCATGCTTGGGCACTAGGCAACCACAAGTGCACCAGCGCAAGGAGAGAGCAGAAATATGTCATAATATGGTAAATGTGGCACATTCCTGCACTCTCCATTTGATGCAGCACAGCAAGTTGTCTTGCTGTGTTGCACGGCACCAGGGTTCGATAAATCTGGCCTTAGATTTTAGTAAGTCTTGGAAAGATGTCTATGCTTCTAATTCTTAGAAGATCTGAATTAGCACATACCCTTGTTGATACCACTTTCGTGGGCTCAAGAAACGAGCATATAAAGGAAAAATACAGTACCAAAGTTCGTGGTTATATCTCCCTCCAAGTCATAACATAGTGGATCTGCTGTTGAAATATTGTGGACCACTAACTTTGGTTCTGCATTTTTCCTTTGTATGCACGTTATTTGAGCAGAAGTGATATTTTAAGGTCCAGATGAATACCAATACACTTCCCATGAGGGACTAGTTGTCAGAAACATATTGACCAATGATACACAAAAGCAGGGTCAGTTGACCGCTCCAGTATCTCTTCACTTTTTTAATCCTGATTCAGGCATGCAAGAATAAAGCTGTACGCCTTCTCTTGAGTCAGTTTTAGTCACCACCATCACATTTCTGTTCCCATTTTCCATGCTCTGCTAGCCTCACCACCCATAATGTCTCCATACGTCTTCTACCATATATCAAAACATCCAAAGAGCTCATCCTTCTTAGAGATGGAGTGGTCAGCCCACACCGTGATCTGCTGTATTGGTGTGAGAAGACTCCTAATGATGAAGCATGCAACCTCTGGTGTGTGAGGGATTTCGTCCTTAAAAATGAATAATACTTTTTGCTCGGCTAGGTTTCTGATTTTCATTTAGACTTGGGTGTTTCTTTTTGTGTAAGATATATTAGTTGGGAGTGAACACCCGTGGGTCCCTAAATCTCCCCTGGCCCTCTTTTTGTGTTTACCTGTATGTGCACAGCTGCGGCTGTGGGCCATTATCCTAATTAGGTTTTATATTGCATAGGCTTGAGACTCCTTTTTTGGTGCACACTCACTCTTTCACTGACTTACTGACTGAGTTACCAAGATGGCTAAATATACAAGGCTGTCACTTGATTATTCCATAATTCATTCTATTCTCACTACCCCAAGCCTACTACATACATTGATTACTCATACTTTGGCCTAATCGGATGATTGGGCCAACTTGATCAATCTTAGGAAATCACAAATCCTTCACAGGGCAGTGATGACTAATTATCTATGGGACAGCTGTGCACCAATGGGCTTGATAGATACTACTACCCCAAGATTATTTCTTGATGATAAGGTGTTCAGTAAAGACTGGTCTCAGATTGCTTGGCTTTGCACCATGGACTGGCTCATCCTAAACATCAGCACTGCCAAGCAGGTTGCGGATGCAACCGTCGTGGAAATTCAGGTCCTAGAGACACACCTAAAAACAATTGTGGCCGCGACCCTGCATACAAAAAAGATGGAAGACACCAATAAAACAGCCAAAGACCACAAAGACTGCTTACTAACATGTACAATGAATACATTCAAGAAGGACTTGGCTCTGTTCTCATTAGAGAAAGGACATCCATACACAAGTAATAATTACACTCCATCATCCATGAATCAAAAAGAGAAAGGCTCAAGATGGCAAAAGCAGGGCACACACAAACCCTCATCAGACACAGATGAGTGATCAGGCAGCTCTGATTCAGGATCCAGTGGGTCCAACTACTCTTTCTGTCTCAGAAAAGGACGCAGGTGACGGGACAGACAATCGGTGGAGGCCCAACACCCTGGGGTTACCCAATGCAACACTTTCAACCTACTCCCCCTTTTTTACAAACATACTTTTTGAGGGCAAGGCAGAAGGAGATCAAGGGGTAGAAGACAACAAAATGCTCATGCACAATGGAGCCCCCAACAAACACGGACAAAGGGAGACCCACAACCGGGCATGAGAAGGTTGTTTTGTTTTCCAGACCTGAATGATTGTTTTCATGAACATTAATAAAGAATCCTGCCTTGAAAAAGCCCTCAGCCAACCGGCCACTAGGCGAAACACGTGTCGGCTGTTTTTGGCTTTTTTCAGAATTACCAGGTGCAACTCAGAAAATAAAAAAGTAGCAACCACTGTTTATCGGAACACAATCATTGGATATTATTCTCCAGAATCTTATCAGGATTAAGAAGGTACAAACCTCCACCAACTACCTGAATTACCTTTTCCCAAAGGCTTTTGAGTGTAGCCATTTGTGAGGCTCGTAGGATCACCACAAGGGTAGCGTGAATCCCAGTTTTACCAACATCCTGGTCTTTCTCCATTAACACAAGAAGGGATGAACTGGTTATCAATCTCAGCAGCCGTACCTTAACACCACAAGAAACAAGCCTATTGAACAAAGGGATGGGCTTTGTGCCCACATTCAAAGGTGACGGCTTCCTAATTCACAAGGAATTGGCCCAGTTCTCCTGCAAAATACTTCTGCACTACTTTTTTAAAGATAGAACTAACGTAGGTGATGCAGAACCTCAGTCCAACACAGACTTTAACAACAGACCTTAAGAACAAATTGTACTTTAACCCTCCTTCTCACATGTTTCATCCAGAAGGTTTACCCTTTGACACAAACACTGAGTTCCTAATCTCTTTTGACGTTGAGTCACTTTACATCTGCATTCCTCAAGATCAGATTCTTGCCACTGTAGAGTCCTTGCTCACAGACTGTCCCCCTGACTTGCTCATGCCTGTCTCTTTCAGTATGCAGTGTGCCACTCTGGCAATGAAAGAGAATTTCTTTCACTTTGAGGACTGTCAATACCTTCAAACCTCTGGTACTTAGACAGGTCAGTACCTTTGCCCCAAGTCTGACGAAACTTCGATATCAAGCATGTTCTCTCTGATGAGAATCTGTAATGCTCCAACATAAAAATCTGGAAGCGTTATATCGATGACACCCATGTCACCTGGAACGGAGATGCAGCATCAATAGGATCATTTCATGAATGGCTGAACTCCCAAAATCCGTTTAGGAAATTCCCTTGTGAATTCAGTGAAGACAAGCTCCCTTTTCTGGACCTATTGATATTTCCCTGTGCTAGTATTCTTGAAACACAGCTCTACAGAAAACCAATGGCAAAGAATGCCGTCCTGTCCTACTACAGCTTTCACCAGAAGTCACTCAGGGACAACCTTTTCTTCAATTGAGGTGAAACTGCTCCTAAACTGAGAAATTTAAAGAACATGCTCAAGATCTGTCCATCCAACTTTTACCCAGGCAAAACCCTTGGTAGATTACACGGCTGAAAAGGCAAGAAACACGAACCGGACTGCCCTCTTAGAAACAAGACCACTTAAAAAAAACACTCAAGAGACTAGTCTGCATCAATACTTTTAGCAATCTCTCTAATTCCAGCAAGAGGGCTGTATGTAGCAACTGACACATACTGAACAAGGGGGAACAATAATGTTGTCCCTGACATATTCACCTAACTATAACGTTATTTTAGCCTCCAATACTTTTAGTAAATTTCTCGAGTTTTCTTAACCTGAAGTAATATTTTATTATAATACATAAAGCCAACCCCTGTTGCGCATGGCCACAGGGCTTTATGTTTTTTAAAGGGGAGGAGTGCCACGTGGCCCCTCTGCCCGAGCATTAATAGTTCCTGGGAACCCCATCCCCCAGGGCATTTTTTTCTAAAAGGAAGGGCGGCTTAGTGCCCACCCTCCTTGAGCTTTATTAGGCCCTAGGTACCCCATCCCCCAGGGTCTTATGTTTTTTGAAGGGGAGATACACCAAGTAGCCCCCCTCCCCGAGCCTTATCAGGCCCTGGTGACTCCATCGCTGGGGCTGTTTTTTTTTAAGGGGAAGGGGGGTTGCATGGTCCTCCTCTCCGAGCCTATAAAAGGTCCTGAGGACCCCATTCCACAGGGCTGTGTTTATTTTAAGGAGAGGAAGGCATGCAGCCCCCTTCCGAGCCTTTAAAAGGCCCTGGGGACCTTATCCCCAAGGCCATATCTCTTTTAAGGAGGAGGAGGGCAGTGTGGCAACCCTTGTTGAGCTTTATTAGGCCCTGATGACCCCATAAGCCAGGGCCTTTTTTTTAAAGGGAAGGGGGGCCACGAGGTCCCACTCCCAAGCCATTATGGGCCCCAGGGAGACCACTCCGGGGCCAAAACATACAAAAAAGGGGAGGGTCCACACAGCCCCCCTCCCCAAGCCTTTTTATGCCCTAGGGACCCCCAGGTCCTAGTTTTTTTATGAAAGAGGAGGGAGACCGCATGGCCACCCACCTGAAGCCTTATTAGGCCCTGGTGACCCCCATCTCCCTGGGCCATTATTTTTTCTTAAATTAAATGCGAGGGAGCCACATGGTGGCCTTCCTCCTTGAGCCTCATTAGGGCCTGGGGAGCCCTTCCCCCAGGTCCTTATAATTTTTGTAAGGGGAGGGGGAACACGTGTCTCACCTCCCGGAGCCTCATTAGGCCCTGGAGACTCTTTCCACCAGGGCAGTTATTTTATTTAGGGGGCGCACAGTTCCTGCTCCTCAAGCCCTTAACAGGCCTTGGGGACCACATTCCTCAGGACTGTATTTTTTTTAAAGCTATGCAACACTCTCCCATGAGCCCATGAGGACCCCCATCCCCCAGGACCATATCTCTTTTAAGGAGGAGGGGAAATGCGTGCCCCCCTCCCCGAACCTTATTAAGCCCTGGGTACCCCATACCCAAGTGCCTTTTTTTAAAGGAGAGGGAGGCCCCCTCCCCAAGGCATTGTATGCCCCGGGGAGCCCACTCCAGGGCCTTTTTTTTATTAAAGGGGAGGATGACTGCGTGACCTCCCCCCCCCTCCCCGAGTCTTGTTAGGCACTGCGGACCCCATCCCCCAGGGCCTTTTTTAAAATGAAAGAGTAGAGGGCCGCATGGGCCCTCACCCCGTGCTTTATTAGTCCCTGGTGATCCCATCCCCCTGAGACATTTTTTTTTATTAAAGGGGAGGGGGCAATGTGACCCTCCCCCTCCATGAGCCTTATAAGTCCCTGGGTACCCCATCCCCCAAGCCATATTAGGTCCTGGTGACCCCATCCCCCAGGTACATTTTATTTTATTTAAGGGGAGGGGGCTGCATGACCGCCCTCCATGAGCCTTGTAAGACACTAGGGACCCCTTCCCCAATGCCTTTTTTATGAAAGGGGATTGTAGTTACATGGACTCCCTCCCCAAGCCTTATTAGGCCATGGAAACCCCATCCCCTAGGGCCTTTTTTTTAATAAAGGGGAGGGGCCGTGGCCCGCCTCCCTGAGCCTTATTAGGCCCTGGGAACCCCATTTCCCAGGGCCACTCCTTAAAATTAAAGGTAGAGGGGCAGTGAGGCCCCCTCCCCAAGCCATTATCTGTGCCAGTGACCCCCATCTCCCGGGACCTGCACTATTGAAGATGGGTGCCCTGGTGCCCACCCAGGGCACCCACCATACATTCATTGGAGGCACAGTGGAAGCCCAAGGGCCCATGTGGCTCCATCTAGCTTATCCCATGCCGCGGGAGCCGGCATGCCGGCATTGCTCCCACCCACAGGGAGCTGCTAGTATTGCTGCTCCCTCCAGGCATGAGCAATATTTTGATCTGTTTCCCTGCCTGTGTCAGTAAGGGCAGGGAAACAGATCAAAAGTCTGCTCCCAGCGGGCCGGAGCAATTTTAAAGCTCCCGCCCGCTGGGAGTAGAATTTGTGTTTGCTCCTGCTTGGTGAGAGATTCAACAACACAGGTTTCCCTACCCGTGCCGGTGCAGGCAGGGAAACTGTTATGTCGCCGGGGTGGGCTCAACCAGGCAGCCATGTTTTACAAAAAAATTTAAAAAAAGGAAAAGGCAGTAAGTTAGAAACACCCTGACCTCCTAGGCCTCTTGGGGGTGGGGTCCTACTGGGACCACCCAGGGCCCAAGAAAGCATTGATCCTGCCGAAAACATTTACAAAAACGAAGTATGGTCTCCTGTGCTTCATTCATTATTGGCCCCCGGATGGATCAGCCCCCCTGGGGGCTTTGTTTTAATATTGGAGGGGGAGCGCAAGGCCCCCCACTTCTGGGGCTCATTATGCCCCGGGCACCGCCACCTCCCTGGGGCTTATTTCACAGTGAATGTGGGGGAGCCCCTACAGCGTCCCCCGCTGCCCAAGGGACCACCACCTCCCGAGGCTTATATTTTTATAAATCGGGGGGTCTTCTTTGACCCCCCAGCCCTGAGGTCTGCCACCTCCCCGGGGCTTTATGCATTAAGAAAATGGGGGAATGCATGGACCCCCCACAGCCCCGGGGACCACCACCTCCCTGGGGCAAATATAAAGAAAGGTGGGGTCTGCGTGGCCCCCCTCCTGGAGCCAAAGATGGCACTGGGGACCACCACCCACCAGGACCAGCTCCAACAATGTCCTGGGGTGCCCACCGCTCCTGCCAAGCCACAGCAAACTCTGCTCCGCTTCGTGCAAGCGAGAGCAGAAAATGCTTTCGCTTGCCCGAAGCAGAGCAGAATTGCTTTTGGGCAGAGGGAGCTGCATGTTAGCAGTTCCCTCTGTCAAAAAGTAATGCCGGCTGTCGCAGGATGTGAGGAGCCAGCAGGGATGGTGGAGGCCTTCAGGCTCCCCCCACGGTCCCGATAAAAAAAACTGCGGACCCTGGGTGGGACCAGGGCACCCAGTAAAGGGGGCGGCCCCCTCCTCTTCTTTAAAAAAAAAAAAAAGAAAAGGTGCAAGCCCTGGGGGATAGGTTCCCCGGGGCCGAAATCACCCCTTGATGGGGCCCACTTGTCCCCCCTCCCTTTTTAAAAATAAATAAAAATAAAAGGGGCAGGCTCCAGGGGATGAGGTCTCTGGGGACGGAATTGGCCTGGGGAGGACACAAGGCCCCCTCCCATTATTGAAAAAAAAAAAATATATATATATATATATATATATATATATATATATATTCACTGAAAAAACCATAGGTTTCACACCAGTTATAGTTAGGGATTAGCATTTAAAAAACCTATTAAATTCACTGAAAAAACCATAGGTTTGACACCAGTTATAGTTAGCTGGAAATTTTACTCGCATAAAACCAATGAAATTCCCACGTTATAGTTAGTTGGACTCACTATAACTTGCGCGTGCAATGCACTGCTGATGACGTCACATATTACATCACTCATGACATGGTCAGTGACATCACTCATGACATCACTGATGACACCATCCAGTGAATGTGTGTCTTTCTGAAAAATACATATGTTTTATATATGTATATGTAAAAGTTGATGGAAGAATAAATGTTTAAATAAGTGTTTACATGGATGTTTTTAAAAAAAAAATTGATTGGTTAACTGGCTTATTAAGTGTATCTTAGGCAATACATATATTAGTGAGTAATGTTTAAATATTTAAATATAAGGATTAGTGTTTCACTTTGTGTATAAGTGGCTGCATGGGTTGGTGAGTAGCTACATGTGTAGGTATATGGGTTATTAGATGTTTGTTTTAATATCAGTATGAGTGTCTATATGGTTTGGTGGGGGTATTACTTAGCACATAGATGCATGAGGGACTGACTCTGTTTGTATGTGTTTTGAAGACAGCATATGTGCAGGACTGTATGGGTGGATGACTGTATATATGTGTGTGTTAGTGACTGAATGACTGTCTCACTAGTATCTTTATCAGTAACTATATATGTTTTAATATAATATATGTGAATATTGATGTATACAAGTGAGTATATGTGAGAGTAAGAGATTGTAAGAGTTCCTGTTTAAATAAGTATGTGTTTCTATAAGTGATTGTTTAAGAGAGTAAGTATGTGTAAGTTTCCTTAGAAGTAAGGTGGTTGTGTGTGTGTATAGCTGTATATGCAAATAAATGGATGTTCAATAGTTTATTTGCATGTGTGAGTATGTGTGAGAGTATCTTTTGGATGACTGTCGGTGTGTAACAGGATGTATAGGTGTATCACTACATGTGATGAGTGAGTATATGTATGAGTGACTATATAGAACTATTGGTCAATGAGTGGATGTGTATATAGATGGTGGAATTATTGAATTGGTTGTTGTAACTGGTATGGATATCTCCATTTTTTTGAAAAATTTAGTTTCTATTTTTGAATATGTGTTTCAAGGGTTACAATACAGTGAAAAGAGGTCTGTCACTCTGTCAGAAGGATGGTGTCATGAGTGATGTCATGAGTGATGTCACTGACCATGTCATGAGTGATGTAATATGTGACGTCATCAGCAGTGCATTACACGCGCAAGTTATAGTGAGTCCAACTAACTATAACGTGGGAATTTCATTGGTTTTATGCGAGTAAAATTTCCAGCTAACTATAACTGGTGTCAAACCTATGTTTTTTTCAGTGAATTTAATAGGTTTTTTAAATGCTAATTCCTAACTATAACTGGTGTGAAACCTATGGTTTTTTCAGTGAATTTCATAGGTTTTTTAATGGCAAATCTCTATAGGTATGAAATGTAATATTTTTTATAATGAATTTTATATTTTATAATTATGTAATACTATTTTTTTTAATGTTTATTTTTTTTATTTTTGTGCCCCGTAGCGCTCCCGGGGCGCGTACCGATGCGCTCACCGGTGAGCGCAATGTTACAGCGCGCCCGAGGCGCGTACCGGTGAGCGTCCCGTTAGCGCTATTGCCGCGAACGAAAACAACATCGTGATGTATCGCGTAGCCGCGTGATGCGTCATATGATGCACGGCGTAACCGCACCCGGAAGCACCCGAGCGCATACGATCGCGCAATGTAAGCGCCGCCGGGCGCGCCCCAGGGCGCGACTACGGGCACGCCTGCACCGGGGCGCGTAGCGTAAGCGCGTCGGGTCATGTGATCTGACAATAACACTTTTCATTGGTTCAGATCAGTTTTGGTTTCCAAATGATGAAAGCCCGGATCATGTGACTTGAAAATAACACTTTTCATTGGTTCAGAACAGTTTTGTTTTCCAAATGATCATAGCCCCCACCTTTTTTCCTCATTCTCACTTTGTTATTTGAGTGAGGAAGACCTGCTTTTTCCTTACAGAGATGGCTACAGTCATATCAGCAGCTGGAGCATCTGCCCTACCACCACCACCACCACCATCAAAAAGACCACCAGAAGATCACATTGGTGGTCAAGAAGAAGAGCAGGAAGATGATGAAGAGGAGGAACAGACAAGGCAGTTCCTGCCTGAAGATAATCCCCCATACAAACCAAAAGAGCACTTCATATGGGAGTTTTACAAAATCCCAAGGGGTTTCAAAAAAGTCAACGCTGCGAAGGTGACTTGTCTGATCTGTGGTGCTGAGCTGTCCAGGGGGAACCCTAACAAAAAATATTCCTTTGGGAATCATACTATGATTCGGCACATGATGCGTTTGCATCCTAACAACTATTCTGCAGCAGAGGTAAGGGACCTCTGCAGTAACCTACCCCAATCAACATCCAGACCCTCAACATCCAAAGAACCCACTCCATCGGGTCCAGAGGCAAGGGAGACGGTCCCAAATATACAAACAAAGTTTGGGGGATACAAAATTGTTTGTATGTATTGCAACAAAACAATTAGTTATGGTCAGCAAAGCATCACACTAATGAATGTTGCTATGGATAACCACAAATGCCCGAGGAAACCATAATTTTTCCTGATTTTTTTTGTGCTCCAGTTGAGCCATTTTCAATTCCCTGTTTTTTGTTTCTCCCCAAAGAAAATACAAAAAAAATATAAAACTGTTCAGAAAAGTCAAAAAAAGTAAAAAATGTTCAAAAAAACAATAAAAAAAATATAAAACAACAAAAAGAATTAAAAAAACAGTTCTTTTTAGAACTACCTCTAATTTATTAAAAAAAAAAATTTTTTTTAAAAACTCTGTCATTCTTTTTTCTCAACGGTACGCGTAACGGTACGCTCCCCGGTGCGCGTACCGGGCGCTTCCCTCGCAAAAATCAAATTTTTTTTTTGCCCCGCGGGGACCTTTTATGGCCCCCACATCAAACCTAGAGGGTCAGGGGGTCTACCCTGCCCCCTTATGGTCATTTCCCCCTTTGTTTTTGCCACCTCTTGTGTCTCGATCCTACCGAGACACAAGATGGCGGCCGCTCCGGACTGTTTGGAATGTTGACAGACACCCGAGAGCCAATCAGCTTTCCGCGCGCAAACTCGCGTTACGCGCCGGGTGCGCTCCCCGGTGCGCGTACCGGGGCGCGCTTATAGATATATATATTTTTTTGAACCTAAATTACTCAAAATCCTCTGGAGCACATATCTTGAGACATAGCAAAGGCACATCGGGCTACCAGTCCCTACAATTTTGCCAAGTTTCGTGGGAATCCATTCAGCCGTTCGGGCTAAAAGTGAGTCCAACTGCCCTACGTAAATTAACATGGGGAAAACACGTTTTGGGACCCCCCTTTTATCTCGGCCCCCGCTTGACGAATCCCCCCCAAACTTTCAGGAAAGGAGCGGAGCGCAGCGAGGCAAATTTGAGGAAAATTACAGGCAGATCCCTCAATCTGTGCCAAAGTTATTCCCAATAGAATGTTGCGGATTTCCTATGGAAAACAATCCTAACTATAATTACCTACCGCCAGTAGGTAATACATAATATATATATATATATATATATATATATATATATATATATATATATATATATATATATATATATATATATATATATATATATATATATATATATATATATATATATTCCAGCTCCCAGGGGATGTGTACCCCAGGGCCAAAATTAACCCAGGTAGGGGGACGGCGCAGCCCCCCATACCCATTCAAAAAAGGCCCTGGGGGTTGTGGTCCCCAGGGTGGAAAATGACAGAGGTAATGGGGGAGCACTCCAGCAGTCCACTTTACTCCTGAGGGACCTTGGGGGGCCAATAAACCCTGCTGGTAACTCCTGTAAGTCCTACATAGAGGGATTCCTGAAAGCTGGTCAGAGGACCCGCCCTCTTTCTCCACCACTTTGCAAACACTATTACTACTTAAAAAAACATAGAAATGTACTGAAAAAAAACAATGGTTACAGGGATGTTATAGTTAGGAAATGGAATAAAAACAACCGTAGAAATTCACAGAAAAAAACACAAGGTTACTGGGGAATTATAGTTAGGCTTAGGTTTCACTCATACAAAACAAGTTAAATTCAGCCTTCATTGATAGGGAGCTAACTATAAATTTGTGTCCCCGCAATGCACTGCTTATGACCTCGCATAATACATCACTCATGACATAGTCAGTGACATCACTGATGACATCAACTACACATTCACCCACTCCAACTTCCACACTACCATTCTCAAACCCATTCACACACCTATACCAGTACTTACACAGGCACTCACTGATTTATAGATCAACACACACATCCACTCACTCACCCGTACAGCCACTCATATTCCCAGTCACTCACTAATACAGCCATTGACATATTCACTGATATGCCCATACAGCCACTCACACACCGAGTCAGTCACTCACAGAGCTACTCACACACCTACTCACTCATCCATACAGTCAATCACATAGCCACTTACTCACCCATACAGTTACACACATACTCACTCACTTCCTCATATAGATACTAACATACTCTCTCACCTATACAGTCACTGACACAAGCACACACTCACCCAGACACTTTCCCATTCACTCACTCACCCATACAGTCACTTACATATCCCATTACTCACTAATACTGCCTTTCACATACCCAGTTAATCACCCATATACCAGTAACACATGCACTCACTCACCCATACAGCCCCTCACACATGCACTCACTAACCCATACAGCCACTGACTCACCCACTCACTCAACCATACCGGCAGTCACACACACCCTCATCCACCCACACAGATACTCAGACACCCATAGAGGTACTCAGACAACCAACCAGACCCATACAGAATCTCACATACCCACATACACACCCATACAGCCACTTAGACACCAACTGACAGACAGATAAAGACATTCACATAACCAGTCACTCACCCATACATTCACAGAGACACCTAATCACTCACTTATACAGTCAGTCATGCACCCACTGAATCAACCAAGCAGGCACTCATACACTCATACACTCACTGATTCACTTTACACTGTGATATATATATTTAACACACATAAACTTTCTGAAAAACACTGACATTCACTGGATGATGTCATCAGTGATGTCATTTGAGATGTCATCAGTGATGTCACTGACCATGTTATGAGTGATGTAATATGTATGGTCATAAGCAGTGCATTGCAGGGGCGTGAGTTATAGTTACCTCACTAACTCTAACGGCTGAATTTCGCTGGTTATGTACAAGTGAAACCTGAGCCTAACTATAACATCCCTGCAACCTTAGTTTTTTTCAGTGAATATATATATATATATATACATATATACATATATATATATATACATATATATATATATATATATATATATATATATATATATATATATGAATCAGAGAATTCTGGGTAGTTCCCAAGTTTCGGTGGAGAGCAGATAATATATATAGAAACCTAGAATATCAACTACACTCTAAATTTGCCCACCTCAAATGTCTGTGCGTCTAGAAGTTTTTAAAGGTAGGATTAGGCCAGTGCCATCTATTACAAGCTAGAAAGGGACAAAAGGGCATATTTAAGAGGGCCTTGTATTATGCTTGCATCACGCAATGTATCACGCACAACGCAAGCCCCTAGTAATTTTTATGAAGCCATACAAAGCCAATTTGCCTGGCTGTGAATGGCTTCACACTGGGCCGGCTCTAGGGTGGTGCGATTGTTGCCACAGCACTGGGTGCTGACTTCGGGGCCACAGTGTTTTCAAATAAATTGTAGATGTAAAAGCACCTGCTGCAGCTTCTTTGGGTCCATCAATTTCCAGGCAATAATACAAAATGTCAAGCTAACTCTGGTTATTAATGGGTCTGCTGGAGAGAGATCAGAGTTTTGTCTAGTGAAAGTTTTGACCCATCATAAGGTAGCGCAGAGGGTTAATATGCTTGATGCAAAGAATGTGCACCATGCAGATGACAGAAGTGCATATAATGTAAATTGGTCAGTGGGTTACTACAGAGATCCTTTTGTTAATTGCACTGTATATATTAAAATCCTAATACAGACCTATTAACTGTTATCAAAGAGCTGCATGGAGAGTGCGAGGTATAGGTTAGAATGTTGTTTTCTTAGCCAATCTTTCATTATCCTGTCGCAAAAGGGTTCATTTGGGTAGAAATCATTTCTTATTAGTAAAGACAACCCCCAACCATGGTATTTCATTTTAAATACTGAGTTTATGCTTCTCCAGACCAAGCAGTCTTAAACTATACTGCTTACCAGTATGGATGGCATGTGACTCCTACACCTTGTTGTCCTCTGTCTTATGTAACTGTGACCGGGTGTAGGGGTGAGGGGTGAACCTTAGGACCGAGAATAGGCTCTGGGACAGGTCTGATAGGCAACTCCGGTGTTGAAGCAGAAACTGACTGGACAACAGGTCTTGGGAGTAAGGACGGTTTTATTGGTATAGTACGTTTAGGGTTTGGTTGCAATGTTCTCCTGGTCCTAAACGTAAGTCTCTCCCTAGCAAAGTGACTGGGATCCGTCTTTGAATCGGGGTATTCTCCTTCTCCGGGGTCTTTGGTCTTCCGCTCTTGTCCTCAGGGTCTGGTCAAGGTAGCGTCTCGATGTTCCGGAGCCCATAGAAAGGAAGACCAACAGAGAGGGAACCGTTAGTTCTACAGTCTTTGGGGGGACTTGCACCTTGGGGCCGTGTGAAGTGGATAAAGGTCACCAGTGTCGGATTTACTATTATGTAGTCGGTGACGTGGGGAGGGTACAGAAAGTGAGGGTTAATCGCGGGGTAATGAACACAAAAGGAGAGGGGTACGAGGAAACACAAACGGGGTTTGCTATACACTATTTACACGCACGCCGTCTTCCCACCCACACCGCCATACGGTCCCGTACCTGGGATAGCCACGCTCCTCCCCCGGGAGAGTGGCACGGCCGCTCACAGGGTCGTTGGCCTCCTGGCTCTCCGTGGGGTTCGTCTCTTTCGGCCTGCTCTTCGGAATTCCTTCGGTGTCCTTCTTTTCCGACTTCTCCGCTTCTCTTCAACCGCTCTCCGACGCCGCTCCTCGCCTCCTCCTCCTCCGAGGTGATGTCACACGTTTCTGTCTGTACTTCCTGCTCTTTATCCAATCTGGCCTCGCAGACGAATACAGGAGGAGGGATCACCAACTCCTCAGAGTACGCCCAATTAAAGGCGCCGCGCTCTTCTTCCACGTCGTCCAGTCCTGTATCCCAGGGGTCAGTCTGTAAGGAAGGAGGTATGACAGGATCAGTAATGGGAGACCACCAGTCCTCGGTAGCGCTCCGCCTCGCATCCTTACAGTAACATTTCCTATGCACTGATTCACACACTATGATTCATTGTCTCATGAGTGGGGTTATAAAACAAAATTAATTAATGTGGGAGAGAGCGGTTTAGATACTTGAGGAGCACTGTAAAAAGGTGGTGGTGAGGGAATATGTAGCAATGTCATTGGAGGGGCGCCAACAAACATTATCGCACTGGGCGTTGCCAGCGCTAAAGCTGGCCCTGCCTTCACAAATATGGAGTAATACGACACAGCACAAATCGCTGCATTGCCTTACTCTGTGCAATGGAGGGGTTCCATGGGCGTTTGGGTGGGTGCTCCCACAAACCCCCATGGTTTTTGACGCACTCCCAGATTTACAAGGTCTTGTAAGTCTGGGAATGCGTCAAAATCTTATGTCTCCCCAGGTGAGGCGTAACAAGGAGAAATATGTTTATTTCTCCTCGTTTTTTTCCCTCTATGTGTGCTGCATTCTATAGCAACACATAGAAAGATGAAAAACGCCTCTATGGATTGTTTTTGTACAGGAAGGTGCGCCTTCCTGCATGTCGTTAATCCTGTCCATTCTGCCTTTTCCTTGTTGCGCAGCGAAGCACGGTAACTTGCTGCGCTGCCCTGCGCCACCATCCTGGTAAAAATGCCCCAAAGTCTTTTGCCATTCATATAGCACAGTTTTTAAGCATAGGTTTAGCACAGTGCCATCCATGCAGAGATGTGAAATGACATAAGCCTTTTACCACTCCAGGCACAGTATTACAGCTTTGGATTGGTAAACTGCCATCCAAGCTTATTTGGAATGAATAAAAGCAACCCTTGACGTGTGTTTTGCGGTCAATACAGCTCTTCACAGAAGTTTAGCTTGGCCCAGAAGCAAGGAAGCACCCCGCATAAGTGAAAACAAGACTCTTTCAGGCTCAGAGTGCCACATAAATTACACAAATAAATTATGCAAAATGTATGTGATACACTAAGGCTGAAAGGGAATTGTTTTAATATATATATACATATATGAGCGGCCGTCACGCTTTTTGCAGAACACCAGTCGTCTGTGGCTCTTCCCCCATGACCGCAAAATCTTTGGAGGAGTACGTGAGTGCTATGGGTGGAGCCCCCAGTTTGACGTCCAGGAAGAGGAACAAGGTTGGCAGCTGGGTAGGAACTGAGTCCTGCAGCGGTGCGGTTTTCGCGACTGCCAGCGCGGGGTTCACGACTCCCAGCAAGAAATGCCTTGCCCAGGAGACTGGCGCCTACTGGTGACTGGGCACTGCTGACACCTATGCCGAAGCGGTGAGGCTTGTTTTGCTTATTCACCTATTTTTCCACTGGCCCCCTTCAACCCGGAGTGTATGCCTGGTTATTATTTCACTGCTAATCATTTAGACTTTGAGACTCTCGCCTCGGCCCTGCTCAAAACTGTATCCTCTATTCAAATACCTCCGGTATTCTACATTTGCCGGTATCTCCTGAGGGCAATCTTTTGAATTCTCATGGGGATTGGTAGTCCTGTGATTTGTATTCCGGTGACTTGTGGGCATTTATGCCGATATCTGACATTGCACACTTGTTATACATTTAAAAACCGGAGTGCGGCTACCATTCTTTCCGCTGCCATGCCCTTTCATAACTGTCTTGGAATGCAGCATCTTCATACAGTTCAAGAGGTAACTCCGATGGCTAAATGGAGGTCAGAGGGCGCGTCACATATTGCTGTGATCAGAGGCGGTATCTACTTCGGGGCTAAGACTGTCTCCTTGGAACAATTGAATGACTTTTAGCAGTATGAAGGTTTTTAATTGTAAACATGATTTTTACGTGTTCAGGCGTTACAAGAGGTTTTAGTTTGGCGGCACATTCAGCTGTTTTAATTATATTCCCAGTATAACGTTTCACTTCACAATGCCTGCAAATGCTATTTGATCTATGTCAGTCAGTATGAGGCAATTGTTGTAAACTGTCTAAATTATGTATTGTGAATTTTTATATGCCAACATATTGCCTCACTAATATTGTGGACACAACTTTGCAGCACATATTTATAGGTTCTGTTAGCCATACAGTGTAGAGACGTATTGGAGAGTGTGTCTTCTATGTTTATCGTTTACCTACAATGGGAGTGACTATATGTAGAGTGCATGAAATGGCGCCAACTAGATTGATAAAGGCTGGTCGCCAGTAGTTAGTTATAGTTAGGACCTATTATCCATAGGAAATCCGCAACATTCTATTTGGAATAACTTTGGCGCCGGTTGACGAATCTTCGCGATATTTTCTAAACTAGTGGGGCGCTCCGGTCCGCTCCTATCCTGAAAGTCTCGGGGTGATTCGTGAAGAGGGGGCTGAGAAAAAAGGGGGTACCCAAAACGTGTTTTCCTCATTCAATTTTCCATAGGAACCGTTCATCGCGGCTACAGCCCGAACTGCTGAACGGAATTACACCAAATTTGGCAGAAAGGTAGACCTTGGTTCAGACGTGTGCCTTTTGCTTAAATGGTGTAAACCCGTTCAGTAGTTCCTGAGAAAATCAAAATCACAATTATATCTATGGTCACGCTGGATCCGTGCACCCTAAGCGCACCCTGCCGTGAACGAGCTGTATTCTAATTGGCTGTCAACACTCCAAATCAGGAAGTGTTGGCAGCCATCTTGTGCCTCGGTAGAACCGAGGCACAAGAAACCTAATTAAAAAAACGTGAAAAACGCGAAAAGGGGGCAGGGTGGAAACACCCTGACCCCCTAGGCCAGGCCCCAACTAGCCCACCAGGTACCTCCAGTGTGCGCCAGGGAGCTGCGTTGCAGAGAGGGCTTCAGAGGCCACGCCCCTTTTTACACCTCTCTGCAATGCAGCTCTGTGTCGCTTACTAGAGGTACCTAGTGGGCTAGATGGACCCTAGGGACCCTCAAGATTCAAGGGGACTTAATCTCCCAACTTAAAACGGACACAGGGCGCGTTTACACAGGGGCGAGGGGATGGGGCCTGAGGTGACGTGTTCAAACACGCCCTGTGGCGTGTTTTAAGTTGGGGAAATATTTCCCCTTCAATCCGGAGGGCCCCTGGAGGCTAACTAGCCCACCAGGTGCTTCCAGTAAGCGCCACTGCACTGCTTTGCAGAGAGGTGGCCTGGGCTGTGCCCCTTTTTACACCTCTCTGCAACGCAGCTCTGTGGCGCTTACTGGAGGTACCTAGTGGGCTACTTGGACCCCAGGGACCCTCAGGATTCAAGGGGACTTAATGTCCCAAATTAAAACGGACACAGGGCGCGTTTACACAGTGGTGAAGGGAGGGGATGGTGTAGGAAAGTGGCTCTACATATATTGGACTAAAGTAAAATCAGCCGAACTACGAATTCCGATTTACTCACCTGTTATATGGAGAGACCTCAGTGCTGCATCTTTGAGCCTAGTACTGATCCTGAAAAGTAATTCTAAATGTACTTACCAGTAACTTGAATTTCATACCATAGGCTAACATTGACTCGTTTCACTTGGAAATTCTTCCAAGTGTGGAGTTTTGGAACTTACAAATATTCCTCTAAAATCAGCCGAACTACGAATTCTGATTTACTCACCTGTTATCAGGAGAGACCTCAGTGCTGCATCTTTGAGCCCAGTACTGATCCTGAAAAGTAATTTTAACCGTACTTACTAGTAACTTGAATTTCCTTCCATAGGCTAACATTGACTGGTTTCTTTTAAGTGTGGAGTATTGGAACTTTTAAATATTAACCTAAAATCCTCCAAACAACGAATTCTGATTTACTCACCTGTTATCAGGAGAGAACCCAGTGTTGCACATTTTAGCCCAGTACTGACCCTGAAAAGTAATTCTAACCGTACTTACCAGTAACTTGTATTTCCTTCCATAGGAATCGATTGTCTGGTTTTCATCAGAAAAGTTTCTGTCGATTTTCACAAACTACAAATATTCCTTAAAAATCGCCTGTATGACTTAAACGCATTCTTTCAACTGTTTACAGGAGGTGCACTAGAGCTGGATCCAGGATCCACCACGGAGTAAGAAAAAGTAACTATAACACTACTTACCTGCGACGTGAATTTCCTCCCATAGGATAACATTGGTGATTCTATGTGAAAAAAGTTCTAAGTGTCAACTTTTAAAATACAATAATATTCCTTAAAAATCACTACTGTAACCAAAACGCTTTTACTTAACTATTTACAGGAGATGTCCCAGGACTGAACTAGGATCCAGTCCTGTGGTTAGAAAAGTAATCCATAAAGTAACTAATTGCCTTTAACTAGAAATCCCCATTGAGCTCAATGTTGCATTGTGTTTGAAATTGTGTTGCCCATTGCAACAACTGTAACTACTGTACTTAAACGTCTATTGCCTATTTGCAAAGAATTTAAACTAAAGTAATTCTTTCTGAGAACATATATTTTGTAATGTAATGTATAATGTAATTTTAATGTAATTTAAAAAAAATATATATATATAAAAATAAATAGTTTTAAAAAATGTAAATCAGTATCGAAAAATAGATATAACAATTAATACATTTAAAAATTGTCATTTACAAAACCTTTGAAATTCACTGAAAAAACCATAGGTTTCAGACATGTTTATAGTTAGGAATTAGCATTTAAAAAACCTTTGAAATTCACTGAAAAAACCATAGGTTTCAGACACGTTATAGTTAGGAATTAGCATTTAAAAAACCATAGAAATTCACTGAAAAAACCATAGGTTTTAGGGGTGTTATAGTTAGCTGGACATTTCACTTGAACAAAACCATTGAAATTCCTCCGTTATAGTTAGTTGTACTAACTATAACTCGCGCGCCCGCAATCCACTGCTGATGATGTCACATATTACATCATTCATGACATGGTAATATGTGCATTATGGGACATGGAGTTCTCAATGCGGGCTGTAAATTGTAAACTTTGGTAAGTTCAAAAGTGCGATGTATTTTCAAGCTTCATTATTCCTTTAAGTAAGTAATGAATGTTACAGCAGACTCTTTATGCCGGTTGGAAGAGGCTGAAGTCCCAAACTGTTCAGGATTGTATCAGAACAACATTCTATTGCATAAAGAGTCTGCTGTAACATTCATTACTTACTTAAAGGAATAATGAAGCTTGAAAATACATCGCACTTTTAAACTTACCAAAGTTTACAATTTACAGCGGGCATTGAGAACTCGATGTCCCATAATGCATATATTAAACACACGCCCACTGGGGGCAGGCATGGAAGTAAATAAAGCAAATTAAGAATCCATGCGAGCCTCAGAAGTACTTTGTTGCAGCCCATGAAGAAGAGGCTTATGCCTCAAAACGCGTCGGCGAAATGCACTGATTGTGGATGTGAAAGGCAGGCTGCATATTACTACCGAAAGGGAGGATGTTTGTCGAGTGACCTCTCATTGCTGCAGGCATATGGTATCAAATATTTCACGCGGCGGCCTGGCCGCGGGGAGGTGCACCATCGTCAGCTGGTATGAACTGTGTTTGCCTGTTGGAAGAGGCTGAAATCCCGAACTGTTCAGGATTGTATCAGCACAACATTCTAATGCATAAAGAGTCTGCTGTAACATTCATTACTTACTTAAAGGAATAATGAAGCTTGAAAATACATCGCACTTTTGAACTTACCAAAGTTTACAATTTACAGCCCGCATTGAGAACTCATTGTCCCATAATGCATATATTAAACACACGCCCACTGGGGGCAGGCATGGAAGTAAATAAAGCAAATTAAGAATCAATGCAAGCCTCAGAAGTACTTTGTTGCAGCCCATGAAGAAGAGGCTTATGCCTCGAAACACGTCGGCGAAATGCACTGATTGTGGATGTGAAAGACAGGCTGCATATTACTACCGAAAGGGCGGATGTTTGTCGAGTGACCTCTCATTGCTGCAGGCATTTGGTTTCGAATATATATATAGAAATATATATATATATATATATATATATATATATATATATATATATATATAAATATATATATCCACAAAGCACCCCTCCATCGTCGAAAGGTAAGAGGCCACTCGGGGAGATCAGGTTGGTAGCCATTTATTAGGACATGACAGGCATAATGCATTTCGGCACTTTGGCCTTCCTCAGATGCCTCTATTGTCCACGGTATTGCTCCGCCCACACCTTCAAGTATCCTGTTGTGCTCCCATTGGTCTGAGAGCTTGCCCTCACTCCGATATCGTGCAAGGTTTAAAGTAATTTATTATCCAAATACTCAATTGAATTGAAAACACACCAACGCGTTTCGAACTCAGCCGAGTTCTTGATCACGTGATCAAGAACTCGGCTGAGTTCGAAACACGTTGGTGTGTTTTCAATTCAATGGAGTATTTGGATAATAAATTACTTTAAACCTTGCACGATATCGGAGTGTGATCTGCTTTGTTTCTCGTGAGGGAGACAACTTGGGGATATATATATATATATATTCACTGAAAAACCCATAGGTTATAGACCATATATAGTTAAGAATTAGCATTTACAAAACCTTGAAAATTCACAGAAAAAACCATAGGTTAGAGACCATATATAGTTAGGAATTAGCATTTAAGAAACCTTTTTTTACTCACACAAAACCATTGAAATTCCATATATAGTTAGTTGTACTAACTATATATCGCGCACCCGCAATCCACTGCTGATCATGTCACATATTACATCATTCATGACATGGTCAGTGACATCACTGATGACATCACTGATGACATCACTGATGACATCTCAAATGACATCACTGATGACATCAATGATGACATCTCAAATGACATCACTGATGACATCACTGATGACATCTCAAATGACATCACTGATGACATCACTGATGACATCTCAAATGACATCACTGATGACATCACTGATGACAACATCCAGTGACTGTATAATTCTGTAAAGTTAAAATATGTCTTACAAATTGAATAATGAGTGGATTTATAAGTGTCTGGATGAAGGATTTAGTAGGTGCATGACTGACTGTATGAGTGAGTGATTAAATGTGTCTTACTGAGTGCATGGGTTAGTGACTAAACTGTCTTAATTTGTGCATCATTGTGTCTGTTGTTCTGTAATTTGCTGCATGTGTTGATCATTAGCTATATGAGTAACTATATGGATTATTGATTGTTTGCCCAAGTATTTGTATGGGAGACTGAGTGTGTGTGTGGGTGGCTGGGAGGTGTATGACTCTGTGCATTTATGTGTGAGCAGTTGATTCACTAGATGTATGGGTTCAAAAGTGCATATGGAAACAGCTGTATGGGCGGTTGACTGTGTGCATGAGTGTATTGGTGAGTGAATGGATATCTCAGTGCTACATGTCAAAGTAAGTACATATGTAAAACACAGTACATGTGAGAGTTGACATATATAAATAACTGTGCATAACAGCCAGTGAATGTGTGAGTGGCTGTATGGATCATTGTGAACTTGTATCACGGATTGTATAAGAGAGTAAATATATGTAAGTATATGTTTGAATAAGTAAGGTGTGTATAACTGTATAGTTGAGGAAATGAAGGTGTAATTGATTCTTTGCATGAGTGACTAGGTGTGTGAGTAACTCCATGGATGAGTGACAGTCTGTGAGTGTCTGTTTACACTGAGTGTATCTAAGGTTATATTAGAGTCTGAAGAGGTTCATTGTATTATCACATGAATGATATCATCAGTGATGTGATCAGTAATGTCAAATGAGATGTCATCAGTGATGTCATCAGTGATGTCATTTGAGATGTCATCAGTGATGTCATCAGTGATGTCATTTGAGATGTCATCAGTGATGTCATCAGTGATGTCACTGACCATGTCATGAATGATGTAATATGTGACATGATCAGCAGTGGATTGCGGGTGCGCGATATATAGTTAGTACAACTAACTATATATGGAATTTCAATGGTTTTGTGTGAGTAAAAAAAGGTTTCTTAAATGCTAATTCCTAACTATATATGGTCTCTAACCTATGGTTTTTTCTGTGAATTTTCAAGGTTTTGTAAATGCTAATTCCTAACTATATATGGTCTATAACCTATGGTTTTTTCAGTGGATTTCAATGTTTTTTTAATAGCAAATATCAAAAGCTTTAAAATGTATTCTTCTTTAAATCAAAAAATATATTTTATATGTTTTTAATACAATTTTTTATGTATATATATATTTTTTTTATTTTTTTTGTTTCGCTACCGGTCCGCGCACCGGGTAGCTTCCCGTTAGCTCAATTTGGTGCCGCGACCCGGTCCGCGAACCGGTAAATGTTCCGTTTGCGCAACTGCCGCGTTAGAACACAACATCGTGACGCGTCGCGTAAGCGTGATGTATCGCGTTGTCGCGTGATACGTCATATGACGCGCCGCGTTAGCGTACCCGGAAGTGAACCGGTACGCGAAGCGAGGCGCGAAGCGCAGCTTCCCGGAAGCGATCCGGGACGCGGCGCGAAGCGCGTAACGTAAGCATAACAGGTCATGTGACTTGTTAATAACACTTTTCATTGGTTCATTTCACTTTTGGTTTCCTAATGAGGTAAGGCTAGGTCATGTGACCTAAAAGTAACACTTTTCATTGGTTTAGAACTATTGTTTTTCCCAAATGATGAAAACCCCTCCTTGTTTCCTCACTCTGACTTTCATCTTTGTGAGAGGAAGACCTTTTTTCTTCACTTAGCAATGGTAAGTGTAGCTTCAGCTGGTGCATCCCCACCACCACCACCACCTCCTAGGAAGAGAGGACCACCTGCTGAAGTTATCATTCAGCAAGAGGAGGAAGAAGAGGAAGAGCAGCAACAGAGGGAGTTTTTGCCTGAGGAGCCCAGGAGGTCTCATGTCAAAGAAAATTATATTTGGCAATTTTTTAAATATCCCCGGGGCCAAAAAAAAGTGAATGCCCGGTATGTAATTTGCCTTATCTGTAAGAAAGTCTTGTCCAGAGGGACAGATAAAAAATATAGTTATGGCAATTATACAATGCATCGCCATATGGAGAGGTGGCACCCTATCAACTACAGTGCTGCGCAGTTACGTGACCAGCAAGATAATCCCCCTTCTATGGCCAGAAGATCAGTTGTAGAGGAAGTGACGGGACCAGAGGCGAGGGAGACGGTCCCAAATATACAGATGAGGTTCCGGGAAGTCAAACAAGTGTGCGTGCGTTGCGGTCAGTTGATTTGCTACAGAGAAAGTAGCATCAATTTAATCAACAGAGCTATCGACAATCATGATTGTCCAAAACGCCCCAGAAAATAAATTATCTTTTTTTTTTGTTGCTCCTGTTGAGCCCTTTACAATGAATCGTTTTCGTTTCCCCCTCCCAAAAAAAACCCAAAAAAATATAAAACCGTTCAAAAAATACAAATAAAGTAAAAAAATGTTCAGAAAAATAATAAAAAAATATAAAACAACAAAAATAATTAAAAAAAAAGTTCTTTTCAGAACTACCTCCCCTTTATAAAAAAATTGCTAGAATGTTTAGCACTCTGGCAACCTCTATTTCTTTTGGTTCGCTTCCCGGTTCACTCGCCGGTACGCGAACCGGGAGCGAACAAAAAAAAAAAAGAAGAGTAAGTATAAGGGAAGGAAACAGAGAGTAATGTTAAAAGAAAGACAGCTATAGGGAGTAACACAGAGATACTGTTTAATAGATCTATTTACCGAAGAAAAGATGGAAGAGGGTATAATTGTGAAAAACAAAATAGATAAGGAAGTGGAAGAATAAAAGTAGAGTAGAAGAATAATAAACAAGAGTTTCTTAGAGAATGTGAGTGAATGTTCAAAATAAGATTAAAACATGTGGAATAACAGAGAGAAAAAACAGAAAGCAGAAAAGAAGAAGTAACAGAAAAGGAATGATTGAAACAGCAAAGAAATGTAAATAACATAGGGGCATATTATCAACATAGGTGATAAAATTATCGCTGCTTTTATCGGCAGAAATCTGCCACTAAAGCCGCTTTTGCGGCAGTTTTCTGCCGATAATGACTGCTTTTATCGGCAGAAAACTGCCGCTAAAGCCGCTTTTGCGGAAGAAAACTGCCGCTAAAGCCACTTTTGCGGCAGTTTTCTGCCGATAAAAGCAGCGATAATTTTATTGGCTGTGTTGATAATATGCCCCTTAGTGTGCTTGAACTACAGAGAGAAAGCATAATGAACAAGTAGTGAAAGAGTGATCAGTCAGAGACAGTGAGAGTAATAGAGACGGAGTGAGTGAACAAGAGTGAGGAAGTATGAGAAGAGAGGGACTGAGAAAAAGAGTGGAAGGAGTAGAGTAAGTAAGTAATAGAGAAAGGAATGAGGGAAGTAGCAAAGGCAGGAAAGTGAGGGTTAAAGAAATGAAGTAGTGGAACTAATAGAAGTTAAATGTGATAGAAATGTAACGAAAAGAGTACAAAACATTTACCTTATAATTGTCGTTAACTTAGTCACTTGTTATTTTTATACTTTCAATCTGTGAAAGAGAGAACAAACATTTGAAAAATATTAAAACATGTATTTAAAAATTAGAAAAGACAAGGGAAAAGATTGAAGGACAAACAGTTTTTCAACAACTTTGATACTTACAGAAGCCTCTGCTTCTCCATGCCCCTACACAGTCCTAAAAATATACATTTTAAACTAACAGTATCTTGATGCAGATGAAGTGACGCCTATCTTGCAACATGGTGCATCTTTTGCACTGCTGCTGTCTCACAAAAGTGACGCAACGGCAGCGCAAAAGAGGTGCACAGCCATCATAAAACTGTCCCTAACATTTTAAATGATTGTTTCAGGATGCCAATAAGGTGTGTCCTATCCAGAGGTTTGTTTGAGGTGAGGCCTACTCAGGGTTGCAGATGAAATTTAGAGTTGTTGAAGAGTACAGAGGAGATAATACATGTCCATGCCTACCAATGAAGTGAGTCATGTCCACTTCACTCTTGAACAAAGGCCAGACCTCCTCTGTTTCCCTGGACAGGCCTAAACTTGATCTGCACAATGTGATTCATAATATTAGGAAACACAGGTGATGTAATTGAAAAACGTGCAATTTCTTTTGCTCATTTCACAATCACATCACTTGTGTTTCCTTTGCTTAGGTATCTCATTGTGCAGATGTAGTCCAGCATATGAAAGAGTACGCAGAAGTGCAGCACTGCATGCAACAACTTTGACACTTACTGAAGCCTCAGCTTCTGCATGCCCCCTACACAGTCCTAATTATATACATTTTAAACTGACGGTATCTTGCTGGAGATGAACTGAGGCCTATCTTGCAACATGGTGCATCTTTTACACTGCTGCTGCGTCACAAAAGTGACGGAACAGCGGCGCAAAAGAGGCACACGGCCATCATAAATCTGCCCGTAACATTTTAAATGATTGTTTCTAGATGCTGATAAGGTGTGGCCTATCCACAGATTTGTTTCAGGTAAGTCCTACTCAGGGTTGCAGATGAAATTTAGGCTTGTTGAAGAGTACAGAGGAGATAATACATGTGCAGGCCTACCAACGAAGTGAGTCATGTCCACTGCACTCTTGAACAAATGTCAGACCTCCTCTGTCTCCTGGAACAGGCCTAAACCTCATCTACACAATGTGATGTGTAATGTTAGGAAACACAGGTAATGTAATTGAAAAACGTGCAATTTTTTTTGCTCATTCCACAATCACATCACCTGTGTTTCCTTTGCTTAGGTATCTCATTGTGCAGATGTAGTCTATCATATGAAAGACTACGTAGAATGTGAGCACTGTATGCAACAACTTTGACACTTACAGAAGCCTCAGCTTCTCCATGCCTACTACACAGTTCTAAATGTATATCATAAATACAAAAAGTACAGAATTAATTATACATGTTAAATGGTTTATTTTTGCTGTTCTCAGAATTTATCAAATTTCACTAAAAACAGTGACTTGAAGGTATTCATCATATAACAGCGGGGGGAAAAAAACACAATCAAAATGATTGTGTTTAAAAAACCCATATAACATAACCAATCAGAAATCAGAACTCCTGAAAAGTAACTTACTTTCCATGACGTCGAAGGATATCCTATGAACAGCTTACACTCTGTTGTGCTGTTATTATTTTCAGCCCGCCACTTTCTGAAAGAAAAGCTCCATCGTTTTGACAAATATGTTACATACAATAAATGACTTCTCGCTCTCTACCGCACTTTTCCACAAGGCCAAATCGTGTAAGAGCCATTTATAACTCTTGGAATTCTTCTAAGCAAATCCAGTCATTTTGTATTTCCGCAACTTTCAGAAAGAAAACGTTCAAGATCACTTTCACAATCCTGTACTAGTAATATCTCACCCTTCTTGCTCACTCATGTTCCACATTTCCTATGACACTGATACTGCTTACTATGAAGCAGACTTACACTACCTCTATGACTACTACAATTATTTAATTCTCTACATCACTTTTAATCACAAAGCAATTTAAAACAGTAGATACAATTATATCAACCCCTAGAATCATTATAGGCCAGTTACCTACCCTAAATTCTCTTTTCTGAAAACAGAAAGTAAGAATATTTTTAAGTAAAAAGGCAACATCGTATCGTAGTCAAATGGGAATCATTTACGAAACAGCAGCTTTTTTTACATTTTCAATAAGCTGTGTAATAAGCGGATCTTGTCAAAGGACCATCATGTCATATAATAGCTGCAGTTACAAATGTTCTTCCTAAAATCAACGACTGTGTAGCCACAATATTTGTAATTAAAGTTGAAGACTTACTTTCATCAGGTTTATATAGTTGGAATTTTAAAATGACATTATAACCAAAAGTTTGGTCAAATAATCTAGACAGCATTGCAGACTTACATTACCTCTACTCCATGTTTTGATTGGCTGCTTGAATTAGCTTATAAAAAGAAACAGTTTTTCTGAACTCATTCAAAGTGCAGTTATTTTTCCATGACGTTAAGTGTTATGGTAAGAACACCGTTTGCTTTGGGAAATACTCTGTTGTCCTTTAACTAATCCGTGCCCACCACTTTCTGTAAGAAAACCTTCTTTTTTTCCAGGAACTATTTAAAACTCAAAAATAACTTTTGACTCTGTACTACACTTATCCTCAAGGCCAAATAGTGTAGGAAAATAAACAAACGTCCCTACGGCCCAGGGTTGGGAAGAGGACTGGCAGCTGATAACAGGACCCACTAGTCCCAGCAAGATTTAACTTTTCAAGTTATACAATGTAAGTAGAAAGATTTCTGACAATGAAGTTTTATATTAAAAACATTTCCATTTGATATATTATCAACAAACACATTCAATGCATATAAGTGCCATTACAATAAAACTTTAAAAACTGTGATGTTTCACAGCAACAATTTCTTAAAAATTATACAAAAGATCACATAAAAGAACCAAAAAGTCGACGCAGCGTTTCGGTATGTTGCAATACCACCTTCTTCAGGACAGTTCTCTCAATACCAGTATATGCTTTCGCCTAGGTTTTTCATCTCTGGCCAGCCTGGAGTATTCTTTGGGGCTGAGAAAAGACTTTATACTTGTCTTACTTCTACCGCTTCCGGACACTTCCACCTTCAAAGAGTAGAATAGTGAATTCCCTTGCCCTCGTTTCGTCTTGTGATGATCAGATTTCTATGTCTTCGTCTGATTCGACGATATGAGGCTATGATATCAAATGAAGGCAGGGAAAGGGGAAAACAGCCTTTATTACACTACGGGTTATTTTAGTCCTTGTTTTCTTTAACTACATATACCTGACTTAGTAGTTACCTTAGTGATGTACCCTTTCGGGTTCTTTATGTACGGAGGAGCCACCGATTATTTGTACATTAAAAACGGATAGCTAAACAATTAATTACACTTCAACAGATCCAACCGTGGTTTTGATTTCCACTTTTTGATATATTGGATGCTTGCTTTCGGCCGGTGGTTTTCTAATTCACCATCTGTATGGATGTGGTCGGCCTCCCTGCTCCTCTCGTACGTCTCCCGTTTCGCGCCACGGGAGACGTACGAGAGGAGCAGGGAGGCCGACCACATCCATACAGATGGTGAATTAGAAAACCACCGGCCGAAAGCAAGCATCCAATATATCAAAAAGTGGAAATCAAAACCACGGTTGGATCTGTTGAAGTGTAATTAATTGTTTAGCTATCCGTTTTTAATGTACAAATAATCGGTGGCTCCTCCGTACATAAAGAACCCGAAAGGGTACATCACTAAGGTAACTACTAAGTCAGGTATATGTAGTTAAAGAAAACAAGGACTAAAATAACCCGTAGTGTAATAAAGGCTGTTTTCCCCTTTCCCTGCCTTCATTTGATATCATAGCCTCATATCGTCGAATCAGACGAAGACATAGAAATCTGATCATCACAAGACGAAACGAGGGCAAGGGAATTCACTATTCTACTCTTTGAAGGTGGAAGTGTCCGGAAGCGGTAGAAGTAAGACAAGTATAAAGTCTTTTCTCAGCCCCAAAGAATACTCCAGGCTGGCCAGAGATGAAAATCCTAGGCGAAAGCATATACTGGTATTGAGAGAACTGTCCTGAAGAAGGTGGTATTGCAACATACCGAAACGCTGCGTTGACTTTTTGGTTCTTTTATGTGATCTTTTGTATAATTTTTAAGAAATTGTTGCTGTGAAACATCACAGTTTTTAAAGTTTTATTGTAATGGCACTTATATGCATTGAATGTGTTTGTTGATAATATATCAAATGGAAATGTTTTTAATATAAAACTTCATTGTCAGAAATCTTTCTACTTACATTGTATAACTTGAAAAGTTAAATCTTGCTGGGACTAGTGGGTCCTGTTATCAGCTGCCAGTCCTCTTCCCAACCCTGGGCCGTAGGGACCTTTTGTTTATTTTTCATACTGTTTCTCCTTGTCCCCTGATGAATTTTTAAGGAGACCTCCTTTTGTTTATATGACAAATAGTGTAGGAGCCATTAGAACCTCTTGAAATTCCTCAGAGCAAATCCCGAGATTCCTTCCCTAAAATTTTGGTTTTAAAAATACCAGGTAAGAATTTTTAAGGCCAAAAGGCAATTTTTTTTTTAAAGTTAAAACAGAATCATTGCAGAATGACCAGCCGTTTCTAGACTTTAAATAAGCTGTGTAATGTCCTGATGTTGTTGAAGGACCGTCATGATATATAATTGCTGCAGTTACAAAAGTCCTTCCTGATATTGACAACTGCGAAGCCACAAAATTTTTAATTAAAGTTGGCAATTTTGTTCCATCAGGCCTACATCGTTGGAACATTAAAATGACATACTGGCCATATGTCCGTATAAATAATGTTGACAACATTTCAGACTTACATTGGCTACACTCCATGTTGTGATCAGCTGCTTTTACTAGCTTATTAAAGGACACTGATTTACTGTCTGGCAAAGTTAAATATATAAATTTTTCTGAGTCTACACTAGTAGTACTTGATACCCTACAGTTCTCGCAGTCATGCTGCCATTGATAAGAAAGCCCAAACAGGTGATCTACATCTACACCTTCATCATGCAATACATCAAGCATATACATTAAAAACTCCTGACAATCTTGCTGAATATTTTGAGAGAATTGTGTTTGACCTGAACATCTGTCTAACAGATTTCGAATTTCAGACACACTTTCTATTTTTGTTCTATCAGTGCTACATTTCTCTAACGCAGAATTCAACAAACTGCACATTTTTTGATCCGAATTGACCACAATCTCTTCTTTTACATTTTCTAGATTAAACAAAACATTAACCACTACATTAGCATAGCAGTTGACACCAGAACTGTTTTCAAATTGAAAACCAACAACATCTTCAACAAAATCCTTTTTCTTTCTGCTTATAATTTCTGGTTCATCGACTTTTCGTCTTTTTGCTACAACCTCCCTACTATTGGTCACATTTCTTCGTTTCCGGCCTACCACACGTTTCTCAAACAAAGGATATTGAGGCAAATGTGGCGCATACTCTCTTCTTAACCTATTGTATTCCTTAACACAGTCTAGATCCGCACAAATGTTTGTAACATCACACTCAATCAAGTACAATCCCGATAAAGTTCTAACTCGTGACAATGCCACATATGCCATACCCTCCTTCAACACAGAACTGCCAATATTCACAAATGCACTGTCTACACTTAAACCTTGCGATTTATGGATTGTCACCGCATATGCCAAGCAAACAGGAAACTGCTTACGGCGAACATATAAGTCTTTTACAAGCAAAAACCTAGCAGAGCAACGACCAATTAGCTGTACTTCCTCAATGCCATCAAATTTAATTTTTAAAAATTCAATTCCATCTCTATTTCTGTATTTCACAAAATCAACAACATTACCCATTGATCCATTTACCAGACCTCTTTCAACATGTAAATTCCTTCTTAAAATTATACGGCAATTTAAGCACACATTCAGAGTCTTTTCAAAACCTGCAGTTTTAGATATAGTCTTCTCTAATGAATCCAATTTTGATTTCAAATTCTCAGACAAACTAATTGTTGATCCCATATGCTCTACTCTGTCAATAGCTTCCAGTTTCACAATCTCTTGGTTTTCTAAATACAACATTTTGTTGTTGAAGATGGCACATTGTGCAAGAGTTGGCATCAAACATATTCCAGATTTCTTCTCAGTAATTTTCTGAAAAATATTCTCAGGCACAACGTCTTGTTCTGGATACAAATTTGACAGTAATCGTGCATGTAAAGCTTCTTTCCCATGCTCGGTCACTTTTCCGATTCCAACATCTTGTAGAATATTCTTGTAATCTTCATCCTTCGCCTGACGCATATTTTCACGCAGTTCAGCATAATTGAAGTTTAACCATATATTAACGTTGCCAATGCTCCCTAGGCACTTCCTGGAATCTTCATGCGTGAGCATTTTGAACACAGGTTGTCCTTTCACTGGTGTCAGCTGTAGAAGATCACCGAAAACAATGATGTGTTTGCCACCAAATAACACATCATACTCCGTTTTGAGAACTTCTTGCATTCTCAAATGCACAAAGGCAAGCATGACATTGGAAACCATGCTTACTTCGTCAATGATAAGAAGTTTCATTTTCTTCAAGACTCTTGAAACTTCACAACAAGCATCTCCAGATAACTTGTGGTATTGTAATTTGTTATCATGCTCCACTGGCAGCATCAGTAGACGATGCAAAGTAATACCTTTAATGTTATGTGCTGCCAGTCCAGTTGGAGCGGTGACAACACAAGACAGCGATGACTCAGTCCTTTTCTGCAAATAACATGAAATTGCTTTAATGAGGAAACTTTTTCCAGTTCCCGCTTCTCCACTCACGTACAGTCGGACAGGCTTCAACGACGTACATGAGCACTCTTTCTTCTCATGACTTAATCCATGATCAATTTGGTTGGTAACTTCGTCATATATTTTCCTCTGCTCAACGTTGAGTTGTCTTTCCAAGTCTTCTAAGTTAACCGCATCCTCCTGAGCACGTGCCATGGCTCTTTCCACTTCAATCATGGCAGTGGCAGCTTCATTTTCGATAACTGGTCCTCCTAGTGGATCCTGACTCAATGAAACAGAACTCTGACTGTCCTGAGAACTGTCTCTAGCAATCTCGGCTGCAATCGTTGCTTCCTGCCCGATTTCCGCATTCAACATTTCTAGATATTTGGGAAAAACAGGACATTCTATGGTCTCCTTGGCGGCATTGAAAGAGTCTTCGTAACAGAGGAAATCTCCAAGCAGTTCCTCTTCTGCACGCCAAGGCTTGAAAAGTTGCAAAAGTGCTAAATAGAAAAACTATTTTTTTTCAGGAGATTCGCCACTCAATTTTCGATGGTTTACCAAGTGGCATTTTCTTTGCTTGACCAGACATCCCTCACTTCCAATTACAGCATACACTCCTTTATCAATATCTTCTTTGATGTTCCTCTTGAATATGTAATTTTGTAGAACCTCATACAGACAAACATTCTCGAGGTGACTGCTTCTATTTGGATAATATGTATCCAACATGTTGGTCTTCAAAATATCGGTACTGTTTGGCTCCTTTTCCGCCAAATACTCAATTTCCCGCACAGATTTCAGTATTCAATTACGCGTTGCAGCAAGACCAAGACTCGCCCAAACGATACTCCTGGATTTGGCATAGAGACTTGCTGAAGACAACCGGTCAGAACATTCGTAAGCTCCGATTTCTCGATGTGACAACATCTTCAGACTGAAACTGTACAACTTCTTACTGAGGCTCTTTTCATGGGAAATGTCCTCCCACATATCCTTCAATTCTGTCTTTTCTTTTTTGGTGATGTAAGATGTCACATACCGAGCCACAGCCATACAGTTATCAGCCACAAACTGTATATCCATGTTAGCATTCCACATGGACAAAATCACTGGGTTGTAGTCGTTGATGTACTTGGACTCTTCGTTCCTTTTCAAATTGTATGTGTTTTTAGGTGATTTCTTCATCACATTATGTCGCAGCGAAGACATCAAACTGTTCACTCTTCCTTTAGAAATCACCGGTCGTGGAAAGGCGAAACGACATTTGGTGTAGAACTTGTCCTTGTTTCTGAATTTACAACGACAGTACTTTCCACAACGATGGCTTTGGAAGCGTAAAACTTGTTCTCTTAGGCTTTTGTCTTCCTTTGCGTTTGGAACAGCACATGTAGAATACTGTTCTATGAAACTCATCACTAAGTCTTCTGGATCTGTTCCAAATTTAGGTGCATCCTTGATCCACAGCAGCATATGTATATGAGGAGCACCTCTTGCTTGGTACTCCTTTCTCCAGAAGAAATCCAACACCTCTCCAAGAGGTGGATTTTTCTTGTTCCTGATGAAAGACATCATAGCTTCAAATCTATGATTGAAGTACCTGCATACATTCACTGGATCCAAAGAGCACAGTTCTCCGGGTGTCTTGAATTCGATATTTTCAATGTTTCCATTTGCCTCTCGTAGAAATTCAAGTAAGTCTTCCCAGCCATACTCGGCACAGCTGAGAGTGAGGAACCATGTGGGAGTTCCTAAGTTCCTCAGCATACATTTTAAATCACCATGACGACGGTACCAGTACTCATTAGTACCACGCTGACACGCCATGACATTAATCAGGTGAGAATCCAAAATACTGTCTTGCACATTGACTTTATCCATAAAGTCACTTGCCGAGATGTTTTGCATCTGTATACCACTTTTCAAGATGTGGTTCACTGCATATGACAGTCCAGACAGATCGCTTTCAAACAGGAGATGAAACAAATACGGAATGCATTGTCGAAACCTAGGATCTTCTGCATACAATCATAAAGTCCGGTATTCAGAAGCAGGAATTTGATGAGGTCGCTCATCATATCTTCCTCCTTGACCTGTTGGAAATAGCTGTGGGAAACACCGAGCTTCCAAACTTTCCTCCCAAACACTAATGGGACTCCCTTTGGCTTTTTTCATTTGAAACAACTCAATAGCATTCCCCATGACTTCCTTGGAATGCAAAGGATGAACACTATAATGTTCATATATTTCTTCACTTTTAGAGGGTTCTACTTTCTCAATTTGACCAGCACACAAATCACTATCCTCTTCTTCACTTACTTCCTCTTCTGCAACATATACATTCTTATAGTACTTATTGCTTTTTTTCAAATACAATGTTGCCTTTTTGACTTTCCTAACATCCACTGAATCTTGCCATATTTTCTTACTCTTTGTCGGAACCCCATTAACTAAGATAACCAGAGGTTCCTCTTCCACTTTTTCTACTCCAATTGTATTAATGTTTTTCTTCAAATCTAGAGGCAAATAAACAACTCTTCCCTTTAATCCTCTCTGTAAATCTGATGGAGGCAATTTCCCTGTCTTTGGCTCCATTCTTACAATAGCCTGAAAGGGATGGATACTTTGAATCAAAATAGATTCATAAGTATTTAAATCCTTCAATTCAGAAGGAATCTCAACCAATTCCAGATTATTATGAACCGCTCTAGCAGGCATCCGGTTTTGATTTAATTTGTTACAACAATAAGTACACACACGTTGATCCAATCCCAAATCAAAACAATTTTTTACCATCAAGTATGTTGCGAAATCCTTCCATTCACTATTATTTTCCCTTTCACTTTTCGCATATAAATCCACTAACTTAGTCTGATTCTTATCATAAGTGCGTCGACAACACACACAAGTGAAATTAGGCCTCTCACTTGATTTCACCTGAAACGTGGCAATTTCCTTCTGAAAATTATCTGTACTGGAAACCTGTACACTATCTTCCACATTACCCTCTTCTTCTGGGTCAATTTCAACATTCTCCTCTTTACTTCCAAAGTAACAAAACTCAATTTCTTCACAAATATTCTTCACATCTATTTCAGAACCATGCAAAAGAGCAGTGCATAATTGTTTAAGCATAACTGCTGGACTCTTAGCATAATAAAACATTCTAACTAATTTCCTCACTTTATTATGATGCACTGCTAGCATCCTGAAATGATGAAAAACACTCTGGCATACTCTCCTGGAAAGACAAGCCAGTGAATGACCATGCAAACCTGTCACTTCTCTCACTCTGCAAGGATCTAATTCTTGCAACAACATCATTTTCTGCTTCAAACTTTTCTTATTAAATGTCCGTACAAAATCACAAAGCAAATTGATGGAATCCTGTCGCACACTGCAAATACTACTACACTTCCAGGTGTACACAGGTCCCTTAGCATGTCTTCCTAAAACCTCATTACCTAACACCTCTTCTGCCTCTGTTGTCACAATTTTTTCTTTTTCAACTGGACAACCATCTTTCACCTCATAAGCTCGACCACTGGTGTCAACTGCATGCACCAAATCATTATCCTGGAAATAACTCTCATTAAAAAATGCCTCACAACTTGAACTATGCATCCATTCTCCTGAAAAAACTTCACAAAAATTACTACGATTAACTGTTCTCTTCCATCTACTATTTCTTTTGAAATCATAAATTGCCTTGTTTAGCTTCCTAATTCTATTGATTATCAAAATAAATAACTTTCGCTTAATTTCAAATGCCTGATCAATAACTTTCTCAATGTTTTTTTTCTCTTATAAAAAACCACTTTCTGCTGACCTTTCTTAATATTTTTTAACAAATTGCCAATTATCCTGTTGCGGAACATTCGTCTACGAATGTCCCTAAACTGATTTTTCCTTCTACTACCATGCACAGAGTTATCTCCTGCTCTAGCAGTAACATTTTTGATTGGCCTTCCCTTTCCGTTTAAATTGCTTCTCTTTTTCTGGACTAAAACATTTTCTGTAGTACTACTTTTTTTTCTACAAATGTTTCTTATGAATGATTTTGTTGTCTTACCCGGAGCTTTCTTGGTGACTTGACGAGTTTTTATTGTAGAGGACTGCTGCAAGAATTTATTAAGCTGCTGTCTTTGACGTTTTGTAGCCTTTCGGTTTCGTTCTTTAGATGGCATTCTCTCCTTTTGAAATGATCTGCAGTTGAATCTGTGGTAAAATATAATTAAAAATGTTATTAACCACTATTAGCAAACAGTAAATCAATAACAGTCGTCAAAAATTTAACACACTACTTGTCATTTTTACATAGAATAATTTTTAGTGCATTTGCAAAAATAGTATTCACAAATAGTAGCAAAGAAATGGAATGCTTCTACATTTGACCTGTGCTGTTTTATATGTGAATCTGAACTAATTTTATGAGCATATTTGACTATTTTATTAAAGACACTACACACAACCTGTTTTTGAAGTTTTGTTTAATTTTAAATGAAACGGTTTACATTTTTACTTTTCATTTCCAGTAACTTTTAAAAATAAATGTTTATAGTTCCATAGGCTCAATCAGGTCAGCTTCCCACCCTATGTCATACAATTCTGACAAATTGGCATCCTCATCATGTTCTTCGTCATCCTCAGGATTTAAATCATCCAAGGGATCTACTTCCACTGACGTTTCAATGACAAGTTCAATGATAAGATCAAGATCAACTGATTGCTCATTATCACTCATGGTTGATGTTGTTGTTATCTTTAAAGAAAGAGAACAACAATGAGATGTTGCAGAGTAAGAGACAAATCTCAGAGACTATAATATTAAAATTGTTTAACAAGAGTAACATTTTGCAATTATTATTTAGCCAAGTCCAGCGATGCTGAGGAGGTGAGGCCTATGTCCAAGTTTTCAGTGAACAGGACTCATCTGTTCTTAACCTTGGATAAGCCTCACCGACTCTGTGTACCCTGCTCATACTTAAATGTAAAGGGGCAGATTTATGTTAACTGGCGCATCCCCAGGGATGCACCAGTTAACGTGCACCGCTGCTCTGCCACCCATGGTGTGCCGCATTTACAATGTGGAGCACCATTGAGCAAAAACAGCACAGATGCGTCACGCATCTGTGCCGCAAAAGCAGCACATTGCAGGAATCACGTCGTAAACGCAACATGTCTACTGCAATGCACAGGAGCAAGCCACACATTGCATGGTGCATCACTCCTTATGCCTGTTTCAAACAGGCGTAAGGATTTGATTCAGCAATGCTATAAAGCTGACTTAGTGAAATCTTCTAAATTTCACTGTGTTAGTTTTACAGGGCTTTCATGCAAATGAATGCCCACCCTGCAACAAAACGCCTATATGAAACCTGACGCAGGTTTCATGTGGCACAGGACTTTACAAAATGACACATCTGCCTAGATGCATCAAGTTGTAAATATGTTGCAACATAGCGCATCTTTTGCGCCGCCGCTACGTCACAAAAGTGACGCACAGCGGCGCAAAATAGGCACACGGCCTATGATAAATCTGTCCCTAACATTTTAAATGATTGATTCAGGATGACGATAAGGTGTGGCCTATCCAGAGGTTTGTTTGAGGTGAGGCCTACTCAGGGTTGCCGATGAAATTTAGGTTTGTTGAAGAATACAGAGGAGATAATACATGTGCAGACCTACCAATGAAGTGAGTCATGTCCACTGCACTCTTGAACAAAGGTCAGACCTCTTCTGTGTCCGTGAACAGGCCTAAACCTCATCTGCACAATGTGATTCGTAAAGTTAGGAAACACAGGTGATGTAATTGAAAAATGTGGAATTTCTTTTCCTCATTTCACAATCACATCACCTGTGTTTCCTTTGCTTAGGTATCTCATTGTGCAGATGGAGTCTAGCATATCAAAGAGTACACAGAAGTTGAGCACTGTATACAAAATTTTTGACATTTACAGAAGATTCAGCTTCTCCATGCCCCCTACACATTCCTAAATGTTTACAGTTTAAACGGACGGTATGTTGTTGGAGATGAAGTGAGGCCTGTCTTGCAACATGGTGCATCTTTTGCATCACTGCTGCATTGGTATCATGTTTCAGAAAAGGGGGTGGTGATGAACAGAGTGTCTGAATTAAGCAGACCACTCTTACCCAGTCCAAAGATCAGGGCTTGATCCATCACCGTTATTTATCTCACTGCCCCATCCCAGCTCAGAACCTGGCTATATGCAAATTAGTCTGTCCCTGGCCCAGTGCATCATGGGAACAGGGCAGACCAAACTACCAAGCCAATTCTTCACCAGAAAGGAGACAAGCTACCGGGGACCGGTTTCTGGCATTTCAGCCTCTTCGGCCCGGCTTGCTTGAATCCTGATGGAGCAGTGAGAAAGGGACTCATGTCTGAGTATACCCTGCCACACCTATAGTGGCCAAAAACGATTCAGAAAAGGGGGTGGTGATGAACAGAGTGTCTGAATTAAGCAGACCACTCTTACCCAGTCCAAAGATCAGGGCTTGATCCATCACCGTTATTTATCTCACTGCCCCATCCCAGCTCAGAACCTGGCTATATGCAAATTAGTCTGTCCCTGGCCCAGTGCATCATGGGAACAGGGCAGACCAAACTACCAAGCCAATTCTTCACCAGAAAGGAGACAAGCTACCGGGGACCGGTTTCTGGCATTTCAGCCTCTTCGTCCCGGCTTGCTGGAATCCTGATGGAGCAGTGAGAAAGGGACTCATGTCTGAGTATACCCTGCCACACCTATAGTGGCCAAAAACGATTCAGAAAAGGGGGTGGTGATGAACAGAGTGTCTGAATTAAGCAGACCACTCTTACCCAGTCCAAAGATCAGGGCTTGATCCATCACCGTTATTTATCTCACTGCCCCATCCCAGCTCAGAACCTGGCTATATGCAAATTAGTCTGTCCCTGGCCCAGTGCATCATGGGAACAGGGCAGACCAAACTACCAAGCCAATTCTTCACCAGAAAGGAGACAAGCTACCGGGGACCGGTTTCTGGCATTTCAGCCTCTTCGGCCCGGCTTGCTTGAATCCTGATGGAGCAGTGAGAAAGGGACTCATGTCTGAGTATACCCTGCCACACCTATAGTGGCCAAAAACGATTCAGAAAAGGGGGTGGTGATGAACAGAGTGTCTGAATTAAGCAGACCACTCTTACCCAGTCCAAAGATCAGGGCTTGATCCATCACCGTTATTTATCTCACTGCCCCATCCCAGCTCAGAACCTGGCTATATGCAAATTAGTCTGTCCCTGGCCCAGTGCATCATGGGAACAGGGCAGACCAAACTACCAAGCCAATTCTTCACCAGAAAGGAGACAAGCTACCGGGGACCGGTTTCTGGCATTTCAGCCTCTTCGGCCCGGCTTGCTTGAATCCTGATGGAGCAGTGAGAAAGGGACTCATGTCTGAGTATACCCTGCCACACCTATAGTGGCCAAAAACGATACAGAAAAGGGGGTGGTGATGAACAGAGTGTCTGAATTAAGCAGACCACTCTTACCCAGTCCAAAGATCAGGGCTTGATCCATCACCGTTATTTATCTCACTGCCCCATCCCAGCTCAGAACCTGGCTATATGCAAATTAGTCTGTCCCTGGCCCAGTGCATCATGGGAACAGGGCAGACCAAACTACCAAGCCAATTCTTCACCAGAAAGGAGACAAGCTACCGGGGACCGGTTTCTGGCATTTCAGCCTCTTCAGCCCGGCTTGCTTGAATCCTGATGGAGCAGTGAGAAAGGGACTCATGTCTGAGTATACCCTGCCACACCTATAGTGGCCAAAAACGATTCAGAAAAGGGGGTGGTGATGAACAGAGTGTCTGAATTAAGCAGACCACTCTTACCCAGTCCAAAGATCAGGGCTTGATCCATCACCGTTATTTATCTCACTGCCCCATCCCAGCTCAGAACCTGGCTATATGCAAATTAGTCTGTCCCTGGCCCAGTGCATCATGGGAACAGGGCAGACCAAACTACCAAGCCAATTCTTCACCAGAAAGGAGACAAGCTACCGGGGACCGGTTTCTGGCCTTTCAGCCTCTTCGGCCCGGCTTGCTTGAATCCTGATGGAGCAGTGAGAAAGGGACTCATGTCTGAGTATACCCTGCCACACCTATAGTGGCCAAAAACGATTCAGAAAAGGGGGTGGTGATGAACAGAGTGTCTGAATTAAGCAGACCACTCTTACCCAGTCCAAAGATCACCACCCCTTGTTGTAAATAATTTTGTCCACCCTAAGCGTGGAAGGGTATACTCAGATGTGAGTCCCTTGCTCATTGCACCATCAGGATTCAAGCAAGCCGGGCCGAAGACGCCTGAAATGGCAGAAACCGGTCCCCGGAAGCTTGTTTCCTTCCCAGTGTAAGAATTGGCTGTTGTAGTCTGGTCTGCCCTGTTCCCGTGATGCACTGGGCCAGGGACAGACTAATTTGCATACAGCCAGGTTCTGAAACTGGGATGGTGCAATGAGCTAAAAAACGGTGTTGGATCTAGCCCTGATCTCTTGACTGGGTGAGAGTACTCTGCTTAATTCAGAGACTCTGTCCATCACCACCCCTTGTTGTAAATAATGCATTGGTATCATGTGGCACAGGACTTTACAGCATGACACATCTGCCTAGATGCATCAAGTTGTAAATATGTCACAACATAGCAAATCTTTTGCACCGCCGCTGCGTCACAAAAGTGACGCACAGCGGCGCAAAAGAGGCACACACCTATCATAAATCTGTCCCTAACATTTTAAATGATTGATTCAGGATGACGATAAGGTGTGGCCTATCCAGAGGTTTGTTTGAGGTGAGGCCTACTCAGGGTTGCAGATGAAATTTAGGCTTGTTGAAGAATACAGAGGAGATAATACATGTGCAGGCCTACCAATGAAGTGAGTCATGTCCACTGCACTCTTGAACAAAGATCAGACCTCTTCTGTGTCCGTGAACAGGCCTAAACCTCATCTGCACAATGTGATTCGTAAAGTTAGGAAACACAGGTGATGTAATTGAAAAATGTGGAATTTCTTTTCCTCATTTCACAATCACATCACCTGTGTTTCCTTTGCTTAGGTATCTCATTGTGCAGATGGAGTCTAGCATATCAAAGAGTACACAGAAGTTGAGCACTGTATACAACAATTTTGACATTTACAGAAGATTCAGCTTCTCCATGCCCCCTACACATTCCTAAATGTTTACAGTTTAAACGGACGGTATGTTGTTGGAGATGAAGTGAGGCCTGTCTTGCAACATGGTGCATCTTTTGCATCACTGCTGCATTGGTTTCATGTGGCACAGGACTTTACAGCATGACACATCTGCCTAGATGCATCAAGTTGTAAATATGTCGCAACATAGCAAATCTTTTGCACCGCCGCTGCGTCACAAAAGTGACGCACAGCGGCGCAAAAGAGGCCCACACCTATCATAAATCTGTCCCTAACATTTTAAATGATTGATTCAGGATGACGATAAGGTGTGGCCTATCCAGAGGTTTGTTTGAGGTGAGGCCTACTCAGGGTTGCAGATGAAATGTAGGCTTGTTGAAGAGTACAGAGGAGATAATACATGTGCAGGCCTACCAATGAAGTGAGTCATGTCCACTTCACTCTTGAACAAAGGCCAGACCTCTTCTGTGTCCATGGACAGGCCTAAACCTCATCTGCACAATGTCATTCGTAAAGTTAGGAAACACAGGTGATGTAATTGAAAAATGTGGAATTTCTTTTCCTCATTTCACAATCACATCACCTGTGTTTCCTTTGCTTAGGTATCTCATAGTGCAGATGGAGTCTAGCATATCAAAGAGTACACAGAAGTTGAGCACTGTATACAACAATTTTGACATTTACAGAAGATTCAGCTTCTTATCTTGTTGGAGATGAAGTGAGGCCTGTCTTGCAACATGGTGCATCTTTTGCATCCCTGCTGCATCGGTTTCATGTGGCACGGGACTTTACAGCATGACACATCTGCCTAGATGCATCAAGTTGTAAATATGTCGCCACATAGCAAATCTTTTGCACCGCCGCTGCGTCACAAAAGTGACGCACAGTGGCGCAAAAGTGGCATACACCTATCATAAATCTGTCCCTAACATTTTAAATGATTGATTCAGGATGACGATAAGGTGTGGCCTATCCAGAGGTTTGTTTGAGGTGAGGCCTACTCAGGGTTGCAGATGAAATTTACGCTTGTTGAAGAGTACAGAGGAGATAATACATGTGCAGGCCTACCAATGAAGTGAGTCATGTCCACTTCACTCTTGAACAAAGGCCAGACCTCTTCTGTGTCCGTGGACAGGCCTAAACCTCATCTGCACAATGTCATTCGTAAAGTTAGGAAACACAGGTGATGTAATTGAAAAATGTGGAATTTCTTTTCCTCATTTCACAATCACATCACCTGTGTTTCCTTTGCTTAGGTATCTCATTGTGCAGATGGAGTCTAGCATATCAAAGACTACGCAGAAGGTGAGCACTGTATGGAACATGGCTATGTAACTCAAAGAATCAAAATCTAAATTTGCCAAGCACACATGGGGGTGTATTTACAAGGACCTTCCACCACGGGGAAATGTCTTTAATTAAAATGGGAAAAATAACATCAAAGGGACTCAAATGCCTTTTAAATATACCCCAAGCAACCTTTGAAACTCTAGCACTACATATCAATAAACCTAATTGATTTCAAAAAACGTTTTTAAACACATCATCTAAATCAATTATATACCTACATTCATCGGGAAATGACTTAAAATGCCCTAAGACACATGAAAGCGTTTTATTAAGGCCCTTGCACCATTTTTGGGTCACTTTTAACATGGCTATGTAACTCAAAGAATCAAAATCTAAATTTGCCAAGCACAGATGGGGGCGTATTTACAAGGACCTTGCACCACAGGGAAAGGTCTTAAATTAAAATGGGAAAAATAACATCAGAGAGACTCAAAGGCCTTATAAATATGCCCCAAGCAACCTAGGAAACTCTAGCAGTACATATCCACAAATCTAATTGATTTCAAAAAACGTTTTTAAACACATCATGTAAAGCAATTATATACCTACATTCATCGGGAAGTGACTTAAAATGCCCTAAGACACATGAAATCGTTTTTTTAAGGCCCTTGCATCATTTTTGCGTTACTTTTAACATGGCTATGTGACTCAAAGAATCAAAATCTAAATTTGCCAAGCACACATGGGGGCGTATTTACAAGGACCTTGCACCACAAGGAAATGTCTTAAAATAAAATGGGAAAAATTACATCAAATGAACTCAAAAGCCTTGTAAATATGCCCCAATCAACCTATGAAACTCTACCAGTACATATCAAGAAACCTAATTGAGTTCAAAAAACGTTTTTAAACACATCTTGTAAAGCAATTATATTCCTACATTCATGGGGAAGTGAGTTAAAATGCCCTAAGACACATGAAAGCATTTTTGTAAGACCCTTGCACTATTTTTGCGTCACTTTAAACATGGCTATGTAACTCAAAGAAACAAAATCCATTTCTAAAACACTTGACACAAAGCAACATTTTAAATACACAACTTTCTTCATAATTTTCTCCTTAAAGCATACTATTCTCTATTTAAATTAAATGAATCTTTTCTCACCTTAGCAAATACTTTTTGAGTTTCAAAACAGTCTCAGACACACACCAATTTGTCTTCAGCAGAACAAAGGGTATGCACTCCAGAGGCTGCAGCCAAAAAAAGCACAGAAATGCTGTAATTCATCACACATATCTCTCATGTCACCCAATCAAAACTCTTCCCTCACTTTTTTCAAATCAACACCCTTCCCCCCTCTGCCCTTTCTGCCTTTTTTGCATAGCAACCACCTCCTGAAAGACCTCTCATGTTTGCAACTTCACACAACAATGTTTCAATTGAACTCTGAACTCTCAGTACACCTGCGTATCCAGTGCAATCTTTCATAAAATGATTTTTTCTTGACCATTCAAATTACATCTTTCAAAGAACTCATCCATGCACCCTAACTTTCTGTTTCCAGCAATCAAAATCCACCAATCACTGCTACTGATTCATTAGCACAGAAACTACACAGTTTTTTTCATTATAAACTCTTATTTTTTCAACTGCCATTTCATTCCCACACTTCATCTGACTGCAGCAGAACCTTCTCTCACCATGTTTTCTGTCTGGATTGTTGGACATAGTTATATCCACTGGGCTCAAAGGTTTGCTGATAACAGAAATTTACACAACCTCAATTTACAAAATGTGGAAATCAAGTGGATTGGCCACAGAGGATTAAAATGTCACCAATTGATACCCTTGGTGAAAACCTTTTTGCATTTGCCAAAACCTGACCTGTTAATTGTGCACTGTGGAGGAAATGACTTGGGCACTTTGACTGGGGTAGGTCTGGAAATGCTTTTAAAGGACACCTTTGAGCAATTGATGGCACTATTTCCTCAAACTGCCTTGGTATATTCAAATATATGCCAAAGACAGAAATGGAAGTGGTCCAACCAATTTTGTCCACAAATTGAGAAATCGAGGAAGCATGTAAATAAGTCTGTTTCAGCTTATATGAGAGACCATGGAATGGGCTCCATCTACAACAATAACTTGCGTTACTACATGCAAGATATCTACAGAGCAGATGGAGTTCACTTCTCAGATGAGGGGAACAGAATTTTCATCCTCAATTTAAGACTGTGCATTGGTACCTACTTGTAGGTACCTACATCAGCCACAGGACCCAAAAGCTCTTTTCAGAGCTACCCTACATCTTATGACTCACAATTATTATTTTACTCTAACTTTTTTCACTAATTTTCACCAAAATACGCTCCCCGGAGCGCTACCCGGTACGCGCACCGGACGCTAACCGCGCGAAAATTTGAAAAAAAATGTTTTTTTTCCGCACATATGGTCCTCCTCAGCCACCATCAGAAAACCTAGGGGGTCAGGATACGTCTACCGTGCCCCCTTCTACCCATTCTGAACATTATTTGCCCTCCATCTTGTATCTCAATTCTACCGAAACACAAAATGGAGGAATCCCGTAACGCTGCCGGTTCGCGTACCGGGGCGCGCACCGGGAAGCGCTCGCTCAAAAAAAGGTGGGAAAGTAATTCACAGAAAAACCACTGGAGACACTTTCACCAAATATAGATTAGCTCATACTACATACCAATCCCTACCATTTTCACAAATTTGATTGGAATTCCATTTAGCCATTTAGCCTGTAGACCTCTCTAAATACCCTGAGGTAAATTACTTCACAAAACACATCTGAAGTGTTGGAATTGACAACCAATTAAAATGTTACTTTCATTTTCTACTTTTTTTACCTGACATTTGATTGGTTATGTACCTGAATATATATAAAGAAAGAGAGAGAAACACAGCCATTTTGACTACCACCTCCTGAAGTAGATTTCAAGAAAATTTTCACTGAGAACTTAAACTGCTTTTTGAAAGGTAAGTTGTTATTTTGAAAACTGAAGTATATTGTGCACTTAAAGTTAATTTGGAAAACTTTTTCTGATAGTTTTATACTATCACTCTGTAATAGTTATAGATTTAGATAGACTTCTCTGTTATAGTTATGGATGGATTTAGGCTTCTCTTGTATAATTATGAATTTACTTAGGCTTCATCACATACACTTTTTTATATTTCTACTTCCAGTCTGATACCATACACTACCCAAAGATAAATTCACTGTTAAAAAATCCAAACTACCTGTCTGAACTTAAACCCAACAGTGCCCTAACTCTTCTGATATAGTTATTTTTTATGCAATTTACAGCAAAAAAATGGAAGTGGAGCACGAAAAAATCAATGTTTCCTTCGACATTACATCTGAGGAGATTTTAAATGAAGAATTTTTAGATGAAAATTTTATGGATCAGTCTTTGGATGAACAATTTATTGAATGCTTACAAGACATAGAAACATGCATGTTTGAGGAGATTCCAGATGATGTAATGCTGGAAGTTTTATTGAACTATGAAAATTCTGACCAATACATTTTTATTTAATAATTAAAAATTGTTTGAGACAATATTCATTTTTATATCTAATTCATGAAGTACAACCAAAATAAATAAATAAATAAAAAAAACAAAAAAAACACAACAAAAAGAACAATCAATAAACATACAATATTTCAAAATATCATAGTCTATCATTCTTTTTTCCTTATAGTACGCTCCCCAGACCCCTTCCCGGTGCGCGTACCGAGCGCTCCCCCCAAAAAAACCTCCCCAAAAAAATACTTTTTTTTTGCCCCGCGGGGCCCTTTTAAAGCCTCCACATCAAACCTAGAGGGTCAGGGAGGATCTTCTATGCCCCCTTGTGGTCATTTCCCCCTTTGTTTTGGCCTCCTCTTGTCTCTCGATCCTACCGAGAGACAAGATGGCGGCCGCTCCGGACTGTTTAGAATGTTGACAGACACCGAAGAGCCAATCAGCTTCGCTTCGCGAAGTTCCATTACGCGTCAGGTACGCGAACCGGGGCGCTGCCCGGAGCGCGCTTACAGATATATATATTTTTTTGAACGTTAATTTCTCAAAATCCACTGGAGCACATATATTGAGACCTAGCAAAGGCACATCGGGCTACCAGTCCCTACAATTTTGCCAAGTTTCGTGAAAATCCATTCAGCCGTTCGAGCTAAAAGTGAGGCCAACCGCCCTATGGAAAATTGCATGGGAAAAACACGTATTGGGACCCCCCTTTTTTCTCGGCCCCCCCTTGACAAAACCCCCCCAAATCAGGGGCTGCTCAGAAAAACAATGTGCCATTTTCCTGAAAATTCCAGCCAATTCCGTCCTCAAACGCCAAAGTTATTCGACATAGAATTTTCAAACATCCCATAGAGAAAAAATCCTAACTATATATACCTACTGGCGACCGCCAGTAGGTAATATATATATATATATATATATATACATACATATATATGTGTGTGTATATATATTTATGGTGTTAGAATAGAAGTGTTGTTCAATTACATTACATGACTTTATAGGAAAGAATAGCAGTTGGCTATTATGCTAGAGATTAGAATAAGTGAGGATAGAACAGTCATATTGGGTCTTTTTGGGTGGTTAATGTGGCGCACAGGGCCAAGTTTAAAATGGTGAATGGCATCTGTTATAAATGGGGGTCTCTAGTTGGCAGAGGTAGGTACCTTTGTCCAAATAGGGAGCCTTGCTTCTAGCCAGGGTAAGGGGGATACACACTTTAGATAATCCCTGCTCACCCCCATGGTAGCTTGGCACGAGCAGACAGTATTTGTACTGAAAACACACGGTTATACAGGGATAACACCACAAATGGACACCACACCAGTTTGGAAAAAGAAAGTATTTTTTATCTGAAACTCAACAAGACCCAAACGACAAAAAACAAACATACATGTAATAAGAATATGACTTTAAAAAGGTTTCAAACAACTTGGTCCATAGAAAACTATGGATGCGTGATTTCTCACAAAGTACCTGTAGATGTGACAAAATTCACAAGGCCAAACAGCCACAGAGATGGGAAACGTCGAAAACAAAGAGATGCGTCAGTTCTTGAGAACTTGGAGAGGCGAAATGCACGCAGAAATGATGCATCGAATCTGGGCCATAGGGGCAAGTGATGTATCGACTCCAAGATGATTCTGGTTCACGGGTGATGCGTCAGAAAAACTTGCCACACAGGTGTGATGTGTGGAAATCCAGGATACGGCAGCGATCGATGCGGCGAGCGGCGCTGTGTCGGTTTCTTCAGCCGCGAACCCTTGATGTGTCGGTTTTTACAGCCGTGACAGGCTTTGAGTTGGTTCTGCAGTGGTGCAGCGATGCATGGAGATTCTTCTCGCACAGCGGTGCTGCGGCGGAAAAACTGCCACAAGGAGAGCAATGCATCGATTTCTTCAGTTCTGATTTTCTTCCAGCAGCAGGGACAACCTCCAATCAATCAATCAATCATGCCATTTGTATAGCGCACTTCTCACCCGGGAGGGTCTCAAGGCGCTTGGGAGGAGGGGTATGCTACTGCTCGAACAGCCAGGTCTTGAGTTGTTTCCTGAAGGCGAGATGGTCCTGGGTCAGCCGAAGGTGGATGGGGAGGGAGTTCCAAGTCTTGGCAGCCAGGTAAGAGAAGGATCTTCCTCCGGCGGTGGCTCTTCGGATGCGTGGTACGGCTGCGAGGGCAAGGCTGGTGGACCGTAGCTGGCGGGTGGGCGTGTAGACGGTCAGGCGGTCGTTGAGGTACTTGGGGCCCAGGTCGTGGAGAGACTTGTGTGCGTGGGTGAGGAGCCGGAACGTGATCCTCTTGTCGACGGGGAGCCAGTGCAGGTTCCTCAGGTGGCTGGAGATGTGGCTGCGTCGGGGGACATCCAGGATGAGTCGGGCGGAGGCGTTCTGGATGCGCTGGAGTCTTTTCTGTAGCTTGGCTGTGGTTCCGGCGTAGAGGGCGTTTCCGTAGTCCAGTCGGCTGGTGACGAGTGCCTGGGTGACAGTCTTCCTGGTCTCGGTCGGGATCCAGCGGAAGATCTTGCAAAGCATACGCAGGGTGTTGAAGCACGATGAGGAGACGGCGTTGACTTGTCTGGTCATCGAGAGGGAGGGGTCCATGATGAAGCCCAGGTTGCGTGCGTGGTCGGTTGGCTTGGGTGCGGTGCCCAGGCGGAGGGCGAAGATCCCAGGATGAGGACTTCCGTCTTGTCCGAGTTCAGTTTCAGGCGGCTGTCCTTCATCCACTCGGCGACGTCTTTCATCCCTTCTTGTAGGCAGGTTCTGGCGGTGTCGGGGTCTCTGGTGAGGGAGAGGATCAGCTGGGTGTCGTCGGCGTAAGAGATGATGTTGAGGTTGTGCTGGCGTGCGATGGCTGCGAGATGTTTCATGTAGATGTTGAAGAGGGTGGGGCTGAGTGAAGATCCTTGCGGGACGCCGCAGATGACTTCGGTGGCCTCGGAGCGAAACGGGGGGAGGCGGACTCTTTGTGTTCTACCGGCGAGGAACGAGATGATCCACTCCAGTGCCTTCTCTTGGATACCGATGTTGCTGAGGCGCTGGACTAGGGTGCGGTGGCAGACCGTGTCGAACGCAGCGGAGAGGTCCAGGAGGATGAGGGACACTGTTTCCCCCTTGTCGAGCAGGGTCCGGATGTCGTCGGTGGCTGCGATGAGGGCTGTCTCGGTGCTGTGGTTGGCTCTGAAGCCGGACTGCGAGGGGTCGAGGGATCCGTTCTTCTCGAGGAAGGCGGTCAGCTGTCTGTTGACGATCTTCTCGATGACTTTAGCAGGAAAAGGGAGGAGCGAGATGGGGCGGAAGTTTTTGAGATCGGTGGGGTCCGCTGTAGGTTTCTTCAGGAGGGCGCTGATCTCGGCGTGCTTCCAGCTCTCCGGGAAGGTGGCGGTGTTGAAGGAGGCGTTGATGATGTTCTGGAGTTGGGGTGCGATGGTGGAGTCGGCCCTATTGAAGACGTGGTGTGGGCAGGGGTCGGTCGGTGATCGGAGTGGATGGTGTTCATCGTGCGGGCTGTGTCTTCGGTGGTCACCGTGGTCCAGGTGCGAAGGGTGGCGGTCGGGGGCGTTGGTTCGACGGTTGGGTGCGTAGGTGAGGCGCCGAAGCTGTTGTGGATGTCGGCGATCTTGCGGTGGAAGAACGAGGCGAGGGAGTCCCAGAGGTCTTGTGACGGAGTGATGTCATTGGTGCCGGTGCTGGGGTTGGAGAACTCCTTGACGATAGTGAAGAGCTCTTTGCTGTCGTGGGCGTTGTTGTCCAGTCGTTCCTTCAGGGATTTCTTCTTGGTGGTGCGGATGAGCTGGTGGTGTTTGCGGGTAGCGTGTTTGAGGGCGGTCATGTTGTCGGTGGTCCGATCGAGGAGCCAGGCTTTCTCGAGGGTGCGGCAGGTCTTCTTGGAGTCCTTGAGGTCGTCGGTGAACCAGGATGCCTTCTTGATTCTGGGTCTGCTGGGAGGGTTCTTTAGTGGCGCGAGGTCGTCGGCGCAGGCGGTCAGCCACTGTGTGAAGTTGCGGACTGCTTCGTTGGGGTCCGTTGTGTTGGCGGGTGGGATCTGGCTGAGGGAGGTGGTGAGCTGGTCTGCGGTGATCTTGCTCCAATTCCTGTGAGGTACCTGTTGCGGGTGGTGGTGAGTCGTGGATCTTTTGAAGCTGAAGTGGACGCAGCTGTGGTCGGTCCAGTGAAGTCCGGTGGCGTGGCTGAAGGTGATGTACTTGCTGGAAGAGAAGACGGGATCAAGCGTGTGGCCGGCGTAGTGGGTGGGGGTGTTGACCAGTTGCTTGAGTCCGAGGTTGGCGAGGTTTTCCAGCAGGGCGGTGGTGTTGCGGTCCTTGTTGTTCTCCAGGTGGAAGTTGAAGTCCCCGAGGAGGATGTAGTCAGTGGAGGGGAGGGCGTGCGGGCTGATGAAGTCTGTGATGTCTTCGCTGAATTGTGTGCGTGGTCCCGGGGGTCTGTAGACGAGGGTGCCTCTGAGGGTAGTCTTAGGGTCGGTGTGAATCTGGAAGTGGAGATGTTCGGCTGCGGCGAAGGAGTCGTTGGCGTTGGTCGTGATGCGGATGGTGTTCCTGTGGACGATGGCGATGCCACCTCCGGTCTGGTTGATGCGGTCCCTCCTGATGATCTTGTACCCGTCCGGGATGGCGATGTCGGGTGCGGAGGAGGCGTTCATCCAGGTTTCCGTGAGGAAGGCGACGTCCGGTGATGTAGCGTCGAGGAGGTTCCAGAGTTCCACGGCGTGTCTGTGGACGGAGCGGGTGTTGATAAGGATGCACTTGAGGTGGTTGCTGCTGGTGTTTGTCTTGGCGGGTGCGGGGCAGGTTCGGAGGCAGGTGAACTTGGAGGTGCAGCAGGTGAAGGGTCCGTGGGTGCGTCTCGGGGTGGCTCGGCAGAAGGCGTGGGTCCGGCCGGCACTGAGTGCGTTGAGAGTGGCGGCGTCGTAGGTCAGTCGGGTCGTCTTGCCTCGGCGGGGAGGGCCAGGGGTCCTGGCGCTGGGCGCGGGCCAGGCGCGGGCCAGGCGCGGACGGGCTTACCTTTGGCGCACCTTCGGCGCTCAATCGGCGCTCCCGCTGCGCGCGTCCGCTGCGCGGTCGCTCTGGGGGCGTCATAAGTAAGGAGCCGGGAGGGAGGAGCAGCTGGGTGGCGGGAGCGGGGCGGCGAATGGAATCACAGGGGGGCGGGGCCGCAGGGAGGCAGCGGCGGGAAATTCCAAGAAGCAGCGGGCAATTGGAAATTCCCAGGAGCAGCGGGAAATTCCCAGGAGCAGCGGGAAATTCCCAGGAGCAGCGGGCAGCGAGCGAAGGAATCTGCAGGCAGGAGGCGGCAAAGGCAGGCAGGAGCGGCAGCAGTGAGTGGGGCGACCAAGCCCTGTGGAGGCCCACAACTGGAATACGCACCTCCTGGCAGGTCAGAACTCTCAGCAACAGAATTCAGGGGAGCTGGGGTGAAGCCTTTGTGTCCCTTAGACTTCAGAACAGGAGGCCAGCACACACAGGCCCTTGAAGATCTTCTTCAAGGAGGTTCACAGCAAAGTTCCAGTCTTTGTCTTTTCCTTGGCAGAAACCGCAACTGCAGGCCAACCCCACACAGCACACAGCAAAGGGGCAGTGCTCCTCCTTACAGCTATTCAGCTCTTCTCCTTGCCAAAGTTCCTCTTGAGTCCAGAAGAAATCTAAGGGTCTGGGGTTCCAGGTGTAATACTTATACCCCAAAATGTCTGTGTTCTCTTTGTGCAAGGGTCTCTGTCCAGACAAGTTCTGCCTTCACTGTGGCACTATGACCACATGAGCACATGAGGTGGAGACAGCATTGTGCAAGGGATACAGGCTCCATTCAGGTGCAAAGTAAATCGCCTCCCACCACTCTATATGCAGCAAGGGTATATTCAGCTCAAGACGGAGTCATCCAGGAAGGGTCAGGCACACCCCAAACCCCCCAGAGGCTGTCTACAGAGAATGCACATCCTCTGTCTCTGTCACACTGAAACCAGACAGTCAATTCACAAACAGTCAGAGGTACACAGGATGGTTGAACAAGAAAATAGCCACTTTCTAAAAGTGGCATTTTCAAACACACAATTTAAAAACAATCTTTACTAAAATATGTCTTATTAAACCCTGAGTGCAGAGATACCAAACTCCAAATGTTACAAAGCATTCACCATTCTGTCCTATGGGGCAAGATAGCCTTTCAATAGTGAAAAACGAAATTGGCAGTATTTCACTATCAGAACATGTTATACCCATCAGCACATGTCCTACCTTTCACATACACTGTACCCTGCCCACAGGCGTACCTTGGGCCTACCTTAGGGGTGACTCACGTGTAAGTAAAGGGAAAGTTAGGGCCTGGCAAGTGGGTGCACTTGCCAAATCGACATGGCCGTACTAGACTGCGTGTCAGGCCTGAGACATCTTTACAGGACTACTCAAGTGGGTGGCACAATCAGTGCTGCAGGCCCACTAGTAGCATTTGATTTACCAGCCCTCACACATTTAGAGTACTTTACTAGGGACACTATTCAGGTGCAAGGAAAACTCCTCCCACTACTCTAAATGCAGCCAACCCGCATTCAGCTCAGGCTCAGCTCTGAGTCATCCAGTAAGGGCCAGACACACCTCACCACCCGCCCAGTGACTGTCTACAGCTAATGCAGTGAATACACATTCCCAGCCCCTGTTACTCCAAAACCAGACAGTCAGTACACAAACAGGCAGAGGCACACAGAATGGTTCAACAAGAAAATGCCTACCTTCTAAAATTGACATTTTCAAGCACACAATTTAAAAACTATCTTTACTACAAGATGTGTTATTAAATTCTGAGTTCAGAGAGCCTACACTTTATTTCTCTATCTTGTCCCAATGGGATGTTATACTTGTAAGATGTTACAGAGTATTTCCAATTCTATCCTATGGAACAGATAGCCTTTCAATACTGAAAAATGAAATTGGTAGTATTTCACCATCAGGACATGTCACACACACCAGTACATGTCCTACCTTTCACATACATGGCATCCTGCCCAGGGGTACCTTGGGCCTACCATAGGGGTGCCTTACATGCAAGAAAAGGGAAGGTTAGTGCCTGGCAAGTGGGTGCACTTGCCAGGTCGACATTGCAGTTAACAAACTGCGCACAGACACTGCACTGGCAGGTCTAAGATACCTTTTCAGGGCTACTCATGTGGGTGGCACAATCAGTGCTGCAGGCCCACTAGTAGCTTTTGATTTGCAGGCCCTGGTTCACTCAGTGCACTTTAGTGGGGGCTTACCAGTAAATCAATTATCTCAATCAGGGAGAACCAATTGTAAACACCATTTAAATAGAGAGCACTTGCACTTTGACATTGATCAGCGGTGACAAAGTGCCCAAAGCATCTAAGCGAGCAAAAACGAAATCCAGCACAGCATCAAAAATACAGGAGGTAGAGGCAAAAAGTCTCTACCTCCTGTAGATGCCAAATATGCCAAGTCTAACAGCATGTTTGTGATTGTGTGATTGGGGAGAAGCACCATATAACTCAGGAACCTGGTGTAAATTCCAGGGGAAGAGTTATGGGACTTTGGAAGTCAACTAACCTGTCATCAGGAAAATTGCAGTTGATTCTAATTGCAGCTAAGAACTTATTGTTGGTGTATAGAACAAGTTACTTACCTTCCGCAACGCCTTATCTGGTACACACTCTATCTAGCCACAGATTCCTTCCCTTAGAATTATCTCCAGGCATCAGACTGGTTCCGGAAATGTTTCACGAGTAGTACTCTTGCACACTGGTAGGTGGTGTCATTTGACTCTGCATGGCGACATCAGCAGCGTCCATGCCGTAAGTGGTGTGTACAATGCCTATATAGGCATAATCTCAGTGTGCTGCCATCAGTTTCTTTTTCCGACTTTCCTTGCCAGAAGCCCAGAGCCACAAAGACCACTGGCCACTAGTGTGGAAAACTAGGGACCTGAAAGAGGGAAAACCCTGTCCCTAGAAAGCCATTCACAGAGCGGGGAGGATGAGTGGGTTGGTAAGGATTCTGTGGGTAGACAGAGTCTCTAGTAGATGAGGAGTTATCATCAGTAAGTAAGTTGTTCTTCTGATAGAGACTTCTAGCCCCATATACTTTACCCAGAATAAATACCCAAGCAATACCTCCCCGGAGATGGGTCTGCGAAACAATCTCATGCCAAAAAGTCCTGCTGGACAGAAGGTGCAAAGTGTGCATCCCTACAGACCTGACTGTCCAGGAAGTAGTGCTTGGTAAACGTGTGTAGAGAAGCTCTCCTTGCTGCCTGGCAGATGTCCAGGACCAGAACTCAGTGTGACAATGCAGTGGTCAGTGTCTTGGCTCTGTTGGAATGAGTACACAAACCCTCAGGGAGTCTTAGCTAATGCGTGGCAGATCTTAATGCAAAGCACGATCCATCAGGAGAAGGTCCACTACTGCGCAGTCTTTCCCTTCTTTGCTCCGACATACCCCACAAAGAGTTGGTTGTCCACCCGGAACTCTTTCATGCTTTGAAGGTAGAACAAAAATGCTGTTTTTGGGTCCCCGCGGTGTAATTGCTCCTCTTCTTTAGAGGGATGTAGCAGAGCATAAAAAGTAGGCAGATTGATGGATTGACCTTGGTGAAAGGCAGGGACCACTTTTGTGAAAAAAGAAGATCTCGTACGTTTGTCTGGGTAGATGTTAAAGTATAGAGGTTTTATGACAAAGCCTTAAGCTCGTTTTCTCTCAAGGCAGACGTGATAGCCATGAACATGGCGGTCCTGATGTTAAAAAGCCTGAGAGGACAATTGTGCAAAGGCTCAAAAGAAGCACACACAAGGAAAGTGAGAACAAGATTGAGGTCCCAAATGTTCGAAATCTTAAAAAAATTCATTACCCCACCCTGCCCTGTTTGTTGCAGTACCATGGGGTTGTTGTTGTTCGTGAATGCCTTGATGGGAGGTAGAAAGGCTTTTAATGCAAGCCTGAACGCCTGGAACTCCAACAGGTTGATGTGGAGCCCGGATTCTGTTGGAGACCAGAGGCGTCTGATCTCCATGAATCCCAGATGGCTGCCCCATCCTAAGAGTGACGCAACTGTCACTACTGTCAGATTTGGTTGGGGAAGGAAGAAGGGTCTGCCGCTGATCCAATTGCGGTTCATTAACCACCACTGCAGATCTTTTGCAGTTTCCTCAGAGATCTGGACCATGCCAGAGAGATTCCGCTGATGCTGTGCCCAGTCGAACTTTGGGTCCCACTGCAGAGCCTGCATATGCCAGTAGGCATGTGTCACAAGCAGGATGCAGGATGCAGGAGGCCATGAAGCCCAGTAGCCTCAGAGTCAGTCTCACCAAAATCCAGGATAAAGGCTGAAACATGGGTATCATAACCTGAATATCCTGGACTCGACGTTCTGGAAGATAGGCCTGAACCTGCAATGTGTCCAGAACAACTCAGATGAAAGGAAGTGTCTGAGAGGGAGTCATGTGTGACTTCAGCACATTGATAGTGAACCCCAGCAAATACAAGAGGTCAGTCGTAGTCTGGAGGTGGGAGACAACAGCACACGGAGAGCCTGCCTTCAACAGCCAGTGGTCAAGATAGGGGAAGATTAGCTGCAACCCCCACCATCACCTTGGTTAAAACCCTTGGGGCGATGGTGAGGCCAAAAGGCAGCAAAGCGCGATGAAATTGCTTTGGGCCCACCATGGACAGCAGGTAAAGGCTATGGCAGGCAGGATGGGAATGTGAAAATATGTGTCCTGCAAATCCAACGCTATCATTTAGTCTCCAAGATCAAGGGCAGACAAGACCAGAACAAGAGTGAGCATTTTGAACTTCTCCTTCTTGAGGGAGTAATTCAGAGGGCTAATATCTAGGATAGGACGAAGGCCTTGTCCTTCTTGGGCACCAGAAAGTAGTGGGAATAGCAACCACAACCTACTTTTGGCATCGGTACCCTCTCTATGGCTCTCTTGGCCAAGAGAGCTGTCACTTCCTGGCAGAGAAGGGATAGGTGGCCTTCCGTTATCCTGTTGTAAGCAGGTGGCTTGGTTGGAGAGGTAATCATTAAGGGGAGAGAGTAACTCTTTGGACAATCTGCAAAACCCACTAGTCTGATGTTATAGACAACAAGTCGGGCAGGTAATGGTGTATCCTGCCCCCCACTGGGTCTCCATGATGGTAAGAAGGCAGACTATAAGGGTTTGAAGACTGTGACTGCTGGGGGAGTGGTGGAATGGCCTGATCTCTGGTTCCCCAACTTATGGGGTCTGTGGGTACCATGTCCTTGGCCACGGACAGGCTGGGAAGCTTGCATGTCACTGTGGCCTGCCAGGTATATATACAGCTTGAAGCTCCTTCTGTTGCCACAAAAGGAGCAAAAGGTGGATTGGGGGTGATGACAGGACATGGAAAGGCCCACATACCTGGCTGTAGCCCTGTCATTAAAGGGCTCCAGGGCTGAATCTGCCTCGTCTCGGAAGAGATGGGAGCCATCAAAGGGCATGTCCATAAGCGATGCTTAGACATCCCCAGTAAAGATAGTCATCCTCAACCAGGTGTGGCTCCGTAGGGCCACTGTCGACGAAACTGATCTGCCCAGTGAATCGGTGGAGTCCAGCCCACATCGGATAGTGAACTTAGCTGCGTCTATCCCATCGGCAACTGCCTGGGAGAGTATGGCCCGGACCTTCTCCGGAACCGCTTGGAGCAGCTGAGCAACCGTATCCCACACAGTGCGGGAGTGCCGGCCCAAAAGGCATGTGGTGTTCACGGCCGCAGTGCCGCGCAGGTGTAAGAAAACAACTTCTTACCTAAGTTGTCCAGCTTTTTGGATAACAGATCCGGTGGTGCGGTTGGGAATGCACCAGGATTTACGTGGGAAGCAGAGGCTTGGACCACCTAGCTCTCTGGGGAGGGGTGTTGTGTGAGGAAGTTGGGGTCCCCTGGGGTGGAGTGGTGGCAGCAGGCAATCGTCTTGTTCACGGAAGCTCCTGTGTTGGGCTTGGACCAAGTCCCAAGCAGGACCTCAGTAAGAGCTTCATTAAGTGGAAGAAGTGGCTCAGAAGAGGACACTCTCGGTTGAAGCACTTCTTACAAGACATTTGTCTTGATAGTCATTGAGGGCTAGCTAAGGTCCAGGACCTCTGCCGCCCTCCTCACTTCCATTGAAAATGTTGCTTCCTCCTCCATAGCCATGGTAGGGGGGAGAAAGCATGTCAAATCAGGCAGAAGAGCCTTCTCCTACGTCGCAGCAAAGGCCGGGAATGAGCTCTCGGTCAACATCAGACGCTCCCCTACTCTGCACACCTTAAGGAAGTGCCTCAATTCCTGGCTCTTCGACTGATCCAGAGCTGACCCCCCACCCAGCACCTTGAGGGTGAATAGCACGATCTATAAATCCCTAATTGATTGATTGAATATCTTTAGAGGTATCCTGTCCGCTAACGTCCTCCAAAACCTTATACCACTCCTCCCTGAGTCCTAGCCCATAAGAATAGGGCTCGGGCCTGAAAGGCATGGCACTATTTGGCGGTGGAATTGGTGTCAGACAACACCCCTCCGGCTCTGTGTCGGAGTCAGGTTTCAGAATGGGGATGGTGCCACAGAAGGGCGCTAATAGTGCCGCCAGCATCAGGATCAGCACAGGGGAATGTCGAGGTGGCACGACCAGTGGCAGTCCAAATCAATGTGAGGATCCAATGGACGTGACTGGCTCTGGGGCTGGATCCACTGGCTAGGATCCAGTAATGGCCCCTCTGAAATATTTGGGGCCGAAAGCACGCCCAAGGGATCTGGTTTCCCAAATATGAGGTCCATCGCCGCAAAAACTCTCTTAATTGGGCAGGGTACTCTCCAGCTTAAGATGTATGGATGGAGATAGAGCATTGCATAATTAGAGTGGCTGGAGGGGGAAATAAATAAAAATTTGACATGACAGGCTTTCTCTATCATTGAGGACATGTATTGGGTGGAGGGCCACAAGACCTCAACCTTCAGCAGGCTGACCCTGTGTGGGACACACCCACAGCTGCAGAAAGCAGTTTGGCGGGGAACCAAAAGCATCAAAGGCCCAAGGATTTGACAACTGCTGTTCTATACAGAAACTGTGTAACGTTATATAACATGGACTGTGTCGTGGCAGAAAACTGAGAAAGTGTGAATAGAGAACCTGGGACAGGAAGTAAAGCCTCTGAGACGCACAATCACAGGATTTGAGACCACCAATTGGCTTTTTAAATGTACTAAACCTATTTTGAGGTAAAGGCTTACTGAATCTGAAAATTACAAGTGCAATTTGCAATCTATATATTAATGGTTTGCAGCTGCAATTTTGGTTGCAAACCATTGATATCTCACCGACTCCACAAGGAATGGTAACCCATTTACAAAAGATAAGGGCTCCCTTTGGGATCCCTTTCCCTTTGTGAATATAAAAGAAATGTTGTTAGGGAGTGGTCAGTGGTCCAGGGTACCACTGCCAACTCTTTAACAAATGTTTTTAAAAATGTATTTTTTTTGGTAACTGGAGGCCTATTTCTTTAAGGAAAAATTGTTACATTTAAAAAAAATACTTAGTTTATAGGTGATCACAGGCATGGTATTCTGCTAACCCCAGCCGGCCACCATCCCAGTGATGGTATCCAATCAGAGTGAGTCACAGTATCCAACCTACCGCATGAATATTGATAAGGTAGGTAGAATTGCAACCCACTCGGAATGAAGGTTTTGTAAACGACCTACATACGTTGGTTTGTAAAATCTCACTGGATTCGCAAAAGTCAATGCGCAATTTCTGATCACTTTTTACAAATACAATTTTCCTACCTCTGGCCCCTGGAGTAGCCCTAACCCTTAGCCAGAGAAAGATTATGAATCACCTCTCATCCAGTCTAGGCCACACACTAGATGTTGGCCTTATTTTTAAAGGGGTATACACATATTTATGCAAATATTTGAGCCAATGCAAAGTCTCAAGCATTATCCCTTCGTTTATCATTCTCAGGAGGCAGTGATGGCAGCTTGAACCATTTCTCTGCTGCACTGTCCTGTGGGAAGTTGATATTGGCCTTTCCATGGAGCCAATATTATTTCTGTATTAGTGCAGGCTTAGCCAGGGCCATGTTTTACATGGGCCCTCTATGACTTTATTTGTTCAGGCTTTGAAAGGTTCACTAGCCGATTCAACACCTTCCATAAACATTCTGAATGGCACTTATTGGAAGCACATGAAGCTCTTACTGCAGATGTTGCTGGCCTTTGCCATGGCAACTGCATAACAGGATCTGACTTTTCATCACAGTGGGGCTAGAAATGTCCTGCTTGTAAACACACCGGTAACAGGTCTGCATTCTTCCCTTTGTACTCCGGTACCAAGAAGATATTTTACAGTAGACTTTTCTTCGAGCTGTAATAAAGAAAGCAACATTCGTTTTTAGCAGCATGTTGGGAGAAGATTTAGTGAAACAAATGATGTAATATAGCAATGTTAACAGGTGAAAGAAAATAACAATTCTCCAGCGTTCCCCACATTTGGCTCTTACAGCTAGACGAAGTGTAGCATTTACAGGGCCCTCTCTAGGTATCTTGGAACCATAGGAGGAGTTCTAGTTTTTTCCCACCTACATTTGGTTTACTGCCATATCCCGGTATAACAGTATGGTGTCATAGGACGAGGGAGTAAATCAGCTCCTAGAGGAAGAGAATGGGTGTTCCGGTACGATAATGTCTTGTAAAATAGGAGAACACTCAAAATATATTAAGTTGTGGATATTTACAAAATGTATAGGGCACGTTCTCACGATGGATACAATCAGAGGTTTACTCCTGTCAAGCATGGGAGTAAATCTGCGTCCAAGATGGAAATAGGAAGTGAACACTCCCTAGGACAGGTGTCAGGTGTATGTTTGTGTAGGGAAAGAAAAAAATGTAACAAGTGCTTCAACATAGGGTCACTGATAATCGCATTTTCTTAAAATACATGTGTATGTTACCTGCTCATGCGAATATAGAATTCACAAAGAATTCCAGACGTACTCCAAAGATAATGGTCACAGCTTCCAGAGACTATTCCTGGAAACCTTTGTAGAGTCCCAAAAGGTCAGAAATTCCCTCCAGATGTAGGTGTCTGAAATGGGATTTGTAGCACATGCACACTTCTTGTGATCGGTCTCAATGAAAGTCTTGGCCACAAGGCAAGTATATCTCAAATCTGTGCCCTCTGCTCACGCGTCATCAAAGGTGTAGAAGTACAACCATGCCTGAGATTGGGTGGACAAGGTCCGATGGGAAGGTGCAGACCATGCTTCTCCTGAGGGACCTTACCCGCTGGTGTATATTACTGATACTGAGCACCGATCTCACTCCATGAGTGGTAGCGACTTACAGAGATGTGGATTATGATTCTATTTGGTTTGGGATTGCTGTGAAAGGGCGTCAGAGTTCCAAAGGAGTCCATTGACCATGGAGGGGGAAGTGCAAAGTTTTTTTTCTAGTTACATGATTATTACTGTTGGGACGGAAACGTCCTCTGCACAGTAATGGACGTGCACTCCTGTGCTGAGTGCCCAACAACTGCACTGATGTCTGGATCCCTAATGCTGATTTTTGTTACTATAAGCAAACACATACCCTGTATGTGTACCATGGCATATGCCTGTCTCACATATTGCAGTCTTATAGGACCTAAAGGTGGTACCCAATGTGCTACCATTATAGTGATGAGAGGCTACTCCCTTCACCGGGAGTTAAGCAGCACAAGTGTGGTGGTTGCAGCACTGTGTAGTGATCAGTAATGGTGAACAGGTCCTTTTAAGGTCTCGGCCTGATCCAGCGCATGCGCTGTCTGGCCGAGACATTCAGTGGGTGCTCTAAGAAATGCTCCTTTGCCGGCGATCATCTTACTATCACGCGCACAAGCGCGCGCGTGACGTGCACAGCTGCCATCTGGCTTGCTGTGCACGTCGCGCGTGCTTGTGCGCCTAATAGCAAGCTTGTGGCCGGGAAAAGCCTGTGGGTAGCACATCCATCTTCACGACTGGTGGTGCGCGCGCACCCCTGCTTTCACTTTTGCGGGCTTCTGTTTTATTTCATTTAATTTCTGCGCACACCACACAACTCCTGGCCGGTTCGTGCGGCCAATGCTTGTTATCGCTTGCTGTTCCCTATGCCCGCCGCACCCACCCCCGCACCGTATCTCCAACCCAATTGTCGCTTGTTTCCCATAGTTTTTCTCCCACCACTGTCCATATTTCCGCACTCCTAGCAACGACTATGGGCTGCGCCCGATTAGCGATAGAAATAGAAGTAAAGAAGTGTAGCTTCTAATTGCCCCAGAGTACCTGTGAGCTACTGCGAAGTGTGGGCACCCACCCCCCACATTACAAGTATTACATTCCCACCGAGCAGTGCAGGACTCTCCCTTTAAATTTCAATAAGTGCAGGTACTCTGCTTGTTGTGAGTACCAGCCCATCCACTTTCGGGCACACTATCGGCGTCGTTAGTCCACATAGTCCTCTTTCCATTAGTTATACACATTGCATTCATCGTCAATTACCGGCGTCTTCACTGACTCTGAATATGCGGGGGTTCCCGCACCGGTTGAAAAGACTACGGTAAGAGTTCTTCCCCATTCCCATCATCTAGTGTTTTACACGGATGCTTTTGTTGCTAGGGCTTTACTAGTTGGTTCATTTGGCGAGTCACCCAGCGGACCGATGTCATCCCCAGTCCCTCAACCTATTCGCTCCCAAATCCCACTTTAGGCACTCTGCCTTTTTGTCGCAAGCCCCGGAGTGCCTCTTCTGCCGAGTCCCTATCGCAGGCGCTGGCCCCATTTCCTCTCACCTGCATTCCCCACAGTTCCTCTTCTGCCTATGTCCCCTTCCCTTTGCAAGCCCCGCAGTCCCTCTTCGCATCCGCCCCTTTGCTTCCCAACTCCCACAATCGCCTATTTAGGCCAAGTGCCTCTCACATCCTCAATCCTCGCGGCCTCCGTCCTTCCGTATTTGAAGTTGCATCACAGGCAGTGAAGAGATGTACAGCTGCCGACTTAAGATCTTTTTTCACCCTAATGGTGAAGGCAAAAATGGAGAGTCTGATAGAGAACAGTCTCCGGACCCGGCCCACTTAAAGCCCTGGATATACAGTTAGAAAATCTATGGCCAGTCACTGCTCTCTCTGCCCACAATCCACCTGTATACTCACTTTCTGTCTACAGACTACCTCCTTTGTTGATACTTTGCTCCCTACCAGTTGTGCTCACACATTGCTTCCTCTGCTGACTCACTGACTAATGGTCATACACTAGCCCTTCTCCTCGGAACATGCCCCATCCCATATGCTGTTTCCTGGTTATTCTGATCATACTGGTCCCTGTTCTCCTCCTTTCTCCCTCTGCTCCCTGACCCTTCTTCGCAAACACTGCCCAATTTGCACCCTGCTCCTTCTGCTCAACAACTGAACCTTCTGCTCACTGTACCTTCTGCTCACACACTGCCCTTTCTATGCACACAACCTCCCTTCTGTTCTCACACTTCCACTCTGCCCCTTGTTTAAGCTTGTCAGCTAAACGTGAAAGGCACTTCCCCAGGCCACTTTCATTTAGTCCAGCGCGAGTTCCTTTCTGCACGCATCACCTCGAAGGTTCCCATATGCTTGCACCACCCTCAGTAGTTGTTTTTGGTTTTTAGCAAAATCCTGAAGTAGCTGGGGTCTGATCACGTAGGACAGATGTTTTCCATCACTCACTCTATCGATCGCCATCACTATACATCTAAGTCATGTAAATACAACACATATTGCAGTACAAATGCTATAGGTGTCACATTTGCGAAAATTAAAACTATTGGCATTGTAAATGACAAAGCTATTAATTTCGCTATTTTCAAAACCAACACATAAATAAAACAATTGACATTTACAATACCATGCTAATGCGAGACCTATTGCATTGCAAATGCTTGTTAACCTGTGTCACTGGAGCGGGGCCTACATGCTCACTCATGGTGGCTGACATCCAAGTGTGAACTCTAGTCATTCCCAAGGTCTGTGTAGTGGGGACTATCAGCTTTGGAGTTGCTCCTGCTGTGACAGAATGTGTTTAGGAGTAAGAGAAAGCAAAGAAGAGGACACTTCAAAAGAAGCAGACCCCAACCATAAAACTTTAATATCTCAGACTCTATATCACAATTGGCATCTGGAAATCGACTATAAGAACGGAAGTTTGAGACCCCAAAAATGATCATCTGCCAAGCAAGCAGACGGGCTGTGTGAGGAGGGGAAGCTCTGCAATATGTCTGTCTCTGACAAGAAATGGGGGCCAACGCCTGCTAGTTTCCCTGCTGTGTGAGGGGACATCACTCAGGTAATCCAAGACCATGAACACTGGAGCAACAGCACTTGCATGCTTGCCAAGACTAGTGTGCCCTGCAAGAAAGAGGAGAGGATTGGAGGAAGCGAGGTCTAATGGGGAGCCCTGTCGATTGAACTTCCTCTGCGAGGTGTGAAGAAATGGCTGCAGCACCAATCGGTTTGTTACCTGTGTGGAAGACACTGTAGGCGATCCCCATATGCCTGGGGAGGGCCGCTTTGAAGTGAGCCATGTGCCATGCTGCACCGATTGGGCTGGAGCCTGTGCGTAGTGAAGTGTCAGCAACCCCGTATACCCGGAGGGGCTGCTGTGCGGTAAGCACCGTAGCCTTGTGTGGTAGCGGACAACAACTCTGTATGCCAGGTGAGGCCACCGCCAAAGACTCCCCGATGCTGATCTGGCAGGAGCCCATGTACTGTGAAATACAGTGACCTTGTATCTCAGAGGGGGTTACCGGATCATCAAGAACTGCAACATGGACTGTAATCCTCCACCGGAGAAGTGAGGACGCTGTTAGAAACCAGAGCACCATCACCCAGGCAAGCGACCCACAACAGGATTCCCACCGGGGGATGACCTGGACACTTACCCTGAGGAGGAGCTGCAGAGAGCTCGACAATGAGTGAGGGACTCTGCACCTGATGAGTGCAGCTGCATGGGCCACACGCGCAGACTCACCTGAACTCAGCTGCAGCTACTTCAAATCTTTTTTTGATCAGTTCCATACACATTGGTCGCTCAACATTTGCTACGAAGATGCCATCATGAACTATCTTCACTACATGTCCAATTACCAATGGGGTCAAGAATAGGCAGTTACTAGATAATACGCAGATCCATCAGAATAACCAGAGAATTATATTTATAACTGCACGGTCTGAAAGAAGTTTTTATCGATCACCATACTGAATATAGAAAATAAGGGTAAAGAGCTAAAGAAAATGATTTAGAAACATTAGTTCTACTGCATAAATTTTGGAACCAGAATGAAGGATTTATCCCCTAACTGTGAAAGAAAGATAGAAAGCTAAAGTATCATTGGAAAGTTTAGAATTGTTTATGCAGATATAATACAAGGACTAACCAAAATCTTATGGAGACAACGATTGGAAGAAATTGCCAACATTTTGGTGTGAACACCCTGAGGAAGGCTAACGCCGAAACGCGTTGGTGCAATTTAACATCTCTAATCAATGCCTTGCCAAAACTGGATGTATATTTGATGCTAAAATAGTTAATGTTTTGGTTTTTTATCCAATGTATTTAAGATCATAACAAGATATACGTTCTATCTAACATTCTAGTACGACATTTGCACTATTTCTATCTACGATAGTAGAAAATTCATGTTCCTTAGGCCAAAACATACCAATTGAGAATTGTGGTTTTTAAATAGATAGGGAAAGATAGAGACATTAATAGATTCATGATGAAATTGTTATGTACATGTTTACATGTTGATTTTATAATGTGAAATAATTGAATGTGAGAAATAATAAATAATTTATCATAAAAAACAATATAAAATGGAAAAGAAATAATTGAATAAAAGAAATATATATTTATTCTAAAAAGATATGAAGTTTTGTGTCATGTATATATAAATTGGATTCATGGTGTAAGCGCTACTAAATGTATATTTAGCACTATGCCCGGTGCACAACCTTTTCCAAGAAAGCTACTTCAAATGCCTGCAGAAGGAGCACACTCAGGAACTCCAGATGCGACACGCCTGCGGTGTGGGCAAGACTGGTTTCGGGCCTGTCTGACCCAGGGGAACTTGCTGCTAGTTAGCGCTGTAGAGCTGGAACCCTATTAACTTCATAATTAGATTTAAAGCAGACTCTTGAGACTCAGAAAGCTAGTGGGGCATAGCCTGGATGTTACCAATTGTGAATGGGGAATAACCGCTATCGCTAACGCAATGAGAGAGTGGGACAGGGAATTGTCTCAAAACACTATCACTTGGGCGACTATGTAATTGTTTATGAATGTCGCATTTTTTCTTTGTGTGGTTGGCAGTAGAAATAACATACTTCTTTTTTTCATAAAAGTAAGTGTTTGGCTGAACAATTATTTATTTCTGCTTCTGCACGTATTTGAGTTGTGAGCTGTATCCTACCCCTTTGGTCACCCTAGGGAGCATTGGACTGCTCGGACCACACTATCCTGAGAGTCAAGTACAGAAGGGGTACTTAGCCCAGTTGCTCAGACTCCATAGTAGGTCGGGCACTGGGACATCAGTAGTAAAAGGCCTCAACTCCCAGGGTTGGGCCCAGTAACCCCTGTTTGCCCTGTGGTCGTCGCAAAGGGTCTCTGGCAATTACTATCTACATTAGGATACCTGAAGCTACCTGAAGCTATTCATGGGGCTGGGAACAACTATGGAAATGGGTCATCTGTGAGGGGTGGGAACTACCAGTCTAAAGCAGGACCTGTAATGGGTCTACATCACAAGGCACTGGCATGTTGCAAATCTGGTAGGCTATTGGCCAAATTGTCGCCTAGAAAGAACACAAATCTCAAATCACTTCTCCAGCAGCCAGTGATTGCTTCTGGGCCCTCTTAAAGCTTCAGACCACTATGCTATTGTCAGAGTATTAGCTAATCTCGTCTCCCAATCTCTGCTGCTGCACCGAGTACAAACTGATGAATTTCTAGAGGAGACAACATTTCCATGTTTGAATCATGTTTGAATCCTGCTCAAGAGAGAAGTTGGAAACCGCATTCAGTTTGGAATGCTTTGGGGAGTTGGGCAAGCAAAGCTTTGGTGAGGAATAACACAGCTGGGTCTGATGACTTATCAATAGACATGTATAACTCATTTTAGGTTGCATTTGGTACATGCATCCATGTCCATCAGCCAGCAGATTGCCAACAAGGACGCTTGAGTTCATTAGAGTACTTGAAGTCAAAGTCATCACAAACTTTATAAATAGGTCCTCATACCACTCATTCTCAATGATGAACCCCAACTGCAAAGGAAAATTGCTGGCATATGGAGTACAAACACTACTTGGGAATCTCGCTCCCCATGACCAGATTGGTTCAATCTCTGACAAAAATATGGCAACCAACCTCAGGTGTCTTTTTTAAATCCTCTCCTAGCTAGCCCATGGTAGCCTCTCTCATCACTGTGAAGGTATGCAATACGCTGGAATAGACTACCTGTAGGGTGTCCTCCATAGGACAGATGTTGGCTTTGGCTCCGCTAGTGCATGTGGATCCACCAGCATATGAGAAAAAGGGTAGAATTATCTCTGATCAACGGCAGATAGAAAGAGACAACGGACAATATTGCCTACTGTCATATCTTCTGTTAACCTTAGCAATGGAGTAATTGGCTTTTAGAAATAGGATACACTGGATAGAAATTGGCATAACAATAGCAAATCACAACTACCTGATTGCCCTTTAAACTAACAATATTTTGTTTTACATGAAAGGACCGTACCATTGGTGTAGGAACTGGGTTCACCAGATCCCCGGGGGTAGCCTGGCTCGAGCGGGTAGGCACCCGAAGCTTAGGTGTAAAGTGACTACACAGCACACCCATCCACTGAGACAAGAAGTACACGCAGAGACTGAAACCACACCAGTGGGTTTGATTCAAATAAATAAGTTTTATCTAAGATCAAGATCAGGGCAATTCAAAAATCACAGTAGTAATAACTCATTACCTTTCCTTAAAACGCATATTTTTCAGCACTTGGCCATAAATACATAAATAAATAAATATTAAATAGTGAGTAACTGTAGGCCCTTCAGAAAATACTGCCTAGACAGGATTAAAACATTTCATGTAGCATTGGTAAAATCTTCCAGTGAGCATCTGCAAGGATTCCGTTAAGGAGGCATGCACATACATTTCATTTCACAGGAATAAAACATTTCTTTATACCCCTGTGGGCATCTAGTCAACCTTTCCTTATGCAGGAATAAACATTTCATCCAAGGAATGACGTTTCATTACTCAGCAATAACATTCCCTAGCTGCAGGAATTAGCAGGTCATCAAAGGAAGGTAAACATTTCATTGAACGTAGGTAATGCATTTCATCAAGCCAAGTAAAACCCTGCATCAAGCAACAATAAACAATCCCTCAGCCCATATACCTAACCTCTGGGCTGGCCTATGGTGAGTGGAAGCAACTAGTTCTCCCCAATGGTTGTGGAAGGGGGATTGCCGGCTCTGGCCCAGATGTGGTATTTTCAGGGTCAATTAAGGCCAACGGGGCACAGTCTCAAGTTCTCCAGGGGGGTGGGGCGGCCACGGGCCTCCCCCTCACTCCAGGGAGGTCCCACGTTTGTGTGGATTCTCCGCCCTCCCCGGGGCTTTACCTGTAGTCTTCGGGCCTTCCCAGGGCCCCTTGCGATGATCTCGGCAGGCAGAGGAGGACTCCGGGGTCTCACTCGGCCCAGTGCAGTGTGGGGGCGGATCGGGGAGGTTCGCAACTCTTGAAGAGCCCCCGCGCCGCGATGCAGTCGGCCCCGGGCCGCGTGCTGTCGACAGAGGCCGGGTACCGGTCGGGAACAACCTCTACAAGGGCGCGTCACAACGGCCCAATGAGGGCGCGGCCAGGGGCGGAGTCCTAGATGCGCCCCCGTCACATGAGGCTGGTGTTGGGCTTCTTCGGCCTACTGAGGCCTAGGGCGGCCCTCCGCTGGCTCTGAGGGCCGCCGGGGTGAGGCCATGAGGCGCGAGGATCTCCGCGAAGGGGGCTCTGGGGCCGCGGTCGTGTGGACCGGCCTCCTGACACAGCGGGGATGATGCGAACAGCGCCGGCCCTCGGCGGTGAGTTTCGCCCCGCTACCGCGCTCCTTCACCTCAGCGCTCTGGGGGACGGTCAGTGCTGCTTCTCTCTCCGGGCGCAGCGCAATGGGGCAGAATGGCACGTGGCACCTTTAGCGCCTCAGGGGGTCACCGCGCTCACTCATCACCGGCGCGTCAAGAGCAATGTCAGCAGTTCTTGGCAGGCTACAGCGCTCAGGGGGGAATGCAGCGCTTGGTAGAGAAAGCGCGGGGACAGGTTTCTCCTTAGCGCTTGGCAGGCAGGTTATCACTTCAGGCAGGACAGCACTGGGGGCACAGGTTGATACGCGGGGCGCAGAGGTGGCAAGGCCAAATACCTGGTTGATCCCCAGTAGTCCTTGGGGGCACAGAAAGGGGGTCTTCTCGATGCCAGTTGAGTCCTGCGCCCTTCTGAGGTAAAGTCCTGGTTTCTTGAGGAGGGGGGGGGTTGTGAGTTGAAGGTTTTCCTCAGCAGGTCACTTCAGGTGGTCCCTGGGTTCCCCTCCTGCCGGGCCAGATCAGTGGGCTAGTTCAGTGTTCCTTACTCAGCTTGGTGGGCAGCGCCTAAACCCTGTCACTCCCAGTGGTATAGGTTCCTGACTAGGCCCTTCCGCCTAGGTCTCCTGCGTAGGGTTCCCCAGGTCAGTGATGCCCCAACTGACTGGAAAGTTTCCCTCCCTTTTCTTTTATGGCGGCAGTTGGCAGTGGGCAGTTGGTGACCACTCCCCTATTCTGGAAGGTTCCAGGAGCTTCCTCAATCTAGCTATGAGCAGGTAGGCAGGATGGTATTGCAACAATGTTTAGTGGTTCCAGCCAGCTCCTGGCTACTAGAGTGCATCTAAAAAGACCACGCTGCAGTAGCAGGGGTCAGTGGCAGCCATGTTGGGGGAAGAGAGCACCTTCACCTTAGCATTGATTAGCAATGGGAAGGTGCCCAGAGACTTAAGGCCAAGAAAAAGAAGGTGGGAAAAATGAGGCAAAAGCGAAAGAAAATAGGGAAAGACCACCCTAAGGCTGACAGGTCTAACAATGGGTGTTCCATATCTACCTGAAGGACTGGACAGCTCTGGGCTGATATCCAAATTTTGAATGAATTAGAATACGTGATGTTAGCTTCCAGAATGCCTATCGACTTAAGTTTGTTATCCATGTAACGCAAGAGAGCAGGTGCCCTATAAGTCACATAAACAGAGCTGAGTTCATTTGGTTTGGTAATTTCCCCTTTTCTAATAATTCTGGATCCAGTTAACCACCACACTAACTGAAATAACCAGTAAGAGGAGTCTTAAAAACTTATGGCGAGCTTGTCAAGTTTCACTCCACACAGTAAAGGAGAATGTAAGTGAATAGCTTTCAGGACTTGTCATGTTACTAGCTGAGTAAAAAATTCCAATCTCATGTATGTCTATTAAGAGCCCCCTTCTCCAAGAATCTTATCAGAACATCTTCATATACTTCATGAATGACTAACAAAGACACCTGGAGACCTGCATACCAGTCAGCACATTTGCTCTTGCTACCCAGCTGCTTCACTGAGAGAAACGTACGTCGCTGAGTGGCTATCATGTCCCTGGTGTCTTCAGGTAAGAGATATAGGGCCTCTTTTATGAGCTTTTGCATTAGAGCAGCACCACAGGCCTTCCTGCTGCACTGCCCTACGGCAAACATTAAAGGGCAGTAACGCCCAATATCGATCAGATACAGCGCATTACTGTCCTTTTCCCCTGTGCTGGTGTACAATGGGCTGCCATGCGCAAATGCAGGAACCTTTGCACTGTGGTCTAAGGGTGCCTGCATTGTGGGTTGGTTATTTTTGTGCAGGAAGGGAAACCTCCCAGGAGGCTTTTTCCTCTTTCTATGCGTGCTGCAGAATGCACACATAGAAAAAGGAAAACCTAGGCAAAATAAATATATTTCTCCTTGTTGTGCCTCCCTGATGCCTCCCCTGGGGAGGCCTCATTTTTTGGCACTGCCTCAGAGTTACGATTTCTTGTAACTCTGAGACAGTGTCAAAAGGCACGGATGTTGCTGGGAACGCACCCTGCATTACCCATTGCACGCCCCTTTAACGCAGAAAACTGTGTTAATGGGAATGGTATTACAAGGCAGCATTAAGCCAAAAAAAGTGGCTTAGTGCTGCCAGGTAAATATGGAGCACGGTCCTGCGCCACCAGAGCGTCACAAAAAGTGACGCACCGGAGGCGCAAGGGGCTAATAAATAAGGCCCATTCTTGGGGTTTCCATGCTACATCTACCTTCACAACCAACTTTGTAATATCTTACCAGGAAGACTAGAAATGGCAACCCACATTTTAGGTGTCTCACCAAATCTGTATCAGGCAGGACAGGCATAGCAGACATAACCTGCATATCTGAAGCCCAGGTGCATGGCGACTACCTGGCATATAGGCAAATACAGGGAGAGGACCGGAAATTGGGTTCATATTTTTCACGGTTTTACATCGCTCTTGCACCACGCAAGGGGATGCAAAGGGGATGCGAAACCTAAATGAGATTTACCAAGCCACGCAAGACCACTTTGCATGGCCCTGCATTGCTTGATAAATCTAGAGTAACGTAAGACAACACAAATCAATGCCACGCAATAATCTGCTGCAGGGTGGCGTCCAATGGATGGAGAGTTGGTGTTTCGGTGCATCCACCCATGCCTTCTGACAGATTCCCAGATTTACAAACACTGGTACACCTGGGAATACGTCAGAATTGTACACCTCTGTACCAGAGGTGCAACAGGGAGAAATACCTTTATTTCTCCTTATTGCTTCCTCTTTCCACGTGTACTGCATTCAACAGCACACCTAGAAAGAGGAAAAAGCCTCTGAGGATTGTTTTTGTGCAGGAAGGTGCCCATTCCTGCACAAAACAATTCTACCTACAACGCAGGCACCCTTGTACCATTGTACAAGGGTGACTGCGTTGGCGCTAGGGAGAAGTTTGGGTGCCAGCCCAGTAATGAGCTGTATAATGTTAAATACGGAGTATTCCTGCCCTCTCCCTTTCACGCAGCGTGAAATATTGATAAATATGGGCCTAGGTGCACGTATTGTAATACAAAAAAGAATTCTGAAAATAATATGAAATATGTGGAACAAGGCAGATGCATTGTGTGGGAGAAGGGTCACTAGTTAAGCACCCAGGTGTGCTATGTCCTAGGATTAATAGGGGATTCGACTCTAACACAGGCAGAGTCACACATACCACATGCCTCTTGTGGGCCCCATTGCGACTCACCTGGAGCTGTACCCTGGGGTGACAGAGCCTCATCGGATTCCACGTTTTACCAGGAGTGGGTATGCACCCAGTAAAATCTAATGGGCATCAATGCACAATTTCCTCCATTGAAACCGACTTGGACTGGAGAAAACATGCAGACCAGGACCACATGCTGTCCCATATTCCAGGTCTAAAAAGCCACAATGGCTGGTAATTGATGCATACAAACAGGCTAGAACTGGTATCGCCCACCCCTCTATCTTCACCTCAAATATCAGTCCAGCTCAGAACGGATCCCCAAGAATTCATAGTGGGATGAAAACACCTTTTACAAACTTTTACATTTTTTTGGACTGGATAAAGAAACTATAATCATTGTTCAACTACAAAGCTTCACAATGCTCTATTAATGTAACCCACATATTCAGTGAGAAGATATAAACAAATTAAGAACATTGCAGCCAAATAAGATGTAGAATGTCTAAACACATATCTAATGTACCCTAAAAATTATTATGAATAATTAACTAGAATCTAATGTATTTCTATGGACATCAGTGTAGTAAAAACTGCCCTTGTATCACAAGGATGTGACATATTCACAAACCTTATATGAACAAGACCTGGTAGATCCTTCTTGACTCTTAAACAAGCGCAGGTATGGAGCAACGTATTAATCTGAGCAAAAGGAAATGACAACTAATAGCCAATGCATCTGCTTCTACTTACATGGAGATAAGGCATTTGGGAAGGTAACAACTGAGACTTGTTCTCAGGGCCGGCTTTAAGGCAATGTGACGGTAAACAGCGTTTACAACGCAACTTTTACCATGCACTACCTTTGCCACTGTGCCACGCAACTTTTACAACGCAATTTGTTACAACGAATTGCACTGGGGGGCGCTCTAGGATAGGTAATAGTTTAATTTACTATCCAACACCTTCCCTACTATCCACGGGGACTGGAGTTGGAATAGTAAATTAAACTATTCACTATCCAGCGCCCACCAACGAAAGTCGTTGTAACGACTTGCGTTGTAAAACCTGCATTGTAAAGGCATGCGTGGAAAAAGCATGCGTTGTAACGACATACATCCCAATGTGACCGGTGCGACTGCACTGGGCGCTGACCTAGAGGGGGCATTGACCTCAGAGAGGGAGCTGTGAATAGCAATAAGGTAGGATTTAAAGATAATACTATTGAATGTGACATGCAGACAGATTAATGGATCGGCAAGTAACAATTTGTTCACAATGGTCTGTTAAAGACGCACTGTAACATGTATATGATGGACACGCAATGTCATCCCTGTGCAATGTCATTAATAAAGACAATTTTTTTTTATTTTTAAAGTTGGATTTAAAAGCCCCTGCTTCAGATTTCCTTGTGCGTCCAGGTTTCAGGCAGCAATTAAATGTCATGATAACTGTTCTGATTAATGTTCCTGCTAGAGAGAGAGATTAGAGTTTTTCTTAAGGGCAGTTTTGACGTGCCATAAAGTAAGGCTGAGGGTTAATATTCCTGCTGCTGCTGCAAGGAACAAACCTATATTTTAAGTGGATAGCTGAGTGGATTAGTAAAGCCAGCCTACAGCAGGGCTTTAAAACAGGTGAAATGTATTTGAGAGAGGGGCTATGGAGAGATAAGGGACACTTTTACCGAATGATAGTGCTGTAGAATGTGTACTCAATAACGAAGGAAAGCAGGAGTATATTATCTTAAGTATTTATTATGAGTAACAAGCTTGCGGGAGGGAGGGAACAGCTGTGAGGAAGGTAACAGAGTCCAAGGGTCGAGGGTGCACGTCATATAAATATTAGCACAACATTCCAACGTACGTCATCACAGTAACCAATCACAGTAGAGGGAAGTAGGAAGGGCAGAAGGGCAATAGGAAGACTAGACCTGTAACATCTCCCTTTTATCTGAATTAAGATGTAAACATTTATATTAACTCATAATCTTTGAGTCCTGTAGGTAACTTAGATATTCTCCCATACCTGGTACAATTACCCTCCCAACCTCCATGACATACACCACTTTCTGCACCGGATACACTGGTGGTACTGGGTTTGGGATCAGACTCACAGTCTGTGATGGCTTGTCTCTCAGTTCCACTGCCATCACCATGTCTGGCTTCAATATCAGTAACAGAATTCCTTACATCATCTCTATGCATTTCCCCCATGTCATAGTTAACAGATTGACAAAAGGATTCTTCGTGTGATAAAGTAACTTGTTGATCATCCTCACCTGAATAAGTATTCAACCATGAAAATTCCCCGTCAACCATTACTCTGTTGTCAATGCCCTTAAACCATAACTCAATTTGGCTTTTATTCAATTTTATGGCGTCGCTTTTATTGCGCCATCCCAGAAACCTCAAACAAATGGCACTATCTGTGACTTCGACCACCTCTTCGGGGTCATAGTACTTGGACTCTCCCTTGAGTTGGCCATCATGTCTTTTGATAAGAGCCCAATCCCCCTTGCTAAACTTTTTGTTAACTGCCTTGTGAACCCTGTCGTGATAGACTTTAGCTTTGGCTTGGTTATCAACAATCTTCTGCTTAACGTGAATCTGTTCATCGCGTATGACAACAGGATCAGGTAAACACGACTCAAACCCCTCAATTTTAGGCACAATCTCATTATCGCATCTTCTCCCCCTCATTAAAAAGAACGGGGGGAAACCTGTTACACTGTTTGGGGTAGAATTGTATGCAAAAACTCTGTTCTGGATGAATTTTTTTACAAGAATATTCGAAGATATGGCCAATTGGATGCCATCCTTGATAAATCGATTCACTCTTTCTATTTGTCCATTAGATTTTGGGGAGTATAACGGAGTTTTCTCCTGTCGAATGCCGTGAGAGTTCAGAAATTCTGTCATTTTATTGGAAGTGAGTTGCTTCCCATTGTCTGATACCAGTATGCGTGGGCTTCCTTCAATGGAGAAACACGTGTCCAAAAAGTCAATGACAGAATCTGAGTCAATAGTTTGGACAAACTTATGGTATATCCATTTGTTGTAGTAGTCACTCAACACGATGAGAAATCTGGATTCCCGGTCCAAAACTTGGAACGGTCCGGCCATGTCGATGGCAATCTTGTACCACGATGAATTAGGGATGGATACTAGTTGCATCTCTTGAACTCTGGGTTTCCAGTGCTTGTCAGATCTGATACAATCAATACATTTCTCCACAAATAGGTTAACATCAATGTCCATTTGGGGCCACCAATATTGTTCCTTTAGTCTCTTTTTGGTCATCGTGGCACCTAAATGAGTATTGTGGGCAGTAGCTATCAATTTGTTTCTCAGTTTAAATGGGGGAACTAATAAGTCACCCCTCATTAGAAACCCATCAACACAACTTAATTCCTCTGACACCTGAAAGAAGGTTTTGAATTCTGGAGACAAATTTCGACCAGGGGGCCACTTGTGGGACATGACATTTTCAACTTTCCTTAAAACAGTATCAGAATTCATGGCTTCTAACCACTCATTTTCTGACATAGCATTACCTGTTACTTGAATGCTGGATATGGATGAGACTACACACTCAGTGTCGTCTTCATTCTGTATCTCGATATTTTCAGTGGGTAGCCTTGAAAGAAAATCTGCTCGAATATTGTCCTTGCCTGATATATGTTTAATAGAGAAATTATATTCTTGCAGTTTTGCCAGCAATCTCACCAACCTGGCTGAGGCCTTACCGTTACCTCTTCCGTACCCATCAAACATGAATGTGAGAGGCTTGTGGTCGGTAACTAGTTCAAAATCCTTTCCCCATAAATACATTTTCAGTTTGTCCACTGCCCACACACATGCTAGAGCTTCCCGCTCAATAGTACTGTAGTTCTTCTCCGTCTCTGTCAATCTACGTGACATAAACGCTACAGAGTGAACCTGTTTATTGACTTTGAGTAAAAACTACGCCAATACCCACTGAGCTGGCGTCTACAGTGATAATGTTGGTTCCCTTTGCATCAAAGGCTTCAACGTTGGGGCGTTTACAATAGACTTTTTAATTTCTGAAAAGGATACATCATGTTGTACATCCCATTTAAATTGCTCACCTTTGCGGAAAAGAGCTCTCAACGGCTCAACTACATCTGCATAGTTTTCTATAAATCTTGAAGAGTATTCGCTGAGTCCTAAAAAAGACCTCATCGAATCTCTATCCTCTGGTTTGGGGGCTTCAGAAATTGCCCTGACTAAATTCATTTTTGGTTTGATACCAACTTGGCTAAGTACGTGGCCTAGATATTCCAATTCAGTTTTTAGAAATTCGCATTTGTTCTTTGAAACAGACATACCCGTCTCCTGTAACTTACCAAGTACCTTTTCCAGAATGACATTATGTTCACTTACGGTTTCAGCATGTATGAGAATGTCATCCTGAAACTTCTGTCCGCCCGTCATCTGCCCAAACATATTCTCCATTAGCTTTTGGAAGACGCTAGCTGAGGACGCCAAACCAAAAGGTAATCGTACATATCTATAAGCTCCAAGGGGTGTGATAAACGTGGTCAACTCTTTGGATTCGTCATCAAGCATGACTTGGTGGTACGCTGATCTGAGGTCGATAAGGGAAAACATTTTTGAACCTGCAGTTGCAGCTAGGATCTCTTGAATTCTGGGAAGGGGAAAACAATCTACCAGAATGTGCTTATTAAGTGACCTCAGATCTGCGCACAGGCGGAACTCACCATTCCTCTTTTTTATCAAAACAATACCCGAAACCCATTCGGCAGAATCTGCTGGTTCAATCATGCCTTCACTGACCAATTTTTCTAGAACAAATTTTAAATCATTCTTTACTGATAGTGGGAGAGACCTAACTCTATGTCTTACCGGCACAGCATCTTTTTTTAGAACTATCTTATGTACAAAGCCTTTTACACAGCCTATTCTATCCTCAAACAGTGAATCATATTTACCAAGAATACTGGATATGCTTTCATTTTTGCATGTGAGCGCAGAAATATTTATGCTTGGTATAAATCCCTCATCGAGGACGATGGGGTCTTCGGCACCTGGCTTCAAAATTATTTTCAATTTTGCTAAGTCTCTCCATCCCACAATGTCCCTGCCACGTTCTGAGACATATATCTTAGTATTAACACATCTACCTTTGATATTTAGAATATCTTCAAAGTACCCAAAGATATTGATGTCTGATTCCCCAAAGGCTTTTGGATTGACATCAGATTCAATCAAGTCCACTTGTGGCCAATACTGAAGAAATTTCTTGTCAGAAACTATTGTAATTGGCGAACCAGAATCTGCCATAATTTTAAGCTGAACTTCTCCTACAGTGGCCACCCCTAACGGGCCTTTGATATTTTTTTATTCTCCCTCAATGGTAAGAACAATGTTAGAACACATATTTTCGTCGAAATCTTCTAAGCAGCTTACTTTTGTGGGTGTAGATCGTTTTTGGCCAAAAGTACCACATACCCCCGCAAAATGCCCTACCTTAAGACATCTTGTGCACTTCTTCCCCAATGCCGGGCAATTCAAGTAATCAGCCTTGTGATTGTGAGAACCACATCTATAACATACAAATTGAGATGTATTAATATTAGCAATTGCTTTAAATTTGTTGTTAGAAACATTTCCTTTTTTTACATAGCTCTTTTTTTCATTCACTAAATAAACATTTGAATATTTATTTGTAGCTCCAGTTATTTCCCTTGATCCTTCTAATGATCTTTTGATACCTTTTGCAATGTCAATAGCTTCGGAAAGAGTAGGTCTTTTGCATGCTAAAAGCCGCTCTTGAATTTTCCTTTCATAACAGTGAAAGACTAACTGGTCGCATATATATTCATCCACTCTATCTTGATAGTCACACTTAGTTGCTAACACTCTCAAAGCTGCTATGTATTCCTCGACATTTTCATTTTCAGTTTGTTTTCTCATAGTGAAACGGTGTCTGCCCACCATTATATTTTCCTCCTCATCAAATTGTCTTTCCAACCTCTTGACGGCTTCTTGGAATTCATCTAATGGAATAAATTGACCTGGTGGTGGTTCATACTCTGGCAGACTATAAAAGATTTCTTGCCCTGCCACACCCAACAGCCCAACAAGAATAGCTGTTTTTCTTTCAGCGTCGAACTTCTTACCATTAATGGCAATCAAATAGTTTTCAAATGACCTGTACCAACTGCGCCATTTCATAACCGGTTTACCAGGTTCGTTTAGAAAAAACTGCAGGAGCATTGAAGTTCGACTCACTAGCCATGTTTTCCAGATTGGTATCTGAGGTCTCTTTTTTAATAAACAAATCAATTTTTGATGGTTAAAAATCACAGAGCACTTGTAAGCATAAACGTTTTACTTTTATATTTTGCTAGTACAAACTGTGCCCTTTTAAAATAAGTCGCGTGAATGTTTACACGTTTTAATTACCTTCGGCTCCGATGCGCTGCTGTGAATGACAATAGACAAAATGGCGTCACGTTGCCCACGTCAATGACGTCGTGACGTAACAGCGCTGTTTGACAAACAGCTTAGGAGATCGGAATGACGGTTGAACCAACGTGTGGAACGAAGAATGACAGTTGAACTGTCACTCATCAACTGCCGTCGAATTCCCCCACAGACTGCTTCACGCTGTGGAGAAACACGTAATCACACTTTATTTGTAGAATCAACCGGCATGAAACAAAAGAACTTCGTAACTTGCCTTTTGGTTTCTTGAATGCTTCGTCACACGCCAACTGCAATTTCAATTCCCTTGATAACAATGCCCTCGTCGGCTTTTCCACCCACGTGAAAATCTCGGTCACAGATTGCGGTCGATCCGAAAATCAATGGAGAAAATTAAAATTAAAATTTTATCCGAATATTTTATTTTAACTCGCTATAAGAGCACTTGCCTTGAAGATAAGGTTACGTCGCTCCAGAAGAAATCCCTGCGCAAGCTCGTCTCTTGAAAACACTTCCCGAACTCGTCGCCAAATATGTTGTAGAATGTGTACTCAATAACGAAGGAAAGCAGGAGTATATTATCTTAAGTATTTATTATGAGTAATGACCTTGCGGGAGGGAGGGAACAGCTGTGAGGAAGGTAACAGAGTCCAAGGGTCAAGGGTGCACGTCATATAAATATTAGCACAACATTCCAAAGTACGTCATCACAGTAACCAATCACAGTAGAGGGAAGTAGGAAGGGCGGAAGGGCAATAGGAAGACTAGACCTGTAACAGATAGGGAGAGAATCCGAGGAGGAGGTAGGCGCGACCGACACAGATAAGAGGGGTGAGGCGGTGGGGCGGGGTGGGTCGAGTTGGCAAGTGCAAGGTAAGTGATTTTATTCTTTTTTTATTTAATTTTACCCATCCCGTTGTCTGTCGACTTACCCACCACCCCTGCCCCACCCTACCCCACCGCTCTTACCTATGCTGGCCGCACATGGTAGGAGGTCACATGGGGCGGAGGCACCAAAAAGATTGCGCACAGTACGCCACCAGCACAAAAGCCGTCCCTGCTTGTTCTTTCTGGCAAGCGTTCACCACAACTGCACCAATTTCAGTCGAGAATAAATGTATTAAATAATTGCAGAAATCTTTATTATGGTAGCGAAGGCGTAAGCAGAGAATATAAATATTATGAAAGCAGATATTATACATTGCATTTTTAAGGATCCCTACTTATCTTATCTTTAAGCAACAAAGGTTTTGCCATAATGAGAGTTCAGTATTTCATGGTCAACGCACATTCATACCTTCATTTATGTTTTCCATACCATGGTAATGTCTGCAAGATGATGCAAAATTATCTCGGCATGACAAATGTTTTTTTCACAAATATCTATTTTTATTAAAAACTTTACATGAAATACAGTGGCGTTTACAAACTTCACTGTTTTGTACACAAACATTGTATCAATGGCTTGATCCAAACCCTCTGACAATTTCTTGTCCCCCCCGTCACAATCTCAGAGTGGGGATCTCCAAACTGGGGTGGTGTGGTGAGCAAAAGAATGATGGATTTAACCCAGATCCTTGTGACTGGGGGTGAACGTCTGCATTGTCTAGCATTCAGTCCATCAATTATTTCTTTTGCATATGTTGCCCTAATTAGGAAGGGTATGCCCAGACATGGTTCCGTGCTCACTTCACTACTGGATTCAAGCTAGCCTGGCTGATGAAGGGTGATGCCCTGAAACCGGTCCCAGGATGCTTGTTTCCGGTCCAGGGAGGACCTGGCTTGGCAGTTTGGGCTGGACATTTTCCCAGAAGGAACAGGGTCAAGATTGATTTGCATATGGCTGGGTCCAAACTGGAGTGGTGTGGTGAGCAAAAGAATGATGGATTTAACCCAGATCCTTGTGACTAGGGGTGAATGTCTGCATTGTCCAGCATTCCGTCCATCAATTGTTTCTTTTGCATATGTTGCCCTAAGTTGGAAGGGTACGCCCAGACATGGGTCCCATGCTCACTACACCACTGGATTCAAGCTAGCCTGGCTGATGAAGTGTGATGCCCTGAAACCGGTCCCAGGATGCTTGTTTCCAGTCCAGGGAGGACCTGGTATGGCAGTTCGGGCTGGACTGTTCCCACAAGGAACAGGGTCAACACTAATTTACATATGGCTGGGTCTAAACTGGGGTGGTGTGGTGAGCAAAAGAATGAAGGATTTAAGTTAGATACTTGTGACTGGGGGTGAATGTCTGCATTGTCCAGCATTCCCTCCATCAATTGTTTCTTTTGCATACGTTTCCCCATACATTGAGCACACATCTCTTTGCTGAGCTCTGTAGTTCTCCTCCTACTTGTCGCCTATAATCCATGATTTTTGACCAAAAGGCTTGTATCATTGGGCATTCCTAAAGGATGTGAAAGAAGAAGCCCACCTGCCCGCATCCTCGCAGGCATAGGCCAGAGGATGCCCTTTCCATTTTCAGCAGGACCTTTTGAGAGTATTATGACCGATGTAGTACACACATGTATATCAGTCAGTCAGTCAGTCAGGATTCTTTATTCGATGATTAAAAATCACCATAAAAGTACAGACATACAATGTACACTCATTTCATTAAAAAAACAATTAAATTAGCATGAATCCCGGTATGGATACAACTAAATCACAGTGTGTTTAGGAAAAAACATTATAAACCTTTAAAATCAGTCTCAGAAATCTCACAGTTCCCCCCTCTAGTTACCCTCAATCGAACCGCTACTTTAATAAAAATTAATAATACAGCACAGTGTAAGGGGATCAGTCGCCTGTTGTAGGAAGATCAAAGCCTCTTGAGCACATTTTATGTTAGATTTTTTTAAGATGTCTACCAAAAATCTACGCCTAGGTTCAGAATAAAATGAACATAACAATACAAAATGAAGGGAATCCTGCGGAGACCTATTGTCGCAGCCGCAGGTTCCCTTCTGCTCAATTGTGGGGGAATACCCTAATGGTGATCCCAATAAATATGGTAAAAGATTGAGCCTAAAACGGTTCATTAAAAACCTATCCTGTGCATTGTGTATCAGATATAAATAAGGTTCCATTCCTTCTGTGGTCGTTACAAGGTTGTAGGCGCACACCGTGGTTTTAGCCCTATCTAGCTCTATTTTTTGTGTGGCTGTGTGTGCCAAGAACGCTTTTTTAACAGTCATCTTATGGTGAGGGATAATTGCTGCCGGATCGGCAAAGAGATTCCCGAGGCCCAGGGTGTCCAATACGGACTTAACATAACTGAGCCACGGGATTCGCAACCATTTTTCTCTGCCCAGGCAGTCCTTCATTATTTCCCTACTTAAGGTCGCCTCGGGGTTTATCCAGATTTTTAACCAAGCTAGGATTGGCCTAACTTTCACCAAGTCCTCAAGGTAGGGTATCCCTAACTCCCTGTGTGCAATGGCTGCAGCTAGACTATGTGGGGCTTTCAGGATGGAGCGTAGGTATTTGTTCTCCTCCCGCTGCAGTTGACAAGTATTAACAAAGCCCCACACCTCTGCCCCATAGGTGACTTTGGAGCAACACATGGAGTTATACAAGTTCAGCACCTGTTCAGGGCACAACCTCCCCAACCTCCGACCATAGCCTGCAATGGCTCCATTGGTGACATTCATCTTGCGGCAACGTTCCTCCACCAGGTAGTTAAATTTTAAAGACCCGTCAAATAGTAAGCCTAGATACGAGAATGATTTGACCTTCTCTATATTGTGGCTCCCTATCGTAAATGTACATTTGTTGCATGGTTTATTACCAACGGATAAAACATACGATTTACCAAGATTAACAGAAAGATCTAAAGAACCCATAAAAGATACAAAACCATCAACTAAAATCTGTAGGCTCTTTGGTGTTCGCCCGAGGAGGACCGCGTCATCTGCGTAAAGTAACACAGGAACATGACGCGTCCCTACTCGTGGGCAATCGGATCCCAGCTGTAGGAGATACTGCTTCTACAATAAAAGGAGTCGGTACATCCACCCTCCATATTATACCTGACTTGCGCTGAGGTGTTACTGTGCAATTCTCTTAAGATGTTAATAAGGCCAACCTCTATCCCCATGCTGGTCATCATATCCCAGAGCTTGTCCCTATTTACATGGTCAAAAGCAGCTGCCAGATCCATGAACCCCATGTAAATGGATTCCTCACTGGCCTTAGTGTATTTAGCTGCTAACATATAAAGGTTCAAGCACTGGTCGCTCATGGACCGACCCATCCTGAAACCGTACTGTGTATCTGAGATGGTATTATTTGCCTCAGTCCACTCCGACAGCCGGTTTAGTATCCCCTTCCCAAAATTTTAGCGGATACATCAATCAGGGAAATGGGGCGATAACATTGGGGGTCATCCCTGTTGCCCTTTTTAAAAATAGGGACAATAATGGCCGTTGACCAGGAAGGCGGTAAGCCATATGGGATTGCAGCATTAATGACTCTTGTCATTATAGGGGCCCATAATTCCACGGAATTTAGGAACAAATCAGACGGGATTCCATCTGGGCCTGGAGCCTTGTTTTTAGACAACCCCTCGATCCCGACCTTGATTTCCTTTAGTGAGAAAACTACGGGCTGGCCTTGGTCAGCGTTCCCTTGTTCATACGGTATGCACGCTTCGTGGTTATATAGAGCCCTATAATGAGTAATCCACGTGGTAGGTGTTATATTTGTACCTAACTTGGGGACCGTATCATCCTGGAAAGTGGGTCTGTTAATAATTCTCCAGAATTCGGTCATATCCCTCTTTTCCCCCGCCTCCCTTAGATCCGCCCAACCTTCTGCTTGTAATGCCATTTTCCTCCTACTCAGCTCACTCTTATATTTTTTCCTGCAGGAGGCAACTCGTGTGGCATCCCTTGGCCTTATTTTTATACTATCTTTCCGTTCCCTCAGGGCTTTAGAGCATTCTCGGTCAAACCACCGTGGTTGACTACCAGTCACTTTTATCGGGGTGCTAGTCTTTAACAGCCCATCTACTGAATCAGCAATATATTTGAATGCTGTAAGTAGCTGCTGTCCTTTTATTGCCACGTCTAGACATGCCTCAAAAGCTAATTTCCCCTTCTCCATCAGTGATTTATAGAACCTTTCTCCATCAATCTTGGACACCTGAGGCGTCTACCCTGGTCAGTGACCCTCTCATTTATCGCAACGTGCTTGCTCCCACTTGGACAGGCACGATGGGGGACGTCTAACACCAAGGGATTGTGGTCGCTGAATGGGTTCCAGTCAATCCCAACCCTAGAAATCCTATTTTTAAAAACAATTGAAGCAAGAATGTAATCGATATAAGACGAGCATCCTCTACCCTTAAAAGTGGGTGGCAAGATCTCATCTTGTGGTAAGTGCACCATATCCATAGTGTGAACCAGGTCATGGTTATGCAAGAATTTTGTTAGAGCATGACCTTCTGGTGAATGTTCAAAATGGGCTCCATTCTCCTCTGGGCATCGTGACCATATTTCATCTATTGGGAAAAGGGCTGGGCAGAGATGACAGTTAAAATCCCCCATGACTAGGATATTTTGGGCATGGACCCTGGCTTCACAGGTTGAATCCTGGCACAATTTATACTCCAGTTCTCTTATCAGTACATCACATCCTCCACCCGCCACATTATTATAAACATTGAACATTGTCAATTTGAGTCCTTTACCATTAAACCGCACCTCTTGGATATCATGTGAGTTACAGTTTAAGGTTGACCATGTGCCATGGAGGTTCAAATCTACATATACAGATAACCCGCCCACAGCTCTACCTGGTCTGGATTTCCTTGCCTGAACAAAGAAACATTTGTACCCTTGTATATGTAAGGAGCTATTATCAACTGCCCAGGTTTCTTGTAAGCATATTATGGTGAATTTACTTATATACTGGCGCCATTCATTATTATTAAATTTAGCAGCCAAGCCAGCTATATTCCACGACACTATTCTAATTGCCTCATCAACTGCCTCCCCCCTTTTACCTTCCCAGCCTGGGACTTGTGGAGGGATTAGTTGCCCATCATCTTCAACCACATTCTCCGTCAATATATTTTGAGACCAAGTATGCTTTAAGGGAGGAACATATGCATTACTATTTTTGGTTGACTCTGCAAGTGCGGGGGGAACCTTTTGTAGACCACCAATGTCCTTATCTGCTACACAAAGTCAATCGACTCCCTCCATGCCCGCTAATGCTGAAAAACGAATAAAGGTGGGCAAGGAATAATCAGCCTGATGTTGAAAGAATGGTCTGGAACTGCCTACCTGCATTTGGAATGAGGGCCCAAAACCGAAATTCTGGTGACAAGGTGAGGGGTCAATGTAGTTGCTTTGTTAGTGAACCGGGGGCCTGAAATTAGAAACCGGAGCAACTATTCCTCTGGGATAAAAGTAAGTCAGATCTCGTACGGCGATTGAACTACCAGCATTTTGGGAGAACCCATTTACAATATATCTGACGACTTTATCATCCCGAAAGTTTATTATAACAATGTCGCCCATTAGGTCCTTAGTTCTTTGGCCCAGCCAGGGGAGACGCCTAACACTAAGAATTAACCCATTTAAGTGTGGGGGAAGTGGGCAATTCTGTCTCAGCCAATAAATGGCCTTATTTTTCAGCCCACGCTGATCTTCTCCACAACCGTCCTCTAGGACTGGCACTCCGGTAAGAACAGCTACATACGGAACTGCTTCCACTCTGGGCCTCTTGGCTGGAAGTGTCCTGGCAGATTTATCTTGGCCAATGTATTTAGGGGCATTACCAAGAGGATTCAGTTTTGGGGCATTTCCAAGTGGTTTTGCTATAACTCCTTCCTTTGTCATCTTTGCGTTATTTTTACTGTTTGACCCAGCTGCATTGAGGGGCAGTATATTGCGAGGTTTTGGTATGGGCAAATTGGAGGTTTTTGTTCCGTTTTGGGCATTGGCATTGGTGGTTGAAGGCAAAACAGAGATTTGGGGCTCTAGAGCTGGTTTTGATAAGTCCTTAATTGCCACTTTGATTTCCCCAATAACCTTTTCTATCTTCTCAAGTTGGTGGGTTAGCCCCTTCATTCTCTCCACTAATGGCAGTGTAAATGCTTTTATTAATTGTTCTATGCTGCTCATGAGATTTTTGCCAGATAGGTCATTTGTCGAGATAGGTATTGGGTTAATCGTTATAGGTGGTGTAGATACATTAAGAGTAGGTATTTTGGTGGGCCCATCGTTATTGCAAACAATCTTATTTTTATTTTTCCGGAAAGAGTCCCCCCTCTTTTTCCTTCTTTTGGGCGGTGGGCCTTTCTCTAGGGGTTTTAGATTTTAAAGCTGCATCCCCATGGACCGACCTTTCCAACTTGCGTCCCATTTCACTCCTGCCATACATCAGCAAGATAGCTGAGAAGCATGTGAACACCTATCTGTCACAACATCTCGAAGCGACGGAGGGCCTGGACCATTCTCAATCTGGTTTCAGGCCGAACCACAGCACCGAATCAGCCCTCCAAACAGTGACCAACAACATCAGAATGGCACTGGATGGAGGCAGCTCTATGATTCTGGCGCTGTTGGATCTCTCCGCCGCTTTCGATACGGTGTCTCACAAAGTGCTTCTTGAGCGACTAAAGGGCGTAGGACTGGAGGGTGTGGCACTGGCTTGGATGGAAAGCTTTCTATCAGGCCGTTCTCAAGAGGTCAGGCTGGGCTCCCACAAATCCATCTACAGGGAGCTCAATAAGGGAGTGCCACAGGGTTCCTGCTTAAGCCCTACACTTTTCAACGTGTATGTGGCTCCCCTGGCCAATCTAGCAAGATCATTTGGGTTTACACCGGTGTCGTACGCTGACGACACCCAACTCCTCTTTCCCTTTAAAGACCTGACACCTGCAATAAAAAGATCTTTTGCAGAGGGAATGAGAGCAATATCTGCATGGATGTCATTAAATTGTCTCCAATGCAATATAGGAAAAACGGAGGTCATGCTGTTTGGACAAGCAGCAACACACTGGACACCGGATTGGTGGCCCCTGGAATTAGGCCCTGTTCCCAGCCCCAAAAGCACGGTGAGAAACCTTGGAGTGCTACTAGATCAGACACTCACTTACAAGGACCACGTAAATCAGGTGGCTAGTACCTGTTTCCGAGCTATCGGAATGCTAAGAAGAGTGTTTCCCTATCTGCCAGATTGCCATAGGAAAGCACTCGTGCAGGCACAAGTCATCAGCAGAGTGGATTACTGCAACGGCCTTCTTTTAGGAGCAAATGAAGGGCAGCTCAAAAAGTTGCAAGTGATCCAAAACACGGCAGCAAGGGTAGTCCTTAACGCTCCCCCTAGGACTCCCTCCCTCCCTCTGCTGATCAGGCTCCACTGGTTACCAGTGAGGATGCGAGTGCATTTTAAAACCCTATGCACTATCCACAAAAGTGTGATAGGCAAAGGCCCAAAATATCTGGCCAACATCTTCCTGCCTTATGCCCCTGGACGAACCCTTCGCTCTGGCAACCAGCAGCTTTTGCAGGTGCCCAGAATAAAAAAGTCCAGACAAGGAGGGCAAGCTTTGGCCCATCTTGGACCAAAGCTCTGGAACTCCCTACCTCTTGAGATGAGAGTACTCACCAACCATCTGACCTTCCGTAAGGTCTTAAAAACGCACCTATTCCCCAGTAACTGATCCCTCTCTGTCAATATGTTACATTCATCCACCCATAATCATCTGAGGATATTCTCCCTGGCAAAGCGCGGAGATACCCCTTCGGGGGTTTATTCAGGCGCTATAGAAGAATATAAAATAAATAAATAAATAAAATAAATAAATAGATGTTTCCTTTACTGTGTGAATTGAATCCACTTGTGGCGGCAAAGTGTCGGGCAGGACTTCTACCTCTGGCGTCATATTACAATTAAAAGCTAATTCATTTAGAGTCAGGTCACTGGCAGCAACTATTGGGGGGGTTCTTTCTTGTAAAAGAAGTGGAATACTATCAAATTATCCAGCGTACGCTGGCTAGCCCCTCCTATTATTGGTTGCTTATCATTAATGGGAGACGACATCCTCAATCACTATGGGGAATTATTCTAACACACTGGTATGGCCCACAGTACAAACAACGGATTTTACAAACAACCTAGCTGAATGCTGGTACCCACAGCTTACTGCTACACTAGACAAAGCGTCTTAAACTCAGTATGTTCGGCGAAATGGGGGGGCCCAGCCCAGTCTCCTGCGGTCTCCGAGGGCCTCAGAGGGCCCACCCTTTGCCCGGGCTTCGCCCCGCGCGCGTCCCGCGCTGCGGTAGAGGAGGGTGAGTTTTAAGGGTGTGTAGCAACCCGAAGGCGGAGCTAGCAGGGGGAGCAGGCCGGGTCACTCGGGCCACGCAGGGACTCCTGGATCAGTGAGTCCCTGCAACGCTCCACCCCTACAACAGCTGTTCTGCTCCACGCCACCACCACAACCGGGAACCTTACGTCAATCCTAGCACCGCGAAGCGGCACCCGCGAAGCGGGTGCGGCAAGGCGCTGGTGCTACAGGAGTCTCAAACACCCTCCGTCGATGTCAGCGTCCTCAGGTCGGCAACCCGTTCAAAACCTTGACAGTACTCCCAAAGAACGCCTGGTGAGCGGGCGCTTTAACCTGATTTTCAGCCCGGAGGCGGGGCTAGCAGGGGGAGCAGGCCGGGTCACTCAGGGACTCCTGGATCAGTGAGTCCCTGCAACGCTCCGCCCCTACAACAGCTGTTCTGCTCCACGCCACCACCACAACCGGGAACCTTACGGCAATCCTAGCGCCGCAAAGCGGCACCCGCGAAGGGGGTGCGGCAAGGCGCTGGTGCTACAGGAGTCTCAAACACCCTCCGTCGATGTCAGCGTCCTCAGGTCGGCAACCCTTTCAAAACCTTGACAGTACTCCCAAAGAACGCCTGGTCAGCGGGCGCTTTAACCTGATTTGCAGCCCGGAGGCGGGGCTAGCAGGGGGAGCAGGCCGGGTCACTCGGGCCACGCAGGGACTCCTGGATCAGTGAGTCCCTGCAACGCTCCACCCCTACAACAGCTGTTCTGCTCCACGCCACCACCACAACCACAACCGGGAACCAATCCTAGCGACGTGAAGCGGCACCCGCGAAGCGGGTGCGGCAAGGCGCTGGTGCTACAGGAGTCTCAAACACCCTCCGTCGATGTCAGCGTCCTCAGGTCGGCAACCCTTTCAAAACCTTGACCTGTCGAATAGCATGAAGAAATCTTGAGGCAAATGGCACAGATGGCTTTGGTGTGGCTCTCCTCTGAGCAGCACTGATTTGTAGTCTGGGATGTCAACAAAGTCGTAATCTTTCAATTGCAGATGGCTGTGAATAGCTCAGTTATGCCATCCAAAGTGTTTATTTTAAGAACCCTCATGATCATGATGCGTAGTGAGAACAATTATGTGACACTTCTCTTGCACACTTGTGTTAAAGTCTAAGGGACAGATTTTCAAAAAAGTCAAAGAACGCATCTGATTTAGGCTCCAGAGAACCACATACACAGCTTTGCACCCTAGTGCAATGGTGTGTGCATGAGTCTACAATAGGTTTTGTACTGGAAGGGTACCCTTTGGTTACAAAATACTATGCTTAGACTTAATTTAAAACTTTTTCCACTTTGTATGTGTGCTGCACAGTGCAGCATGCATGCAAAGTCGGAAAAGAAAGGAGAAATAAAAACATTTCTTCTTTCAACGCCTCCTTTGAAATGGCGCTAACTTTTTGCACTAAACCATGTCTACTGGCACCATTGGTGTGGGTCTCTCTTCCATTTTTTTGCTGTTGCGTCCTGTGTTTTTGCTATGTTTTTGCTGGTCTAAATGCTTTGGGCACTTTGCCACTGCTATGCAGTGCCGAAGAGCAAGTGCTCCCTATTGCATTGGATTTACTTGTCAGACCCCAGTACAGTGCGCCAGGTGTGCCCGGGGCCTGTAAATCAAATGCTGCTGGTGGGTTTGCAGCGCTGATTGTGCCACCCACAGAATCAGCTTGTTAAGTGTGGCTCAGGCCTGCCATTGCAGAGTCTGTGTTCAGTCTGGGACTGCCATGTCAACTTGGCAAGTGCACACACGTGCCAGTCCCTAAACCTTCCCTTTTCTACATATTAATCTCCCCTAAAGTAGGCCCAAGGTACCCCTGTGGGCAGGGTGCATTGTATGAGAAAGGTAGGACATGCCCTGATGTGTGTGCATGCCCTGATAGTGAATTACAGCCAATTTTGTGTTTCACTATTGCAAGGCTATCGGTTCCCATAGGCAAGAATGGGCAGTTTGATTATAACATCTTATAAACATAACTGACCCATGGAACAAGATAGGAAAATAAAGTTTAGGATGCCTGAACTCAGAATGTTAAAGTGCACTTTTGGTGAAGGTGATTTTTACATTCTGTGTTTGAAAATACCACTTTTAGAAAGTAGGTGTTGTCTTGCCTAACCATCCAGTGTGCCTCTGCTAGGTTTGTGTATTGCATGTCTGGCTTGTGAGTGACAGGAGCTGGGAGAGGGCAGCGGCTCCGGCAGTCTGATGGGTGAGGGCTGGGCTGAATGGGACCAGGGTTGAATTTAGATTAGGGGGAGGAGATTTCCTTTCACCTGCCTGGGCCAGGTCTGCTTTCAATAATGCTGTCTCCACCTCCCGCCAGGAAGCTACACCAGGGAGGATGTAACTGGTTTTGGCTGGGTACAGACACTCTATGCATTCAGAGAACAAAGAAATTATGTGTATAAAAAGAGGGGCCCAGACCCCAGAACTTTAGATCACTTCTGGGAAATCAAGAAGAACCTTTGCCAAGGAGAAGAGCCGGAGAAGCTGAAGGAAGATTACTGCCCCTATGCTGTTTGCTGTTGGGGTTGGCCTGCAGTGGCTACTTCATTGCCGAGGAAAGGAGAAAAGGACTTCGCTGTGTTTTACTTTGTCATCTTGAAGAAGATCTCTAAGGGCTTGAAGCTGAGTTTGCCTCCTGTTCTGAAGTTTCATGGACACAAAGACTTCACCACCAGCTCCCCTGAATTTCCTTGCTGAGAATTATATCCTGCAGAGAGGTGCCTGCTGCTGTTGGGGACCTCTGGAGACTATTTGTCATTGGGAGCTGGAAAGTCTATGCAACGAGGAAGAAGTGTGTCGCCCCCGCAGCTGTCGCCACCACATCACCGAGGAAGCGTGTCGCCGCCGCTGCTGTTGCCACCGCATCGCCTAAGAAGCGATTTGCAGCGCCTATCTCAGCATGAGAAGTTGCCGCATGACGCAGGAGGTGTATCGATCTCCGAAGACTGAGAACGGCGCACCGAATTCAATGCAAGGCAGCCGGGCTTGCACGCATCGTACCGAGTCGTGGCACCGCATCAACACGCCATCTTTGTCGCATCGCACCAGAACGTCGTATCGCATCGAGGCGCCATCTTGTCGCATCATCAACAGAACGCAGTAGGAAAAGGACACATCAACTCCCCACACAGTAAGGAAGCGACGCATCACCTCCCCAGTGCTGCAGTAAGAAACCGAAGCATTCACTCCTCTGAGTGTAAGGAACAACGCATCACCTTCCCTGCGACCCTTTTGCGTAACGCATCCAAGATACTTTGAGAGAAACGTGTCACATTAACCATCTGCATTGAACTGAGTTAGTTCTACCATTTGAGAGTCATATTTTTGATACTGTATTGTTGATTTTTGTCATTTGGTCTTGTTTAGATAAAGATTACTTATTTTTCTAAACTGGTGTGGTGTCCATTTGTAGTGTTTTCACTCTGTTACGGTATGTGTTCACAAATGCTTTACACACTGCCTCTAAGATAAGCCGGTCTGCTCGTGCCAAGCTACCAAGGGGGTGAGCAGGGGTTATTTTAGGAGTGTATCCCCATTTCCCTGACTAGAAGCAAAGGTCCCTATTTGGGGAAAGGTGCAAAACCATTGCCAACTAGAGACCCCCGTTTCTAACAGCCATGTAACGCCCCTTTTGCGCTAAGTAACGCAAACAGTGCTTAACGCTGCTTTGCCTTACTTTTGAGGTACTTTCCAGGGCAAAAAGATTTAAAAAAACATTTTGTGCTGATTAGCGTCACTTTTGTGATGCTAACCCAGCGCAAAATGTTTTTAAATCCAACCCTAAAACTCTTATGCTTATCCTATGCACTAGCTATTCAAATAAATACTTGAATATATGAACTAGAATTATTTATCAAAACAGGCCATATGAGCAAGGGCACAATGAGGGGGAGACCCTAAAAGAGATATAAAATCAAAACAAGCCATGTGTCATTAACAAAATATCCATAAATGAGACAGTGACTTTAACAGTCATTTAATGTCAAAACCCCTTTGTTTATAGCATGAATTAAATAACCTTAAAGTTACTTAGTGTAGTAGTAATAGAAAGGCAGTCTTTAGGTGTCTGGCCGACAGATCGGAGACTGATGTTTTATAGTACAGATTCGGAGGTGCGCTGAGTTTAGACCAGTGTGCTCATAAGAAATGTGTCCATTTCTTTCTTTGAACTATCTTTTTTCTTATTATGACAACATCCACTTCATAAGTAATATTTATATGCTTTTCCTACGAGCTTATATTAGAACGTCCACCTTGCAGATGCACTTTTAGTAACACAAGTTGTGAACTTGCAAACACAATATTAAGGCTGGTAGGTGGGTCCCGGGGCTGGTGGAGGGGTGGGGGTGGGGGTGGGGGGGGAGGTGCGGGACTCTTTGTCTATCTGTGGCTCTATGTTTGAATTTGACTCATGTTTTGGAAACAGCTTAGTAAAATTTGTTTAGCGGTTTCTTGTTATTAGAGTGTACCAATTACCAAATAAAGGCATATTGGGGAATAAGCTAGACCCACTAACTGTAGAACTCTTATTGAACTTTGTCACCATTCCAAACTTCAATATAGCCAAGTTTTTAGATGCTTTCTGGAGCTACAAAGGGTCGTAATTCTTCGAAATAGACAAGACAGTAAATTTCACAGGCACATCCTTATACAGGATATAGCATGCCCCCGGAGTATTCTCTCTAGATTTTGGGTGACCCTGGGCATATATGACCCTCTGAAGAAGAGGAGTTACTACCAGGAACGTTACCATGGACCTTTTGGTCTGGAAAAGGGGGCCTTGGTCGTGGGAACCAATGGATGGTGTATAAGGTCTTGAATTGGAATATCTGGGTTGTCAATAGCCAATGAAGTGAGGTTGTTTGAACTCAATAATAGCATGGCTTGTTTAACATATTAGGGGCAGCAGTCTGCCAAAAGCGTTTTTCCAAAGCATTTTTTAACTGGCATAACACAGTTTAAATGTTATCAATGGTACTGTAGAACTGTCACATTGTGCGGCACTTAGAAAAATAAAGGTGCTGTCTCATATTCCTAAATGAAGCTAATAGCTCTAAAACACTGTTGTATTATGAGGCATAATTTGTAATTTGTAATTTATATTTATATAGCGCATTATCACCAGCGGTCTCTAAGCGCTTTGAGAGAGGGGCCTGTTTAAGGTTGGGGGTGGGGAGACGGTACTTTACTGTGGGCCCCAGGCTTCCTTGAACAGGAGAGTTTTGAGTTGTTTCCTAAAAGGCAACAGGGAGTGTTCCTTACGAAGGTTATCAGGCAGCCTATTCCAGATCTGTGGAATGATAGACGAGAAGGCTCTGCCTCCCATGGTAGACAAGCGGGTGCGGGGGCAAACTAGCATCCCAGCTTCCGAGGATCGAAGAACTCTGGTTGGGGCATAGTTCGTTAGGCTATTTCTGATGTATGTTGGTGCCTTGCCATAAATGGCTTTGTGTGCGATGCACAATCCCTTGAACTTGATCCTCTGTCTGATGGGGAACCAGTGTAGCTGGCGCAGGAGGGGGGAGGCGTGAGTGCGACGTGGGACTCTGAACACAAGCCGAGCCGCGTCGTTCATAGTGGTCTGGAGTCTGGTCAGTTGGTAGTCTGGGAGTCCTAAGTAGAGCAAATTACCATAGTCCAGTCGAGATAAGATAAGTGCTACTACCACTCATTTGAGGATCTCAAAGGTAAGTAGCTGGGCCAGTTTTCGCAGCTGCCTGATTATATTGGAGCAAACCCCGACTGTGGTGGATACCTGTCGAGCCAAAGTTAGTTTGTTGTCAATTTTTATTCCCAGGGTTTTAACAGCCGTAGCTGGCTCCGGGTATTTGCCCAGCTCGGGAGGCCAAAAGAGACAGTTCCAGGGGTTGGCGTCATTGGTGACGGCCAGCACCTCCGTTTTATCTGAATTGATCTTGAGGTGGTTGGCCGACATCCAGTTTAGTGTGAATTTTAAGATGTTCTGAACTTTCTGGTGGGCTGGTAGGGAGTTGTCTATCCGAATGATAATTTGGGTGTCATCTGCGTAGTTGTATATCTGGCACTCCAGCTGGTTGAGCGCGGCTATCAGGGGCTGTAGGTAAGCATTAAATAAGAGGGGAGACAGTGCGGATCCCTGAGGGACTCCGCTTGGGAGAATGCCTGACCTGGATACTGCATCCCCCAACTGCACTCTCTGAGAGCGATCTTTTAGGAAGGATGAGAGCCATGTCATTGCTATGCCCTGCACCCTGAAGTTAGACATCCACGACAGGAGTAGCTCGTGGTTCACGGTATCGAAGGCCGCAGATAGGTCTAACAGAATCAGGGTGCATGGGTCCTTCGAATCAGCCCTCAGTCTCAGATCATCTAGGACTGCCAGCATCACTAGTTCGGTGCTGTGATGGGGTCGAAAGCCAGCCTGGTTGAATTGCAGGAGATGGTTAGCCTCTAGATGGTAAGCGAGGGAGGCAAGCACGTGCTGTTCAAGGACTTTGGCGAGGAAAGGGAGCTGGGATATAGGCCGAAAATTCTTCAGATTTTTAGTGTCGGCCCCGGGTTTTTTTAGGAGGGGGATCACGCGCGCCTCCTTGAAATCGCTCGGGACTACTCCTGTTTCCAGAGACAGGTTCAGGAGTGATAGAGTCTCGTCTTCGATCTCGGGGAGGGCCACCTTGTAGAGCCTGAGTGGACAGGGGTCGGCTGGGGAACCAGATTTCACACGACCAAAGAGTGGCCCCAAGGCCTCGTGTGTGAGCAGGGGGAAAGACGTAAGGGCTGGTTCTAGTTGGTGGCCAATGGAGACTGGGTTTAGAGAGCAAGTAAGCTTGGGGGTGTTCTCAATGGTTGTCAGGAGGTCCTCCACTTTGGAGGTAAAGAAGGTTTGGAACTTCTCACAGTCCTCCATGTTCAAGGCAGGCTTCTGTTCTTTAACCTGTCGAAGTTCCTTTAAAACTTTAAACGTTTCTTTCTGCGTGTTAGAGGCAGACACAATCCTATTTTCATAAAAGGCCGCTTTCACGGTCTGTATTGCATTTTTATATGTTGTAAAGACTTCCAGATAACGTGAGAGGGCGGAGGGGTCATATGCTTTTTGCCAGGCTCTTTCCCCTTGGCAAAGCTGTTGTTACAGACTGCGTAGATTATCGTTAAACCACGGAGCTCCTTTCCCCTTATCTTTGATCCTTTCCCTGCGAGCGGGTGCAAGTCTGTTAATGGCACTATTAATTCTTTCCACCAGGGCACGATTTTTTGCATTGATGTCTCCAGATGGGTAGTCTGGCGGGCAAGACAATCTGAGGGCAGGGACGAGATCGTCTGCACTGATTTTGTTTCTGCTTCTAATTACTCTCCATCTGGGAGGAGGTTGGGATCCTAGTTTGGGGGGTTGAATGGTGCCATAGATGATTGAATGGTCGGACCATGCACAGGGTTGGATGACAGGGGGGCTGGTGAGGGGCAGTGAGGCCCAGACTAGGTCCAGAGTGTGACCTTTAGCGTGAGTAGGGCCAGTGACGGATTGACTCAGGCCAAGAGCGGTCAGAGCTTCATCTAGGAGGTTGGCTTGACTCTCCTTGGGGGATGCTTCCCAATGGAAGTTAAAATCGCCCAGTATGAGTAGGCATTGGCAGCAGGAGCATAGGTCATGTACCAGTTCCGCCAACCACTTAACAAACTTGGGTGGTGTTTTTGGAGGACAGTACATGACTATGGCAATGACACACCGTGAGAGAGAGTGGAGTTTGACCCCTAGTACTTCTGCCCCTTCGATGCTTTCCGCGAGCAGGGTCTCGGCTTTCAGGGTTTTTTGTACAGCATGGCCACCCAACCCCCTCGTGTGCTGCCTGGCCTGTTAAGGTGAATGGCTGCGTAGTTGGGCGGGATGGCGGCTACCAGGTCAGGGGTTGATGAATCTTCCAGCCAGGTCTCCGAGAGACCCAGGAAGTCGATTGTCTCATCTTGTAGCAGGGTGAAAACCTCTAAGTGGTGTTTTTGGAGTCAGCGGGTGTTTAGAGAAGCAAAGGAGAGGGTCAGGAAGGTTTTTGGAGGGTAGCGGCCCTCCGCGGTGGATCAGAGGCCTTCTGAGGGAAGAGCCTTAGTAATTCCTCTGCATTGAGGCAGGTGGCTACATTGTTGTCCAGTGGTGCCGGTGGGCTTTTTAGCTGGTACAGGTCGGAGAAACTGTACAGCATGCCACGGGCAGGGGGTCTGGCCCCTGGGCCCGGAGGGGCGCGGACGGGCGCAGACGGGCTTACCTTTGGTGCGCCGCCGGCTCGCCCGCTGCGCGCTTGATCCAGCACGAAAGATATAGGCAGGGTCACCACCCACCCGCCAATTAGCCCTGCAGTGCAGCGGCTGTCAATCCCCAGCACTAGACCGGTAACCGACCGGAAGTGCTTCTATCGGGGAGCGTCGTGAGGTGGGGAAATTCAAATGATGTGCCAACAATGTGAGGAATACTTAACTTTAAAACTCTTAAATCAGTTAAAAGCAGTAATAACACAATGTGAAAAGTTGAGCAATAGCAGCGATTTCAGTGTTTCTATTTTTTTTTAAAAAGCAGCAAGCGTAGCAGCAAGACAGTCAGCCCACCTGCGCCTAAACAGGTCTTTATCGTCTGTGCGCGATGTCCCACTGTGATGATATAGGCAGGGTCACCACCCACCCGCCAATCAGCCCTGCTGTGCAGCGGCTGTCAATCCCCAGCACTAGACCGGTAACCGACCGGAAGTGCTTCTATCGGGGAGCGTCGTGAGGTGGGGAAATTCAAATGATATGCCAACAATGTGAGGAATACTTAACTTTAAAACTCTTAAATCAGTTAAAAGCAGTAATAACACAACGTGCAAAGTTGAGCAATAGCAGCAATTTCAGTATTTCTATTTTTTTTAAAAGAGCAGCAAGCGTAGCAGCAAGACAGTCAGCCCACCTGCGCCTAAACAGGGCTCTATCGTCTGTGCGCAAGGTCCCACTGTGATGATATAGGCAGGGTCACCACCCACCCGCCAATCAGCCCTGCTGTGCAGCGGCTGTCAATCCCCAGCAGTAGACCGGTAACCGACCGAAAGTGCTTCTATCGGGGAGCGTCATGAGGTGGGGAAATTCAAATGATGTGCCAACAATGTAAGGAATACTTACATTTAAAACTCTTAAATCAGTTAAAAGCAGTAATAACACAATGTGCAAAGTTGAGCAATAGCAGCGATTTCAGTATTTCTATTTTTTTTAAAAGAGCAAGAAGCGTAGCAGCAAGACAGTCAGCCCACCTGCGCCTAAACAGGGCTCTATCGTCTGTGCGCGAGGTCCCACTGTGATTATATAGGCAGAGTCACCACCCACCCGCCAATCAGCGCTGCTGTGCAGCGGCTGTCAATCCCCAGCACTAGACCGGTAACCGACCGGAAGTGCTTCTATTGGGGAGCGTCGTGAGGTGGGGAAATTCAAATGATGTGCCAACAATGTGAGGAATACTTAACTTTAAAACTCTTAAATCAGTTAAAAGCAGTAATAACACAATGTGCAAAGTTGAGCAATAGCAGCGATTTCAGTATTTCTATTTTTTTTTAAAAAGCAGCCAGCGTAGCAGCAAGACAGTCAGCCCACCTGCGCCTAAACAGGGCTCTATCCTATAAAGAATACATCTTCATGTGTGAAGTCCTAACTTGGTCCTGGGCAATCGTTCCCCTACTGTGGTTAAAGTTTCAGAGTCTATAGATTAAGGTTAGCACCAAATGTATTTCCTGGAGTCTAACTAGGGTTCAAGTATGTGCTGATTGTCAGCTATCGACTGGTCAACGTCTTGTAGGCACCAGGTAAAGTTAGTAGGAAAATCGCCAGGGTTTCAGCTACATAAATTTAAAATGTCAAGCCAAATAACTTAATGATTCTAGCCAGATGTTTGACATATACATAAAATAACAGAGACAGAGCTGAACCCTAGAATACAACATGGTTCTAAGTCTGATCTTGGCAAAAATAAATCAGGAAAGCAAGAGTCTGACACCAGACGAAAGCAGAATCATTTATGTCTGGCTGAGCTAGGTGAGACTGAAGCAAGGCATGGACTGCAAGAAGGGTCTACTGGTTAAGGTCCACGGCACTGCTATTGTCCACATCAGTGTTAGATAAAGCAAGAAAAGCATTAGTTGCCTATGTTAAAAGAACTGTATTTTAATGCATTTAGTTATGTAGTGGTGCGTGTATAGCACAAACCTAGCTAAGTATTGCTCCAAAACAGACGACGGGCGAGGGATACAAAGTCAAAGTCAAATGGTCTTTATTCGGATTTTAAAATATCCATAAAAGTGCAAATCATCACAACCAATAGTACATAAATATATAAGCACATAAAACACATCCATAAAAACGGGTTTAAGGATGAAGACTTCAGTATCGACATGAGACCAATGTGCAAGGGTAGCAATAAAGTGCAAATAATTACTGTATATACATTATATAAACAACAGTTCTAGCGATATCAATGTAAACTTTAGACTATGTGCAAAAACAGCAGATATATGTGCAAATAGTTCACTTTATCTATGGCATGTTAATAGAAACTCGCGAATGTATCGCAGATTGCAGGAAGGAGCTTACTCTGAAAATCATGTCATCACTACCTAGCTGCTATATTTCATGAAATGCCAAGTTAAAATCTATAATAGCATGTACTTTAAAATAAGGGATCAAATACTGTTTGGTATATCTGACATAAAAACCGCAGAAAAACAGAAAATGTAACAAAGTTTGTTTGCAACGGATGCCACACAGGCAAGGCAGGTTCTCCAAATTTATGTTAAAACCTAACGGAAAACAGAGTGAGTATTTTATACTCCCGTCCCTGAGACGAAATAGCAAACTCCTATTCCATCTCCCAAGATTTTTTCTGAGGTATACCTGTGGCATATTATTCTTCTTGCCTGGTGACACCAGAAGAGGGGTGTATCTAATGATTGACGGTTTATAGAGCTCCATATTTTCTCTTTCCACACAGTATAAATCATACAATGCCCTCTCACAGACTATAGACTTATACCGTCTGTAACTAGAGGGATGGAGAAAATGTGCTCCAACCTTACGCTGGCTAGGCTATTCTTCACTGCTCTTAGCCATGGTATATAACTACCCCTGTCACATTTAAGACAATCTTTGATTATTTCTTGTGTTAAAAGTGCGGCAGGATTTCGCCATATCTTTAGCCAGAATAATACTGGCCGCGACTTGATGAAATCCTCCACATAATGAAGATTTAATTCCTTATGGCAAATGAAGGTAGGTGCTGAAATTATGGCCCCTAATACCTTTATACAGAATCTATTTTCCTCAGTTTGGATACTACTGCAGTTTGTATACCCCCACACCTCTGCGCCATAAGTCGCCGTCGGTACACATTGGGCTCTATAGATCTGTAGTAACGGTATTACAACCTCCGCCTGCTTTGGCTGTCGGAGGCTAATGATTGAATTTATAGCCTTACCGAGTTTATTTTTTCCAAGCGCCACATGTGGCTGCCAGGATCCTGAGTCTGAAAAGACTAGACCCAGGTAGGGAAAAATACTGGTGCTTCTTAAAAGCTCTTTTCCGGACACAATATGGCGAATGTGGTGCTTTTTGGGCCCGCAGGCCATTATATACGATTTATTAAAATTGGTACACAAATCCAAATCTGCCATAAAGGATACAAAGCCCGTTATTAAAGTGCGAAGTGCTTTTGGTGTGCGGCCCATCAGGACCGCATCGTCCGCATATAAAAGCACGGGAAACAGTTTACCATTAATTTTTGGGACATCGCAAGTTAATTTAGACAGGGATTTATTTAATTCATTTATATAAAGAATAAAAAGTAAGGGGGCTAAGACACAACCTTGTCTAACCCCCCTACCAATTAAAATATCCCCGGAAACCTCTCCTTCTTTGTTTATCCTAATCCGTGCGTTCAGGTCTCTGTGCAGATGTGCCAAGAAGTATACAAGTGCCCCATCCAACCCATAATTTAAAAGAATCTCCCATAATCGTGAATGGTTAACAAAATCAAATGCCAAACTTAAATCCATAAAACCCAGATATAGCAGGGCTTTTTTGGCGATAGTGTATTTGCCCAATATGAGATTTAAGTTCAGGCACTGTTCTACAGTTCCCACACTACTCCTAAATCCCAGCTGGCATGGACTTAAAATTTGAGCTTCCTCTGCTCAATTCCTGATCTTATTAAAAATCACTCTTCCTAAGATCTTCACAGTATTATCGATCAATGATATAGGGCAATAGCAACTAGGATTAAGTCTATCGCCCTTCTTGAAGATGGGAACGGTGATACTATTTAACCAGGTTTTAGGGATTGTAGTATTGGACAGATTGTTAAAAACATTACACAATAAGGGCGACCATAAATCTGGCTCAGATTTAATTAGTCTACTGGTCGCACACCTGTTCAATCACAGGTGTGTCACCCTAGGCACAAGTATTGAATGCTGGATGAAAACAGGAACAAACAGCGTAGCAGCTACATGGAGCGGAGGAGCTTCGCGTAACGGGAAATAATCCTGTTTTCATTAAGGCGTTCCCTGATGAAGGTGCACAATTGCACCGAAATGCATTGGAATTACTTATGTTTACGCCTTATATGAATTGAATGGAATTCAATGTGAATGAATTGGTGAAAACAAGAATTAAACATTACCAATGAACCAAACTACAGTATGAACGATATTGTTAATAAAAGCTGGGATCCAGCATTCAATACTTGTGCCTAGGGTGACACACCTGTGATTGAACAGGTGTGCGACCAGTAGAGTATCTAATACACCTTGGAGGGAGGTGATACCCCAGAGCACAGTTATAGCAGCACAAAACCACCTAGGAGCGGTGCACAACCCATTTACTTGAAGTGATTATCAGATTTAATTAGGTCAATTGATAATCCGTCAGGACCTGGCGCTTTATTTCCTGCACTTTGGTTTATGGCATCTTCCACTTCAGTTACAGAAATATTAAGCGTATTAACTGGACAATAGCTGACAGCAGTCATTGTTTTTTTTTTTAAACCTTTATTGTGCAGTAAGAAATATACAAATACGGGCCTACAACCATTCAGGCCGGCCATGACACAATATGAGCAGCCGATGACTCCGGAAGGATGGTCACCGGAATCAGCCAACAATACAAAAGCAACTAAGTCAAACTAGAAAGGATAAGTACGGCCATCGAGCAGGAGCAAAGAAGGTTAATTTTTTTAATAAGGAGTATCGCAGGATCAATTGCAGTGTATGAATATCCGAGTTCCCAGAGTGGGCCACGAAGCAACAGCAAAACATAAGGGCATCAATGCGGATAAGTATCAGCAACAGTGTACACCATACAAGAAATAGACGCCACATAGCAAAGCAGCGCCCACCGTGGCTCAACGCTTGTCTATGTATCACCCAGTTACACTTTTTAGACAGAACAGAGGAACCGGAATAGCGACAGTGAGTATAATCACCCGCCATACTACCTAAAAGAAAAAGGAGGGAAAAAGGGGAAGGAGAAAGGGAAGAAATAATGTAAACAAGAAAGAGAGAACGCCGCGCTGGAGCAAGCACCCCACAGTAATAAGCACGCAAAGAAGTAAGGATATCACCAGCAAGGTGGGCATGCGAATCGTGATCGAAACGCGCAAAGCGCAAGAAGAGAACAACGCGCCTCCAGTACCCACCCGCAATCATACCAAGGGAGACAGGAACAGACGCGGCGCTCCGATAAAGGGATACAAAAGGGCCATAGGACTAAGGAAAAGAAAAAGAAAGAAGCCCCAACCCACCCAACCCACCCTGCACCCCTGCAGAAGGCTACGGCCTACCCCCCCTAGCAGCGTGCCTGTCGCCCTAAATCAGAACCCGAAATATAGAGAAGTCAGGAAGAAGAAAAGAATAAAGAGGAAAAAAGGAGGGGGGGAAGAAATCAAGAGGGAGGGGGAGGGAACCATAAAACGAGGCGTTTGGCCCCAGCCCCCCGCCCACGGAATTACACAGCGTCTAAACGAGATCGACACAGTTTCAGGTATCATAAACTCACAAGGGGATCGTCCATATTATCATGAGTGAGGGTCGACCACAGCACAATCCGTTCACCAGCAGGTCTCAGGGTTATGTTTGGCTCACCCCTGGCCCTTCTTAGACATCATTATCACATATGAGGTAGCAGTGGGTAGCAAACACCGCAAGATGGAGAGGTCATCCAATCGGAACAAAACAAAGCAAGGACACAGACCAGGGGGCCCCAGTAACCAGCAACAAAACAAGAATCGTTCTCTGCAGTCCGGGTCTCTCAACAATGACAAGAGCAACAAAAACCAGGAGTTCAGTCTAGCCGAATAGGAAAGCAGAGGGTCCCCCGCAGAACAACAGTACGACCTCACCAAAGTAGAGCGGAACAGCAGTCCACAACGCTCCTCGGACGTTCGGGCAGGAACGGGCCCCAACTTGGAACCCACGTCCCCACACTCCACACTCCAATCTGTCAGAAGAGTCGGTCCGCAGACTTGTAGACTGGGTGATGGACAGCGGCAGCACTCCTCGCAGCAATCGAGGGGGACGAAGCAGCGTCACCACAAAGCCGATCCACGGCCATGAAGAACGGTCCATCAAAGATGGCGGCGGACCGCAAACCTTTCACCGGGGCATTGGGGGCCAAGGCCGCATGCAGGGACTGCAGGGCGTCAAGAACATCACCAATCGTGGGCTCATGCTCATGCGACCAGGCCCCCACGCAATCCAACCACACAAGTCCGCCGTCTCGAGGAAAGCCGTATCCCAAGTCGTCGGCCGCCATCTTGAGGGTTCAGCAGCATCACCACCCTCCACAACTCCCGGAGCGGGCCCCCAAGCGAGGACCCCCCTGGAGTTCACACAGGCCCCACTAATGGCAGTCTTGGTGCAGAAAGATGTGGCACCAAATCGGGGGGTCCGCCTGCACCACCACTCGCGGGCATCACAAGCCGATTCCGGGCGCAGGGCTTCAGGATGACCGGACGAAGCAGCAACGGGGGAGACACCCCCTGCACAGTCGATCCCCGTCCGCGGCGCACTGCACTCCACACGGGCCTCCCGGCCTCCAGAACAGGCCTGGTCAGTATCCACAGGGACAATCGCACAACGGCTTCTCACCGTCGGCTCTCTCTCCCGTCAGGGGCCGCCGTCGACACCGCCACCCCGGCCGATCCAAGCAGGCGAGGTTCCGGTCTCCACATCTCGAAGGCCGGGCCGAGCAAGAGCACAGCCTCGGAACCACAGCACGCAGGAGCCCCCAGAGCAGACGGTGAGTAAAAACAACGCTTTACGTTTCCGTTTCTTCCCGAGTGTGTCGTCTCGGGGCAGGATATTTGACAGGATTTGCGTGTTGGGCGGGAAGGCTGACGGAGCCGAGCTACAGAGCGGCCATTGCGGTCGCGAGCTTGGCTCCTCCCCGACAGCAGTCATTGTTGATGCTTTATATATTTTCGAGAAATACTCTTCCCACGTTTTGCTAGCTATATTACAGTTTATCGCGGTGATGGTTGAGCCCAAAGACCTCATAGATTTTACCTTGCCCCAAAACCCAGTGACATCCTTGAGTGCAGCAGACCGGGCCAGAGAATCCCACCGCTCCTTCAATAACTCCTCTGTACGTGTTTTTGTTGCTTTCTTATAGCGTTCTCTCAGGACTCTGACCAGAGTCCTGTCCCTGGGATCCGCTGAGAGTGATACACGTAGTTCTCGATTCGCCCGTGAACAAGTGCCATTAAACCATCTAGGGTTTTTACTTGAGTTACTAACGGGTTTAGAAATTTCTTGTTTAATGCCCGCGCATAACGCAGTAAAAGCCTGAATGATCTCCAGGCCTAGGCATCTACTGGACAAGGACGTTTCTACTAATATGGGGTAAGATTTTACAATGCGTGCTAGGAGGGCCTTGTTGTCTATGTCCTTCCAAATTACTTTAAGTTTGTCGGTTGATGCAACCAGATTCTTTGCCCCTATTTCTTTACGTTTTATGAGTTTGTTAGCAAATTTAAAAATTGTCAGGAGTGGGTTATGGTCACTGTGAACAGTACTTAAAACATTGGCCTTTACCAAACAGTTCGCAAGGGAGGAAGATATAAAAACGTAATCGGTCGAGAAGATGTCCAGCATATCCCAGCTCTTAACCACAGCCTCAGACAATTTGGACTCCCTTGAGGGCGGGCCGGTGGAGCTTCAAGACCGGTTTTGTAGTCTAACTCAGGCCATAAGCAATCTGTTTATTGTCCCGTTCAGTCATAATGGCGGGAAGACACGTCCACGTAAAAGACAGGGTTGGTATAACCACAAGTGCAGGGTAACCAAGACACTGCTCGTGGAAGCAGTGAAATCTAAGTGCCAAGCAAGGACTAGGGAGGCTAGAAGGTTGTACTCACAATGTCTGAAACTTGCCAAAAAGGAATGGGAGGATAACTTTTGGCAGGATCTCCTGGCTGCAAGTAGGGGAAGAGATGCTAAAGGCTTTTGGGACATGGTGGGCAGTAGGAATCGCCCTGATGACAGCTTGAGGACTTGTACGATCCCAGCACAGACGTGGGTCAACCACTTTAAGGCCCTTTATTCAGCTGTAGAAGGGCCACTTGATGACCCATTTTCCCTTCCCCCACTTGCACTGGATAGAGCCACTGACCCCTTTACTGCACGGGAGGTTATGAAGCTGATTAAATCCCTGATACCCCTGAAAGCAGCTGGTCCTGATGGGCTGCCAGGGGATCTTCTTCGAGCCTATCCGGGCGAATGGGGCATATTGATTTCTGCTATCTTGAATGCCATCCTAGATGGAGGTCCTGTCCTGAGTCTTGGAAAGTGGCAGAGGTAGTCCCAATTTTTAAAAAAGGTTGTCGGGACCAACCGGGGAACTATAGGCCTATAAGCCTCATTGACTCTACTCAGAAGGTGGCGGGAAAGGCGATTTTGGGCCGGATTCTTCACTGGGTGGAAGAAAAACATATATTGTGCGACCTGCAGGCGGGTTTTCGTTCCGGTACAGGAACTATTGAGCAATTGTTCAGATTATTGCTTCTGTACTGGAAGGTGGTGGAACTGGGCAAGGGCAGTCTTTATTTGGCCTTTATAGACCTGAAAACTGCCTTTGACCTGGTTCCTAGGGAGGACCTCTGGAGGGATTTGCAGGGTCTTGGCTGCCCCCTTACATCTTACTGCTCCTCATCAAACTACATAATGACAACTATGCCCAGGTGCGATGGGGCCAGAACGGGGAAAAGACCGATAGGATCCCGGTTAATATGGGTGTCCGACAGGGTTGTGTATTAGCTCCCACACTATTTTCCCTGTATGTGAATGGTATGGTAGAGCACCTGCTTGAAGAACCAGCAGACGCCCCCTCCTTGGGGGGCGTGAGGATCCCAACCCTGTTGTTTGCGGACGACACCCTCCTTATTTCAAAAACTCCCCAGGGCCTCCAAAAACTTTTGAACCGCTTTCAGGACTTTTGCTCAAAAAGAGGGTTGGTCATAAACGTGGATAAAACGAAATATTTGATCATGCACCCTCCACGCAAGCTTGGTCGTCCTCCAGTACTTAACTCTGTTCCCCTTGAGAGAGTCTCAGAATTTGATTACTTAGGGATCCGCATGACTGATGTCATGAGCTGGTCACCCCATATCAACAAAATGACCCTGAGTCACAAAAGGGTGGGGGGAGCATTGTTGAGTGAGTACCGTAATTCTTCCAAGCAATGTGTAGCTCCAGTAATTGACATTGACAAAGCCAGAGCTGTCACGGCATCTCTCTACGGGGCTGAGCTATGGGGCCTTGGAAATCTGGAAGTACTTTCCAAGGCAGAGAATAAATTTCTGAAGGACCTCCTGGCCATCCCGATGAGCACTCCAACAGTTCCGGTGCTTTTGGACGCGGGTTGCAAAGCAGTTAAAGACCAGGCTCGTCTCCGGCCACTCCTCTTATGGGCTCGTCTGTGGAGAGTTCCCGAATTGAAAACATATGCGGATGGGCTGTCAGAGGTGATGGGAATGTGTGGATGGAATAAGATTAAGTGGCTCAGGGATATCAAAAAGCTCCTGGGAGACCTAGGTTTGGGGTCTTGCTGGACTACACAATCTGCCCCGCCAAAGGCGACCCTGAAAAAACTATACTGGGAGTGGGTATCTGCCCAGCTCATTAGTAATCCACGTCACTGCAATTCCACCGCAGCCTACTTGAAAATAAAAGACGTTGTTGCTTTTGAGCCCTATTTGGACCTAATTACAATCCCTGCTGACCGGACACTTTATATTAAGTTTAGAGTAGGCACCTTACCTTTAGGAGACTTGCTCTCAAGATGGAATACACCCGCGCAGGTATCACCATACTGTTCACTATGCACAACTAGGCCAGAAACTGTGGCTCATTTCTTTTTTGAGTGCCCTGACTACACCCGCCCACGAAGAAATTGGCTTAAACCTCTCTGCAGGCTACTGGGAACTCGTAACTATACGGTGGCTTTATGGATTTTATTAACTGACACATCCTCCCCCATAGTCTGTGGTGTGTCCAAATTTTTAAAATGGGCTTGGTTGATTCGCTTAAAAAGACTGTCTATATCAATGTAATCCTTTTTTAAATAATTTATTGTTGTATAATTCAGAAAACTTTTACTTGACTTAATTTTAACTTGTACAGTTTTTTTACGATGTGCTATTTTATATATTTTTGTAAATTCTTTTATGATATCTGCATATCGAAATAAAGCTATCAACCAACCAACCAAAAACGTAATCAATTGTAGACGAGCAACCACGTCCTCTAAAGATAGGCAGTGGACCCTTGTCTAACGTACCGCCAACTTTTTCCATGACATTAGTTAAATCCCGAATGGCTAAGTGGTTGTACAATTCTTCCCCTCTTTTGCAGGGAGTTACCCGGACAGATATCAAAGCTGAGTTGTCCATTCCTTTGTGCAAATGCGCATTGAAGTCACCCCCCAGGCAGATGCCATCCAGTTTGCCATACCTTTGTTTAACTACAATCTTATCAATAAAATCAAACAAATTGGAAAAATTCCTATTGGGTTGTGAAGTAAAATCATTATTATAAAAATGTATTAAACATAATGTGATCCCGTTAGAATAGATTATAGCCTGGGAGTTACTATCATTTGTCTCCAGGGGTTTAATGTTACTCCCTGCGGTAATCTTTATCCATATGGATAAGCCCCCACTAGGTCTGCCGGCTGCAGGGATAGGTACAGTGTTATTATAGCAGGAAAATCCCTCAAGAAGCAAGCCACTGGTGCACCATGTTTCTTGGAACATTAAAATATCAAATTTGCTGATCCTATCGGTCCACTCTGCCATTTCCATCTTTGACTTTAGACCAGCAATATTCCAACTAAGTATGGTTAAATTATGATCTATGGAACTAAAGTCGTCAATAACAGGGCAGGATGGCAACGATGCTTCCGAGCCGACTTTATGAGGAGTGTGAGTGGACCCAAATTTGATCCCGACCTGATTGACCATATCAGCATCCTGGGGCCATTCTAATGTAATCTGGGGTTCTTTTGGTGGTCAGTCCTGGCTCTCCAGGTCAGATAGGGCGCGAAACCGGTTTTGTATAGAAGGTATTGGTGTTACTAAATTGTGGGTTTTCTGCGGAGGTCTGTAAAAGAACCCTAAGGGTAATGAAGATATGACAGTTGGGGAGTTAAAGTGATTGATGTTACCGTTTAATATATATTTCACCAGGGAAGGGTGTCTAAAGTTCACGACTATACAGTCGCCCATGATATTCTTGACCGAAGGTCCTACCCATCCCACCCGTCGTACCATTAGAATTTCAATGGTAATCCCCATACCCATCCCTTTGTACCTGAACAGCCAGTCAATACACTTACTCTTAAGCTGGTCCCAGGACTCACTTTGCTCTTCTTTCAGGGGGGGTACACCGGCTAGAATTAGAACATAGGGGCAAGCTTCTGGGGGCAAATGGAGGACAGTATCAGCATGTTTTTTAGCCCGTATAACAGTAGTCAGTTTGAAGTTTGAATCTTTCACCGGTTTTGCGGGAGCTGACACAGATGGGGCAGGCAGGACTGCCATAGGCAAAGAGGTTTGACATAGGGGCCTGTCTACTACAGACGGCGGTGGCAGCGACAGTGTGCCCACCGCAGTACTAGACGTAGCATTAGAGGACGGGTGATTTTTTATCAACATCAGACATGCCACATACATTAATACTACCAGATGTATTGCAGTTACCCCTGCCCCCCCCAGTACCCCTATTAACAGCCTCCAAGTCTTTCAGAAGCCGTTCACCCCTGATTTGGTCAATGATAGTAACCCCTTTTCTTTTAGCGTCTACTTTCTTCACCAGGCTTTCTAATCTGTCCAAACATTTAAAAATAAGATTAAACTGCTTGTCCATTAGACTTTTCAATTGGTTAAAAGTTGAGTCCGCTATGGTATCAATTAGGTTTCCGTTTATCCTGTCTTGTGTGCCATTTGCAGAAATTAAATCAGTCTGTGTGCAGATGGAATTAAATCCCGCTCCCACTGTTGTTAAGTCTACAGTCATATCATCTAGTTGCACAGGCATGCTGGCTGGTGCCTCGCTTGTTACAGTTTTTCCACATGACCACATACTCTGCGGAGTTGGCTGGTTTTTATTGCGGGGTGGTTGTTTCCTCTTGTTAAGTGGCATTTTTGAGGGGCCTCTCTTCCTCTTTGCTCCTATAATTTTGGTATTGGGGACCAAGCTAATGGGATCGATGATAGCTTCTGTATCCTGCTGGGAATCAGAAATGGCAATCACATTACTATCCGTTGTCGAGCCCACAGGTAAGTTAACATTTTGGGTGGGTTTGACAATTATTATGTTCGGCGATAGCGGCAGTGAGGTTGAAACACAGCCATTTTCTGAGCCATTAGGAGAGTTTGAGTAGGGTGCTGATAATCCCATTGACATTCTTCTTTCGGTATTTTCGATCTCTGTTGTGACCAGATTAAAGGAATTCTCAAGCATGCTTTCAAAAGAAGAGGAGATGGTAGACGAGTTCTTGGAGGCCTGGGCGGAAGTGACAGTAGTACGTTTCCCCATAATACAAATGTGCACTCACCTCACATACAACTTAGAGGGGTGGCCCGCCCTACCGCGATCATCCGCGGACGGCCGCAGACGGCCCCTCCCTTGTCCCGGGCTTCTCCCGGGACGCTCCCGCGCAGCGGAAGAGGCGAAAAGCTAAATAGCGTCAGCAAGGGGCGGTGCTCAAAGCCCCGATTCAGGTGTGGACGGTCAAGGGAATCCTGGGACTACGAGTCCTGAAGATGTAAATGCTCGTCCCCGGTGTCGGCCTCGATATTGCGGCGATGTCAGCAAGGCAGGTTCCTTGTTTCCCCCTGTGGCTCCGTGAGGGCAAGGAAATCAGTTCCTCACACAACACCTCTGACGCTGCGGCGAGGGATACAGTTCAGGATCACTTAGAGTGAAACGTGTAACTGGTAGATTCATACCGTGCTTGGTTGTAGTGCTGTTATGAAAGCTACATATTCAATATCTTTCTGGACTGTAGAATAGCCAGAGCAGTTATGCTGTAGAAGGGGGTGTTTTTCAAGCTCCTGGGTGCGTACATGCATTTTTGTGTGTCCAGCCAGGTGATGGCCTGGCTCTTGATGTGAAACTGTCCGCATGAGTTGGTAAGTTTCTCAGCCAGACATGACATGCACGGTGTTGTTTCAGGTGGCCTTGTAGGCGATGAGGTTTGTCTTTAAGACATTGCAGGACTGTAGTGGGAACTTGTGAAGGTCTTTCAGTGGTTGGATGACTGAACGTCTTCAAGCCAATGATGAGAATTTGCTATGATCTCAATAATAGGAAAAGTCCGTGGAGCAGGCACTGATTATCAGAACTAAATTCAACCCATCCTCATTCTTTTTTTAAAAAAACATCTTTTTTATTGATAACTCTCAGTACAATTTCTTACACAATTATAAAGTAACCATGAACACCTTCTTTTCATCACGTACATGCAGCCTATTCTTCATATTTTCACAAACCTGCATCAGCTGTTCTTGTTGTTCCCCTGAGAGACAGCACTCATCTTCATATACATTCTATCCCCGCCTTAACAGTCCCTTGTAACGCACATATGCCCACAAGCATCAAGGTAAATTGCATTCGCAAACGGTGCGAATCGCAAAATTCGGCCGTTTGCGAATGTAATTTCCTTTTTTGGGATTCATCATGTTTTTTCATTTTTTCGCAATTTAAGGAATCGCAATTATGTTGCGATTTCTTAAATTGCGATTGCATTTAAGAAATCGCAATTTGTGATTTCTTAAATGCAATGCATGAACATTTTTTTTTTGCGAATTCGCAAATAGGAAGAGGTAAATTACCATGAAGTTGCACTTCATGCTAATTTGCGAAAACTTTCAAAAAATGTACAAAAGTGCAGTTTTGAAAGTTTCATTTTACACACACACGCCCTTGGGGCATGTGTGTGTGAAAAATGTTCTTAAAGTTAAATTTCAGGGGGGGGGGGTCCTTTGGACCCCCCTGCACCCTTGAAATAGCATTCTCATTTTGCGATTCCTTAATCGCGATTCGCAAAATGAGAATAGCTTCCCATTCATTCCTATGGGCCTCTAGGCCCATAGGAATCAATGGGAAGGGATTCCTTAATTGCGATTCGCAAATTGTGAATCGCAATTAAGGAAAATTAAGAAATCGCAAAAAAAATTCCGATTTCTTAACGCATAGCATTTTGCGATTTCTGAATTGCGATTCCTTAATTTTCGCAATTAAGAAATCACAAAATGATACAATGATGCATGTGGTCGATAGTATTTTAAATTCCTCTGTGCGTATTCTACCGCCCCCATTTTCGAGGGCACCCTCAAGCTGCATACGTTACCTTCTCGGCCCCTGAGCACCAGTCTTAATCATCTTCTCAGTCCCTAATATCTGGTGGTCTGGAAACCCATCCTTATTGAACCATTCAAAATACTACTGGTCATAGTTGGACCTGGGATAACCGAAACAGTCAGCTAATAATGTTCATGTAGGTTATTTCTCTTGCTTTCAACTACCACAGCCTTTTGCCTGGGAAACTCCACACAATCAGTTGATGGACACAGTCAGTACAAGGTTTTCATATTTTGAGTTCTGTATATTATATTTTATGCAATGTCAATCAATGAGTTATGTCAGACTCTGATAGACAGGATGGGTAACCGATACAGCTATAAATTAAAATGTATTTAAATAAGTGTAATGTGATTAGCGCCGCTAGTTTGTGAAGGCTGAAAATTTGTGTAATTAATTGTCAATTATGGGACATATTGGTTAATGGTTGTAACTTGTTCTAATACAATGAAAGTAGCCACTAAGTCTCTTTATTACCTTATATTGTTGTTAAAAAATGTATTAACTTATGGTTTGCACTTAAGTACATAACAGGAGAACAAGCCCTTTTACATATCAGGCATTATAAGTCATTAACATAACTTCGTACTACAATAGGAAAAGTTTGGACTGACCAGTGTAAAAACTCAATTTTTGCACCAGTTAGTTGAAACAAACCCTGTTTTCGCATTGTTTGAATTTATATCAAAGTGCAAAGGTACACAAATCTTTATTGTTTGGGTTGATAAAAACCATAACAATGTTACTACAATGTAGTTATAAAAAATATAATACATGACATATAAACAAGATTTTATAAAAAACCACAGTCTCACCAGAAGCTGAAGTCTTCCTAAACCATTTGTGAGAATAAAATCATCAACGTATCACAGTTCCAAGAGATTAACGGAGCATACAATTGCCATGCCTTGATGGTGAATAGTCATCAGTAAAGTGCCATAGTGCAGGTAGTTCACAGGTGTAAATGCACATATTTGTAATTTACATAGGAATTCGTTATTTACCACCAACTAATAGTTGGTGGTAAATAACGAATCCTTAAAGCCCTGTAGCACTGTTTACAGTGCTACCTACATCTCAAAATACAGCTTCGGTAATTTTACCAAATCGGTGATTTTACCGAATCGGTAAATTTACCGATTCGGTAAAATTACCGAATCTGTATTTTTTAATGCCCTACACCTCTGTATCCAAATACCGGTCGGTAACGGCCGAAAATCTGTATTTTCGGCCGTTACCGACCGGTATTTGGATACCTACATCTGGCCCAGAGTCTGCAAAAAGACTCTTTAGCCCAAAGTAAGTCGTTCCTGTTGATTGAATCCGGGTCACTAAAAAGATCCAAACTTCCAAGAGTCCTGAACCCTTCCCGAATATATTTGAACCAGGGAAAAGGGTGAGCATAGTCAAGGACCATACAATCCCTTAGGATGTCTTTGAGTAAGGTGGTCCCCTTGTTCAATCAAACTTTAAGCCAATAGGATAATGGGCGGAATGACAACAGGTCTGACAGATAAGACATACCTAGTTCTTCATGTACAGAAAAAGTGGTGGTTCCCTGAGGTACAGATAGGAGTTGTCTCAGGAATCTATTTTCGACTCTTTGTAACTCCTCATGCAATGTATAACCCTAAATTTCACTGCCATAAGTTACCTGTGCTAAACACTTAGCTGTGTAAATCTCCAAGATTGCACGTATTGGTTTTTTACCCAGTCGCAATACGAAGTTAAAAACAGCTGCATTAGCCCGTAGGAATTCCCCTTTCTTTTTGGTTCTCAGAGGGCCCCAGTTTAATTTGGCATCCAGCATGACCCCCAAATAAGAGACGGCACAGGTCTTAGGGACCAGTGTGAACCCTACCTTAAAGTTGAAGGACTTCCTTGAGCTTGGCCCCACCTGCATCACATATGACTTTGAGTTGTTAACTAAAAGGTCCCAGTCCTCCATAAACTTCACAAAGGAGTTGAGTAGGGTTTGCAGGCCCCTCTGTGTTCAGGCCATAAGGACGGCGTCATTTGCATACAATAATACCAGCAGGCCACACCGTCCCACCTGAGGGAAGTCTACCTGAGTGTCAACTAGTTCCCTCTCCAAATCGTTGATATATAAATTAAATAGGAAAGGGGCCAAGATACAACCCTGTCGCATCCCTCTCTAAATTAGGAATTGACAGGTGACCTTACCGTCATTTGTGTACCGTACCTCTGCTTTAGTATCCCTGTGAAGCTCATGGAGCAAGAGGGCAATGTCTTTGTCCACACCCATACCCAATAGAGTCTCCCATAACTTGTTTCTGTTTGCACAGTCAAAAGCGGAAGACAAGTCCATGAAGGCCAGGTATATACTACCAGATCGAGCAATTGTATATTTGTTAATGATCATGTATAAATTCAAGCATTGTTCGACTGTAGACCTCCCAGGACAAAAACCACATTGGATGTCATTTAGGATGTTATTGTAGTCTGCCCATGTGGACAGTCTGTTCAACAGAATACGTCCCATCACTTTAACTGACGAGTCCAATAGGGATATGAGTCTATAACAGAGGGTACTATCCCTATTCCCTTTTTTTATAAAAACGGAATAATGGTAGATAGGGACCAAGTGCTAGGCAAGTCACCTCTTTTTGCAGCATTTAAAATGGTAGTAAGGATTGGTACCCACAACTGGGGGTTAGATTAGTAGAGGTCCCAAGGCTTTGTTTTTTTTTTTTATTGCAAAACACAAATAGTACAGTTATCTCCATCAGTCAAATGGTCATACACATTCGCAGGGTACCTATGGAGAACTCAGGAAACGGAGAATGACAAAAGGTGTAACGGCCCCTCGAGTTCCAAGTGGAAATCCGGCAAGTCGAGTGACATGACGAAAAGGAATATACACGTATCGTGAAAAATACAGTTTGCTTTTTCAGTTTTTTGATGTGGTTTGCATATAAACAACTTAAACAAGAAAAACTGCACACACAGTTCGGCATGTAGGTGGGGCAGTATCATCAGTATCCTGCCTCCCAGTCTACCTATAGAGGGACCTATCAAGTGTTCCTGTGCCCCCTGCCTTATTACATCCCTCCACACTACCCTCCCTCAGGCAAGTCCAACCCGCACCCGTGTAGAGCACCTAACAGTCATCCTCACATTCAATCAGAGGTCCTCCTCGCTCTCAGATCCATCGAGATCATCCTCTTCCAGTGGTTCACATATGTCCCCCCTGTAGGAGTTCCAGGTCTGCCACACCCCATTCCACTTGCGCGGGTTACCCCTCAATTTATATACCGCCCTCTCAGTCAGCATGAGCATATCCATGTTACGGATCCACTGGGCCAGTGTGGGTAGGTCAGCCGACCCCCATTTCTGTGCTATATCTCGTTTCGCCGTCACCAACCCCACCGTTACCCAAGTTCTTGCATAAAAGGTGAGGTCATTCGGCCCCCAGACATTCAGCAGGCACATTCGCGGGTCCAGAGCAAGGGTGGTGTGTAGTGCTTGGGCCATGGTGCGTAATACTCTTTGCCAGTAACTAACCATCAGCGGACAGTCCCAGATCGTGTGCATGAACGAGCCTTCTGCCCCGCAACCTCTAAGACAATAAGGATGCTCAGCCCTGTGCAACTTGTGTAGTGTCGTGCGAGTGTAGTAAACCCGGTGTAGGATTTTTAACTGTACCAGGCGGAATTTGGAGGAAATGCCTGCTTCGCGCGGGGATGCCATGGCTGCGTTCCACTCAGTTTCATCCAGATCGCCCACCTCCAACACCCATTTGTCTTTCAGTTTCCCCAGTGGATCAGGCATGTTGTTGACTAATTTACGGTACGTCATCGAAGTCGCCCCCTCCTGCAAGTAGTCCGTGAGCAGACGGTCTTCCAGAGGGGAGGATTCGGGTGGGGATGTGTTAGGCGGGATCGCCGCTCGCAGTGCATGTCTGATCTGAGTGTATCTGTAGAGTTCTGTTTCCCTCAAATCATATTGCTCCTGTAGGGTTGCAAAGGAGATTATTCCATCCCCTGTCCACATGTCCCCCACTGTTGAGATGCCGATATTATCCCACTGCGTGAAGCCCTTGGAGCGCCGCAAGTGGCCCAACGCCTTCGCGTCCCATAGAGGTGTAAGTTTAGTGATGATTCCATCCCATTTCAACTTTGCCTGTGCCTTATACCAGAGACGCACTGTGTGTTTCGTAGGCCCCGTCAGCTTCGCCGCTACACCACGGTGGTACAGTGGGGTCAACAAACTGTTCGTGCCCAGTTGCTCCCTGTCTGCCTTAAACGCCGGGTCCTCTTGCGGGGCGTGTATCCACTGGTTAAGGATTTTCAGCTGGGCCGCCCAGTAGTACAGCTGTACATTGGGTAGCGCAATGCCACCGTCGTACCATCCCCTGTTTAGTTTTGTGTGTGCGATTCGGGCTGGCTGGCTGCCCCAGAGCAGGCCTGAGATCTGCGCCGTTATTTTCTGGAGGAAGCTATCTGGCACCAAATATGGAGCATTTTCAAGGACATATAGGAAGCGTGGCAGAGCCATCATTTTAAAGAGCGCTGCCCTTCCTAGTAACGTTAAGGGGAGTTCTTTCCAATGTTGCACATCACTACGGAGGCGGATTAAGGGGGGCTGCAAGTTCAGTCGTGCGAACTCTGCCTCGTCCCGGGTGATATGAATCCCCAGATATTTGAAGGACGTGCGCGCTAGTTCTAGCGGACAGGAGTCCGGGAGTGGCGGGAGTGGTCCCCGTAGCTCGAAAATTATAGACTTCGCCCAGTTGATGGTGTAACCCGAGATCCGCCCATGTGCAGTACAGAGGGCCAGGAGGTTAGGAAGGCTTTCCCCCAGTTCTGTGAGGTAAATTAGCATATCGTCCGCATAGAGGGACACTCTATCCTCCCAGTGCGGAGTCCATTGAATACCTTTCAGGAGTTGCGTGGTGCGAATCGTAACTGCCAACGGTTCCAAAACCAAAGCGAAAAGGAGGGGTGAAAGCGGGCACCCCTGCCTCGTGCCACGGCCTAGAGATATAGCCCTGGAAGTGTGGCCGTTTGCCACCACTTTGGCTATGGGGTCTCTGTATAACATGCGTATCCAGGAGATAAACACCGGGCCAAAGCCCATGCGTGCGAGCACTGCAAAAAGATAGTTCCACTCCACCATATCGAACGCCATCTTGGCATCCAATGAAAGGATCGCGGCCGGACCCTGTAGTAGAGGGATTCGTGCCACTACCCCATGTACCCTGCGGAGATTCAAAGCAGTACTGCGATGTGGCATGAAGCCGGATTGGTCTGGGTGGATCAGTTGAGGTAAGCACGGCAGGAGCCTGCTCGCCAACACCTTAGCAATAACTTTGGCCTCTGGGTTCAGCAAGGAAATAGGTCTATACGACGAGCATTCGCTGGGGGTTTACCTGGTTTCGGTATTGCAATGATGGACGCCATCCGTTGATCCGGTGGCAGCCTACCCTCCACCCTAGATTCTTCGTACATATGAAGTAGGGGCGCGCTCAGGGACTCAGACTCAATTTTAGGTTTAAAGTATTTTATTCATGACAACATGTAAGGACAAACAAACATTTCAAGAGAAAGTAGCAGGGCGGGAAAGCAAGTGTCCAAAAGTACCGCTAATGAATAGCCATCCGTTAACTCCGCCTGCGCTATGATAGAAGGCTCTAGTCGCCTCAACATGTTATGACATTACCCACGAAACCCCCCCACCCAACATGCCCCCCCAACACCCGAACTCCCATCCCCCCCTCCCAATCCCACCCCCGTCCAGTGCACAGTCCCCAACAGACTCAATTTTAAACCATTCAATGGGAATCCCGTTGGGGCCCATAGCCTTACCCGGATGAAGGGCGCCGATAGCCAGTTGAATCTCTTCCACCGTTAGTGGCGCGTCTATGCCATTTGACGTCTCTGCCGTCAATTCCGGCAGGGGGACGTGCTCGAGGGCAACCCGAACCTCGCCCTCTCCCACCACAGTCTCAGGGGTGTACACCCCAGCAAAATAATCCGCGAGGACTTCCACTATCTCGTCGGGGCGGGTATGGACGTTGCCACTCGGGTCAGTAAGTTGTAGGATGTTCCTCCCCCCCCCATGCCTCTTGTCTAACCACGCCAGAAGTTTGCTGGCTTTGTCCCCGATGTCGTAGACCCTGTGTTGCGTTGCCGCAATGTCCGACACCGTAATCCTCCTCATGTGGTCAGTGAGGCGGCGCTGATGGACCTGGAGATCATGGAGTGTGTCCTCCGAGGGGCTCGCCATATGGGCGGTATTGGCCCTCTCAAGGCCCAACTCCAAGTCCAGGGCCTCGCGTCTGTGTGCCTTTTTATGATTCGCAATCACGGCAATGGCCTGACCCCTAAATACGGTCTTGTACGCTTCCCATAACGTAGAGGGAGAGTCTACCGAGGATCGGTTTTCCTCGAAGTATAGCCGCGTAACCTTCTTCAGGTCTTTAGTGATCTGGGGAACCTTAAGATAACCAGGGAAGATCGGAAATACCCTTCGTTGTTTCGTGTCCATGGTGGTGATCGTCAAGGTGAGCGGTGAGTGATCCGATACGCCCCGTGGCTGATTAGTCGTCTCGCCCACAGTAAGATGCCCGTTGTTCAATGCTAAGAAATAATCTATCCTAGAGAGGCTGTTGTGTGTGGCCGAATAGTACGAGTACTGTCGCTGGTTAGGGTGTAGCGTGCGCCATATGTCCACCAACCCCTGTGCTTCTAAAAAGGTCTGGAGCCTGCTGGGCCCTTCTGTGTGTGTGCGCGCGGGGAACCGGTCCAAGGTGCCCGTGAATGCCATGTTAAAATCCCCGCCTATGAGTAGGTCCCCATCAGGGAGAGTCAGCAAAAATTTACCTAGATCCGGCAATGCCTCAGAGTGTAACGCTGGTGGTATGTACACAGAAACTACGTTTAACAGTTTCCCCTCCCACTGACCATGAACTGCAGCAAAGCGGCCATGAGCATCGGTTGCTGTAGACTTTACAATAAACTGGGATGATTTTTTCTGCAGGATACCCGTGCCGCGGGACCCCGAAGTAAACTCAGCGTGCACTATCATGTGATATCCTCTCCTATCCAGGGCCTTCGTGGCCGCCCCAGTCAAGTGTGTCTCTTGTAGGAGTATGAGAGCAGGTCCCTGTCTTCTAATCCCCTGCAGCACCAATCCCCTCTTAATCTTATCCCCTAGACCACTGACGTTCCATGACATGACAAGCAACGGGTTCGATATGGTGCGACTATCTGTTCCAGCCATAAGAAAAACAGTGATCAGCCACAAGGCCCCTCCGCCGCTGGCGAGGCGGCCTGCGGAGGCACGTGCAAGGCAGGCGTGACCGTAGCCAATATACAATACTCTCAGTGTCCCGAATAGACCAGAATGCCTCAGTGACGTGAAACATGCCTAGAGACCTATGTGTGCTTAAAACAAGAACCTGCAGGACCAAAAAGACCCATGGTGCAAACTTACCCAACTCCCTTTCCACCCCCCACCATGCCCCCCTGCTGCACGGACTCAGAACTGCCCGCCCCCCCAACTGAGCAGAGTGCATACCCCATTCCCAAAACAGTGTACTTGCGCGTTGGGGTGAGGGACTCTCCGCCGCCGGCAGTCTCTCATTCACACCCTCGGAGGCCCTTCACCCAGTGTCCAATGGCGGGAAGCGCTTACGCAGCATTAAAGTCACCATGGCAAAACGATTGTCAGATGGTCATTGTTCCTCGATTTCCTCCCTGCCACCTTCTGCACCCAAAGAGTCACCGGTGTCCGGTCTTCCTCCCGAGGCCCGGTAGTCCTGGCGGTGTTCTCCAGCTCGATCTTTTTTGGGACGATTCGTCCGTCTTTGTTTCTGTCCCGGTCTCCAGCCCTCCAGCCACTCCAGCACGTTTTCAGGGTTGTCGAAGAACCACGTTTTGTTCTCCGCCACCACCCGTAGTCTCGCAAAAAGAGCATTGAATATGGCAGCTCTCTGGACCTCAGTTCTTTCTTCACTTCAAAGAACGTACGTCGCCGACGGGCGACCTCCGCAGTGTAATCGGGGAAGATGGCGACGGTAGCGTTTTGGATCTTGAGAGGAGGGGAGGTTCTGGCCGCCTGTAAGACCGCGTCCCGGTCCCGGAAATTGAACAAACGTGCCACTATGGGTCGTGGGGCAGCCCCCGGTTTCGGTTGACCTCCCGGGACCCGATGTGCCCGTTCCACTGAAAAAAATTTGGACAGTCCCTTCGGCTTCAGTTCCTCCGTTATCAGGTTCTCTACAAAAAGATCCATGGCCTGTACGCCTTCCGACTCCGGCACTCCTATAAGGCGGATGTTGTTGCGCCTCGAGCGCCCCTCCTGCTCATCCAGCTTCTCCCGGAGCATTCTATTGTCCTGCGCCATCCTCCCCATTTCCCGCTGAAGTTCCGAAACGTCCTCCACAAGAGATTTTGTGACCACCTCCATGTCCTTAACTTTCTCCGACATTTTGTGGAGGTCTGCTCTGAGTAGGGAGACATCCGTGGATATGGCGCCGACGGTCGTTTGTAGTTGGGCCAGGGCGAGCATGACATCGTCCAAAGTCGCTTTCTTTCCTCCCGGGGTGTCGGCCGTCTTTCCACCTTGCTCTTTCCCCATTGGGGAGACGGTGTGCTTGTCGGAGGTATAGCGTTCAATGCGGGTCTGTGTGACGCCGCCCTTGGGGCCTCTCCCCGCCATACCGTGAAGTGTCGCGCTCCTCGTGTCCCTACGCTCCAGGAAGCGTGGAGCGGTGTGGACACCCTGTCTAGTCCAACTCTTCAAAGATCAGGCCTTAACGGTGCAGTCCGGATGGCGAGAAGCGTTTATTTAGCGCCGGGCGCTTAGCCACTACCTCAAGCAAGAAGATGGCGGATGTCCTCTCCGTCCCCGTCTCCCTGACTCCCGGTGCCGCTGGTAGCAACCGCAGAGATGGTTGGAGCGCCAGAGAGCGTTTCCCCAGTCACCGCTCCCCTGGTCCGCACGGGTCCCCACCTCCGACCTTCCAGCTCGCTTCCAGTCTGCCGGCTCCGTCACCTCGCGGGCACTTCCGGTCTCGGTCCCCCGGTCAGCATACACTTCCTGCTGGGTCCACAACCAGGGGAGGTCCCGGCTCAGGAGATTGTGGGAGGCCAATCCGAGGCTTCGGTGTATCTCGGGCAGCGGACGTCGGATCTTGTCGCCGCTTGTCGCTGCTCACTCCACCCGGTCTTGGGTTCCGGCACCCGCCTGAAGGGCTTGTAAAAGTGACGGATGGTATGTCGGATCGACGAAGAGACTGCGTCAGCCGCGGAGCTTGTCCCTTATGCTGCCGCCATGATCGGCTGCTAGCCACGCCCCCCCCCCAAGGCTTTGTTAATTAAAAAGCACCTTCAGCAAGGCAACTGACAAAGTAAAGATCCCTACAGATCCATCAACATTGCCAACTCTCATCAGTAGAATCAACAGTCAGCCCTTCCAAGGAGATATACTCTGCTATCAATAACTTCTTCAAAGTTAAGATAGAGAAACTCTGGCACTATGTTGACAGAATCCTACCACCTGATGTCAACACATCAATCCCACCATGCAGCAGATCAAAGTGGGTGTAACTTAATGCCCTTTCCAGACAGTACCTGGCCCACATACTCAGGTCACTAAAGCCCACCATCTAGGAACTTTATGGCAAGCTGTCATCTACCACCTACTCAAAAAAGCATTATTCACGTCAATACTACACATCATCAGTGTAACCTTTCCAAGGAGCCCCCAAGTCTAGACAGATGCTGAGTTTCTTCAAAAGCCCAGCTTAGATCCTGAATACCAGGCCACCTATTATTCAATTGCACACCTACCATTCCTCTAAAAAATAACTGAGAAAGCTATATACACCCACCTCCATGCTACAAACAAGTGCAATCCTCTCTTAAAGACTAATTTGGCTTCAGACCATGTTGCTGCCCTGTAGATCACAGACATCAGTGACCCATGTCTTCTTGTCATATTCAGTTCCTTCATGGTATTGGACACCGTTTTGTTTAACAATGTTTATTCTTATATGATCAATTCAAAGCAGTAAATACTCACAGGTACAACAAGACAGGGATGTGCTCACAGGCGTCAGAAAATACCTCCACTTTAAAGCAAATCTGTAATAGTAGAGTTCAATAAATATGGTAGGCTTTCAACTATAGAAATTACCACCAGGATTATTCAGCAACATTTCATATTATTGATTATATTGCAAACACATATAGGAATCCAGAGCGCAATCACGTCCATAATATGTTTCTCATTGTCCCCACACTGTTGGATTTCTGTGGGAAGGCACAAGAGGCCTAAATAATTCTTTTAGCAGTCATGCACCAATTCATATTTGTGCACCACCGTTTAAACCTCAGTCACACTTGGCAGCCCCATAATTTGCCAATCTCGCCATATGTCCAGAAGCAATATTGTGGCACCCAGCTACAGCTGGGTCATGTAATAATAGCAAGTATTATCTGATCTTCCCACAAAACACCTAAATTGTGAACCATTCCCATGTATTAGCTAGACTATATTCATCACCACACAGCCCCCTAAGCTTACCTCATTATCAGTTCTCCAAAATTTCAGCAAGTGGGTACGTGTTGAACACATTTGGCGGAGAGTTTTCAATCTAACTGACCTAAATGCTGACTTAATAGCAAACTCGCTAGGGATGCACTCAGGATCATCAATCGGGAGAAATCCATTTCCCAACATTCTTCCAGCTTGTTCGGGCTTTCATGGGTATTGTTAACCAATATCTGATATATTTTAGATGTCACGATTCTAGTTGGGGATTCCACCAAAATCTTATTTTCATTCAAGTGGGTAGGTATCCTGAACATCTCAAAGTTGGTTCCCATATCGTTCCATAACGTGTTTCACCTGTGTAAATCTATCAAATTAAGACTTTTCAAGGGCAAAGTCAGTACCTAAGCACTAAAATGTCATAATGCTATTTAGACTCTAACTATCCCAGATTTTCAACATTGCAATTGTTTCACTATGTCTAAACCCTTAAAGTTTACTAAGTTCTCACAAAGTTTCACTGTCCCATTGTGGAGTATCTTCAGTAATATGTCTATTCTACCCTATTCTGGACAAGGCAGTATGCCAGGCTTCTATACCCACCCTCATGGGTGTAAACATGTTTTTGGAAATTTTAGTAACATAAATTCTATTGATGTGTCCCATTTCCAATAGAATGCCTTTCCATTACAAAAGAGGGCTTGTGTAGTGTGGAAAATGCCCTCACATTGAAAACCACCAATTAAAATGCCTGGCAGTACCGTTTCATATCAGCTAAAGTTATACCATAATAAATATCTGTCTGGGTAATGCTGCTAAGAATACCGTATGCATCCCACCACCCCAGAGTAGAATACAGAGCACTGCAATCAAGTTCTGAAGAAAAAAAATCTGGGACCCAAAAATGTATATTCTATAATAAATAGAGCAACATTGAATGGCTGATCATTTGATACATGTCCACCAGCCCAGCAGAGACAGAGGCAGTTTTCTTCAGCATAACATGCCCTCTCTAAATATCATCAACACCTTCTATATGTTATTCCATGGGAAATCCTCTGTATTTCCCAGATAGACAAAACTGTCTCTGAAAATGCTAAAGCCACAAACAAATCGAGGACAAGGGGTCCCGTCTGTGAATGGAAATATAATTGATTTTACCCAGTTAATGGTAAGACAGGGCTATGCGCCTTAACTTCTGAATGTGCAGCATATTCTATTGATGGAGGTCTCAGTGTCAGTCAAATACAAATCTTTGTAATTTGTATACAAATATATCCTCTCAAGAGGACACCCATCTAATGACCCAGATCAAAGGTCCAATCCACAATGGCAATGGTTCCGAGGTGAGAGCACACGTCAAAGGGGAAAAAGACATCCCTTTTCTGTGCCCCTCCCTAAAGCAAATTACAATGATGGGGTATCATTGGCCTTTTCCCTGTCTCTACAGGGATTGTATAGAGAGCTCTAACCCATGCAAGGAAAGACAGTCCGATCCCCATTTACCTTACAACAGGCAAAAATGGCAAGTCAAATGTATCAAATGTCTTTCTGCCATTGAGAAACAATAACACTGTTGGTTTGCTAAACCCCCTCTTATAACATGGGGCCAACCGGATGTCCCTAAACAGTGTGCCAGGCTTACACCAATATGAAGTGGATCATGATCCAAACCAATCAATGCACTCTTTTGTGGAAGCAGAATTTGTGGACCCTGTGCACACTCCAATACAAAACATAGCCTATAGCAGCAGCAGAACATCGCTGAGCTACAGCTGGGAAGGCTTCTAACTCCACAGAGATACACACAGGAGCTGGAAGTGGTGATGCAGATTGTGCAGCAGCACCCCCAAAATAACTATGATAGAGTACAGAAGGTGAGTGAGCGTTAAAAATGTCTTTAAATTTTACTTTCATTTTGTAACATTTGCTGTGCGTTCAGATAGAGGACAGATGTCAGGCTATATCTTCTGATAACTTGCTGCCTATTATTTTATCATGGTGGTCGGTGTTTACTTCTCTTCTCTGACTGTAAAGTGAGAGGATTTTGTAAAGTTAACTATTTAACAATCTTGCTGGGGGACGACCGAAGTACTCATCCTGGGTCCCACCCCCTCAGTCTTGGATGACTCCTGGTTGCCCGCCGCACTAGAAAATACCCCCACCCCTACGGACCACGCATGCAACCTCAGCATCATACTGGACTCCTCGCTCTCTATGAACCGACAAATCAAGGCAGTATCCTCTTCTGGTTTCGACACGCTCCGCCTGCTTCGAAAGACTTTCAGATGGCTCCCCACAGGAACCAGAAAGATGGTCACCCAAGCCCTTATCACCAGTAGACTGGACTACGGCAACGCAATTTACGCCGGCGTCACCCAGAAGGAGCTCAGGAAACTACAGAACGTACAAAACGCCGCTGTCAGACTGGTCCTCGACATCCCCCGCTGCCGCCACATGACACACCTACGACAACTCCACTGGCTCCCTGTCAACAAGAGAATCACCTTCAAGCTCCTCACACATGCCTACAAGGCCCTCAACGACGCAATACCAGAATATCTGAACCACCGCCTTACTTTCCACACACCCACCAGACAACTCTTACTCTACTCCGCTCACCTCGCCCTGACCTCATCCCATGAATCCACTAGACCATGACCGGAGGAAGATCCTTCGCCTACCTTGTCACCAAGACCTGGAACAGTCTACCCCTCTACCTCAGGCAATCCGCATCGTTGACCGAGTTCACGAAGGGCCTCAAGACCTGGCTCTTCCAATGAACTGCCACACCTAATGGATCAGCAGCCCCCTCCCCCCAGCGCCTTGAGACCAACACGGGTGAGTAGCCACGCTTTACAAACCCCTGATTGATTGATCGAAGAAAAGGCTGAAGAATGTCATTTTTTTCTAACATGTTCAAATACCTGCAAAATAACAATACAAATATTTCAAAATAATATTTTAGCAGCTAGTAAAGCACAAATGAAGCCCCTTTTTTTAAATTCGGAAGAGCATTAAAAACATAAAACCAAAGATTTTAATTGGATCAAAACAAATCAAGACATTTTAATTGGTGATGTGCAAATGGTAAATATTTGCTGAAAAACGATTTCCACATATTATCAGTTGTGTGCTATATAGATATTTCACTAAAACTGCACATTTGGTAACCATTACAATAGAAAATGTGCTGACTTTAAATGGTGTGCCATACCACACAATGCTTTAGTAATATATTTATGACACCATGGTCTAAAATGCTGAAAAGTCGTGGCTCATTTGCTACACCTGTTCTTTGTTTGATGCTTGGATTTTTCACAATCCCTACGATGTAACATAAGTTAACATTGGTGCCAGCACCCATGCTGTGAAAATTGTTCCAGCACCACTGCAGATTTACCTTCGATGTATTTATATCATCTTTCTCTAACACCTGCACCTCTTGCAAAGCCCTGGGCTTTACCACCTGATTTGGGCACTGCCAGACATATTCCCACTTCCTGGAACCTTAGGGCGTGCTTCAACTCTTTGCACTGACGATTCGGTTAGCTCACGTGCTCTCGTCACAGCTTACGTCATGTTTCTGAATCCTCTACATGCAGTTAATCTGCGGAAAGGGATGGGGCAGAAAATAAATCGATCTGCACAGAACAATGCACAACACCAAAAATAGTCATTTTGACTTTGCCTGTGAGTCACACACCAGCCCCAGTAAAGGAGCAACTGTTTCATCTCAAGGCTGGAACGCAGCCCGTTAAAAGGGATTTAAAAGGGATCTGCCCTTTGGACTGTTCCCACGTTTTCCTCGTTGCCTGTTAGCACGAAGTGTAATGTTGTAAATTTCTAATGAAGCCTAATGGTATTGTGAGTTATTCTTGGCGCGTGTCGGCCATATTTTCCTAAACTGTGCTTAATCTGTTCACCGCTCACTCAAACTGCCCCTGCTCCATGTGCGAGAGGGCGTTGCCAGATTTATAGGAAGGCACACACTTTAACGTTTTTTTACAGTACTCTATCCAGAAATACTTTTCACATAGATTTTATTGATTATGTGACCCTTGGGTTATTTATTTACCTCTCAACGATTAAGCACGGGTCGAATCTCTCTTGGCTAGACCCCGAGACCTTCGAGATTTATGGAGATACATCAGATAATATATATATATTTTTTTGCGCGCTTCCATCTGCCGAGGCGTTATTCTCTCGCACCTCTTTGGATAAAAAATACACAGTTGTGCTTGATGAAAGTCTCCAACCATCTCCGTAAACGTAATACACACCCGCCATTTTGTGAGAATGAATCAGATCGTATACGGCCAGGTAGCTGACAGGTGAGTGTTAATATGTGTGGGACGAGAGCGCTCCTTTAAGAGATGTGCCGTGAGCTTCTTTTTGAAGGATGCCCAGGTGGCGTGATGCCCTGGGATTGGCAGTTTCACCGTGGGGTGGCGAGGAGGCAACATGCTGAGGACCAGTGCTTGATATAGACAACTAGAAGTGCAGGTACTCTGAAGCAGAGTGCTTGCTTTCTGAGAAGTGCTGGTACTCTGCAATTAAAAGTATTACTTCTCGGGGCGTCGCCAAGTAAGATGGCGGAGCGAACGTGATCCTGCTCAGCTCCGCATGCTCCCGATCGGTTAAGGGGCTTACTTGGCGCTTTCAGACGGTGTTTTTTAGCCTCATACCGGTCTGCTGCCTGGTGGAATCGATTTGGTCTCCTAGCGATGTTTCCAGCGCCGTTGGAAGGGTGCGGTGGGGACTGAGGGGCCGGTCGGAGGAGCTCCTGGGCGATGGCCGCCATTTTGTGGATACTGGCGCCGGACCCGAGGTGCCCGTGTGAAGTGGAGGTCCCTCGTATGCCACTGCAGGGGGCCTACCGGATGACCCCAGCAGTGCCGCCCGCATGCGTTGCTAAGGAGCGGCGGTGCCCTTAGATGAAGACGGAGTGATGCGAGTTGGCAGCGGAGCAGTCTATGCGGCTCCATGCTGTGGCGGCTTCGGTGGGGCGAGGTGGCATCGGAGGAAGTCTCCAGGGTCTGTAAGTCAATGAGGTCGTGTGCCCTCACCCCAGCCAATATCTTTTCTGGCACCACTTGATGTAGTCTGTGGCCGGATGGACAGCTTTCTTTCCCATGCCTGACCTTAAGATGGCGACGGCCCAGGGCTTGTTGGCGGCGGCGGGAGAGACACGGCATTGAGGCCGCCACGTTGGATGTCGGGCGGTGGGGCTGCAGGCACTGCTGGGGAGGCCGTCTGCTGTTGCTGGTGGAGCTTTGAAAGGGGGCTCCTACATGCCACGTAGGGGCCCTATAACGCTGCTTGCTGTGGTGCTCCCCCTGGTCCATCGGCTGCGATTCTGTCTTATTTGACTATAAAGAGCTTCCCAGGGGCCACGGATTGTTCGCCACTTCCCTTATCACCACGCCTTGGTGTTTCCTTGGAACAACACAGTTGGCGGAGCAGTTCCTATGCCTCCCAAGAAGACTACCAACAATGACCGACCCATATCCCTTTTACCATATCCTATAAAGATCATAGAGAGATGGGTCAGCAGATCTCTAGCCCTCTTCCTAGAAACCAATAACATCCTGGAAGAGGAGCAGTTTGGCTTCAGACCAGTTCATGGAACGGAGTCAGCCCTGCTGACAGTTATGGATGACCTGCGAATGAGGGCGGACAGGGGAGAATCAGCAACTCTGATTCTGCTTGACCTGTCCGCCGCGTTCGATACGGTGAACCACGGAATTCTAATAGAAAGACTAAGGAACATCGGAGTTAAAGGGATCGCGCTCGACTGGTTCCGCTCTTACTTGACGGACAGGTGGCAGGCAATTTCTATCCCTCCCTATCAATCCGAGTTCATGAAAGTCCCGCACGGAGTCCCACAGGGGTCTGCTATTAGCCCTATACTTTTTAATATTTATATGCAACCCCTGATGCGGATCATCAAAAGCCATGGCATCAGCGTAACAAACTACGCAGATGACACCCAGCTGATAATCTCGCTGGATGGAGCTCGAGCAAGCTCAATGGAAACTTTCCACACCTGTATGCTGGACATGTCTCTCTGGCTCAGTCAGAACGCACTAAAATTCAACAGTGAGAAAACTGAAATACTGCACTGCACAGTAGGAAAAATCCCCAAAAATCTACCGCCAGATTTCTGGCCTCAGTCGCTAGGGGACTCACCCACCCCAGTGAGCTCTGTAAAAAATCTTGGAGTCACTATTAATAACAAATTAAGCTTAGAGACCAACGTCAATAAGCAGGTTAGCTGCTGTTTTGCCCTATTAAGAGGACTCCGAAGACTGCTACCTCTCCTGCCCCCGCAGACCAGAGCCGACATAGTCAGGAGCACCATCCTCAGCCGCCTGGATTACTGCAATGCTCTCTTGCTGGAATCCCCTGCCTATCTCATCTCCAGACTCCAGAGTGTCCAGGCAGCTGCAGCCAAACTGGCACTTTCCTGTGAGCGCAGATCTTCTACCACTCTTGCCCTGGCCGACCTACATTGGCTGCCCATACACCAAAGGATTTGCTTTAAATCCCTGTGTATTGTTTTCAGGGCAGTTCACGGGCTAGGCCCCCGACCACTCCAGAACAAAATTAAGTGGTATGAGCCCACCCGATCTCTTCGATACTCATCCTTATACTTCATCAGCATCCCTTCTGACCTTTCGGAAAAAGGTGAAAACTTGGCTTTTCCCAAAAAATCCTTCTAAAACCCATCACAATAAATAAATCTACCCGGTTCAGCATCTCGTCCTTGCTCCTGTCCCCACAAAGCTTTTAGCTATGTACCTAAGCGCCAGGATGCCCGTAGGGTTACAGAGCGTTCTACAAATGCTATAAATAAATAAATAAATACTTTAAGGCCTCCGAGAAGACGGCTACCCTGGGTGGCACTGTGCACCAGCCTAACATGGCACTCACGAGAGAGGCCCTGGTGGCCACCCTCCGCGATTTTAAGGTGGAGTTGTGTCGTGAGTTTAAGCAGGACCTCGCTCCTCTGTGGACCATTTGAAGGCTGACCTTACTGAAAAGCTTACCACTCTTCGACAGGACATCGTGGCAGTGGGCACTCGCCTTTTAGAGATAGAGGGGCAGACACAAGATCTGGTGGCGTCGCAGGCTAAGTTGCAGGATGGTCAACAGGCACTTCAAGCCCAGCTTCAGCAAGCTCTGCTTAAAGCGGAAGACCTGCAGAATAGAACCCGGAGGGAGAACATTCGCATCAGGAATTTGGAGGAGGGGGCGGAAGGCCCGGACCTGGAGGCCTTTGTAACTGGTCTCTTCGCCGAGATTCTTGCTCCTCAACAGCTCAAAACCAAAATCGACAGAGTCCATCGCGTGGGTGCGCTCCAGGCAGGGAGCCGCAAAAGGCCTCGTGATGTTCTGGTCAAGCTCGATTCCTTCAGGGTGAAAGACCATACTCTCGGTTGCTGGGAAAAAGGAGGAGGTATCCTTCCAGGAAAATAGTTGCTCCCTTTACCAAGACCTAGCCTCTGCAACCGTGGCGCGATGGCAGGAGATGAGGCCTATTACCGCCAAGCTGCAAGAGGATAAAATCCGCTACATGTGGTCCTTCCCCTTTGGCCTCGTCTTTGAATATGGTAACAAAACCCACCATATTTCTGAGCTTACGGAGGGTCTGCGGATCTTGGGGCTCCCCCTCCCGGAGGGGGCTTCTGATATGGGGTCTTCTGCAGGGGCGGCTCAGCCAAGGGGTGGCCCCCACGCCTGGAACACTGTCTCGAGGAAGAGCTAACAGACTGTGGCCTGGTGGAGACTTCGGGTCCTCTCGGATGCGGGCTTAGTGACCGGATCCTGCTGTCGGAATGCCCATGATGGTTGGGTTTTCGGAGGGTCCCCAGGAGTTAGCGGACGTCCTTGGTTGTGCTTATCCTGACTTCTGAGGCTCTCCCTCTTAGGTCTGGCATGCCCGGGGTGGCACACGCCTTGAAGTAGTCAAGACTGAACAGGGCAGATCTCCCCTTCATGGCGCCCGAGCCTGAGCTGTGCTCAGTATTTTCTATCCCTAGTGAGTCTTTCTGCCTGCCTGCCTGCTCGACGTTTGACTTTGGGGGTTTCCACGGAGCCCTGGACGACGATGGCGCCACTGTCGGGCTTATTGGTAGGAGGGTCAACTGAGATGGTGATGACAGCCTACAGTACTGCTCAATGGACACTGAGGTTTTTGTTTTCTTGGTTTTATGCTTCTACACCGCTTTATGGATTTTCTGCTTATTCCATCGGGAGATGCAGGCCTTGTCCGTGTTACCCATTATTCTTCCCAGGGTTCCTGGGGGATGGTTGAGTCGCGGTCCTACGGGCCAGCTGGCTTCCAGTTTCTGGTTTTGTTGGGGGGGGGGGGGTTTCGACGGGGGAGGGATCCCAGTGGTGTCTAGGGGGGGGAAGTTTTCTTTGCCTTCTCTTTTGGTGGTTGTATGTGGCTGGTTTGTTATCTTGATGGGGGGAGAGGGGGAGTGATTGATGTCTGTACTGTAATCTGGCTTGCTCGATGGGGGGATGGTCAGTGGGTTGGCACAGGAGGGAGAGAGGGGGGTTTCTTCTGTGATGGTTAATGTTGCCTCTTGGAATGTTAAGGGGCTGAACTCCCCCCAGAAACATCAAAAGGTGTGGAAATACCTGACTGACCGCAAATTTGAGGTGGTGGCGCTACAGGAGACCCATCTCAACAGGGCTGAGGTCTCTAGGCTGCGTCACAGGAGCTATCCATTGATTTACACTTCCTCTGCACCTACGAAACACAATGGGGTGGCCCTGCTCTTCCATACCTCAGCCCACTTTCAACTCGAGGCTGTCAAATATGATATGGAGGGGAGGCTGTTGTTAGTTAAAGGACGATTGAAGGGTAACATCTGTACCTTTGTTTCATTATATGCTCCTAACTCAGGGCAGTCGGTCTTCCTTTCACGTGCTCTTGAGCAGATAGGGGGCTTTGCCGAAGGCCCCATTGTGCTGATGGGAGACTTTAATCTTACTTGGAGGGGGTCTCTTGATAGTTCCAGCTCCAGTAGGGCTTCCACTAGTACCTTCTCTGGCAAAGTCCGAGAGAAATTCACTGACCTGGGCCTATTAGATGCTTGGCGTTCACTACACCCCACTACAAGAGATTATACACATTACTCCTATGTACATCGGACATATTCTAGAATTGACTATATCTTTGTTAGTCAGTCTTTGTTAGGGTCTCTCCAGGCTGCCCAGATTCTCCCGATGGCCATTTCAGATCATAGCTTGGTCTCCCTGGGCCTGCATTGGTCTGACACCGCTCCAAGATCTCCTCGGTGGTATTTTCCCCTAGTCCTCACCCGCGATTCAGAGGCCCAAGAGGCCTTAAGAGCTGCTATTGTTGAATTTTTAGAGCATAATGACCCGCAGGACACATCCCCGCAGAACACCTGGCATGACTTTAAGGCCGTCCTTCATGGGAAGTGCATTCAACTTAACTCGATATTGAACAAGCAAAGGGCGAGGGAAAGGGAGGACCTTGAAAAGGAACTCGAGGCAGTGGAGCAAGCGCACAAAGCTCACCCAACCCGAGTTCTTCAGAGGCAACTCACCACGCTCAGGGGCAAACTACGGGCCATCTATTCCAACCGGGTGGATTTCACTTTGCTAAAGCTTCGTCGATCTTCCTTCCATCAGGGCAATAAGATAGGCCCGCACTTGGCCCGCCAGCTTAGGGTTCAAAGAGAAAAATATTTTATTGGGGGGATTTTAGACCATCAGGGCCATCCTGCACACAATGATTCTGCTAAAGCTGATTTATTTAGGGACTTTTATGGTCTGCTATATCAGGGCTCTGTTCCGGATACGGCGCGACAACAACGCTTCTTGGACAACCTTGTCCTTCCACGGATATCTAGAGGGTATGCTGCAGCGCTTGACTCCCCTATAACGCAGGAGGAAGTCTGGGAGGCTATCACGAGACTTAAGTTACATAAAGCTCCAGGGCCTGATGGCCTTACAGCCCATTTTTGTAGATGCTTCTCGGCGGAGCTCCTTCCTCATCTTACAACATTATACCAGGCCATCGCCTCAGATGCGCAGGTCTCTGACTCCATGGCGGAGGCTGTGATTGTGGTGATCCCCAAGCCTGGTAAGGATCCGCAATTATGCGGCTCCTACAGACCCATCGCGCTTCTTAACTTGGATGCTATGTACTCCGCCATCCTGGCAGCCCGTTTAGAGGATTTGATGCCAAACTTAATACAGCCCGATCAATCGGGCTTTATAAAAGGGAGGCAAACGCATGACAATATCAGGCGCACAGTCCACCTGATCGAGAAGGCATCTAAGTATAGGCTACCCGCAAGTTTAGTAGGCCTCGATGTGGAAAAAGCCTTTGATCGGGTGGATTGGGTTTTCCTCTTTTTAACCATGCGGAGATTTGGGTTCGGAGACACCTTTCTTAATATGGTGAAAGCCAACTATTGTCAACCCACCTCTCGAGTGACAGTTAATGGATGTTCTTCCTCACCCTTTGTCCTTAGCAGGGGCACCCGACAGGGGTGCCCTCTTTCGCCCATCTTATTTGCTCTTAGTATTGAGCCCCTGGCGGTCCGACTGCGGTCCAATGATGAGATCAAGGGCATCCCTTTTGGCGGTACCGCGGATAAGGCCTCTTTTGTTGCAGATGACATTCTTCTCTCGCTTACGAACCCAATGTCCTCGTTGCAGGCAGTGCAGCGTGAACTACATGAATTTGATCAGGTAGAAGGCTTCAAAATAAATTTTACGAAATCTTTTATACTTAATCTCACCCTTTCCCCTGCTGAGGTTCTTCGTTTGAAACTTCTGACACCTTTCCAGTGGGCCAAACATTCCTTGCTATATCTGGGAGTGTATCTCACGGCGAGGGTGGGAGATCTGTTTAAAGCAAATTATCCTCCTCTGCTGACTCAACTACAGCGTGACCTCAAGCGCTGGTCGCCTATCTACCTCTCTTGATTGTGGCGTATTAACACCATTAAAATGACGGGTTTGCCTACATTTTTATATCTGTTCCAGGCTCTTCCTATCGAGTTAGAGAGCTCTCTATTACCGAATATCCGCACTCTGGTCACTAAATTTCTTTGGCAAGGGGGGAGGGCACGCCTGCCTCACCATGTGCTCCGGCGACCTCGGGACGGGGGAGGACTGTCCCTTCCTGACTTCACTTTATACTATCAAGCTGCTCAGTTGTGGGTAGTAGCGGAATGGTCTGCCAGAGAATCTGATAGGCACTGGCTCCATATGGACCGTGCTGTCATAGGACGATATATATGGGATGTGCTGTGGAAACCCAGAAGTGACCGCTCACCTAATGCATATCTTACCACCCCCACCAGAACGACCTTGCTCATCTGGGACAGGGTTACTAGGAGAGAGGGGTGGAGCTCCTTCCCCTCCCCCTACATGCCCATTTACTTTAATCCTGCTTTTCCCCCAGCTCTGCATGAGGGTCCCTTCGACTGCCGGAGAGAGGGAGACTGTCTCAAAATCTCTGATTTATTTCGGTATGGGGAAGTCTTGTCGTTTGAGGAATGTAGAAAGGAATTTGCACTCCCTCAAAGTGAATTGTACCACTACCTTCAACTCAAGCACTGGGTTACGATGCCTTCCATTAGAGAGGTAGCGACTAGGGATCTTACAGACATAAAGAAGTTTGTGGTCCATATGGCGGGCTCTATGAAAGGCACCATCTCCGCTCTTTATGGGATGTTGCTCCGCACTCTCCCCTCCCCACGGGCACGTTATATGACTTTCTGGGAACGAGTTCTAGGTAGGGACCTTCCAGAGAAGGAATGGGTTCACATCTGGAGGGACATTGCTAAGCAAAATAAATCCATGGCCCTACGAGAAGCACACTATAAAACATTACACGATTGGTACCTCTACCCCACTAGGCTTCGGCGTATTTTCTCTGGCACTTCTGATCTGTGTTGGCGAGGATGTGGGCTGCAGGGGGATTTCAGGCACATCTGGTGGGACTGCCCTAAGATTCGGCCATTTTAGAACAAAATTTTATCCCACATCAAAGACATTTTGGGCTACCCAATCCCGGTCTCTATTGATTTTGCTCTCCTTGGCATTAGGGATCCCTCCTTGGCCAGGCAATCTAAATCTGATAAGGTGATCATGTGGGCTGTCTGGGGGCAGCCAAGCTTACTGTTGCAGCTGCGTGGAAGCAGACAGACGTTCCGGCGACATCACTGTGGCACGCCCGACTGTGGAGGATCCTTTCTATGGAACGTCTGGCGGACATTTTTCAGGACAATTACGAGGACTTTGTGCTCAGCTGGGCCCCATTGGTAGCTTTTTTTGTCTCGAGGTCTGCCTGCTGTGGTCTGAGGGTGGGTGTGGAGAGGGTTGTTTTTGGGGGGGGTTGTTTCATGTTTAGTAGTTTCGCATCCTTTACGCTGTACAGTGCGGTGACAGGTTGAGGGATCGTGTGAATCTGAGTCCATCATAGCTGTCTATCTTGCAATCCCGTCCCCTGCCTGTACTGGGGTGCTCTTGTGAGTCTTGCTTATTGAATTATGTGTTATCTTGATGCTCAATAAAAAGAATTTTTGAAAAAAAGTATTACTTCTCTCTCTAGAAGTGCCGGTACTCTCCCTCACAAAATAAAAAAGCGCTGGTACTCAGTACCGGCCCATTTAAAGTAATACTGAGGACTCAATGCCTCACTGCCATCATGAGGTTAGCATAATGCCTTCAGGAGTGATTTTTTTCCCCGAGAGCCCCTGATGGACGGATAGCTGAAACTTTTCAGATACTCACCCCAGTCACAGATCTGGGTTGAATCCATCATCATTCTTAAGCTAACTTCACCACCTCAGTTCAGACCCAGCTATATGCAAATCAATCTTGACCCTGTGCCTCATGGGAACAGTCCAGCCCGAACCACCAAGCCAGGTCTTCCCTGAACCTGAAACAAGCATGCTGGGACAGGTTTCTGGGTAACACCCTTCATCAGCCAGTCTAGCTTGAATCCAGTGGCAAAGTGAGCAAGGGACCCACGTCTGGGCATACCCATCCCACTTAGGGTGCAAAGCCTGGCTGATGAAGGGTAATACCTAGAAACCGGTCCCAGGATGCTTGTTTCCAGTCCAGGGAGGACCTGGCTTGGCAGTTCGGTCTGGACTGTTCCCATGAGACACAGGGTCAAGACTGATTTGCATATGGCTGGATCTAAACTGGGGTGGCATGGTGAGCAAAAGAACAATGGATTTATCCCAGATCTCTTGACTGGGAGTGAATGTATGATTTAATTAGCATTCCGTCCATCATTTGTTTGCGTAGCACTTTTCACCCTGGTTGGTTCCAGCATTATAGGTTTTGGGGTGTAGTGATGACTGCACCAATGGTGATGCCTTTTGGCCTCCTGCATTAAATAAAGTGCTATGGTCTGGGTAGGTGGGTACTCCTTTGTGTGGAAATGTTCACGAACGTTATATGCAAAGGTTTTGCAATAATGATCACCAACACTTCTTCGGTGTAGGTGCTGTTTCTCCTCCAAGAGTACTCTCCCTTTTTCGTTGAGTTGTTAACTTTTCTTTAGTCTCTTCAGATGTTGGCTGGTGTCTCCCAATGCCAGCACCTTGCCTAACGATTAACTTGTCACCGATGGCTATAGATATGAACATCTTATTACGAGGAGGGGTCCTCCGCGACTTCCCCTGTTTCCAAGCGTTTTAGTTTGGTTCTTTTCCTTCCCTGTTTATTGTTCGGGCGACAGATGCTTCTGTTCCTGAAGTGTGGGGTGGGGCGTGGGAGGGGTTGGGGGGTTTGGGGCTGCAGCCCCTGTTTGTTCTGTTTTTTATCTTCTTTGTTTTCTGCACCAACCTTGTTCCTTTACATATGGGGGAACACACTGCTATGACACCATATCCACTGGCTCTAGACATAGTCTCACTTCCACGACCTCTGACATGCTGGCCGGCGGCCCGGCCCCTTGCACTGCCTCCCCCTGTCCGGCGATTATAGCGGGGCGTCGTCGCTCCATATAATGTCCTGGAATGTTAATGGCCTGCTAGACAAGATCAATCGCGCAGCTGTCCTGTGATATGCCAAGCGTCAGGCCGCGGACGTACTCCTGCTTCAGGAGACCCATCTGCCAGGCAACCACTGTCCCTTCCTTGTGCAACATGGCTATGGCGCAGTCTGGAACTCTGGATTTAGTAGGGGGTCAAGAGGGGTAGCTATCCTGGTGCGTTGCACTCTTCCTCTAGTGGCGTGTAAAGTGACACATGACCCTCAGGGCTCTTTTATTCTTCTGGAAGGGAGATCGCCCTCTTAATCTACTTGCTGTTTATTTCCCTCCCCCCTGTTGGCTTCCACACTCCACAGACTTACCTCTGAAGTCGCTGCCCTGCCCCCGTTGTTGGGGGTGATTTCAACGCAGTTATGGACCCCGGCCTTGACACCGCTTCTCCCCCCTCCACCTCCAGGACTGCCCAATCCGGCCTCCTCTCGACATGGGCTGCTAGCCTAGGTCTCGGGGATGCCTGGAGACTTTGGTACCCGACAGCGAGACAGTTCACCCATACCTCGGCCTCTCACCGCACGCATGCGCGCATAGACTATGTTTTTCTGCTGGCCCAGGATTGCCGGGTGATTCAAGCAATTTCTATCCTTCCCAGGGGCTTGTCGGACCATTCCCCAGTGATGCTACACATAGGCTCCCTCTCCCCATCGTCCCGTCCAAAACCCTGAAAGGCCACCATTCAGGGTTTCGCCAAGGGCCAACTTAAAATCACCCACGCGACGCGTGACTCCCAGCTCACGCTTGTGGAAGCGCAGGCCCCCCAGCTCAAGACACTTCCCCCTGACGACAGAACTGATGCCCAAGACAGGAGACGTGCGTTCCTGAGGGATGAGATCAGACGAATCCATGTTAAAATATCGATATCAAAAATATCGATGAAAAAAATATCGATATAAAAATATCGATAACAAAAATATCGCCTCCCTATACTTAAAAAGGTAAGTACAGTAATATCGACTCAAAAATATCAATGTAAAAAATATAGATGTAAAAAATATTGACTTTAAAAAATAACAACTTAAATTAAATTAAATATTATTATTATTATTATTATTAACAAATTAAATTCATTTTATTATATATTTTAACTAATTATAACAAATAAACTACATTTAAGTTATATAAACACAAAAAAGTGTAAATATACATATATTTACTTAAATACATTTTAGTAACTATTATCTTTATTTAATTTATAAACGTTATTAATTATATAAAAATAAAATAAAAACATATATAAACAATTAGAAATAAATAAAAATATTTAATATATTCTATATTTAATAACATCAAACTATTATAAAAAAAATACATACATTTAATAACAAAATAAAAACATTAATAGGTAAAACATTAGGGGCCATATGTAGGTAATCTACATTTACAGATTCTAAAATACCGAATGTTACCGATTCGGTATTTTAGAATCGGTAAATGCTGTGTAGGAAAAAATTAGGTAAATTTTACTGAATCGGTAAAATTCGGTATTTACCGATTCGGTAATTACCATTCATTCCTATGGGCCTGGAGGCCCATAGGAATGAATGAGAATTACCGATTCGGTAAATACCAAATCGGTAATAGGGGAAAGACTTACAAGGGTAGCAGGGTGTCACATTGACACCCTGTTGCACCCCTGAATAGTGCATAGGTGCACATGTGGCACACATACATGCCCTAAGGGCATGTTAGTCTGCCACATGGCACTTTTGGAAAAGCACAAATTTGCTTTTTCAAAGATTTTCGATATTTACCACCAATTTGTAGTTGATGGTAAATACCAAATCCTTAAATGAAAAATGCACTCACTACATTAAGGATTCGGTAATTTACCGAATCGGTGTTTAAGAATTCAGTAATTTACCGATTCCTTAAATTACCGTTCGGTAAATTACTGAATCCTTAAACCTGCCTCCTACATCTCAAATGCCCAATACCCCTCGGTAACGGCCGAAATTCGGTAATTTCAGCCGTTACCGACCGGTATTGGGCTACCTACATCTGGGCCTAGATAGCAGGAGGGTAACAATTACTATTTCCACTCCAGTGAGTGCAACAGTAGGGAAAACGCTGGATAGCGTAGGGGTAAAAATTACTATTCCCACTCCAGTGAGTGCAACAGTAGGGAAAGCGCTGGATAGTGTAGGGTAAAAATTACTATTCCCACTCCAGTGAGTGCAACAGTAGGGAAAGCGCTGGATAGCGTAGGGGTACAAATTACTATTCCCACTCCAGGGAGTGCAACAGTAGGGAAAGCGCTGGATAGCGTAGGGGTAAAAATGACTATTCCCACTCCAGAGAGTGCAACAGTAAGGAAAGCGCTGGATAGCGTAGGGGTAAAAATTACTATTCCCACTCCAGTGAGTGCAACAGTAGGGAAAGCGCTGGACAGCGTAGGGGTAAAATGTAATATTCCCACTCCAGTGAGTGCAACAGTAGGGAAAGCACTGGATAGCGCAGGGATAAAAAATACTATTCCCCCTCCAGTGAGTGCAACAGTAGGGAAAGCGCAGGATCCCAAAACAATAAAAAATAAAAATATCAACATTTTCAATAAATGTAATTTCTAATTTTAACATAATTAATATATAAATATATTATTATTAACAAAGATTAAAAAAAAATTAGCACTATAAAATCCACAACAAATACCTAAAATTAATTACACAATTACATTTAATATTTACTAATTAATTTAAATTCTTTTTTTATTATTTATTAATTATACAATTAATTAATTACCAACTTTCACACCATTTACACATATATACACCACAACACTCACCTAAAATTAATTACACAATTACAATTATTAATTACCAATTAACTATTTAAAATTAATGTTTTATTATTTATTAATTAAACAATTAATTACCAGCTTTCACACCATTGACACATATATACACCACAACACACGCCTAAAATTAATTACACAATTACAATTAATTACTAAATAATTAATAGAAATTAATTTCAAACTATTTAATAATTAATCAATAAAAAATTAATTACTTACCACCCTTCACACCATTTACATATATAAACACCACAACACACACCTAAAATAAGTTAAACAATCAACATACTTAATTATTAATTAACTAATTGAAATTAATTAACTAATTAATAAACTATAATTAATTAATTAACACATTAATTAATACATTATTTTTGTTCCACGATATTTCCCCGTCGATATTCCTGCTCTGAACCGATCAGATAGACCTCCCTGGAAGCTATCAAATTGCTTTGGCTATCGTCCTTGGCCTGCGTGTATATTTGGGGAGATAAAAGTGGGAAGCTCCTCCACCGTCTTGCTACCTACCCCATGGCCAACCGTATAATACTGGAGGTAGCTGATACGAGCGGCGAGGTCAATCGTGCTCCGATAGCGGTGGCCCAAGCTTTGCCACTTACTATGCTACCCTCTATTTGCCTCGGATGCCTGCTCTTTCACTCCCCGAGCTTCTCCGGTGGGGACAGTCCCTCCTTCCGTGCCTTAGTGAACCTGAGGCGGAGGCACTAGACCTTCTGATCACTCCCGAGGAGGTGTCTGATGCCATATCACGCATGGCGGCCGGTAAGACACCAGGCCTGGACGGGCTCCCCCAAGAATTTTATTCGCCTTACCGAGACACCTTGGTCTCACCTCTCATCGCGATGTACAACGAAGCGGTGGAGTGTGGCTTTTTCTGCCCGGAGCAAACCTAGCTACCTTTGTAGTGATCCCTAAGTCTCAAACCCCCTCGAGCTGCTGCTCGGACTACCATCCCATCTCAATTATCTATACTGAGCTTAAGATCTACGCCTCTGTCCTGGACAACAGCACCTAGCTAATCTGGTTCATCCAGATCAATGCGGCTTCATGCCTCTTCGAGGGACTAGACACTGTCTTAGACACCTTCATCTTGCTCATGCGAACCGGCACTTGCTGTCCCCCTATTTGTCTCTCCTTCTTGTAGATTTCGAGAAGGCTTTCAATTCGGTTGACTGGGGCTATTTGGAGGCAGTATTGGAGCAGATGGGCTTTGGAATCCCTTTCCGCAACTTGGTGAAGATGCTATATCATCAGCCCCGAGAGCAGGTCCTTGTCAATAGAGCTCTATCCCGTCCCTTTACCATTAGAAGGGGTACGCAGCAGGGATGCCCCCTCTCACCGATCCTATTTGCTTTGGCAATGGAGCCCCTTGCCTGCCTTATTCGATATGACCACTCCCTTACTGGATGGAGGTGGCCCAGCTTTGAAGAATATAAGATTGCGCACTATGCAGATGATGTTCTGCTGTTTCTGGCAGACCCAGCCCAATCACGGCCCAGATGCCCCCGAGCATTGGACCTCTTAGAGTGGACCGCTGGCCTTCGGCTAAACCCAGCCAAGTCTGTTCTGGTCCCCCTTCACTTGTCACGTGAGTGCTTTGATTGGCAGTCGATGATTCCCCTTCAATGGCAATCCTTCAAGTACTTGGGAATCTGGGTATCCCTCCTCCCCGACCGCCGCATGATCACTAAACGTCACCCTACTGGTTAAACGGGTCCACGCTGATCTCCTTAAATGGAGTACGCTGCCCCTAAATCCTGTGGGCAGGATAGCCCTATTTAAAATGATGATTTTGGCTCGCTTCCTTTACATGCTTCAGAATAAACATCTCTCCTTTGCTAGGTCTTGGTTCCGTGAAATGGACGGTCTGGCCACTAAGTTTTTATGGGGGGACGGAGGCCAAGGCTGGCCCTGGCCAAATGCCGAATCCCACCTTTTGATGGAGGTCTTGGGATGACGAGCCTCTATCTCTATTATTTAGCGACTCAGCTATTTACGCTACACGATTGGTTTAGCGGCGGCTGGTCCGACCCGGCATAATGCCTGGAATTGCACACCCTGGGCTTGTCCTCAATCCAGGGGATGCTGTATGATGCTGTTGTTCCCAAGGCTCTCCCTGAGGTCACACGCGGAGTGCTCCTGTCCTGGCGGGCCTCACTTCGTCATACCCGCTGGTTGGGCAAGCTGACCCAATATACCCCCTTGTGGTACGGCACCAAGCTCCGAGAGGTTGCTTCCTTGTGAGGGTTTGGGCCCTGGGACCTCATCGGATCTCCCTGCTGGGCGATGTCTGGAGTGGTACCCATTGACGCTCCTTTCAGGCTTTGCAGGCCCAGGCACTCCCTCCACTCCTCTCAATTTTTCCGAAATCTGCAGCTGCGCCATGCCCTCTACTCCTATATCCCAGATTGCACTTCCTTGCCTGGGTATAGTCCACCTGAAGCTCAGGTCATGACCGGTGATTTGGGAAGAGGAGGGATCTCCCGCATTTATGTTCACTCACCAACAATACCCCTAACTCCCTCTCTCAACTCCTGGACAAATGGGAGGGCTGGCTTGGGGCTCTGGAGGACGTTGACTGGAGAGACGCCCTGATGGCCCCCTAAAACAATTGCGGTCTCATCGAGGCTTCGGCTGGTCCAAATATACTTCCTACATGCTGCCTATCTTACACCGCTGCGTCTCCACCGCGCGGGGCTTCTACCTGATGCCCTCTGTCCCCGCTGACCCCACTCCCATGCAGACTTCTACCACATGGTATGGCTTTGCCCTGCGATACAGGGGTACTGGGAGTCCCTAACAGGAATACTCACAGAGGTCTTGGGCTGGGAGGTTCCTCTTGATCCTACACGTGTTCTCCTGGGCATCACTGAGGAGCTGGAGGGCAACAGGGCTGAGAAACTCTTCCTTAATACAGCACTGGTGGTAGCTAAGAGGGACATTGCTGCTCACTGGTTGAATACCACCGCAACCATATTGGCGTTCAGGGGGGGTGGACTGGTGTGCCGTGCAGGAACGACCTCTTTATGTGGCATGGGGATGTCCTAAGAACTTTCGCTGAATGTGGGGCAAATGGGTTGGAGTGATAGAAGACTAATGTGGATTGATTTGATCTCCAGATTGAAAGTGGATATACCGATACTGGACTTATGTGTGTCTATCCTTTTATGCCAATGTGAAGTGTTTTTGCCTTGGTCTTGCTTTTAAGATGTAGTCCACAATTATGCTGTTTTCCTTGTTAAAACTCAATAAACATTGATTATCAAAAAAAGAGTACTCTCCCTACAACCCATTCCAAATTGATGACTTTATTTGTTCAACCACCAACGCACGCCTGTGGAACATTACAATTGATTGCTCTAGCAGACTTCATTGATTTAATACCACCAATTGGAATTCTGTCAGGCAGCAATCATGATTTTTGTGCTCCCCCTGTCCTGATGATGATCTATTAAATTGTGAAGTGAAAGGTGGAAACGTTGTCGCCAAAAGTTTGGCCAAAATAGGCTTTTATTGTGCACTGATATACAAATGTGAACTTTTTCTTCCATTTGTTTCCATGCACAATATTGAACTATTACTTTTCTCCATTGCCGTGATCTCCTTTTATGTGTTTCACTCTGTACATCCACTTAAATTTAACGAGCACTTTATGTTCATGTACATTTAGCAATTTGCATGTACACTTGATGCTACCATAAATAATTGTGTATGTATGATTGTGTTCTTAAATATTAAATAACATCTTTTGGATTACAGTTGGCCGTAGCTTTTTCTGTAATTGAGTAACAAGTGCCCTAAATGGAGCTATTACATTGAATGAATGATGGAAACTGGTCATTTCAAATTATGCCCCTTGGGACATTGTTGTGAGATTACATTATTACCCCTGTCCCTCCAGGTCTAAGGGTATCTCCTGTTGCCAATAAAAACTTTCGAAAAGTGCAATTTTCAAAATTGTAATTTAAAATCCGACTTTACCACGAAATAGGATTTTTCATTACAATTCCAAACATGAACTGGGTACCTACTCCCATTTGGAAATGACTACTTATTAAATGTAATAAGGTAACTCCAATGTTATCCTATGGGAAAGGTAGGCCTGACCATTTGGAAATTACTGCTGGTTAAATTAAATAATCATTAGTTATAATGAGGTAGCCCAGTAACCCTCAGAACCTGAAACAATGGTTCTGTTCGGATTGGAGCAATTTCTTTGTTTTCAATTAATTAGAATAGACCATAAATACACACTAAATCTGCAGTATGCAATGACACACAACCATGATTTTGGTTAGGATGATATCTCATGTAGTAGATACCAGTAAATGTATTAATCAAAACATGCGGATGTTCATGACATAGAATGACATACAAAAACATATAATTGTGCACTAAGTTAAGTGACTGGTAGTGAGTCTTGATGACGGTGCTGTAAAAAGAATAAAATAGTGACATAAATTCAATACAAATACAGAGAAACATAAACACAGGCGTGTCCACTTCTGAAATAAATAGCCACAACAGTCTTAGAGTTTTTTCTTTTTTGTTGAGACTTCATATGGACACATTGACATTAACAACGTCGACGTTTCGACCCTGTGAGGTAGTGCAGTTTTATTGGCATCTGGGGCGGGTCTTCATCAGGACAGGGGATAATTAGGACAGCCTGAAACGTGATAGAGCTAGAGAGGGATCTTCAATAACTTTTCTGGCATAGGTGTCAGACGAAAACCTAGCTTGGTTTATCAGAATGATCTTCTACTTTAGAAGGTTGGCCTTCTTCACCAGCCGGTGGAGAAGGTGGGTTTGAAGTGCCGCTGGTAGCGATCACTTGCTATTCTAGTTGGAGGACGTCCGTGTACGTCTCTGCGGGGGCGTTAATTAGTTAAATGTAATAAGCTAACTCAAATGTTATCCTATGTGAAAGGTAGACCTCACAGTAGTGAAAAGCAAATTTAAGAGATTTTCACTGTCAGGATGTGTAAAGCTTACAATTATATGCCCTACTTTTTAAATACATTCCACCTTACCCTGTGTGCTGTTTAGGGCTACTTACCCTAGAGGTCACACATGTATTAAAAAGGAAGGTTTGGGCCTGGAAAGAGGTTTATTTTGCCAGGTCAAAATGGCAGTTTAAAACTGTACTCACAGGTTACAATGGCAGGCCTGCTAAATATTTGAAAAGGCTACTTAAGTGGGTGGCACAGTCCATGCTGCAGGCCCACCAGAAGCAGTTAATATACTGGCACTAGGTAAATGTTGTATTACTTTACTAGGGACTAATAAGTAAATTAAATATGCCAATTGGGGATAAGCCAATGTTCCCATGTTTGAAGGTGTGAACATATGCACTTTAGTATTGGTTAACAGTGGTATAGTGCTCAGAGTCATAAGGCCAGCAAAAACGAGATCAGCAAAAAGGAAGAGAAAAGCAAAATGTTTGAGGGAAGACTCAAAGACTGACAGGTATAACAGGCATTTTCTTTTAATTTCTACTTCACTCAAACCAAACTCATATTTTTCAGTTTTGACCCAAATTCCTTATCTTTTTCAAATGTTGTCCCAACTCCTCCATCTCTGCAAATGTGTTCTCAAATTCCTTCATGTTTTATCTATTTTCACAACTGTTGTACCAAACTCCCCCATTTGTTCAATTTTCTAGACACTTGCAGAGGGCCAATGTGCAAATCTAAAGCTTTGCTGCAGTGTCCATGATAATTGACAGACGTTTAAAGCTTTGGCAACGTAGATAAGCCACATGTATAGAACTGTCATCAGAGGGCAGGGATTGCAGCAAGTGGCCAGGGGAAAATTGCAGCAAAGCTGGGGAACTTGTGGGGAGTCGATCTGATGCTGCCTCTAAAATAAGGAGAAAATGTGCCAAAATAATTGCAAAGTGATATTAAAAGGGCATTTCATCTAAGCTTGAGGTGGTATGCTTTAGTAAGATACTGATAACAACAGATCGAGTAACTTTTCTCCAAAAAACACTGTGAAAGAATTTGGTGATAACAGTCACTAAAATAGGCATATAATAGGACATGATCTATATCAATTCTCACTAGTTGGCACCCATGGACTCTGCATGACACAATTGGAGTAAAACAGTCAGACAGGTGATTCCCTCTTGTGTAAGCATGGGACAAGCCAGTAGGTCTTGCCTCTAAATGGCGATGCCAAACTATTGGCTTTGCCAATGATTGTTTCCACAGGCATTGTAAAAGAGAAAATAAACGATCGAAAATGGCAGCCACGATTGGACTTGCAGGAGAGAGAGGAAAGCAACACTCTCCTATGGAATGCAGAAATACATTAACAATAGTCACATAGGATATGTTAGTCAGTCATAAAAAATGTAAAGGAGAAATCTTTCATGAAAGAGACCAACACAAGAATAGGGAACAAGCCATCAAATAAGGAACAGGGACTGAGACAGAAACAAAATCTATCCAATAAAGACCAACCTCTATGCATTTTGTATTATAGACAACCGGCAGTGAAAGCGTCCTTAGCCAGGACCGAAAAATAGGATGTACCATGACTCCTAAATCCAAAGGATGTTATCAGCTAGTCACACCTTTGCCTCATGATCTGATGCTCACTCTTAATCTTCAAAAGATTTGCTTCACTTACGTACAGCACTTGCGTGCTTTCATCAGTGGACATTTATTAAGCCCATTTCACAATTTCACTAGGACAATTTCAAAACATCACCTGCCCCCTCAGAAATCGCTCTTACCAGGTACCCTGCTTTCACGACAGTGAACGTGTTTCACAGGAAAGGTGTAGACATAATTTGTTTCACCACTGATCTGGTTTCCTTGTATGGATGTGTACACACAGGGCCCAAGGTAAAGAACTGGTCGTACAACGTCCCTCATGCTTTAATCATATTTACTCATGTGTGTGTTTGCTACTCTTAGGGAATTAATATTTTGCCTTAAGGTGCGCGAGGAGTGATGTACATCTTTCATTACATTGGAAACGTGCATGTTCCTAACCCTAGGCTTTTGCAGCGTCATCAAGGATTGAGCCAGGGCATTTATTTCTACTGATTTTCTTTCCCTAAATTCAGACTATCTTTAATGTACACTGCCTCTCTTCCAACACACATCTTTGGAGTTTGCACATTTTCACACTTTTGGGCACCGTCTAAGCAAGGTAAGTGCCCGGACAAGTGCGTGAAGTTCATTCCTGCTTTATGAATGCCCTAAAAGCTACTGCCTTTCGGATGGAAACCTGATGTTCCATACATTTCCGGGGTAGAGCCACTTCACTAATCCCTGTTGAAATGTAGGCTTGCGTTGCGTACTTTACGAACACGTAAGCGTGAGTACCACTTGGTTGTGCGGGCTTGCTTTGTATACTGTACACGTGCTGTTTTGTACATTTTGTGTAAGGAGGCAAGCCTGCATCATTCCCTCCCCAACCCCAAGCGTAGAAAGCTGTGTTGGAAGTTTCCCGAGACAGTAAGCGGCAGGAACCGCATCGGGCTCGACACTACATTCCCTCCGCTGCCAAGGTAAATATTGAGGCTTGTAACCATGAAGCGCCCGTGGTTCCCGCCCGCTCTCCAGCAGTGTGAAAGGCAGCGCGTGCGTTAGCAGCAACCTTCCTTTAAAGGCGAGGAAGCTGCCGGGAGTGTAAGTACCTTCTCTCTCATGTAAAGGAGGACGCTAATGTTTTACGCGCACGGTTATGTATTGTTTTTGCAAGGACCGTCCTGGTGGCCCATCGTTTCACTTTGTTTGTTTAGGTCTGGAACTAGCCAAGTCGTTTATGTTTCTAAAGTTACATACATATATAATATACTTACTTTTAGGGGGCTTTCATTCTGCCCTCTTCATCCAGTGCGCAGTGGTGCGTCGTTTACAGCTCGCTTCAGCCATTGGCTGTCTTCACTGTGAGGGAGGGTTTTTCTCTTTTTCTCTAGTCCGCACACCAACACCCAAAAAGTCCCAGGTAGGTTAGGCGGTGTTGGGCAGTATCAAAGTAGCCAATAGGAAAGTCCCTTGCAAGAGATATTTACACCAAACCTTGGGATAGAAGCGTCTGGCCTTGGCTTTGTTCCAGTTCAAGGGGCAGTGTGTGTGAGAACTGTCTACTGGTGATAGCAAGCTTGTTGTTTCTAAAATGGCTTTAAAAACCAAAATGTAGCATTGAAGTATTGTACCATTCAATGCCCTTACACCTTACCAGAAGACATTTGCATAACTCGAGGGAGATAAAAGCAAGGCTGTACTGTAAAACAGGGGCAACTGCTACAACCCAATTGTGGCTGAGTCACAGAAAGCCAACAGTGCCAGTGGTGATAGTAAATGAACATAATATGAACGATATCACACGTTTAGGTTTCCATATGTGGTGGGCAGCCTAGAATGTACATTGTGCAACTGGTATGGACATACAAGGATGAGTCATCTGCATTACAAAGCAAAATATGCTATTACTAATGGGTTAGGTGTACTCCAGAATAGGAAGCTAATGAAAGCCAGCCTCCCTGGCATCGATCCAGTCAGACAGAGAAGGGAAAAAGTGTTATTGATAACTGTCCGTGCACAACATGGACAACTGGTGTAACACGTCACTGTGGCTGGTATTAGGCATGGATGGGTAACTTCACGATATTGCACATGGTCAGCGACTAGCTGCCGCCTCCCCCCCAATCCGGCACCCAATACCCAGGAACGTGGACACGAGACGTCTTTACTTTTTGGAAGGCGGGCGCTAGTCGCCCGGCCGTATTTATTAAAGTATGAAATTAAAAAAGGTTTTTAATTGCATAATCAACAATTTATACAAAAATTCAGCAGGACATTTAGGTACATAATCCTTAGCAACAAGTTTGAGAGCCTGACTTTAACAAAACTCTAATACATGTTGTTTTCCTAACTTATACTAAACATCCTCATCTAGAATTTTTGTACATTTCTGGCCATATGGCAGGGTCACTACCGGTGTCAGGTCCTACAAGCTGCGCCTCCCCTCTGGATGTGCGCATGCGCAGTGTTACCCCGGGAATTGCCCGGTCTACGCCCTGAACTCCATTTACCCACTAAAGGAGGGCCCTTACTCTGCGCCGGTGGCGTCGTGAGTCCACGCGCGCGGGGTGGCTACCAGCCTAAGGAAAGCGTGAACTACTCCTACCCGCGCTCCTTTGCTTTGCAGCATCCATTACCTTGCCCCTGGAGTTGTGGGAGTGGCCCGCAGGCCCCTCCCCCTGGGCGGGAACCTCCATAGGATGATGCCCGCCCCCTCAGACCTCAAATATGTGCTCACCGATAATGACCTTACCGCATGCCCCATACCTAATAAATACGACGACCTATGGGAAAAAATTCTAAAGGACAGCTACACTGGCTAATAAAACAGTATCAACGTATAGCTACAAAGGGAAAAAAGGCCTAAAGACACATAGCATTAAATACAGTTCACTTCAAACAGTATCAACGTATAGCTACAAAGGGAAAAAAGGCCTAAAGACACATAGCATTAAATACAGTTCACTTCACACATGACTTGCTAAAAGGGGGAAAAAATTCCTAGACAAAAGCATCAATAAAATACACCAACAGTTCATCTCTATTACCCTGTGAGACCCGTGGACCGTACATCCAGAACTTACCATTCAACCAGACATAAGAACTGCTACCAAACTTTTTGTTCCAAGGGATGGTGGGTGGGAAAACAAAGAAGCCCCGAGCGCGGGGCACACCATTTCGGCGAGGGAGCGTCCAGGGACAAGGGGGTCTCCTGGGCGCTCCCTATCTCTTTATTCCCGAGGGGCCAGGTGGCCCCTCCTCTAGCCCGCCCCCCCTGACCCGGACCCACTTCCCAGGATCCGGGTCAAGGAAGCCGCCAGCCAATCGGCGGTGGGCCGCGCCCCCCAGGGCACGCCCCCACCGCCGAATGGCAACAAGGGAGACAGTGGGGGCGACGGTCGCCGCGCCGCCATGCGTGCGGGGGGGCCGAGGGCCCCCCCTTTTCACATGGTCAGCGACTAGCTGCCGCCTCCCCCCCAATCCGGCACCCAATACCCAGGAACGTGGACACGAGACGTCTTTACTTTTTGGAAGGCGGGCGCTAGTCGCCCGGCCGTATTTATTAAAGTATGAAATTAAAAAAGGTTTTTAATTGCATAATCAACAATTTATACAAAAATTCAGCAGGACATTTAGGTACATAATCCTTAGCAACAAGTTTGAGAGCCTGACTTTAACAAAACTCTAATACATGTTGTTTTCCTAACTTATACTAAACATCCTCATCTAGAATTTTTGTACATTTCTGGCCATATGGCAGGGTCACTACCGGTGTCAGGTCCTACAAGCTGCGCCTCCCCTCTGGATGTGCGCATGCGCAGTGTTACCCCGGGAATTGCCCGGTCTACGCCCTGAACTCCATTTACCCACTAAAGGAGGGCCCTTACTCTGCGCCGGTGGCGTCGTGAGTCCACGCGCGCGGGGTGGCTACCAGCCTAAGGAAAGCGTGAACTACTCCTACCCGCGCTCCTTTGCTTTGCAGCATCCATTACCTTGCCCCTGGAGTTGTGGGAGTGGCCCGCAGGCCCCTCCCCCTGGGCGGGAACCTCCATAGGATGATGCCCGCCCCCTCAGACCTCAAATATGTGCTCACCGATAATGACCTTACCGCCACAGGCCAGCATTGTTAACCGACGATCTGGCCTCCCCCTGCCTTGACCTACCCTAGAAAGTTCTCACTTTAGCAAAACCTTTCCACCGGGCCCTGACATTATCAGACCACAGGACCCTTCCTTCCTCCGTCAAATGGACTCCCCTCACCAGGTAGAATTATGCACCTCAAATACACCCATGTTGGATCGTCTACAACCGAGGGGGGCTTGAAATAATTTTCCCCACTGTGTGTTGATCCTCTTTATCGAGTGATTCAACGCCCTGACCGAGTCCGCCCCTCGCCCCTGCCACCACGGGATAAGTTGAGACCCTACTACTGTGCCACCCGGGCAAGTCCTGAAGACCCACCCACAGTGGAGATGAACTCATCAATGAGTATTCGCCTCCCAAGTTTGGCCAAGTCAGTCCCCCCTAGGTGAAGTATCACCACTGACGGGGGGTCGGGCTGCTGAGCTAAGAGTCCCTGAAAGAAGTTCCAGAACTGACCAAGGCACAGTCCCCCAAACCAACTCTTCCCTGTCCCGCGTCCAGCCTGTTGCTTGTGCTGGCACATTGTAGCACCTCCACTTCTGGTGATGAGTTCCTCCCCTGCGTCACAGGTTTGAGAAACTGCCAGAACCAGGAAAAGACCAAGAAAACCTGGGTGACAATTCCCGCTTCCACCTTAGGGAATGGGTAGCACTTACACCTGCCAGCAATACTTGGGCCCTTGGTGTCCTCTTTCGACGTATGCTTCCCTTTTGACGTCCACCCGCTGCTGATGTTGCGGTGTGGAGCACCCCTCCGATATCCGCCCTGGACCCAGCCGTGACTGACGTAAGCATCCCTTGAGCTGTCCACCTGTTGCAGCTGTTGTGATGTGGAGCACTCCAGATGTCCACCATGGACCCGGCCATACATAAGTGGAAAAGATAAACACAAACCATTAGTGTTTCTGGCGATAACTGCTGTACACGTGCTAGTCTTACATTACCATCACTTACTTGCTAAGTAAGTTTTAGATAACCTTAGCGCCAGATGACTACTCATTCGTGTGCATTAAAGTGACAGCTTGTGCCACTTGCGGACATCCACGTTAGGGCTATCTACGGGTGCCTGGTAATAAGCCCTTCATGAAAGCTTAGACCTGTGGTCCTTAGTGAATGCAATAGCCCAACCATTGTTACTTCAGGACCATACACGGTGTGAAATGCCGTGGGATCGTACTGTCTATTTAGGTAATGTTCCTGACTTCATACCCCAAGTTGATCCACACCTGCCTGTATTCCACGTACTCAGATGCTAGGCTTTATGACACTTGCTGACATTTACATTAGGGCTACCTAAGGGTGCCTGGTAGTATGACCTTCATGAAAGCTTAGACCTGTAGTCCACCGTGAATGCCATAGCCCATCCATTATTACTTCAGGACAATACATATTGTGAAATGCCGTGCAATAATATTGTATATTCAGGTAATGTTTCCGGCTTCTTAACGAAAACTGCCCCACCCGTTCTGCATTCAATGCCCTCCGAAGCTAGGCTTTAGCTGAGATGAACCCCAGGTGCACTCCCCACCTTACTCTCCGTTGCGAGTGGTCAGCAGCATCAGTTTGTGACACCCGTAGCGCATTTAACTCCATGCTACCGTGTGGTGCCTATTAATATAACCCTGGCTAAGAATAAGCCTGCAGGCTCCAGTGAATGCCATAGCTCCCCCCCCCCATGGGTACCATCAGTTCCGCCCTGTAATTGGATGGGATACATATAAGCATTTCTCAGAGGCCTATTCACACTTGCCCACCCCTAACCTTATTTACCATTTCTGTTTTCACTATCAAAGCTTTTAGTTACCCAAGGGAGCACCCAGTTCAACCCTAATCTAAACCCCTTCAGACAGCAAGTGCATGAATTACTCCATAAAGAAGCAGGGAACCCTGGGTAGTTCTCAAATTTAGGTAACAAACAGCTCCCGCATAGAGCACTGTGTGTCGCGCAACCTAGGAAACTGGCTTTCACACTATTGTCAAGCCCTACACTTAAACACACGCTACTCGCAAGGAGGAACCCAAGGAAGAGGGCATCAGCATGGAGAACTTACGTGGGCCCGCCACCCTCTGAACAGACCCACTCATTGAATAGTTTATACAATAAAGAGGTAGTTAGCTACGTCTGGTATTCCACTAATACCACACAGTGGAACCATAAAATGCGGTAACTCACAAGCCCACTAAAGGAAACCCTTCACTGTAGTTTTTGGAAGCAGCATCATTGAACATTCAGTTTTACCAAATCAGTGCTGCTCGTAATTCCCTGCAATGATTGCGAAGCCAGGCTTCTGGGAGCAACAATAGTTGATGCCACCAGTATATCCAGGATAAGGACAACGCTGACCTACTCTTACTGTTACAGGTGCAAAGACTGACCCATTTCACCTAGCCCAACATTGTTTTCATTTTGCTGAAAATATCAATGTAAATGTAAATGTGGGTCCAAGACACAATTGATAGCTAGAGGAAGTTGGAGCACTAGTACCTCCCCTATTTGTCCCCTAAGCGACATCTGGCGCTGCAATACATCTGGCCACATAGTACTGGCCCTTCTCCCAAGATCGTAACCAGCAGACAAGAGAGGCGACCAATTGCCCCTTGTAGCAATATCAACTATGACAAAATAAACAATGCTACACAACACTTTCCCCATTAAGTAGCACCATTTGCCACTATGTCAGTGAATCAGGACAGACTATATTTGTCACCCAGACCCAATAGTTTAAAAATGAAACGAACAGCCGAATGTGATTCCAGTATTTCCCTGCTGCGACCTTGTTGTAGCAATTGCGGGGATTAAAAGCATACACCGTTACTTGTGGTTGCAACATTAACTACGTTGACTTATCCTTTCCCCCGCACTTCTTTGGAAAGTATTCACATTGCAAATTCAGGCACCGAGAGATTAAGTGAATTGCCCTAGAATCACAGGATGTATACGCGACCCCGGGTACCCTGGCCTCCAGCACCAGCGTCGGGCTTCTATGCCGACGGGCCACATCCCTTCCCTCTGTATTAATGCATGCATTCGATAATTCACTTTTAAAACTTTGGCAGCTATGAGGACACCTTTTGAACAAGAGAGCAAACGGCGCCTCTTGGTTGGTTATTTTGGTATGGCAGCACCACGGTCCCACTCGGTCACCCACACCTCAGAGATGATATTTTATTTATTTTCTAATTTAATTTATTTACTTATTTTTGGCATCATTATATCGCGCAGAATCAACCAGAAGGTGTTGGAGCGCTTCACACGGGCGCCATATTTACATTACACCGTCAGGCAAACCTGCACTATTCGTACTTTCAATTCCTGTAAATTGATAAAAGTTTAAAGTATGGTGCAAGCTCTGCCTATCTTTATACATAGAGACAACAAGCAGAGTTATTTTCCCAACCAGGGAAGGGAAATATACAGCAACATGATACTTTCACAGGATAAAAGTGGGAAATAAAGTGCAGGGTACAACAGAAGATGAACTAAAAAACATCATTTAAGGATCATAAGAAGGGACTGGAAATAAACCCATTTCCAACAGTCAGTGCTTAAATTGTAATAAAATATTTGCCAAAGCCCTTGACAGGAAGCCGATGCAGCTTTTAACCACACCTATGCAACTACCAACCATAACATTCCTATAAGTGTGATTATTCACATTATTCCAGGACCTAAAATTATACAAATGGCTTGGGTGTCAGGATTAATAGTTTTTAATGTGTATTGAATTAATAAAACAGCTGTGGTTCTGCTCATCTCTAAATTACACACACAGCATCACTATGTGGCAGACTGTTATAGTGCCAATGTTCCCAAATAAGTGCGGTGCCGAGCACCAGAGACCACTTCTCAAATTAAGCACTGATCCAGCCGAACGCCCTCCACGTTTGAAATGTGAAGAGCCGCTCTCCGTTTGCCAGCAGTAACCTGGTCAGTGGGCTGTGGGCCCCAGTGCAAGTAAGGAAATGGGCTTCTCCTGGCTGTAGTCTGAATTATACCAAAACAACAATAATCAGTGTCCAGTGGGCTACGGTGCCATTGCACCTGCTGCACCAATGGAAGATACGTCTCAGTTAGCCAGCAAGAAGTGTTATTTTCACAGCCACCCACAGGACACTGAGTGCACCCTTCATATTATTCCTACCATCTCCATCAACCCCACACTCGAGTAGTTGGTGAATCAAATAAAAGTACGGCAATGCTTCGAGTATTAATTACACTGTAGGCATGTGATTGAGGTTTGATGGAGATGCAGTGTCATACTAAATATTAACTCCTTCACTCCCCCATGACAAGAGCCACTAAAAACGTGTTTTCAATACTGCCTCAATACATACACTTAAGCACACTCAGGTAGCAGCGCAAACAGTAGCTGCTGTAAACACTCGTCAGCATTAAGCCTCCAAATGGCACGTGTTTGCTTAGCGGGAGTCGCCATGGAGGGGCCAAGAACTGTCTCTAGTCGTCATGAGAGAGGAACGCACACAAGTGTCAAAAGTGGACATAAACGTACTAAAGCAATGGTGCCATCTAGAGGTACTTTCCCACTACCATGAACAACATTGCGGTTTAAGAATCAACATTCCCTCCAAGACGCAGACCCACATCAAATTATTTAATTTGCTCTGCATGCAGGCGTTTTTTGCGGAGGCTCGTAATGCATGGAGTAAAATGGTCATTCACCATTCAATTTACTTACTGATGAGCACGATGTCTACAAAACCTTCTATAGGGTAGGCGGATCCGGTGTTAAATACATTTATGATAAACATGTAAGCTCCTTAGGAATAGATACCCTTATTAAATGTAAAACGACATGCACAGGGCACGCAAGCATCCCGGGGAGACCCTTGCAGAAGTCACCAACCGGACCGATCCAAAAAAAAAAAAAAACCCTATTCATTAGGCAAGCCCATCATGGGAAGACCTACTTGCTGAACCCGACTTTTGAATGATTTTTCGAACAATGTGTACGCGCATTGCACAAAAGAGACCGGGAACTGACTGAGCATATAATCTGAATGACTGTGCCGACTCGGCTTGGAAGCCATACGGCGTAAGGCAGCACAAAGATGCGGATATTGCACGTATGTTAATCGTTCACGTAAGGTAATTCTGCATATATTTACTAACTGTTATACCACATATACAACTAATGGTGAAAAGTCAGAAAGAGGGGCTGCCTGGACAAGTTTCCCCAGTAACTTAATGAATATTAAAAACAAAAGATATCGCTGCGCCACAGAGTGCGGACGCCCTGCAGATGCTGTTTTCATATGAGGTATCAGATTAATTTTCACAGCGCAAAGGAGCCCCGCAGACACTTTTTCTCGCTCGAGACTTCAATTGTGTTGCCAATGCCATTAGACGGCAGAGCTCGTTTCGAACAGAGGCAACTTACCCATTATCCCTCACTTCTGCCAAAACGGTGTGCCTCTGGGAACTGTGGAGACGGACAGTCACAGGCTGCCCACCATGCTGTGGGCTTCCGGCATGGAATCCTCCCTTACGCGCCGAGGTCCGCCCAATGCTGAAATCGGGTCGGGCTCCCTCCTTGCTCCGAAGACGCCCATGAACATCTGCAGCTCCTTGCCAGTCAAAAGGAGCACCTCGCACCCGTTCCCGCTTCGTCCGGGACAAAGGGATCACAAAGGCTCTTCGTCCGCCGCCAGGAACCTGAAAAATAAAGCGGGAAATTTAAAAAAAACAAAGAAGCCCCGAGCGCGGGGCACACCATTTCGGCGAGGGAGCGTCCAGGGACAAGGGGGTCTCCTGGGCGCTCCCTATCTCTTTATTCCCGAGGGGCCAGGTGGCCCCTCCTCTAGCCCGCCCCCCCTGACCCGGACCCACTTCCCAGGATCCGGGTCAAGGAAGCCGCCAGCCAATCGGCGGTGGGCCGCGCCCCCCAGGGCACGCCCCCACCGCCGAATGGCAACAAGGGAGACAGTGGGGGCGACGGTCGCCACGCCGCCATGCGTGCGGGGGGGCCGAGGGCCCCCCCTTTTCAGATGTTCCCTGAACTCATGGCTTTATACATCTCAGCACCTGATCAGGAACTGACTCAGGGGAGGCTCTAGGCTACAGCCGACCCTGGGCAGGGAGTGTAGGTAGGAGGCCCCGGAAGAGGGGCTCCGTGCGGGGCAGAGCCCCCAGGAGCTCAGGAAGGTGTTTGGAAGTGGAACAGAGCCGGAGGCCGCCAAATCCCTTCCAAGGGCCACCACGCAAATATGTTTTCAATCCTCAAAGGATTATTATATTAAGGATATATATTGGCGTGATGGCCCTTGGGGTTTGGTGGCCCTGTGCAGGTGCACAGCTTTCACATGCCTAAGGCCGCCCCTGACTACTCCTGCTAAACGTAGTCACAGGGATTTCAGTGCATGCATGTCATGCAAAGCCGGATTGGCCGTAACAGGCATCGGGCGTTCCCATGGTGGGAGCGGTTTTGTTATTAGGGTTCTGATTTATCAGTGAGCTGGGGAGCGCTGTGTTTTGCAAATTAGTATGGGTTTAAAAGCATCCGCTGCTGCAGAGTTCCTTTTATATCAAGCGGTTTTCAGGCAACAATTAAAATGTCAAGATAACTCTGGTGATTTATGTCCCTGCTGGAGAGGAATCCAAGTTTTGTCTACCGGCAGTTTTGACTCATCTAAGGTAGCACAAAGAGGGTTAACACGCCTGCTGCAAAGAATGTATGCCATGCGGATCATAGAACTGTATTTTATGTGGATAGCTCAGTGGGTTACTGCTTTTGTCATAGAGGTCCTTTTGGTACTTGCAGTTCATAAGTTGCATTTGTAATATAGCACAGTGAGATATGAACTGCCATCAAAGAGCTGCATGCCGTCTGCATGATACAGGTTAGAAGGTTATGTTTTTCCCAATCTTTCATTATCCTAATGTTGCTAAAAATGGTTTGTTTGAGTAGAAATAAAGCCAAACCTAACCCCTGTGTTATGTCTTGTACCCTGAGTTTGTGATTCTTCAGACCAAGAACTCTTAAAAAGCCTATCAATATGGATGACATTTGAATCTAACACTTTGTACTCACCTTTGTCTTATGTAATATTTTTTATACACTGATATACACATGTATGATTCATTGTCTCTTTATTTGTGTGTGATATAAAGTGCACCGACACCCTACAGTGGTATGAAAGGCGCTATAAAACAAATGAAATACATGTGAGAGAGGGGCTATGGAGAGGTGAAGGGCAAAGTTGGATAGTGATATTGAGTGAATCTGTAGTGTTGTATCTTAGGCCTATTCAGAGTTTAGTAGTAGTTTAGTTTTATTCTAGATATTGTCATGCTTTGTGTTTATTACAGTTGTAATGTAATGTTTATATTCTTTTTGAAAATGCAGTTTTTTTGTAGGTGGGAATTCCATGTTTTTTTACAGGTTTACTGATTGGAAGTCCTCCCATGGACCTGTAGTTTCTGCATTTATTTTTTTAGAAGAAACTCATTTTGTGTCTAGTAAATCAATATTAGTATTTCTAATTTTCTTTGATTTTTGGGATTTGTGGAAAGTTTATTTATTTCCATTTGTCGGGTTTTTAACGGTTCCTTATAGCTCTGGATTACTGTGATGGATTTACCTTGGACTGTTTAATTTTTTATTTTTGGGGGCATTTATGGACTTCATTTTTTCCTATTTGGTGGATTCCCTTTTGACAACATGGATGTGGACTGAGGTCTACAGCTAAAGAACTTTAATATTAATTTATTTGTGTGTGGGAAAGGTTATATTTTATTATGTTTGTGTATTTGCTGCAATAATGTGTTATTATCGATTTCTAGTGTTGGAGTTATGCAATATGATTATTGATGTGCTGATTTTTAATTATTAAACATTATTTTTATATATCAGTCTTCTTTTTTGTTATTTGTATGTTTTATTTGACTGATGTATACAAATAATATGCTTAAAATGTATTTAAAAATCTTTAAGTTATGGTAGTGTGGACCTTTGTGAAGGTTTCTTGGTTAGTGTGTAGTTAGCAAGGTGTTTTATAATAGGATTTTGGCTATTGATTATAAGTAACTTTACACTATAGCTTGTCCACTTGTTTGTTTACTTATTTTAGGTTTAAATTGGGTTACTGATAGCTCAGTTCTTGGTAGCTTAGGGCCCGATTTCGAGTCTTGTGGTTATTGACTGCCAGACACACGGTGGCTCAGAGATGGCGGTCCTGTGTCCGCCCTATTCCAAGGCGGCTTTTAGAGCTTTGAGTTGGCATCTATGTCTGGAGTGGTACAGTCTGCCAACCCAAGTGTCTTCAAAGTAGCCCATTAGGGGACTTAGTTTGCATTTAATTTGTTAGTAAAATGGGCTTTCTATACATAAATTGTAGTGGTTAGCTACCTCGGTTAAAGGGATTTAGGCTAGTCCAATGCATTTTTTTAATTTTCAAACTGGCTGTAAGTTGAATGCTCTTCACTTAGTGCAGATTGCTAGAGATGGCTCCAAATGCTTTGATTAAAGTGACAATAACAGCGATGAATGGCTGTGTATGAGTACAATTTAAGTATTGTTTTTATCATGGCTTGCTCAAAGTTAATTATTATTTTATGTGGGGACTAATTTGTTTTAATTTTAATGTGGTTTAGTAGTTCATAGTAACGGCTACTTTGTTTATTACGGTAGGAAGGCATATATGAGGGGTAAATTAGTGTTTTCATATTCATCATGTATGGAGTATATCTAAGTGAATGGTTTAAGGGACATTTTGAATGTCTGTCCATCATTCATGCTTGACATTTGCTTAGTCCTAATAAATTATCTGCTGTAGCAAATATTAAAATGTGTTTAACATTATTTTGGTTGTCATCTAGGACAGTGGTTCCCAACGTGTGTTCAGGGGACCACTAGGGGTCCACAAAGCATCATCAGGGAGTCCATGACTACTTGGAAAATGAAATAATATTGACAGATTAATAAAGTGTATATAAATAACGAAGCTAACTGTACAATTGAAAGATTTGAAACCTACTGTAAATGTGAAGGAATTTGAAATTGAATGGTATATTAAATTTGTATCCTTAGATTGATTTGTGGGAGCGTTGCAGGGACATCAAACAGAATATAGTATGGATGATGCGTGGCCTCTGTTGAATTTAGAAAAGCTCCAACATTTCTATTAAAATTAAAATTGTGATTTATTTTTTATATATGTGTTTGCAAATTAAATAAAATGTGGCATCATTTGTGTATTTGTTTGATTAATGTTTTTTGTCTACATTTCTTTTGCAGTGGGGGGAGATTCCAATAATGATACAGTGGCGGTCCCCAGGTACTAGTAATCCTTAAGGTGGGGGTCATCAGAAGACAAAAGGTTGAGAACCAATGATCTAAGATGAAAGGTTCATCATTTTATGTGTTGGTTGTGTTCAAGTATTTGGATGGTTTCATATCTTCTAAAGGCAGCAGGAGTACCACTGGTAGCTTTTTAATTTGTGCTAGTAAGCGTTTTAAAGTGGGTATAGCTGGTAGCTGTCATGTGATGTGTTCAGGTACTTTAGGGAGTATATCGTTTAGAAATGTAGTAGTGGGTTCTTGGGAACTAGTGGTTGCCTCTTTAAATTTTGAAGTACGTCTTACTTCCATTTCGCTGACATTTGGAGGTGGTTGAGTTCTCTTACATTAATCACAACATAATATTTCGCAGTAGCCCTCAAATAACATTTATTAGAGTAGTATTTTATAAATTTCCATTAACATTCTTGGTGCTTGTGCTTTCTTGGCAGTAAGTGCAGCCCAATGGCAGAGTAATTGCCTGCCTTGCTGTGAGGTGATATATCTTGCTATTTTCTGTTATTTCGCCTGAAAATACTTTAATAATATAGTTAAATAAATTGTAATAAATTTCATTTCACTTCACTTTGCAAATGTACATAAAATGATACAACAATTGTTTTGCATTATATACTCACATGAGTTGTTGATTATAATTGCAGTTTTTTTCAGTTTTCTGTTGAAGTTCTCATGTGGATCAAGTGGTTTATTTTCTGTTGAGGGAAAGACATTTTATTAATGTTATTTTAAATGTTTATTAGTCAGTAGTTTGTAGGGGTTGACGACTTTTAGTGTTAGTTTTTACACTTAAGGTTTAGCTGATATTTTGATTTAGTTTGATTGTACTTACATTTTATGTGTCTTTTTTCACGTGTTTGATTATTGAATTTTATTGGTTGATCTGAATGATATATGGTGGTGACGCTCGATGCTATGGGGCTCCATTTATGGATCAGTTCATACTAAATAGAATGTGGAGGGTCTTGCGATCCCGGATCACAGGTTTCCCACTGGAGACAGAGAGTCTCTCTCCGCCAACACTTATAATCTCCGACTACAGGGGTGAACACCTCAATTCTAAGCTATACAGAGCCAGCATGACTCTTGTCCCCTGTAGAGATACTAAGATTTGTAAAGCATGGGAGTGTGACCTGGGAAACCCAATACTAGACTCCAGTGGGAATACTGTTGCACACAAACACTGAAGGTATCCCTCAATAACAGGCATAAACTAATTCATTTAAAATTTCTATGAAGGGCGTATTTGACATGTGCACAACTGCACGAATCGACCCACTCCGCTCGCACACGTGCCCCAAATGCCATGCACACCAGGCAGATTTTGCGCATATGACCTGGAACTACGATAAGATTGGTTGATTCTGGGTGGAAATATTCACAACAATAACACAGATGGTGCACCACACCATTGAGCCCAACCCAGGGGTGGGATTGCTGGGCTATGTCAAGTCAACATAACATACTTTATTTGCATGATTAATTAAAACCATTGCAACAGTTTACTTAATAAAGCACAAATAAATAGGCTAAACATTGAGATATCCGAATTTACAAAAGCTTTGTTACGCATATAAAGTCGAAGAGAGGTTGATTAAAATTTCAAAATTACATCACAAGGGTATTATGGTTCCGAGTCCCTAGCTGGAAAGAGATAAGATGCAATTTCTGGGTGCAAGGATCGCAGATCTGAACAGAATAAAGTGCAAGTTCTGTGTGCAAAGATCGCAGATAGAAGGATTTCCAGTACAGTTAAAACCCAAAGATTGTGGTAGCATTTTAGTCAATAGCTTGGTCGGATCATCTGTTGCAAAATATTGTTAGGGACCTCATCCGCCCAAGGTCGCTTTTGAGGTCGTTCAATTTGGAGAATCCGAAGTGGACGTGATTCAAGTGTGAGTGCGGCAGTGGCGGGCTTTTAGGAGCCATCCAGTGCAGTGCGCGATCGGCTCATCTGTTGCATTTTTTATGGTGGCCGCATCCATCCGGAATCGCCTTTAGGATTATTTGTTAGAGTCGTTATACAGCCATTTGTTGATTAGTTTGTCTCTGTATTCTTGTTCCACAACAGTTAGGAATTTTACCAAATGGCAGCTCAGTTGGACATCCTCGCCGTAGAAGCTTGCTAACACTGCTTGTCTGAAGGTCCGTATATTTTTCCTATTGAAAAGTGGTCTAAATAGCGCTTGGTGCTCCTAAAATAGTTCCTTACAGATAGTTAGGAGCTGCAGGATATCCTCCTTCCGATCCCCGCAGAGACGACATGCTGCTGGATTCGGTGGGTGTAACCACGTTGGCAGGTGATAGGCAGATGGTAATATACCTAGGCGGAATTTCAGGAACTTCTCGTTGTGGTTTTGGAGAAGCCAGTATGGAGGCATGTTTGAGGCAAGGCTTTGATATAGGACTGAATGGTGAACCAGCTGGTGGCTCGCTCTGACAAGGTTGCTTGATCTTGTACGAGGGACTCTCTTTTGACAGTGTTGTTATCTAGTTTTTTAAACCTTGCATAACTCCCCGATGTCTCCCAGAGGTGTTGTAGGCCTAATTGATCGAGTGAGTTTATCAGGTAGCGTCTAGCTGGGCATGCCTCCTTAGCTTGCAGTTCTTTCCATAAGTAGGCGTTTGCTTTTTCTGGTTCCCCCTTTCTAATTTTATACCAGTTCTTAATATATGCTCCTTTACAGGCCAGCTCTTGTCTCTGTATCCCGAACTCGAGTCTCAGTTGTACAGGGATGTGTATCTTGGCATCGCATAAATCATTTGTAACGCTCTTGCAGTGGTGCCATCCATTGTTTCAGCATCTCTCCCTCTCATGGCTTCACTTCCGTAGGTGATGGATGGTATGAGTTTCGCCTGGATCACCCCAGTCAGCGAGGAGAAGTTTGAGCCAGAGATCTTATTTTTTAAGTTTCTTAGTGCCGCGGCTGTCATTATCCCCATTTTTTTAATGGGTTCGCCTTGAGCGGTAAAGTTCCCTTTATTATCGATGATGACTCGCATGTATTTATACTCTTGTGCGGCTTCCAGCGTACGCGTTGCCAGATGCCAGTGGTAGAATTACTTTGTTTTTGTGGGTATTCACGCTCATGACTTTTGTTTTTTTTCTTTATTAATGCTGAGTTTGTTATCTTTTAAATATCGGGATGTAATGTCTAGCAAGCGCTGTAGGCCAATGCTGGGCTATATTCGCGAGATCCCGAAACCTGTGCACAGATTCATCGCAATTTTACTATTGGTGGCCAAACGGGAGATAGCCATCCACTGGGGAAGTAGACACACATCTACACAGAAAGTTTGGCTAAATAGTATACTCCACTGTAACACAAACTGCAAGTTATATGCTATACTACTGCCTGTTACATCCAGGCCACGCGACATATGGCAGCCGCTGCAACAATATCTTCTAGAGAAGACCACTAATTCCAATTCCCAACCACGGGACAGGAATGATTCAACGGGGGAGCGAGGGGTCGCACAATGGTGCGCACACAGGGTGCGGACGCTAATGTGGAGGGATAGAACATGACGGATAAGATCCACACGCCTGTTCAATAAACACATGTATCACAGCAATGTCTGTTTGTAGGAATGACCTTTTGTGACAGAAATTTATAATTATGGTGTAATAATGTGCATGTGACATTTAGCACCGAGCACTGCAACTTGAAGTTTGTGCCTTTTTGTTTTGTTGGGGGGAAAATAATAAATAAAGTTTAATATAAAGGTTGTACGGCGATGTACTTTTTCTGTAGTACCTAAAGTTTGGTAGATAAATAAAAATAGACTTTGGTTAGTTATTTGTATTTTTATGAATTTTTAAATAAGTTACTTTCCACTATTTTAAGATAAATGTTATTACGTTGGCAATCCAGGAAGAGTGTTGTTGTCTTGCACCTTAAGTGTTTTTTGGTGTATTAAGTGTTGACAGTTTCTGCTCCTTTGATCTTATTTTTAATTGATGTCCTATTTTTATTAGTTAGTTTGCTGTACAGGTGTTTTTATTGGTTAGTGTTCATTGAGTTTTTGATGTATTTTTGACGTTTAATTGTATTTATTAATGGACAGTTTTATTTTACATGTCTTATGGAAAGTGTTTTTTGTTTGTTAATTATTTGCATTTTTGAAATGTATTTTAATTTTTCTGGGTTTAAAGTTTATTATATTGTTATAAAACTTCAATAATGCTCTTAGAAAATGTATTGATTTATGTAGGGTTTGTTTTATTTGTTGTTTAAAGTAAAATAGTTATTTTATTTTAAAATATTTAGATTCATTTTTTGTGATATTAGTATAGTCGATATTGTCTGTTTTGGTATTTTTGACTTTTTATATATTTATAGGTAACAATATTTGTCTTTACGATATTTGTGGTTTTAATATTAATAGAAAAATATATTTTTAATGGCGATATTTTGTTCATCAATATTTGTGTATACATAACAGCCACCACTTTAAGTACACGTTTTATATCTTCCATTACATCCTGCATTGAATTCAGGGGTGTTATGAAGCCTTCTCAACATAGAACGGAAAAGAGGCGAACCGAGGAGGGAGGGAAAGGGGGAGAAGAGGGGGAGGGAGCCGGCCTCCTCAACTGTGCACTGTCAAACCATCTTTGTCGACTGCCATCCATTTGATACATTTCTCTTTTAGATCTGTTCGACCACCCCTGGGTCAGAGGGAGGGGGATCACTTTGATCCCGTGCTTTCACTTGAAGGTAGATCTGCAGCTGCTTTCAGATGTTCATGGAGCATGCCTGTACGGGCATAAGTTCCCAGTAGGCAGATAGCAGCCCATGGCAGGACACCACATCTCTGAGCCTATCTGCAGTTCACGGTACCTGGCGGTGGCCCCAACACATCGCAATTCGACGTTTAGCAAGTAACAAGAGCATGGGCACTCGCTTCCTACTGCCCGCAGGCACAAACCTCACATAACCAAGCAGCGCTGTCAAGGGGGAGCGCACTATATGAAACTCTAGCATCTCATACATAGCATTAAAAATGGTTCCACAGTAATGACTAATGTCAGGGCATTCCCAGGCCAGTTGCAGAAGGACACTTCCTGGCCCTAGCATCGCCATCATCGCTCAAGCTGACTTTGTGTAACCATTCTGGCGTTTTGTATAGCCTATATAAGAACTTAAAATGAATTATACACAGCCTGTAGTTGAGGGACAGCTCTTGTGCATTTGTGCAGCAGACCGCCCATTGGTCCTCTGATACAGGGGTGGGCGGACAACTCCGTTCTGCCTACGGAATGAGCGGAATTTTGCCTGTTCGCGTTCCGCGACGTAGGCGGAGCAGTCAAATCTCCGCACACTCGCGGCGGAGCGGAGTTGGCCTCCCACTCATCTCCCGCTCGCACTATTAAAATGTTAAAAAAGAACAATTTAAAACACCGTACCTTATTGGCGGCATCCCTGGGCTTCCCTCTTCCTCCATCGCGACTTCTTGAAAGCTGCGCATGCGCGGGCACCCGCGCATGCACAGTTTTCAAGAAGAAGGCGCAATGGAGCAAGAGGGAAGCCCAGGGATGCCGCCAATAAGGTAAGGTGTTTTAAATTGTTCTTTTTTAACGTTTTAATAGTTTAATAGTACGGGCTGGCGGCGCGGAGCTATGTGGAGTGTGTGGAGATTGGTTCTGTCTCCGTGGCACTCTGCGTAGCCCCACCACACCCACTACGCCCACCCCTACTCTGATATAGGTATGCCTAACTCAATTAATCAATCAATCATGCCATTTGTATAGCGCACTACTCACCCGGGAGGGTCTCAAGGCGCTTGGGGGGAGGGGTATGCTACTGCTCGAAGAGCCAGGTCTTGAGTTGTTTCCTGAAGGCGAGATGGTCCTGGGTCAGCCGAAGGTGGATGGGGAGGGAGTTCCAAGTCTTGGCAGCCAGGTAAGAGAAGGATCTTCCTCCGGCGGTGGCTCTTCGGATGCGTGGTACGGCTGCGAGGGCGAGGCTGGTGGACCGTAGCTGGCGGGTGGGAGTGTAGAAGGTCAGGCGGTCGTTGAGGTACTTGGGGCCCAGGTCGTGGAGAGACTTGTGTGCGTGGGTGAGGAGCCGGAACGTGATCCTCTTGTCGACGGGGAGCCAGTGCAGGTTCCTCAGGTGGCTGGAGATGTGGCTGCGTCGGGGGACATCCAGGATGAGTCGGGCGGAGGCGTTCTGGATGCGCTGGAGTTTTTTCTGTAGCTTGGCTGTGGTTCCGGCGTAGAGGGCGTTTCCGTAGTCCAGTCGGCTGGTGACGAGTGCCTGGGTGACAATCTTCCTGGTCTCGGTCGGGATCCAGCGGAAGATCTTGCGAAGCATACGCAGGGTGTTGAAGCACGATGAGGAGACGGCGTTGACTTGTCTGGTCATCAAGAGGGAGGGGTCCAGGATGAAGCCCAGGTTGCGTGCGTGGTCGGTTGACTTGGGTGCGGTGCCCAGGGCTGGGGGCCCACCAGGAGTCGTCCCAGGCGGAGGGCGAAGATCCCAGGATGAGGACTTCCGTCTTGTCCGAGTTCAGTTTCAGGCGGCTGTCCTTCATCCACTCGGCGACGTCTTTCATCCCTTCGTGTAGGCAGGTTCTGGCGGTGTCGGGGTCTCTGGTGAGGGAGAGGATCAGCTGGGTGTCGTCGGCGTAAGAGATGATGTTGAGGTTGTGCTGGCGTGCGATGGCTGCGAGAGGTTTCATGTAGATGTTGAAGAGGGTGGGGCTGAGTGAAGATCCTTGCGGGACGCCGCAGATGACTTCGGTGGCCTCGGAGCGAAACGGGGGGAGGCGGACTCTTTGTGTTCTACCGGCGAGGAACGAGATGATCCACTCCAGAGCCTTCTCTTGGATACCGATGTTGCTGAGGCGCTGGACTAGGGTGCGTTGGCAGACCGTGTCGAACGCAGCAGAGAGGTCCAGGAGGATGAGGGCCACTGTTTCCCCCTTGTCGAGCAGGGTCCGGATGTCGTCGGTGGCTGCAATGAGGGCGGTCTCGGTGCTGTGGTTGGCTCTGAAGCCGGACTGCGAGGGGTCGAGGGATCCGTTTGTCTCGAGGAAGGCGGTCAGCTGTCTGTTGTGATCTTCTCGATGACTTTAGCAGGAAAAGGGAGGAGCGAGATGGGGCGTAAGTTTTTGAGATCGGTGGGGTCCGCTGTAGGTTTCTTCAGGAGGGTGCTGATCTCGGCGTGCTTCCAGCTCTCCGGGAAGGTGGTGGTGTTGAAGGAGGCGTTGATGATGTTCCGTAGTTGGGGTGCGATGGTGGAGTCGGCCTTGTTGAAGACGTGGTGTGGGCAGGTGTCGGTCGGTGATCCGGAGTGGATGGTGTTCATCGTGCGGGCTGTGTCTTCGGTGGTCACCGTGGTCCAGGTGCGAAGGGTGGCGGTGGGGGGCGTTGGTTCGACGGTTGGGTGCGTGGGTGGGGCGCCGAAGCTGTTGTGGATGTCGGCGATCTTGCGGTGGAAGAACGAGGCGAGGGAGTCGCAGAGGTCTTGTGACGGAGTGATGTCGTTGGTGCCGGTGCTGGGGTTGGAGAACTCCTTGACGATAGTGAAGAGCTCTTTGCTGTCGTGGGCGTTGTTGTCCAGTCGTTCCTTCAGGGATTTCTTCTTGGTGGTGCGGATGAGCTGGTGGTGCTTGCGGGTAGCGTGTTTGAGGGCGGTCATGTTGTCGGTGGTCCGGCGGAGGAGCCAGGCTTTCTCGATCATCAGGATTCAAGCAAGCCGGGCCGAAGAGGCTGAAATGCCAGAAACCGGTCCCCGGTAGCTTGTCTCCTTTCTGGTGAAGAATTGGCTTGGTAGTTTGGTCTGCCCTGTTCCCATGATGCACTGGGCCAGGGACAGACTAATTTGCATATAGCCAGGTTCTGAGCTGGGATGGGGCAGTGAGATAAATAACGGTGATGGATCAAGCCCTGATCTTTGGACTGGGTAAGAGTGGTCTGCTTAATTCAGACACTCTGTTCATCACCACCCCATTTTCTGAATTGTTTTTGGCCACTATAGGTGTGGCAGGGTATACTCAGACATGAGTCCCTTTCTCACTGCTCCATCAGGATTCAAGCAAGCCGGGCCGAAGAGGCTGAAATGCCAGAAACCGGTCCCCGGTAGCTTGTCTCCTTTCTGGTGAAGAATTGGCTTGGTAGTTTGGTCTGCCCTGTTCCCATGATGCACTGGGCCAGGGACAGACTAATTTGCATATAGCCAGGTTCTGAGCTGGGATGGGGCAGTGAGATAAATAACGGTGATGGATCAAGCCCTGATCTTTGGACTGGGTAAGAGTGGTCTGCTTAATTCAGACACTCTGTTCATCACCACCCCATTTTCTGAATTGTTTTTGGCCACTATAGGTGTGGCAGGGTATACTCAGACATGAGTCCCTTTCTCACTGCTCCATCAGGATTCAAGCAAGCCGGGCCGAAGAGGCTGAAATGCCAGAAACCGGTCCCCGGTAGCTTGTCTCCTTTCTGGTGAAGAATTGGCTTGGTAGTTTGGTCTGCCCTGTTCCCATGATGCACTGGACCAGGGACAGACTAATTTGCATATAGCCAGGTTCTGAGCTGGGATGGGGCAGTGAGATAAATAACGGTGATGGATCAAGCCCTGATCTTTGGACTGGGTAAGAGTGGTCTGCTTAATTCAGACACTCTGTTCATCACCACCCCATTTTCTGAATTGTTTTTGGCCACTATAGGTGTGGCAGGGTATACTCAGACATGAGTCCCTTTCTCACTGCTCCATTAGGATTCAAGCAAGCCGGGCCGAAGAGGCTGAAATGCCAGAAACCGGTCCCCGGTAGCTTGTCTCCTTTCTGGTGAAGAATTGGCTTGGTAGTTTGGTCTGCCCTGTTCCCATGATGCACTGGGCCAGGGACAGACTAATTTGCATATAGCCAGGTTCTGAGCTGGGATGGGGCAGTGAGATAAATAACGGTGATGGATCAAGCCCTGATCTTTGGACTGGGTAAGAGTGGTCTGCTTAATTCAGACACTCTGTTCATCACCACCCCATTTTCTGAATTGTTTTTGGCCACTATAGGTGTGGCAGGGTATACTCAGACATGAGTCCCTTTCTCACTGCTCCATCAGGATTCAAGCAAGCCGGGCCGAAGAGGCTGAAATGCCAGAAACCGGTCCCCGGTAGCTTGTCTCCTTTCTGGTGAAGAATTGGCTTGGTAGTTTGGTCTGCCCTGTTCCCATGATGCACTGGGCCAGGGACAGACTAATTTGCATATAGCCAGGTTCTGAGCTGGGATGGGGCAGTGAGATAAATAACGGTGATGGATCAAGCCCTGATCTTTGGACTGGGTAAGAGTGGTCTGCTTAATTCAGACACTCTGTTCATCACCACCCCATTTTCTGAATTGTTTTTGGCCACTATAGGTGTGGCAGGGTATACTCAGACATGAGTCCCTTTCTCACTGCTCCATCAGGATTCAAGCAAGCCGGGCCGAAGAGGCTGAAATGCCAGAAACCGGTCCCCGGTAGCTTGTCTCCTTTCTGGTGAAGAATTGGCTTGGTAGTTTGGTCTGCCCTGTTCCCATGATGCACTGGGCCAGGGACAGACTAATTTGCATATAGCCAGGTTCTGAGCTGGGATGGGGCAGTGAGATAAATAACGGTGATGGATCAAGCCCTGATCTTTGGACTGGGTAAGAGTGGTCTGCTTAATTCAGACACTCTGTTCATCACCACCCCATTTTCTGAATTGTTTTGGGCCACTATAGGTGTGGCAGGGTATACTCAGACATGAGTCCCTTTCTCACTGCTCCATCAGGATTCAAGCAAGCCGGGCCGAAGAGGCTGAAATGCCAGAAACCGGTCCCCGGTAGCTTGTCTCCTTTCTGGTGAAGAATTGGCTTGGTAGTTTGGTCTGCCCTGTTCCCATGATGCACTGGGCCAGGGACAGACTAATTTGCATATAGCCAGGTTCTGAGCTGGGATGGGGCAGTGAGATAAATAACGGTGATGGATCAAGCCCTGATCTTTGGACTGGGTAAGAGTGGTCTGCTTAATTCAGACACTCTGTTCATCACCACCCCATTTTCTGAATTGTTTTTGGCCACTATAGGTGTGGCAGGGTATACTCAGACATGAGTCCCTTTCTCACTGCTCCATCAGGATTCAAGCAAGCCGGGCCGAAGAGGCTGAAATGCCAGAAACCGGTCCCCGGTAGCTTGTCTCCTTTCTGGTGAAGAATTGGCTTGGTAGTTTGGTCTGCCCTGTTCCCATGATGCACTGGGCCAGGGACAGACTAATTTGCATATAGCCAGGTTCTGAGCTGGGATGGGGCAGTGAGATAAATAACGGTGATGGATCAAGCCCTGATCTTTGGACTGGGTAAGAGTGGTCTGCTTAATTCAGACACTCTGTTCATCACCACCCCATTTTCTGAATTGTTTTTGGCCACTATAGGTGTGGCAGGGTATACTCAGACATGAGTCCCTTTCTCACTGCTCCATCAGGATTCAAGCAAGCCGGGCCGAAGAGGCTGAAATGCCAGAAACCGGTCCCCGGTAGCTTGTCTCCTTTCTGGTGAAGAATTGGCTTGGTAGTTTGGTCTGCCCTGTTCCCATGATGCACTGGGCCAGGGACAGACTAATTTGCATATAGCCAGGTTCTGAGCTGGGATGGGGCAGTGAGATAAATAACGGTGATGGATCAAGCCCTGATCTTTGGACTGGGTAAGAGTGGTCTGCTTAATTCAGACACTCTGTTCATCACCACCCCATTTTCTGAATTGTTTTTGGCCACTATAGGTGTGGCAGGGTATACTCAGACATGAGTCCCTTTCTCACTGCTCCATCAGGATTCAAGCAAGCCGGGCCGAAGAGGCTGAAATGCCAGAAACCGGTCCCCGGTAGCTTGTCTCCTTTCTGGTGAAGAATTGGCTTGGTAGTTTGGTCTGCCCTGTTCCCATGATGCACTGGGCCAGGGACAGACTAATTTGCATATAGCCAGGTTCTGAGCTGGGATGGGGCAGTGAGATAAATAACGGTGATGGATCAAGCCCTGATCTTTGGACTGGGTAAGAGTGGTCTGCTTAATTCAGACACTCTGTTCATCACCACCCCATTTTCTGAATTGTTTTGGGCCACTATAGGTGTGGCAGGGTATACTCAGACATGAGTCCCTTTCTCACTGCTCCATCAGGATTCAAGCAAGCCGGGCCGAAGAGGCTGAAATGCCAGAAACCGGTCCCCGGTAGCTTGTCTCCTTTCTGGTGAAGAATTGGCTTGGTAGTTTGGTCTGCCCTGTTCCCATGATGCACTGGGCCAGGGACAGACTAATTTGCATATAGCCAGGTTCTGAGCTGGGATGGGGCAGTGAGATAAATAACGGTGATGGATCAAGCCCTGATCTTTGGACTGGGTAAGAGTGGTCTGCTTAATTCAGACACTCTGTTCATCACCACCCCATTTTCTGAATTGTTTTTGGCCACTATAGGTGTGGCAGGGTATACTCAGACATGAGTCCCTTTCTCACTGCTCCATCAGGATTCAAGCAAGCCGGGCCGAAGAGGCTGAAATGCCAGAAACCGGTCCCCGGTAGCTTGTCTCCTTTCTGGTGAAGAATTGGCTTGGTAGTTTGGTCTGCCCTGTTCCCATGATGCACTGGGCCAGGGACAGACTAATTTGCATATAGCCAGGTTCTGAGCTGGGATGGGGCAGTGAGATAAATAACGGTGATGGATCAAGCCCTGATCTTTGGACTGGGTAAGAGTGGTCTGCTTAATTCAGACACTCTGTTCATCACCACCCCATTTTCTGAATTGTTTTTGGCCACTATAGGTGTGGCAGGGTATACTCAGACATGAGTCCCTTTCTCACTGCTCCATCAGGATTCAAGCAAGCCGGGCCGAAGAGGCTGAAATGCCAGAAACCGGTCCCCGGTAGCTTGTCTCCTTTCTGGTGAAGAATTGGCTTGGTAGTTTGGTCTGCCCTGTTCCCATGATGCACTGGGCCAGGGACAGACTAATTTGCATATAGCCAGGTTCTGAGCTGGGATGGGGCAGTGAGATAAATAACGGTGATGGATCAAGCCCTGATCTTTGGACTGGGTAAGAGTGGTCTGCTTAATTCAGACACTCTGTTCATCACCACCCCATTTTCTGAATTGTTTTTGGCCACTATAGGTGTGGCGGGGTATACTCAGACATGAGTCCCTTTCTCACTGCTCCATCAGGATTCAAGCAAGCCGGGCCGAAGAGGCTGAAATGCCAGAAACCGGTCCCCGGTAGCTTGTCTCCTTTCTGGTGAAGAATTGGCTTGGTAGTTTGGTCTGCCCTGTTCCCATGATGCACTGGGCCAGGGACAGACTAATTTGCATATAGCCAGGTTCTGAGCTGGGATGGGGCAGTGAGATAAATAACGGTGATGGATCAAGCCCTGATCTTTGGACTGGGTAAGAGTGGTCTGCTTAATTCAGACACTCTGTTCATCACCACCCCATTTTCTGAATTGTTTTTGGCCACTATAGGTGTGGCAGGGTATACTCAGACATGAGTCCCTTTCTCACTGCTCCATCAGGATTCAAGCAAGCCGGGCCGAAGAGGCTGAAATGCCAGAAACCGGTCCCCGGTAGCTTGTCTCCTTTCTGGTGAAGAATTGGCTTGGTAGTTTGGTCTGCCCTGTTCCCATGATGCACTGGGCCAGGGACAGACTAATTTGCATATAGCCAGGTTCTGAGCTGGGATGGGGCAGTGAGATAAATAACGGTGATGGATCAAGCCCTGATCTTTGGACTGGGTAAGAGTGGTCTGCTTAATTCAGACACTCTGTTCATCACCACCCCATTTTCTGAATTGTTTTTGGCCACTATAGGTGTGGCAGGGTATACTCAGACATGAGTCCCTTTCTCACTGCTCCATCAGGATTCAAGCAAGCCGGGCCGAAGAGGCTGAAATGCCAGAAACCGGTCCCCGGTAGCTTGTCTCCTTTCTGGTGAAGAATTGGCTTGGTAGTTTGGTCTGCCCTGTTCCCATGATGCACTGGGCCGGGGACAGACTAATTTGCATATAGCCAGGTTCTGAGCTGGGATGGGGCAGTGAGATAAATAACGGTGATGGATCAAGCCCTGATCTTTGGACTGGGTAAGAGTGGTCTGCTTAATTCAGACACTCTGTTCATCACCACCCCATTTTCTGAATTGTTTTTGGCCACTATAGGTGTGGCAGGGTATACTCAGACATGAGTCCCTTTCTCACTGCTCCATCAGGATTCAAGCAAGCCGGGCCGAAGAGGCTGAAATGCCAGAAACCGGTCCCGGTAGCTTGTCTCCTTTCTGGTGAAGAATTGGCTTGGTAGTTTGGTCTGCCCTGTTCCCATGATGCACTGGGCCAGGGACAGACTAATTTGCATATAGCCAGGTTCTGAGCTGGGATGGGGCAGTGAGATAAATAACGGTGATGGATCAAGCCCTGATCTTTGGACTGGGTAAGAGTGGTCTGCTTAATTCAGACACTCTGTTCATCACCACCCCATTTTCTGAATTGTTTCTCGAGGGTGCGGCAGGTCTTCTTGGAGTCCTTGAGGTCGTCCGTGAACCAGGATGCCTTCTTGCTTCTGGGTCTGCTGGGAGGGTTCTTTAGTGGCGCGAGGTCGTCGGCGCAGGCGGTCAGCCACTGTGTGAAGTTGCGGGCTGCTTCGTTGGGGTCCATTGTGTTGGCGGGTGGGCTCTGGCTGAGGGAGGTGGTGAGCTGGTCTGCGGTGATCTTGCTCCAATTCCTGTGAGGTACCTGTTGCGGGTGGTGGTGGGTCGTGGAACTTTTGTAGCTGAAGTGGACGCAGCTGTGGTCGGTCCAGTGGAGTCCGGTGGCGTGGCTGAAGGTGATGTACTTGCTGGAAGAGAAGACGGGATCAAGCGTGTGGCCGGCGTAGTGGGTGGGGGTGTTGACCAGTTGCTTGAGTCCGAGGTTGGCGAGGTTTTCCAGCAGGGCGGTGGTGTTGCGGTCCTTGTTGTTCTCCAGGTGGAAGTTGAGGTCCCCGAGAAGGATGTAGTCAGTGGAGGGGAGGGCGTGCGGGCTGATGAAGTCTGTGATGTCTTCGCTGAATTGTGTGCGTGGTCCCGGGGGTCTGTAGACGAGGGTGCCTCTGAGGGTCGTCTTAGGGTCGGTGTGAATCTGGAAGTGGAGATGTTCGGCTGCGGCGAAGGAGTCGTTGGTGTCGGTCGTGATGCGGATGGTGTTCCTGTGGACGATGGCGATGCCACCTCCGGTCTGGTTGATGCGGTCCCTCCTGATGATCTTGTACCCGTCCGGGATGGCGATGGCGATGTCGGGTGCAGAGGAGGCGTTCATCCAGGTTTCCGTGAGGAAGGCGACGTCCGGTGATGTAGCGTCGAGGAGGTTCCAGAGTTCCACGGCGTGTCTGTGGACGGAGCGGGTGTTGATCAGGATGCACTTGAGGTGGTTGCTGCTGGTGTTTGTCTTGGCGGGTGCGGGGCAGGTTCGGAGGCAGGTGAACTTGCAGGTGCAGCAGGTGAAGGGTCCGTGGGTGCGTCTCGGGGTGGCTCGGCAGCAGGCGTGGGTCCGGCCGGCATTGAGTGCGTTGAGAGTGGCGGCGTCGTAGGTCAGTCGGGTCGTCTTGCCTCGGCGGGGAGAGCCAGGGGTCCTGGCGCTGGGCGCGGGCCAGGCGCGGACGGGCGCAGGCGGGCTTACCTTTGGCGCGCCTTCGGCGCACAATCGGCGCTCCCGCTGCGCGCGTCCGCTGCGCAGTCGCTCTGGGGGCGTCATAAGTAAGGAGCCAGGAGGGAGGAGCAGCTGGGTGGTGGGAGCGGGGCGGCGAATGGAATCACAGGGGGGCGGGGCCGCAGGGAGGCAGCGGCGGGAAATTCCAAGAAGCAGCGGGCAGCGGGAAAATTCCCAGGAGCAGCGGGAAATTCCCAGGAGCAGCGGGAAATTCCCAGGAGCAGCGGGCAGCGAGCGAAGGAATCTGCAGGCAGGAGGCGGCAAAGGCAGGCAGGAGCGGCAGCAGTGAGTGGGGCGACCAAGCCCTGTGGAGGGCTGAGCGGTCACACTCTGTGGTCCCCTTAAGTAAGGAGCCGGGAGGGAGGAGCAGCTGGGTGGCGGGAGCGGGGCGGCGAATGGAATCACAGGGGGGCGGGGCCGCTTATTCCCACCGTGCCCTGGGAACGCATATCGGTGCAGTTTGTTGCATGCCTGTAAATAACCGCTTAATCAGTTTGCGGGGTGAGGGATTAGTCAGGAAGTTCTACAGCATCTGGAACGTAGGCGGCGCTGCCTGGAAGGAAGTGAAACTACTGCACAATGCAGGTCGGAGCTGATAGTAAGTCATTCTGTCAGGCACTCCTAACTCCTCCCCTGCCAGCGCTATGCAGAACGGCATTGTAGGGTTTCTGAGCAGCGGCTCATAGGGGGGTACAGTTCCACCAGCCCCCCCCCTGTGTCTTAGCCCATGCCATGCCCACACCGTGCAGCCGACCATGTCCTCCTCAGACTGCGGTCTGTGCTGTGGTCTGTTAAGGACTGAATTCAACGGTATTGGGGCCGCTTGGTCGTACTCTGGCGCTGTATGTGCCATAAATAGCATTGGATATATCCAGTGGAAACCAAATTAAGCTTGAGCACAGTTATAGTTAAGGTTCATTTCTGGGGCGCCCAATCCACCCTGCTCAAAGGGTAAGGTTAAGGTTTCCCAAAAGATCCTGGGGTGTATTCCGGCCCAGGCAAGGGATTCCAAGTACGATTGCAATCTACGTCTGAAGCCGCTGCTATGAGGAAGCAGAAGATTAATGAATACCTAGAGGATTTTGGGGAGGATGACCATTTTGGCTATTGCTATTTGCCCAGCCAGGGACAGCGGCAATCCCTCCCACGGCTTTACCCGGCTCGCCACCCACTCCATGAGACTTCTGTAATTGAAGCGCCAAAGTTCCTCGAAATAGAAAACTCAACCTGATTCCCAGGTATTTTACTGGGGCCTCCGCCCAGCAGAGTGGATACTCTGATTGGAATCGTTCTGTAACTGCTGTTAGTGGGAAGATTACCGATTTCCCCAAATGTATGTGTATGCCTGAGAGTCCTCTGAACCGCGTAATCTCCCTGATCAAGGGATCTAAATTTTCCACCAGGCGTTTGACATACAGAGTCACCACATCCGCATATAAAGGGGACAAAACGCCACTGACCAGGGAACGGAGGAGGGTCACAGGAGCACCGCAGCATTCCCGCGCTGCTTGTCAGCAAAGTTACCGCCGGCCGACGCATCTTTGGGACATCGCGGCATGGCGGACTCCATTACCCAGCAGCGCCCAAGCGACCGGAAGTCGCGCACACCCTGTACCGCCCCCGGAGGTGCTCTAAAGACCAGCTAGAGCAGCGGGGGACAAAAAGCCACTGACCAGGGAACGGAGGAGGGTTACAGGAGCACCGCAGCATTCCCGCGCTGCTTGTCAGCAAAGTTACCGCCGGACGCCGCATCTTTGGGACATCGCGGCACGGCGGACTCCATTACCCAGCAGCGCCCAAGCGACCGGAAGTCGCGCAAGCCCTGTACCGCCCCCGGAGGTGCTCTAAAGACCAGCTAGAGCCCCGGGGGAGCGGGGGACAAAACGCCACTGACCAGGGAACGGAGGAGGGTCACAGGAGCACCACAGCATTCCCGCGCTGCTTGTCAGCAAAGTTACCGCCGGCCGCCGCATCTTTGGGACATCGCGGCACGGCTGACTCCATTACCCAGCAGCGCCCAAGCAACCGGAAGTCGCGCACGCCCTGTACCGCCCCCGGAGGTGCTCTAAAGACCAGCTAGAGCCCCCGCGTCGCGGGCTGAGCCCGGGCAGAGGGCGGGCCATCTGTGGCCATCAGGGGCCAGAGGAGGCCGGGACGGGGCACCCCCCTTTACAATGGCTGACCCGGATTGGGAGTAAATTAAAGACATAAGGTACTGTCATCCATTGTTACTCCCCAGTTTATTACAGGCCCGGGTAGAGCTGTAACTCAGCTGAACGTTTTCCTGGTGGTTTGATTCCGACCCAGTTGTAACTGATAGAACCCATCTCGTCATGACCCGTGAGGAGGGGGAGACCAGAAATACTTCCTCCCAGAGTCACACCCTTAAGGGGACAATGGACTATTTCATCAAAAGGGTAACTCTCCCTATTTCTAGTGAACTAGAGAGAATAGAACGATCCCCCGCGATGGATCGTCCCCCTAGCATATGTTCTCTTGTACAGTCTCCTGATGCACAATCAGATTTATCGCTACTGGACGAACTAAATCAATTATGCAAATCCACGTACGTTACTGTGGAATCAGGTAATGTGCAAATCAATGCCCCTATTTGCACTATAGTAGCCATTACTCCCCAGCCCTGCAGACAACTCCAACTAACTGAAAACTCCCAGGGTACCCCCCCTTCTAGTACTACCAGAGTCAAATTTTAAACCTACAGGGCCACCACAGGTCTCCTCTATCAAAAGGAAGAAAGATGGGGTTAAACAAATGGGGAGCCATGCTAAGCAACACAAACTAAACCCAAATTCTCCACTGCCCAACACTCCCAGCACTGTCAGCACTGCCAGTATAGCACCTGCTCAGGCTTCTCTATTGGCCCTGATCGAAAAAATGTTGGAAACATTAATATCACCCCTGATAGAAAAAATAATCAGCTTAGGGGATAGGCTCACGGGTGTCGAGGAAGCGATTAAGGCTAACTCGCCACTCACAAAAACCCTGGCAGGACCTTCCCAGTCACAGCGCCCAGCCCCTACGGAAATGCCAAAATCCGTTATACAAAGCAAGACTACTCATAATCAATTAGTCAACTCACAAAAGACAGCTCTGAACCCCTCGAAAGAAGGCACAATAGCACAGAGCTTTTACTCCAGAGCAGGGCCGAACAAAGCACCTAGGTTACATAAGGGGCTACCAGCAAACAGCGAGAATATGCGATACAAAACCAATCTCCTACATTTGCCACCGGAGGCCGTTCCATTTGTGTGCGTCCTCGCAGGAGTACCAGAACTGACCAAGGGGAACAATGAAAGACAACAGGACCTAAGAAATGAAGTCTTGTTCTGGCTAACCAAAAATAGACCTCTGCCAACTAATATCGATGGTACTATACTATCTGTCAGAAGGGTGGGCTGGCTAGGACCTTTACCAAAAGACGTTGCAGGGGATTTGATACTTGTAAAATTTAGGAGCAAATATGTAGTCCCACATCTCCAATCATGGCAGCCACAAATAGGAGATGGTCCCATATCCACCTGGAGCATAAGTGATTTTTACCCCAGAACATTATATGTCCCGTCCCCATGTTAAAAAGCACTATACAATTACATGAAGGGTTGAAGTGGATTTGTTTCGAGTGGCCGCTTAACCCCTTCTTTTAATCAATTTGAACCACCCCTGGGTCAAACTTTAATGAATTAATATGTATGGATAGAGACACTATTTTAAAGAAAAGTAATGATCTAATCCATTTTTATTTGGTAACAATTCTTTATCGCACTGCTTCACTTACTGTTTTTATGGAATTACATTTTTATTGAATTTTTGTTATTTTATAGTGTATGTAATATTACATGTTACGCTTTTATGGTTATATTTTTAACCGAATAAAGTACTTTGTTGATGACAAGTATCACCCGGGGAACAAATGCCAAACAGCAGTGTACGTGGTGCTGCCTTAACCGGGCCATCAGGGGCTCCATAGCGAATGCAAATAAAAGGAGGGACAATGGGCACCCCTGTCTTGTGCCTCGGGAAAAGGGTAAAGAAGGGGATATCGCTCCATTAACCCAGAGCCTCGCCGTGGGACTAGAGTAAAACAGAGCAATCAGTTTGTTGAATTTGGAGCTAAAGCCTAGACAGGAAAGAAGCGCAAATAGATATGACCATTTGAATGAGTCAAATGCATTCGTGGCATCCAGAAAAATCATGGCGGCTTGTAGCGAGGGGTCAATTTCCTGCATCAGTGCAAAAAAGGTGTGTAGGTTGTAAGACGTAGCTCTACCAGGTACAAATCCACACTGGTCAGGACGCATTATAAAGGGTAGCATCGGAAGAAGTCTCGATGCAATGACTTTAGCCAGGATTTTGTTGTCCAGATTAAACTGTTGTTTTTGCATTTGTCACCCCGAGTGGGATGGGTATGCTCAGACGTGAGTCCCATGCTCTCCACACCACTGGAGTCAAGCTATCCTGCCTGAAGACGGCTGATAGCCAGAAACCGGTCCTAGGATGCTTGATTCCGGTCCAGGAAAGACATGGCTTGGCAGTTCGGGCTGGACTGTTCCCATGATGCACAGGGTCAAGGCTGATTTGCATATGGCCATGTCTGAACTGGGGTGGTGTGGAGTGCAAAAAAACGATGGATTTAGGCCCAGATCTCTGTACTGGGGTGCATGTATGACATTGTTCTGCATTCTGTCCATCAACTGTTGTTTTTGCATTTGTCACCCCGAGTGGGATGGGTATGCTCAGACGTGAGTCCCATGCTCTCCACACCACTGGAGTCAAGCTATCCTGGCTGAAGGGCTGATAGCCAGAAACTGGTCCTAGGATGCTTGATTCCGGTCCAGGAAAGACATGACTTGGCAGTTCGGGCTGGACTGTTCCCATGAGGCACAGGGTCAAGGCTGATTTGCATATGGCCATGTCTGAACTGGGGTGGTGTGGAGTGCAAAAAAACAATGGATTTAGGCCCAGATCTCTATACTGGGGTGAATGTATGACATTGTTCTGCATTCTGTCCATCAACTGTTGTTTTTGCATTTGTCACCCCGAGTGGGATGGGTATGCTCAGACGTGAGTCCCATGCTCTCCACACCACTGGAGTTAAGCTATCCTGGCTGAAGACGGCTGATAGCCAGAAACCGGTCCTAGGATGCTTGATTCCGGTCCCGGAAAGACATGGCTTGGCAGTTTGGGCTGGACTGTCCCATGAGGCACAGGGTCAAGGCTGATTTGCATATGGCCATGTCTGAACTGGGGTGGTGTGGAGTGCAAAAAAACGATGGATTTAGGCCCAGATCTCTGTACTGGGGTGAATGTATGACATTGTTCTGCATTCTGTCCATCAACTGTTGTTTTTGCATTTGTCACCCCGAGTGGGATGGGTATGCTCAGACGTGAGTCCCATGCTCTCCACACCACTGGAGTCAAGCTATCCTGGCTGAAGACGGCTGATAGCCAGAAACCGGTCCTAGGATGCTTGATTCCGGTCCAGGAAAGACATGGCTTGGCAGTTCGGGCTGGACTGTTCCCATGAGGCACAGGGTCAAGGCTGATTTGCATATGGCCATGTCTGAACTGGGGTGGTGTGGAGTGCAAAAAAACGATGGATTTAGGCCCAGATCTCTGTACTGGGGTGAATGTATGACATTGTTCTGCATTCTGTCCATCAACTGTTGTTTTTGCATTTGTCACCCCGAGTGGGATGGGTATGCTCAGACGTGAGTCCCATGCTCTCCACACCACTGGAGTCAAGTTATCGTGGCTGAAGACGGCTGATAGCCAGAAACCGGTCCTAGGATGCTTGATTCCGGTCCAGGAAAGACATGGCTTGGCAGTTCGGGCTGGACTGTTCCCATGAGGCACAGGGTCAAGGCTGATTTGCATATGGCCATGTCTGAACTGGGGTGGTGTGGAGTGCAAAAAAACGATGGATTTAGGCCCAGATCTCTTTACTGGGGTGAATGTATGACATTGTTCTGCAGTCTGTCCATCAACTGTTGTTTTTGCATTAATAATAGACACCGGCCTATAGGAATCACATTTCAATGGATCGTTGTCAGGTTTTAGGATTGTGATGAGCACTTCTCGAAGCGATGGGGGAAGTACTCACTTTTCCAGCGATTCCTCATGCATATTTATAACATGCAGAACTAACAGTGGTGCGCATTCTTTATAGAATATGGCGGCAGGTTTATGATGGAGTGAATGTCCAGAATTTGAGCGTAATAAGCATTTAGCACAATGTTGTAATGTTTAGTTGGGCTTTTTTTAAAAATGCGATGCTCATTAATATTAACCCTTGTTTAGAGTTATTGGGCCACAAATGACAAAAACAACTAATATCCACAACATAGTTAATTGTACAACAACTGATATTATACTGAAAAGTTGTAAAATGTCTTTTAATGTCTTTTAACATACATACGTCACATGGCATAACCATAAACTGAAACACAAATCTGGATGTGGTAGTGCAACATACCTTTCTGTTTTGTAGCTATAGGTGGTATCCAGTGGTGTATCACCAACAAGAGACAGATGATATCATGGCTGGGTATGGTTATGGAAAATGTTTGAACTAAATTTAAGGTACATTTTTTGGACGCATGTTCTTTGATTTTAGGTTAGACGTGTCCTCTGTAGACTTGTAAAAAAAGTATGTTTTCCACAGCAGACAAGCCACTGGGCAGTCCAACAGTGATATACGTCTCCCCAATAGCTGTCTTTTGCTTAGGCAAGCCCACAGAGAAGGCATAAAGGGCCAGATGTAGGTGGCCAAATACCGGTCGGTAACGGCCGATTTCGGCCGTTACCGACCGGTATTTGGAGTTTGAGATGTAGGGGGCCTAAATATTACCGATTCGGTAAATTTACAGATTCTGTAAAATACAGATTCGGTAAATTTACCGAATCGGTAAATCTAGATGTAGGTGGCACTGAAAACAGTGCCACAGGCCCTTAAGAATAATATTTCGTGGTAAATAACAAATTCCAGTGTACATGCACATCTGTGCATGTACACCTGTGCCATGTGGCACACATACATGCCCTAAGGCATGTATGTGTGTCACATGGCACACAAGCCAGAATCAGTGGAGCAACAGGGTGTCAAAGTGACACCCTGTCCCCCTTGACAATTCGGTAATTTTACCGAATCGGTATTTACCGATTCGGTAATTGCCATTGATACCTATAGGCCTCAAGGCCCATAGTAATCAAAGGCAATTACCGAATCGGTAAATACCGAATCTTAACGATTCGGTAAATGTTACAGAATATTTACCTACATGGCATTTACCGATTTGTAAATACCGAATCAGTAAAATTAGGTATTTACGAATCGGTAAATGCCATTTACCTACATCTGGCCCGTAGTTCATATATTCATAATTCACGTAAAATTGAAAAAAGCTGACGGAGTCCAGAGAATTCAAAAGCCAGCATGAAGGCCAAAGGTTATTGATAAGAAATAATGAATATAACTTCATCATATGATGATATCAAGAGGAAGTTGAATTTGATTCCATTTAATCAGGAATCCTAATGAATACAATGGTCTAAATTGTCTTTTATTATATTCAGATACAAAAGAATTACTGGTGAACACCAATAAGCTAATCAGATTGAAAGGCCTACCAGCACCTCCAGTGATCCATGTGGAAAGTCTCTAAACACCGCCACCCAGAAAAGGCTTAGAATTCCTGAAATTTGAGGAAAGTAAAATATGACTAAAATTCACATTCAACATGTTTAACATATGATAGCCATGGGTTCAGATGATGCACGTAAGAATAAAATAGGAAAAAGAATGTAAGAGTTTTTCTTTGTGCATATTCTGAGGAGGTAAAGCACTATCTGATTAATAGAAATCACAATTGAGGCTAGTCATCACATCAATACAGTTAACCAACGTGAAGCAGATTAAGCCCCACAAGGAAGACAGAGAGAAGGTTAAATTTCAAAGTATAAAGTTTTATTAAAGGATAAAATGTTTACAAATTAAACATCATCACATTTGTGTCAATCAGTAATCAATACATGAATGCATTAATTATGAAGTTCAAATCAATCAAATTCATATAATGAGTAATAAGCAAGAGGTCGGCCAGAACTTTCCCCAGAAGCTTGGGTTCGAAATTCAACAATGAAAAGGGACGGTAAGAGCCTGGGTCTTCTAGGGGGCGACCGGGTTTAAGAAAAATCGCAATTTGTAGCGTGCCACAAGTCAAGTGGCAAAATGCACTGTTTCCAGGGCTTTGCGCAGTTGTCCTGTCGAAAAATGTATCCGTTCTAGGAGAGCATATTCATGCAACATTATATTTGACCTAAATTAATACGGGCTCTATTATGGTTTGTTCACTCCGTACATGTTTAGTGGACTCCTTTAAATGTGTCATTGCATGGATACTAAACTGATGCATATCTGTTCCTCACTATGTAATCATTGAACTAAATCTATATTATTTCTAATTGTCCAAATCTGTACAGCACACACCTATAGGAATAGCCACTGCTCATCCTTTAAATGTTGAGCAACATGTATAGTACATTTTCTTTTCTTCTGAAGAACGACCCATGAGTAGGTAGCAGGAAAACCGGACTAAACAACATGAGACCCAATGTCTGCGTTGCTTCAAAGAAATCTGCCCTAAATCCAAGAAAGCTGACCTGCGGCCTGAAGAGTAGACAGTGGTCAAAAGACCTTAATATCATATCGGAGATCTGAACAGGCAGCAGTGATGAAGGTCACAGAAACAGACATGCCTGAAGAAATGACAGTAAAAGTGTCTGCTAGCCACAGTACCTGCTGAAGTGGCAGTATCTTAGACCATCCTGATGCCCTATCAGCACAGTAGTAGGCCTCACCACTTGCCTTTGCTGTGTGCCTGGCACACCTGCATTCCTTCCACCTTCCAAATAATTTTAGAAACCCTGTAAACTAAAACTGTACCTTCAGTCAACAATGTGTCAGGAGCATTTTTCAGAACTTGCAATTGTTTGAAGCCTAGGAACTAATCTACAAAAATATGTTTGTTATAATATCAGGTTTGTCCAATATGTTTAAATTGCACAATTTGTCACCTCTTTTTCCTCATATAAGGGCTATGAGGTTAGCTTCAACCCCATTTCTGGAAATGCTTGTCCTACCCCATTGCTGGGAGTGTTAGCTCCCACAAAGTTTGGGTCCAGTTGCACCCCTGGTAGCAGGATACCTTTGGTGTGATTAATTGTACAAGATAATAAGCAGGCTCTCTTGGACTGGTCACAAGTGACAGAAGGCTAAGATACAGAGGAGAGGAATCAGTAGAAGGCATGTTAAAATAGTGAGGAGGAGCAGACATGGGGGAAACACCGGGAGCTTGGACCAACACCGCTAAGCTCAAAGGGAAGGATGCAGATGGTGACATCTATGGACAACCTGGAAAAAGGACCCCAAAGTAACGGCCTACCCCTTAGGCACCCACTGCCTGGTAATCATCTGACCAGAAAAGAAGCATGGTATGTTGAGACAACACCCCATGATGTTAGTTTGACACCCCCTGACTGCCTCCACAGCCCAGGGAAGCTGATATGATTCGGGGACTGTCTGCCCCCTTTTTACTTATCTCCAGGTGCTCCTGAAATACCAGTGTCACCAGCAGGGCTGCCAATGGATGCCCTCTGCCACAGTTGAGATTTATTCACAATATTGTATCAACAAGGGGGAAACATGACCGGCTGTCCTGCGGTAATACCGATGTGGGAGGGGTAGGTGACTAGACGCCCTCTGCCAGCAACTAACAGGTTCCGTACACCCAGTTCTGGCCCCACCAGGTCAGCGTGAGAGCTTTCCGACCCTGGGACCACGGTTCTGGGGAGGGACTGGACGAAGGATTGTCCCTACGACACACACCAGGTCGTATACTTGATTCCTCTGATTACTGAGGGATCTATAGCAATTATATGAGCTTCTTTTTGGTCCTGATGAATTGCCTGAGTGGCAAGAAACATGTTGACCACACGTTCACTAAGGGTTGAATGAGGCCCGATTACTTTAATTGTCTCGCCTCAATACCCCTTATCGTTCCTTTTAATAAAGCAGTGAGCCATACCATTAAAAATTTTTGCCCCATGGACTCTACTGACTTTTTTTAGACCACACCCACGCTCACTATTGCACTTTTTTAGGCCCCTCACACTCACACACCCTTTGGCTAAGGAATAAAAGAACCCCGCCAAAGTGCAGCATCCGTTGCTGCCCGACAGGCATTGCACCGCCAGTCTGTCGCAGGGGCAGGATACCGATGATGACGCTGGACGATCGCCGGGTGGGGTGACAATAGTCGTCCAACCGGTGACCTGTGTGAGGCATCCCCAAATTCCGTAAAGGGTTCACAACATTCACTTTTTCTGTTGAACTCAATGAGAGAGAGGTTTACGTTAGTCATTTAGTTGACTCTTTCCGGGGAACTCTGTAGATTCTTTGTTGTTGGTATTTATTCACAATATACCACAGGTATTTTCAACAATTGTTCCGCCTGTTGTGTGGATTCTGCACATACACAGAACTATGAACAGGAAAACAGGACCTCAGTGAATAGGTGGTGTACCAACCTACCACATCCGTACCCAAAATCCCTTACCGACTAGCTACAGTGTCTCATTCATTCTCCCTCTACAGCGAAGCTACCAATGATTAGATAACCTAGAACACGTAACCCTAGCTTGGGAATCGCAGGAGCCAGACACTCTTTCGCTCAGCCACTCATACTTGTCCACAACGCGAGTAATCAGAGACGCAGTATAGTTTAAAATGTTTATTTCAACTAACTCGCTCTATGGTGCAGTACACGGGCCAATAATAGTAGCAGAATGCATAAACACAGTATAGTCAGCATTGTTACAATTCCATAGAACACAAATGTGGAAGTCATGTCATAGAAAACAATGGAAAAGGATGGAACGACCTAACCACCTTCCCCGAGACAAGAAGTAATTTATTATAATGCAGAAGACCTCTAGGCTTTGTCAGCAGACCCCTATACCTCACAGCCTAGATGCAATGTTCACATCGCAGGACAAACACGTGTCTTCTCTCTGGAAAGATGTCTCTCTGTGTGTCTGAAATCAGCTTGTGTTTGCAATATTAAAGTACACGATTTTCAGAGGTGCAGCTGTGTGAAGCCTGTTATGTCTAGGTGCGAGGGACTGATCAGAATAGAAGAACAGGGGCATTGTTGTTTAACCTTGAACATCATGTGCAGACTAAACCTCAGAGCACAGCAAAGAACAAGCAAAGCAGACAGTTTCTCATGTGTAAAAGGCGCACAAATAAGCATTGCGAAATAGATGCTCGCAGTGTCGTGCACAAAAACAGGTTCATGGCAGCGAAGCTCATGCCAATTTAGCAATTGTCGACAATGGACCTATAAGCCTTACTACACCCTCCCCCGGATATGGCCATCGTATGTAGATCATACAAGAAAGCAAAGTTCAAAAGGTCTGAGCAGATATAAAATCGGCGTGTGCATTACATTTGGAAAAAGCAAAAACGAAAGTTTGTGTAAAAAACAAAACAATTCCTGGCAGTTGTCAAAAGACGAGAGTGAGAAGAGGGAGTAATAGCAGAAAAACGTTGAAAGCAAGGCATCAAGAAGACCAACCGATGTCTACTGGCAAAATGTACCTGATTAAAAGTGAGATGCTAACCAATTCAGTAGGTCGAAGGAACATGAATGTTCTTCATAGTCTGGGGCTTCCATTAACATTGATGGATAACTTGCGTGGTATTCAATGTAGCTCTGCAGCAGGAGATTCTGTGAAGCCTCACAGATATGCCATTGTGCCAAAATGCTAAGTGCAGCAGCACGCGCCATTAAGCCAATCCCATTGAAATCCTGCTCATGAGCCTCTAATGGGCCCATTATCTGGTCAAAATACGGAACTGGATATGCAGTGTTGGTGAGACATAACTCCAAAACCACAGTGAAATCACAGCGGCGGCACGAAAATACAGGTTGCACGCAAGTAAAGTACGCAAAACTAAATGATAATCCATTGGACACACTGAGCGTCGCAAGAGGCAGTGTACCGAAGCATTCATGCACCCGGTCACGGAGCAGTTGCAGCTGGCTTGGCCTGCGCAGTACCACAAGAGGAGCAGCCATTGCGAAGCAGGCACAACAGAAGCAAGACACCTGCTGCCAATGCCAATAGTAACGGTAAACCGCCAAAGATGCTTTGAAAAGATAGAATGAATGAATTCAGGTATCACACCAAATATAGTCTGAAATGAAGTCACGTGGCCAGAACACACGTTAAAAAAAATTAGCCAGGCTTTGATTATGCGATGCATTAAGAATACGATGAATCAACTCCCCAAAATGTTGTGGGAGGTTTGTGTTTAAAAGTGTTTGAATCTCAGAAGCCGCACTCACCACCTGGAGCTTGAAGGTTTCACATGCAGAAGTCAATGCAACTTCTTGTTGCGTTAGAAGCGCCTTTAATCTGCTCAGCTTGTTAAAATCTGCCTTCAAAGTAGGAATTGAGCGCCACAGTGGACTATCCAGCGGCCCATGCGGGGGTGGGAAATGCACATTTTTGCAGCAAATACGTGCTGGGAAACTGTTACAATGTAAGGAATGAAAGCTTGCAAGCCACAGCATTTTTGGTTATTTAAAATAAGATAGCTACCATTAGTAAGCAGAGTGAACGTGAGAATTATGGTTGGCATTGGTTTACCTTTTAAAACACACGCAAGATTCGGAGCTGAAAGGTTACAGGCTCCTTGCAACTATATATTTTTACAGACTAGGGAATGTCCTACAGTGGAATCACAATCCTCCCCTGTCAGGTAAACCTCAGTGTTGTCTCTTAAACATCGATAAGTGAAAGGAAGAAACCACAGTTCCTGTAAAAATGCACCTCTAAGAGGTTCAAAACGGCCCACAGGGTAATGTTTCATACAGGATGTAAATTGAAACAATGAAAACTGTAAATTTATAACCGCATGGATTAACCAAACTGCAGAATCCGATTCCGCTACAGAAAATGGTAAAGGGTCTATTTTTTCACTGTGCAATAGAGCATAAGTGGCATCTTTCCTGGAAATAAATTGCTGTTTGTCAAATTAAACGGGACAGATAAAGCGCTGGCATTCAAAAAATCCCATGGCTCTTTCCCCATTTTCAACGTGTGCAAAGTCCAAGCAAATTGCATTACTGAGCGCAATTGATTTTGACCATGATATAACAGTGAAACATCATCTTGTACAATGTCAATAACAGAGGAAACAATATTATCTAATGTATAAATGCGGGAATACAGTGTATTAATGCTATTGTCAACAACAGCTAAAACTTTTTCCAAGTTTTCCTGGTCTATCTCCCGTAAACGTGATGCTGCTTCAATTTGTGATAGTTTCCAAATGTCATTGTAAGCAGCATATATACATCTCTTTGTTCCAAGAGCTCTTGGTCCCAGGAAAAAAGTCGGCCAAATTAATATTATTTGATAGTAAGGATAAATGTTGTTTAACAGATGACAATGTTGAGTGCTGTAACCATTGTTGACACAGTTTACCGACAGAGTAGGTCGTAACTGTATGGAATCAGAAAATCTAGGCCGGGTCTGGACGGGAAGATGTATAACCTAAACTAAAGTTAAGAAAACGGAGTTGGCAAGCATTTGAATTATTAGGCCAGATTAACCAACCCAGGGGGTCCATTGCAGAAGCATTAAATGAATTATTTTTCAATAAACTCTGTAAATCTTCAATGGTATAATTTGTGTGTAAGCGCCAGTTGTTATAATCTGCTAAGTTTGGAATTGCTAGGTCATTCATTTGTTTAGTAGTCGCCAAACCAAAACATGTTGTTTAGTAAATGGTATTATTCAAAAATAGCATTGGAGTGAGAATGAGGCGTGCATGATGAAGGGCCTCAGAACCCGGCACCTGCCATTCTTTAGAGCCCCAAATTGCTTTTAGATCAATGGCTTCCTTCTAATGGTCATAACCCTTAATGGCTAGATTATGGGGAAAGGAAGAAGCATATATTAATTTTTTATGTGTCAACATGAGTTTCTGAAAGGAGGGGCTACTCATTTTGAAATAGAAAGATTCAGGATTGGATGGGCTATATTCTGTAAAGTAGGTAAACTTTACTGGTGTGGGGCAATGCTCCAACTGAGTGTAATTTGCAACAGGGCGTAATGCACTAGTCTTGTGTTTGAAGTGAAGAATTCATATACAAGTCTTCAGCATCAAAAGCAGCAGAATATTTTGAATCTGAAAACTTGAATCGCATGCACATCCCAATCATCTGCATGAATGTCTTGTGTAACCACATCACCGAGACTCTAAACACGTATGGTACGTTAATCATGCTCTGTAGGACCATGAATTTGGAAACCCACTTTATCCCAAACAATACCACCTGAAACAGGGAATGCTGAAATGTTAACAAGAGTCTGGTCATGCTTCATGATGTGTGAAGATGAATATGGGGCCAGAATTCCATCGATAAAGTTTGCATCAAAATGTTCAGGCAAGTAGTGACCATTGATGAGTTGAAAAAAAACTGTTAGAAACCCAATGGACATAAAAAGGAAAATTAAAAACAGAGCCAACCAATAAAAGGGAGGAACCAAATAAGTCTTTTTAAACCAAGATAAAAAAATTGACAGTTTTGTCGGGTCACTTGAGAATGTGGAGGATGCATCAAACGAATATCTGCCAAGGCAAATCATGGGCAGAGCCACTTGTGGGATATGTGTATTCAGCATCCGTCATATCATTTGTTACAGGAGAAACGGTAGAAGGCTTAATATCAGTGACCATCTCGATGACAGTGTGATTTGGCAAATTAGAAGATATTATAGTTTCTTTAGTTCTTTAAATTGTGGAACAGGAAACAGCAGGTGTCACACTACTCAGAATTGGCCAGATGTTGTAACTTGACATTGTCCACTGAGGTGTATCTGTTGTCTTTATGACCTGGTAAAGTAGGTAAAATGACTGTTCGAGTACCCTTCAGGCCAAGCACTGGAACCAGTGCAGGATAAGAGGGACCAAATTCTTTTTTGTTCTCCACCTTTTCTCGGACCAGATCTCCAACTTTTAGATACTTATTACAACAAGGAGCTTTAGGGGATACTAGGAACAGGTCGTCCCCCTCTCTAAATATTCACCACAACACAGGACCTGTTCCTTAAGGTGCTACACTTGTGCCTGGTCGAACCCTCCAATATTCCTTACAGGATTGGGCAATAGCCTGTCTTTCAGGCTGTTTATTTTTCTAGACCAGGTTCACCACTTTTAAGGTATTCATTAAAAATTCAGAAATCAGAGAGTGCACTGTTTTTCCCTCTGTAAGTCTCAACCCACCCTGCTGACAGGCTAGAGTGAAGTGGAAAGCAGAATAGAAGGATAGAACACAAAAAAAGGTGTAGAAAAGAGTGGTGACACCTCACGGGAGTAACACCATTGAGGCTCTGCAGGAAGGTACTCGCCTGCCGCCTAGGTTCTCATCATTAGCGTACACCACTCGAACAGAAATTGTGAAGTGTAAAGGAAAAGAGATAGTGATGAGGGTGCTAGGGCAACAGTAACTGCCCGTGCACCAAGATTTGTGCACTGCCGGACTGGACCCAACTAGGTGTGGGGGGTGACACCGATGATGTCACACCGCTACCGTGAAAATTAAAAATGAGATATACCTCGCTGGCCTTCTCAACTTTATTCTTGGCTGCGAGGTTACTCGTAGTTAAAACGCCGACATGTTTCGTTGCCAATTAGAATTACTTACGGCAACTTCTTCAGGGCTTTGGTCTGTCGTTACGCCCTGCACCCGTTCACTGGTGTTCCTTTTTACATACTGTGGAAGGTATACCTATACCTCCTTTCAGGTTATGTCTATGTCCCTTGATCTGGATATTTTTACTGCGAGCTGCTCCCGTCAGTCTCGCATGTTGAGCTGGAACCGGGCGTTGTCTCGGCAAAATATCCAGATCAAGGGACATAGACATAACCTGAAAGGAGGTATAGGTATGCCTTCCACAGTATGTAAAAAGGAACACCAGTGAACGGGTGCAGGGCGTAACGACAGACCAAAGCCCTGAAGAAGTTGCCGTAAGTAATTCTAATTGGCAACGAAACATGTCGGCGTTTTAACTACGAGTAACCTCGCAGCCAAGAATAAAGTTGAGAAGGCCAGCGAGGTATATCTCATTTTTAATTTTCACGGTAGCGGTGTGACATCATCGGTGTCACCCCCCACACCAAGTTAGGTCCAGTCCTGCAGTGCACAAATCTTGGTGCACGGGCAGTTACTGTTGCCCTAGCACCCTCACCACTATCTCTTTTCCTTTACACTTCACAATTTCTGTTCGAGTGGTGTACGCCAATGATGAGAACCTAGGCGGCAGGCGAGTACCTTCCTGCAGGGCCTCCATGGTGTTACTCCCGTGAGGTGTCACCACTCTTTTCTACACCTTTTTTTGTGTTCTATCCTTCTATTCTGCTTTCCACTTCACTCTAGCCTGTCAGCAGGGTGGGTTGAGACTTATAGAGGGAAAAACAGTGTACTCTCTGATTTCTGAATTTTTAATGAATACCTTAAAAGTGGTGAACCTGGTCTAGAAAAATAAACAGCCTGAAAGACAGGCTATTGCCCAATCCTGTAAGGAATATAGGAGGGTTCGACCAGGCACAAGTGTAGCACCTTAAGGAACAGGTCCTGTGTTGTGGTGAACTCCAACTTGTAGAGCAAGCCGACCACTGGATTCTGTAGCGCTGCGTCTGTTGCTGAAGACAAATGCTCAGTAGCAAGGCTGGCACGGGTCTCTTGTTGATTCTGTAACATAGCAGAGTGATTATCTACGTCAAAGGTTGCAGCAACAGCCACAGCGTCTAGCCCATCAAGGTCTGGAACAAACATTTTAATGCCAAAGAGCATTTTGTATGGGGTCCGCCCAGCCAGAGGACTTCTAGGGAGATTATTAAGTGCACGTTGGACACCATACAAATGGGCTAACCAGCTCCTGCCAGTACCTAAGACTCTAGCTGTCAAGGATTGCTTTAAGTCACGGTTCATTTGCTCCACAAATGAGTTGCCATCAGGCCTATATGGAGACGAAAATTGCACCAGCACCCCCATAGACAGCATAGCATCCTTGTACGCCTTAGAGGCGAACGCTGGACCTTGGTCAGAATGAAAGGTGCCACAGGTAATAAACTCTACAAAGACACGCAAATCCCTGATGACAGTTCGAGAGTCAGCAGTGCGTTGTGGCCACACCCAGAGAAATCTTGTGCACGAATCCACTGCAACTAAAATATATTTATATGCAGTATCTGAAGAGAGAGACCGCCGTGATCAAGGTACACACAAGCAAAAGGCCGATTAGCAATGCTAAGCGGTCTTTGTGGAGGAGGTGTAACCACAGCTTTTTTTTTTGTTTTAATAAAGTCCTCATTTGGCTGTTTTTCACCCTTCTTCTAACTTAACCAACCCTGGGTTTCATGCCTCATATAAACTGGACAAGTGGGGGGGAGGGAGGGGAGACAAACACAGTGTGAAGCCTTCCATAGAGGCACCCTTGTATTCCTTCTGGAAGACCTGGTCCTCCGCTCTACCGCCTACCAACCCCCAGGTCCTCCTGCTTACACAGGAAGGACTAAAAGCCAGCCGAAAGCAGTTGAAAGGCATTAATCATTGGACCATTTTTTAAATTCCCGAACCGTCAACCACACCAAGACAGAAATGGAGTCCAGAATTCATATCTCTTTCTTATCTGATCTGAAGTATCCAGTTTAGCAATGTATTTCATCGATTGGAGCCAGCCACACTCCATTGGTGAGACAGGAGATACCCATAATTTACATATCTCTCTACGAGCCAAAAGTATAGCATAAAATACTAACTTTGCACCGCCCATAGTAACATTACATTGCAGATCTAATCTTCCAAATATTATCAGTTCAGCGCTTACCTTGATCCGCACTTTCAAGATATTAGACAGGCAATTAATCACAGCCCCCCAAAAGGATTGGATCTTCAAACAGCGTACAAACATGTGGAGGTCATCTTCATTTGGACTGCCACACTTAGGACACACCCACCACTCCTCCTGACCCAAATTTCGACAACCTTCGAGGAGACCAATATGCCCTGTGCATGGTAAAGAAATGGTTCCTCCTGAGATACGCAGGTGTGACTATTTTATATAGCATAGACATAGATACTTGCCATTGATCTTCCATCGCAGTCTCCGGCAAGCATCTTCCCCACAGATCTTCAGGTAACGTAAAAGCACCGTCCTCCATCTCAAGTATCAGCCAGTACTAGAGCGCAATTTCTTTTTTGAACACTGAGCTAGACAGAAGCTTTTCCTCCAATTCATTTGAACAACCTATTTCTTCACCCGACGCCCTGTGCCAACTCTGGATCTGAAGATATTTAGATCTTGAAAGGCTCAAACCCAACTCCTGCTCACACGAGGCCCAAGAAAGTAAATGTCCATCCGGAAACAGCTGCTTCCACCTTAAAATATCCGCCTCTTTAAGTGGTCGAGCCAGAAGATACTTAGACCACATTGGAGAACCTGGCGCATCCCAGATCGGGGCTGACCAACTTAAGTACAGAATTTTTAAAGCTCTTCTAACTCGGCACCATGTTTCTGCCATCGATTTTAACACCTTTAATCTGACCTTTTTGAAATACTTCGGATCAGCAAATTTAAACATAAATCCCATTTCATCTCCCGTTTTTTCTCTCAGCATTTCTCTAAACATCCTACCTATCTCGGGGAGTCTAATAGCATCCTTCCATTCATTCTTCAAGAGAAATGCCCAAGAATAAACCACAGATGGCTTGATCTGCTAACAAATGTCACAAGAAAGCACATAATTGCGGGTCTTTTTATATAAACTACGCCACCAGTACCGCTGCTGCAGAATAGAAACAGTAGCAGACACTCCAGCATGTGCCGAGGCCATGCCTTCGTGTGCGGTTTTAATCAAAGTGTGTCTGCGGTCTGCGTTGGGAATCAGCCGATCTACAACATCTGGTATTCTAGCAAAAAGAACTTGTTCAGGAGTTAACTGATACGAATATTTTGCAGGGAAACCCTGCGGTAAATTAAGGCCCACCTTTGTTGCAGCGATAGCTGCCAAAATGTCATTATCAATCTTCGTCATGGATCTAGTAACGGCTGCTACGGAACACGTGGCTACTGCAGATTTGGCTGCTTCATCAACTAAACTATTCCTAACAGTGTGTGCCCCGACACGCTAGTAGCCAAGAGTATGTATAACATGTGTGAGTGGCAAACATTGTTTAAGATCTGCCACTCAAGCCCAAAGCGTTTTATGCTTAATTGTGCTGCCTTTTGAATCTCGATATTCATTTTGAGACCAGAAGATTAAGTTGTCATTGAAAGACCGAACACAGTAATAAGAATGGCAGACAATAAGATTCGAAACGTTTGGATCAGCAAACTCAAGAGCAAGAACTAAGACACGCAGCTCAGCCAATTGTGCAGTACAGTCTCCCAGTGCCTGAGTGTGCACTATGGAAGATTTGAATTCTCCATTCACCATTGTACCTGCAACAATAGCACACAGTGCAGAGTAAGCATGTTTAGAACTCGTAGCTGGTTGAGCCGAACTATCGGTGTAAATAATACGCGCATAGTCTTCCAAAGGAAGTAAAGACAAGGGAGGTGGATGAACATGTTCATACTGCAAGAACTCCTGTGTCTGAAGAAAAGCGTCAAAGATAAAAGTGACATCCAGTGACGTCAAAGAAGTAGCCCATTGTATCCAACAGGGATGTAAAGCTTTTGAGTTTGGCACGCTTGCCTTTGTAACTGCTTCTAAAGCAGGATATGGAGTAACCACCAAAATGTGTTTTCCCTGTGCCAAAGCGCGTTCCTTCAGAACCGCCATTTGGACAGCTGTCAAAACTTTCTCGACAGTTGAAAACCTCATTTCGGCCGAAGTGTACAAATGTGATTTGTATGCGATTGCCACTTTGTCTCCTTCATTGTACGTCAAGTAAGTGAAACCCACTCAGCCTGGTACGATTCGTATCACCAGGTTAGTGTGGTTGTCACGTGTTAGCAAGTATTTAGATTCAAGTAAATCAGATTGTAAAGAAAGTAATATAGCAGAATGTTCCGGTAACCGGCTGGCTTTTGAAAAAGTAGGTTGTATCAAGGCATAAAGTGGCTTGATACGCTGGGCATAATCTGGAATATAAGTACGCCCAAAATTTAAAAATCTCAGCAAAGACTGACGTTTTTTCAGTATGGTTAGAGATTGCAACAGTGCGCATTTCTCCAGGAACTGGGGAGCCAGGCCTCGAACTTCATTGTTGAGCTCGTAGCCCAAGAAGAGCACCGCATAACATGTGATGTGAGACTTGGCAAAATTAAACTTGTAACCGTAATCTGCAAACTGCAGAATTATGCGGTCTACTTGACAGAGATGCGGCCATAATTCGTCGTCTGTGAGATAGATATCATCAACATACGAATATGCGTCTGGGTCTATGTTGTCTAACAAAGAGACAACACGTGCAGCGAAAACTCCGGGGCTGTTTTTGTAGCTGTCACCTCCAGACAAGGACATAGTGCCTCCCACACTATTGTAAGTTCCGCTGCGCTGTCTAGAAGGGTTACTGCCCAAGTCCAATCCAGTAGCCGTGTTCTCACTGTCTGATGTATTTCTCGCTGTTAAAGCAGCAACTTTTTTCTTTTGAAAAGGGGTTCGGAAACATGGCTGCTCTTCCTGTTTCCCTTTGCCGTCAAACTGACGAGTCTGATCACGTCCCCTTGGAACTGGTTGACTCTTGCCTCGATCCTGGCTAACCCCACCACCAGCTTGTGAGCCGGATGTGTCCTGTGAAGAACGAGGAGAACGCTGATCAGGGACTTGAAATCTATCAGGAGTCTTAATTTTCGCGCGGCCGCGCAAGTCATAAGTACGCTCAGAAGATTCACAAGTCGGGGAACTAGCACAAGAAACTTGTTTCTGTTGTTGGTCTTGCCCCTTTTTCTTATTTCTCCAGTTCTTTTTAGAAAAGACTGGGCGTCCATCTGTATCAGATGGAACCTTAGGTTAGTGCCTGTGTTTGCGCTTGATTAAACGGTTTGTTTCCCAAACTATTGCGGCCAATTGTTTTATAAGCCTGTGCAATAATTCTTGGTAATTCACATGGTTTGTCCAGTTCAGAGACAGCCACCAAGCCGTTAGCGACTTGGAAGCTTACAGCATCGTCCTTGACATTGGCAAGAATCAAATCAGCCACCACTTCGAATACTCCCACCAGAAGCAACCCCAGTTCCACGGCCGCTTCAGCGCCATGTTCATCTTGAACGCGCTTTATCCCGGAGGGGAGGACAGTCATGGATGGCGTGCTGAAACTCTTCGAGTATACAGCTGCAAACACCTTTCCCCGGGTTTTACAATCAGCTAACTCTGGAATCAAATCCTTAGGCAAACTAATAGTCAAAATTCAATGTTTCTCTACAGGAGAGGTATTAGGAAAAACAGCCACAAGCTGTCCAAATTTTTAGGCACCCCAATAAGGTAGTTCATCCTTATTTGTCGGACGCTTGCCCATTACCGAATCAACCATAACGGAACTGATAGTCACACCACCAGTCACCGCCGGGTGCGTGACAAACCCTGGTGGAGCTGCCTGAAAAGCACGGGGCACGAACTGTAAAGCAGCTCTATGTACACGAATTAAGGAATCATGCAACGCCCGCAATTCATCGAGATTAACGTGTGTCAACCCATGCGGGTGCGGTGCATACCCAGCCAACACCGGCCATGAGGCTCCTTCAACTGATAAAAGACCTAACCGGGCAGGTGTAAATGAGTGAGTAAGGGTGCCATTAAACCAAATACGGTATTGCCAAGCTGATAGCGGAACCTCCAGGGTCTGATACCGGCATCGCAGTGGCAGTATACTCATGAAACAGATTATTATCTGCTTCAACTGCCGGAAAGGTGACCCAAGAATAAAAGACCTTGAACGGATACTTAGGAGAGGTTTCAACTACACAAATTAGATCGACCCCAGTATCAGGGACCCCATAAGTCCTTAACCCCTTCCATGCTCATGACGAGCTCAACTCGTCATGCAGTACACTGCTCGTGTGCTCATGACGAGCTCAGCTCGTCAAGAACAATGGAAATATGAAGAGTTCAGCACCAGGGGAGAATAGCTTTAGCATTGAAGGTGTTAAGTAGTCCCTGAGCGGGTTACGACTGTGTGCGGCAATCTCATGCCCCATCACAAAAGTAGGATATACAAATTAACGTAGGCAGCACAGCACAGGCTAATAATAGAGAGTAACCTTTTTTATGTAACTTCAAGCTAGAAATAACCTATAAAAACTTCAATATAGCAGGTATTCACGTCACAGCCACCTCCGATGGCAGACATGAGGGTATTGTGGACAAGCACAAGCACTACTCAAGCGTCTTTCGGATAAGAACCAACGTTGGGTGCCATGTTGCGGGGATTCTGCACATACACAGAACTATGCACAGGAAAACAGGACCTCAGTGACTAGGTGGTGTACCAACCTATCACATTCGTACCCAAAATCCCTTACCGACTAGTGTCTCATTCGTTCTCCGTCTTCCGTGAAGCTACCAATGATTAGACAACCCAGAACACGTAACCCTATCTTGGGAATCGCGGTAGCCAGACACTCTTTCGCTCAGCCACTCATACTTGCCCACAATGCAAGTAATCAGAGACGCAGTATAGTTTAAAATGTTTATTTCAACTAACGCGCTCTATGTGCAGTACACGGGCCAATACTAGCAGCAGAATGCATAAACACAATATAGTCAGCATTGTTACAATTCCATAAAACACAAACGGGGAAGTCATGTCATAGAAAACAATGGAAAAGGACGGAACGACCTAACCCCCCTCCCCGTGAAAAGAAATAGTTTATTATAAAACAGAAGACCTCTGGGCTTTGTCAGCAGACCCCCAAAACCTCACGGCCTAGATGCAATGTTCACATCGCAGGACAAACATGTGTCTTCTCTCTGGAAAGGGGTTTCTCCGTGTGTCTGAAAACAGCTTGTGTTTGCAATATTAAAGTACACGATTTCCAGAGGTGCAGCTGTGTGAAGCCTGTTATGTCTAGGTGCGAGGGACAGATCAAAACAGAATAACAAGGGGCATTGTTGTTTAACCTTGAACATCATGTGCAGACTAAACCTCAGAGCACAGCAAAGAACCTGCAAAGCAGACAGTTCTCATGTGTAAAAGGGGCACAAATAAGTATTGCGAAATAATGCTTGCAGTGTCGTGCGCAAAAGCAGGTTTATGGCAGCGAAGCTCATGCTAATTTAGCAATTGTCGACAATGGACCTATAAGCCTTACTACACGCCCTGCCATTAAACGACAGCAAAGCCTCACGGACTCTCAACCTTGAGTGCAGTCTCGGTCAATTGGCTCTAGATGAGATTTCCAAGATACAATCACAGGGCATTTCATACAACTGGTTGGATCTACTTTTACCTCCCTGATTACCTGTGAGCCACAGCTCTGGCAGTGCATGAACGCTTATTGCAATTAATGGTGAAAAGGTGAATACCAAAGAATCAGATTACAATCTGACTGAATTGTCTTCGCAATAATACTAGGTGGACAAGGGCGAAAGATAAAGTCTACTTGCCCCATGGACTAAATACACACTCCAACTTCTTGCCTCTCACAGCAATTCCTATGTCCTGGGCTTTAGGTGATATCAATTCCACAGCCATGTTGTACAAGGACAAGGTGTTCAATTTCTTCCCTATGTGCAGCAGGGTCTCTGATCCGAATAGGAATGGAGTTCCACATCATCAGTGCAAAGGTAGTTCATGGATTCAACAGTACAGTCTTGAAGGAGTGATGGGTGAAGGACAAACTTGACCAGAGCAGGAAATGACCTTTACAACGCAGGCTGAGCCACGCATGCAGTTTCCACACAAGCAGGAAAACGCTTGCCTGAATCAAGCATATGCTTTAACTTTGTATATGCGTGGTTAAGGCAATGAGCAGTCTAGATGTGCGGATCGGTGGGAAGAGGAACAGGAAGGATTGGGAGAGGAAGTTCTGTGACGAGGCCTGGTAAGTGGGGCTAGGGCTGGGTTGGGGGGGTAGTTTTGAGGACTGGGGCAGTTTTAGGGCTCGGGTAGTTTTTAGGGCTGAAAGGCCAACACCGGCCATGAGGCTCCTTCAACTGATAAAGGACCTAACCGGGCAAGTGTAAATGAGTGAGGAACGGTGCCATTAAACCAAATACGGTATTGCCAAGCTGATAGCGGAACCTCCAGGGTCTGATACCGGCATCGCAGTGGCAGTATACTCATGAAACAGATTATCATCTGCTTCAACTGCCGGAAAGGTGACCCAAGAATAAAAGACCTTGAACGCTACATAGGACCCGTTTCAACTACAAAAATTAGATCAACCCCAGTATCAGGGACCCCATAAATCCTTAAGTAGTCCCTGAGCGGGTTACGACTGTGTGCGGCAATCTCATGCCCCATCACAAAAGTAGGATATACAAATTAACGTAGGCAGCACAGCACAGGCTAATAATAGAGAGTAACCTTTTTTATGTAACTTCAAGCTCGAAATAACCTATAAAAACTTCAATATAGCAGGTATTCACGTCACAGCCGCCTCCAGAGGCAGACATGAGGGTATTGTAGACAAGCACAAGCACTACTCAAGCATCTTTCAGATAAGAAACAACGTTGGGTGCCATGTTGCGGTAATTCTGCACATACCCAGAACTATGCACAGGAAAACAGGACCTCAGTGAATAGGTGGTGTACCAACCTATCACATCCGTACCAAAAATCCATTACCGACTAGCTATAGTGTCTCATTCGTTCTCCGTCTTCCGTGAAGCTACCAATGATTAGACAACCCAGAACACGTAACCCTATCTTGGGAATCGCGGGAGCCAGACACTTTTAGGGCGAGGGGCATGGGGAAGGGACAGTTTTCAGGGCTGGGGACCAATTTTAGGGCTCAGGGCATGGGGAGCTGGGGTCATGGTAGTTTTAAGGATTTTGCGCTGAGTTTTCGGGCTCAGGATGGGGGTTGGGGTGGGGTAGCACAGGGTGGAGGGCTGGGTAGTGTTTAGAACTGGGAAGGGCTTGGGTGGGTAGATTGCAGGGATGGGGCTGGGTTTAGGGCTTGAGGGAACGGCTGAGGTGTGATGTTTATTACTCATACTTTTACCAAGTATGCCTTTACTACGTTGTTGAGGCACACATGATTTAGCCATGCATGCGTCTGTCAAACAACTGCTCAGAGCTCTCAACGTAGCACTTAAAGCCATCAGGAAGTTAGTGGATTCCAGGAGGGGAAAAAAGAATATTAACATGGACACTTCCTTGCTTGCCTGTTTTATTCATGTGCTGTTCCACCTAGTGATCTGCAACTTGCAAATGCTAGTGATCTGTAACTTGCAAATGCTGGAATACCATTCTGAAAGCGTACAGAAGGTTCCCCAAAGGCCTACTCCAACGCCTCCTGTACTTTCCAAGGAAGAGCAGCATGAGGGTGTGTATTCCAGTCAATTTGAATTGATATGGCATGAGTATACTACAAAAGACAATGATCATTCAAGTATCTGTCCCAACCACTAGTCCACTGACCCTCTTGAGTGGTAACACCTCTAGCCACTTACACTTCTCTTACTCCTGTACTTTTGTGGTAGTGCTGGCGGGCCTCACAGACAGAAGTTAAGACAGCATATGGGGATGGTTGTTTGCCAATCCACACAGTCCCGCTATAGAGCCAATGGTACCAACACTGATTTAGCACAGCCGACCTGCATCCAGGGCATGTCTGCAAAAAGATTCAGAATTCGGAGGCATCACGGGTTGCTGGTGGCAGGGTTCATGAGCTATAGCAGGACGTCATCTGTATAAAGAGATATCTGGGCTTCATGAGTCAGCGTTCATTCCTACCTGAGTGTCGCAAAGTATGAGCCTTGCAAGGGGTTCAATGGGCAATGTGAAAAGGAGGGGGGCAAGAGACAGCCCTTGCGGGTGCCATGGTGTATAGGGAACTCGTCCGATACTGCTCCGTTGACCTGGATTCTAGCTTTCAGATGAAAGTAAAGAACTGGCACAAGGAAGCGGAATCAGGGTCTGAATCCTGCCTTCTCTAAAACTGCCCAGATATCCACAGTACGCAGTATAGAAAGCTTTATCAAAGTCGATAAATATCCAGCCAAAAAAGGGGACAAGAGGTGACGATGCACCAGCACAACTTGGAGGCGTCTCAGGCAATGCCTATTGCTCCTTGCGAGCATAAAACCACATTGGTCTGGATGAATTAAGGACCACAGACCTCTACGTAGATGCAGCTAACAGTCTCAAAAAGTTTTACTTCACAATTTATTAGAGATATGGGGCAGTAATCTGAACAAGAGGTTGATGAAAGAGGTGTTTTAGGTATAACAAACATCGTGGCGTGGGCAATGGATCTGTGGAAGGAGGCTACTTGCGTTGTTTCCCTGCAAAGGCTGAAGAAGTGAGGGACAACGTCACAGTATTTGGCATAGAATTCTAAAGGTTAACAGTCAGGGCCTGGCGTTTTGCTCAGCACCATTGACGATATAGCATCAGCTACCTCCTCAGCCTTGATGGGCTCTTCCAGCTCCCGATGCTCAGAGCACAAAAGAAAGGGCAGTGGCACCGCATCTAGAAAAGGACCAGCTATCTCCTCCGCAGGACGCGGGGAAGCTGCATATATAGCGATGTGTACTATTCGGCAAGGGCTTGTGCTGTTGCCGAAGAGGTGCAGTGGGTCTGATGGTCCCCATCAGTAATTTCTGGAATAACCCTATTGGCCCAAGGACAAGAGACCAACCAGAACAATAATTTCCCATTTTTATCTCCCCCACCCATACATCTGCGCCGTGGATGCGTGCCAGATTTGCTTCACGGCTTCCAGGGAGAAAAGTTTAATTTCCTCTCAAATCAACACCAATTGTCTGGTGGTGTCGCTGTGGAAAGCTGAGACTATGTGGAGGGCACGATACTCTAATTGTGCGACACAGATGTCCCTCTAACTCTGTCTAAGGATACTCTTCACGTGTCGGCCTACGGTTGCCTTGCACATCGCCCAAAGGATACCCGGTGAGCGCAACAACCCAGCATTGTTTTGGAAGTAACGTGTGACCTCTTGTCCAACAGCTGAGGCACCATATAGGGCAGCAGACAGTGTCAGCCTGAACAATGTGGAGCAGGAATGGGGCGTGGTCCAAGATCCTACGTGGGCGAATCTGCACATTAGACACCAATAGCCTTTCTGTGGTAGACATGAAGAGTAAATCAATGCGAGCATGTGTGTGGCATGCATTGAATGTGTGTGTATAATGACGGTCTGGGGTTTCAGATCTCCCATATATTGCCCAGACACAGAGCGTTCACCTCTTTTTGAAGAGATCTGGCTATAGTGCGACGGATGTCAGAGGCAGGGCCGGGGGAATCCATAGATGGGTCAGGTATTGCATTAAACTCACCCCCAATAAGAGTAATACCAGGTGGAAGCTGTGATACCACTTTGAGGAGTGACATCAGGAAGTATTCCAGTGCTACAGGGCGTGAATACAAGGGTTTAGAGGATAGCCCTCACCAGGCCTGGTTGTACAATGTATCGACCCTGAGGGTTGGCCCAAGTCTGAGTCACCACCAGGGGAATGTATGTTACGACACAGGAGGATTACTACAGCCTGAGAACCCCTGGTGAACCCTGCGGGGTGTACTCTGTCAAAGCCCATCGTAGCTAGACAGAGGTCAGGCTTGGTCTAGAACTGCTCAGAGGTGTCCAGGGGCAGCAGTGCAGATCTTATCCCAGTGTCGGCGGATCCGCTCCTCAGGGCCAGTCAAGAGGATCACCGGGCCTGGTTTCAGCCCCCTCAGGCTATTCATAGCCCCCACTAGAGACGTCACACAGGTTGCAGACCTCGGGAAGGGAGGGAACCGGGGCAGGAATCCTCCCCCCGGTTCCCTTGTCCACAGGTCTCACCTGCCAGCATCGGCCTCTGCTCCTCAATCTGGGTCTTACAACCCTGTCAGTCCTCCAGTTTGTGCCGCTGCACCGCACCTGGCACCTCCGCAGAACTACAGCGACACTCAGTGTTGTTGGGGCTACAGGGCCAGTCGAACAAGGAAGCAAGAATCTAGGGCGCCATGTTGCACTGCGGCCTCACTCCAGTTGCAGGTTCCGGTCCGCAACTGTCACCTCGCTTTAGATCCAGCCGTTGTCAGGATGAACAAGTTACTTACCTTCGGTGATGTATTACCCAGTAACTTGTGAATTTTCCCCAAGCACCAGACTGGATCCAAAAATCTTTCATTAGTCCCTCTGCACGCTAGGAGATGGTACACCACACAGGGTTCACCAGGGGATCTCAGGCTGTAGCAATCCTCCTGTGTTGTACCATTCCCCTGGTGGTGTCTCAGACTTGGGCTGACCCTCAGGGTCGATACATTGCACAAACAGGCCTGGTGGAGGGCTATCCTCTGAACCCTTGTATTCACCCCCTGTAGTCCTGGAATACTTCCTGACGTCACTCCTCGAAGTGGTATCACAGCAACCACCTGGTAATACTCATTGGGGGCGACTTTAATGCATTACCTGACCCATCTATGGATTCCCCGGCCCTGCCTCTGACATCCGTCGCACTATAGCCAGATCTCTTCAAAAAGAGGGGAACGCTCTGGGTCTGGGCAATATATGGAAGATCTGAAACCCCAGACAGCGTCATTATACACACACATTCAATGCGTACCACACACATGCTCGCATTGATTTACTCTTCATGCCTACCACAGAAAGGCTATTGGTGTCTAATGTGCAGATTCGCCCACGTAGGATCTTGGACCACGCCCCATTCCTGCTCCACATTGTTCAGGCTGACACTGTCTGCTGCCCTATATGGTGCCTCAGCTGTTGGACAAGAGGTCACACGTTACTTCCAAAACAATGCTGGGTTGGTGCGCTCACCAGCTATCCTTTGGGTGGTGTGCAAGGCAACCGTAGGCGGACACGTGAAGAGTGTCCTTAGACGGAGTGAGAGGGACAACTGTGTCTCACAAATAGAGTCTCAGGCCCTCTACGTAGAGTCTCAGCTTTCCATAGCACCACCAGACAATAGGTGTTGATTTGAGAGTAAATTAAACTTTTCTCCCTGGAAGCCGTGAAGCAAATCTGGCACAGATCCACGGCGTGGGTGTATGGGTGGGGAGATAAAATGGGAAATTATTGTTTTGGTTGGTCTCCTGGCCTTGGGCCAATAGGGTTATTCCAGAAATTACTGATGGGGACCATCAGACCCACTGCACCTCTTCGGCACTAGCACAAGCCCTTGCAGAATAGTACACATCGCTATTTATGTAGCTTTATCTCTAATAAATTGTGAAGTAAAACTTTTTGAGACTGTTAGCTGCATCTACGTAGAGGTCTGTGGTCCTTAATTCATCCAGACCAATCTGGTTTTATGCTCTCAGGGAGCAATAGCCATTGCCTGAGACGCCTCCAAGTTGTGCTGGTGCATCGTCACATCTTGTCTCCTTTTTTGGCTGTGATATTTATCGACTTTGAAAAACCTTTCTATAGTGCAGACTGTGGATATCTGGACAGGTTTGGAGAAGGCAGGATTAAGACCCTGATTCCGCTTCCTTGTGCCATTTCTTTACTTTAATCTGACAGCTAGAATCCAGGTCAATGGAGCAGTATGGACGAGTTCCCTATACGCCATGGCCACCCGCAAGGGCTGTCTCTTGCCCCCCTCCTTATCACATTGCCCATTGAACCTCTTGCAAGCCTCATACTTTGCGACACACAGGTGGGAATGAACGCTGAGTCATGAAGCCCAGGTATCGCTTTATCTAACAGCCCATCGTAGCTAGAAACTGACACTTTGTGCCCAGGAGATGAGTATCTTGTAGCATCAGGACAGAGGGGGCGAAGCACTGGTCATAGCACAATACTGCGGGGTGCTTGATTTTATCTAGGAGACCATTGACATTCCAGGATATAATACAATAACGAGTCACGGCAGGGCAAGTGATGTCATCCGAATAGGAGCAAGGAGTCATAAGGCTCCATGTGAACCTGTCGGTCGTGAATCCCGCGAGTGGAGATGTGCGTGCAAAAAGTCCTGTTGCCAGTTAAATGGTGATAGGCGAATGTGACAACCTAAGGAAAAAAAGTAATAAACACAAGAGAAACGAGAAAAACAGCATTGTGCATGCATCTGAACAATGAACATCCCACCCCCTCAACTTCCTCCCACCCCATACTTCTCCCCGCGAAGCAATAGTCACCCTACAACAAATACCTCAAATCAAACTCCTGTGTATTGATTAGGTGTGAAGTGATGGAGACCTCCAGTAGGCAGGGACAGTGTATTGCTGTGCCTGAGTCTGCATAGGTAATCATGAAACGGCCGTAGAAATTTATGGAAAGGCTGTTTGCCAAAGTTCTGAACCAGGTCTGTTACATCTTATTCAAATAGGCAAAAGGGTCTGACTCAGCCGCTCCTCCAAGTGAGCTTGCGCCAGAGAGTCTTATTAATTTATCAGGGTGAATCTGATCTGCATGTCGGTGGAGGGGCCTGAGGACCCCGAGCTCAAGGAGGACAGCCTATTTCTGCTATTGGGTCCATTAGCTCTGGAGCTGGTACGGAGCTGTTATGATGATGGGTCAGTTGCAGTGCACAAGACAAGGCCTGTCCAGCGGATGATGGCAAAGTGTGAGGGGGTTGCGCAGCTGTGTTTCTTCCGTGAGCCAGTCTTAAGCGGACTCCGGTGACTCAAAAACAGTAGGAGTTGCCCTCAAAGATTACTTTAAGCCGTGCTGCGCACAGAAGCATGTAGGATAATTGAAGAGTTCTGAGCTCCTGTTTGACTGTTTCATAGGAACGCCTTTTGGCCTGGACATCACTGGTGTAGTCTGGAAAATCAGTATTTTAGAGTTTTGATACAAGAGATCAGAGCGCGCTCTAGCCTATTTATTTTTATTTAGAAAGTTTTGTATAGCGCAAACGTGACCCTTGAGGGTATCAGAGCACTTTACATGGAGAGAATACAATTAGACATTGGTCTGATCAACATGCAAACCTAAGTGTGAGAGCCGAACACATATCATAAAATACAAATAGGATAAACAGTGGTTGGTCTGGAATAGCACCAGTACTAGGAAGGACAGTGTACATAAGAGTTTGGTATCTATACCTTTCCAGTGTCACCGATATATTGACTTAGGGTAGCCTAATGCAGGATACAATCTCTGTCCCTGAAATCAAAAAACCTTGCTATCATGGGTCTGTGCTGTACCACAAGGGGAGGTTTGGGGGCTAGCGCATGGTGTGCACATTCCACTGCAAATAGCAGGTAGGCAACGCCGAGGGGAGCAGGAGTAGACGAAACAGGAGCTGTATATGCGATGTCGATGACACTTTGCCTTGGTCCCCACAATGCAAATGAAAGGTGAGTTGTGAAATTTTTCACTGTGCCGCAGTATGGACATCAACCTTTTGGAACATCGATCTTCAGTCCTTAAGTATGGAGGCGGTTGAGAGAGTTCAAAGATCACACCCAAACAGTCAGGAAGGTGGAGCATCAGCAGTCCCCCACAGTGAGGAGGGTGCATGCGGTGACGCTCCACCAAAGACAACAGGGGCAATAATGATGTCAAAACAGATTATTGAGCATAGCCCAGGTGCTACCAGCAAGTCTCAATGGAGAAGGAGGTGGGCCAGAGACTCCAGCACCCCCGTAGATCGCCCATAGGGCTCTCCTCCAGTGATGCCACAGTTTCAAGTGCTCTCCAGGCCCACAAGGCAGAGGGGAAGGCCTCAGTCCTGGTGGGCGGTCCAATCACACTCTGCCCTGGTAAGTCGGGATCCAGGCAGACAGTCCAGGCAAAGACTAGGCCTCTTAGAGTTGTACTCAGAGTAGGCCAGCTGGGAGGAGGGTTCAGCGGCCCGCTGGCACCAGCTGAGACGGAAGCCGCTCCACACGCTTAACTACAGGCAGTGTTTTTACCAAGGTGGAAGTTCCCTCAGTGCCACCAGGTAGCTGCTCACGTCTAGCCGCTGCCAGATGGGCCCAAGCTCCCGGCACCGCCTTCACAGCGGGACATGTAGAGCCACTCACCCTGCTGGGAGGCCCCCTCACACCTCACATGATGAGTCTGTCTGCCAGCACAGGGGTCAGGCTTGGTCTAGAATTGCTCAGAGGTGTCCAGGGGCAGCAGTGCAGATCGTATCCCAGTTACACTGCAGCCTCACTCCAGTTGCAGGTCCCAGTTGGCAAATGTCACCTTGCTTTAGATCCAGCCATTGTCAGGATGAACAAGTTACTACCTCCAGTAACATATTACCCAGTAGAGACACAATCTAGCCACAGATTCCTTAACTTGTGAATTCTCCCCAAGCATCAGACTGGATCCAGAACATTTTCAGTAGTCCCTCTGCGCGCTGGGATATGACGCCTTAGGACTAGGTGATGACAGTCGACTCCGATTGTGACGTCAGTGGAGTCATATAAGTCCCCTCCTGTACGCAAACTTCAGTTCCTTCTGTGAAACCTTTCACACCAAAACGCAGAGCCACTATAGAAACTGCCTGAGGAAAAAGTGTGCCAAAAAAGATCAATGTAGCTTTAAAAACAATTAGAAAATGGAAATAAAGACAAGACCCACAATGAAAGACCCAATGTTGAGATTAAGCAAATGGAAAAGAAAGGTATGGCAATACCAAGTCCAGATTTAAGAAGTAAGCCCAAATGCTCCGTTGAATTATACATAGTGATCACTTGTATAAAAAAATAGTACTGAAAAGGGTATAATCCAAACAGCACAGATCGTTTGCAGAGTGGGGAGGTGGACAAGGCGTTAAGAAATCTGTGGCTAGACTGAGCCTCTACCAGATAATATGTTACCGAAGTCATCTAGACGCAGATTCCTTAATTTGTGAATTAAAAAACATAGCTATACCCACCCGGAGGAGGATCTGCAAACTAATCCCAAGAAAGCTGTCAAGGAGAGCATCTGGTCGAAATTGACCACACAACAGACAGATGTAGGGATTAAACGAAAAAGAGCATGGCTCTCTATAAACAAATGTGGCAATAACCACAGACAATGTAAATAAGAAACAACCCCGCAGGCACAGAAAAACCAAAGCCTCAAGGGGAACAGGATAATATCCTGTTAGAAGACATCTGACAACTGTCAGACAATAGGATTTAACCCCAAAGGGTAAGTGAGTCCTTGGACTGGAAGGAGCAAAGGCAAAGCGAATGTCAATTAACCCGCATTCTCTACATCAGTAAAGAAATATCTGCAGGAAATCTGGCCTGATAATCCAAAAAAGAAGGGCTTCCAAAACACATACCCTTAAAACCAGGATGAGTAACCCATTCATTGCAAGCTTGGGAAGATCAATCAAAGTATCCAGACAGATGAACGGCGTAGTCTATCTCTAAAACAAAGCAATTATTTTTGGTGACAAAATGACCACCCGAAGGTTCACACAATGCATAGTGCCTGTAAAAACCGGAAGATGGCAAATAAACAGTTATGAATCTGCTCTAAATATTGATCAATTTTACCCAGATCCATATATCCCTGTTTCACTCATATGTATAGATCCGAACCGAAAACCTACAGCAAAGAGAGAAGAAATAGTATCTCACAATAAAAATGTTTTTTTAAAGAATGTACTATCCTTTTTATTACATACAGCAGAACTATATCTCAGCATGTGTAGACACAAATACAACATACGGAACTGAAAAACTAGTCCAAAAGTACAGTACAATATAATATCAAGAGAGATACTGCACAGTCAATGAAACACCATGGGTGACTTAGCATTAAGATAATGCCTGTCAAAAGTATCTGAACAGGCTGAAACTACCTAAAGTTGTAAAGTAAATATTCAGGCACTGCATCTCAGATGAACTTAGTAACAGGCCTCACAGAACAACTATGTTCCAAAATTGAACATAAGAATAATTATCACCTCCAAAACCAGAGGAAATCATGACTTTAAGTCTTCAGAAGAATACAAATCAGACACCTGAAATTGCCCAGCGTAATATCTCCTGCAATAAGGATCACACTTCCATGGAACAAATTCCTATGTGCAGGTAAGGAACCCATCACATAATTAAGCTGGCATTACACCCTGACCGGGAAGCATAAGCTAAAAATTATCCAACACAAAAGCTATCTGTGCACCACCTGATAACTGCAATGTTCTATATTTAGAGGTTACTAAAGGCAGAATGAGAATGCTGCAGAGAGTACAGGATGCCGCAGCCAGTTTGTTATTGAACATCTCAAGGCGAGCTCCTGTTGGGGCGGCTCTCGTAGAACTACACTGTCTTCCGGTGCAGGACAGAGTGACTTTTAATGCCCTATGCTTTTGTCATAGAATTTTAAATGAGAAGTTATCAGTTTCCCTTAACTACCCCTTATAGACCTATCAGGAATCCTAGGTCTGTGGGCACCGCTAGGCTGACTATTCCAAAAGTGCAAAGAGCCCAGTTGGGAGGTAGATCGTTAGGCTTTTTAGCAGAAAAAATATGGAACCAACTGCCTCTGGATCTTAGGATGCAGCCTTCAGAAGTGCTGTTTTGTAGGAAATTAAAAACTTATCCCAGGCCGATTGGTGTTGAGGCAGCAGACAGGGGATTGCCTCTGACAAGGTGGAAGAATTCTTAGCGTGAGGACACTCCGTTAGAGTAACCAGGTGCTCTATAAACATCTAATCTAATCTAGGACCATAAAGCCCATTATCAGAGGAAAATAGAAAAAGAATATACTTCAGTTATCCTTATACCACTTAAACTGTTACAGACAGTATTGAATCAATAACATCTGCACTCACGGAAACACCAACCTGGTGTAATCAAAAGAGGCAAAAAAATTGAGCTACGAGTTGCACACCTTTATTTAATGTACGTCCTTTGAATTTCACCAGTTACACTTTGTAGGCGTGCATGCCAGGTAAGCACTCTGCCCAATTGCGCCGCAATATGAACCAAAACACTCAGGAACCTATTTAAATTCCAAAACTGGCAGCACAGCCACATAACTTAATGAGTCCAATCAATTAAATCCTATTATCCTTATTCTTTTTGTACTCCTTAATTTAATCCATTTCTTTTTTCTGCAGTATTTCAGTTGTCTTCAATTCATTTTACTCATTATAGTTCAATAGGAGATGGATCACACAAACACAGGAGGCAAGGTGATTTCCAAATGTCACTTATTTTATTAAATTACCCAATGCATTTCGGGACGAATCCCTTATTCAGGAGTATCTACAATGCAAAAATGAATATACATTAACATCGTTGTTACACGTCAACCTCTGTAATACACTTAATATAATCTATGTTATCATGGTATCTGTAGTTTGTGCTCAATTCATCAACAACCATACTGGAAACACAACAGTTGTTTAAAGAAAAACTTTTGCAACTGTCCCCTTACCCTGTTCTCACATAAAGCCACAGACGCTCGAATAGCACCTCTTCTCTTCTTAAAGCAAACACGCTTTTCAAACCCTTTTGCATAATACTGCCTTGTTGTGCTTACCGTGACATCTGTAGGTCGTCCTTCAAGATAAAAAGCAACACGACCTCACGTACAACCAGTTTTATTTAATCAAGCATATTCCATGCCATCTCATCGGGTTTGCATTTTAAAAGTGCAGAAGCGCACGTCTTTCTCCCTGTTATAATAAAATCAACTGCTTCTCAGAGGTTCATCTATTTGTCATGGAGCGCCAATTACCTGCAGGTGCTCAATCAAATGCGTCTCATTACGAGAACTGCCAATCACTCAACAGCAGGCTTCCGGTCATAGTAGATATTCAACAGTCATTCTTTCGCCATTCAAAACTGCATTGCCCAGAATCCCTTGCAATGTGTCTTTTCAAACCTGTGATTCCCCCCAGCACCCCCGTTGCTCATGTTTATATGCCCCTCAACGAAAACCATGAATGTGAATAGGCATATCACCTCAATATCTCAGGTACAATTACTAAAGTTCAATAATGCTTACGTAATTCACATTTTCAACAGTTGAAGTTTGTGAGAACAACTCGATGCCTCGCTGACTTTCAATTAAACATGACAGGAAAACACGACTCCTGTGTATATCATCTTTGTTTCAGTCCTTTGCTTTCAGTCCATTAATCATTTAATTTTTTCTTATTTGTCCAAATCTTTTGATGGGTGCAAACTCGCAGGTAGGGCTGCAATTAATGCAAAAAAAGTGAGTTGCAAGTTGAACACCTTTATTTATTGTACGTCCTCTGAATTTAACTGGTCACTCTTTGTAGGCGTGCATGCCAGGTAAGCGCTCCGCCCAATTGCGCCGCAATATGAACCAAAACACTCAGCAACCTATTTAAATTCCAAAACTGTCAGCACAGCCACATAACTCAATGAGTTCAATCAATTAAATCCTATAATCCTTATTCTTTTTGTACTCCTTAATTTAATCCATTTCTTTTTTCTGCTGTTTTTTCGTTGTCTTCAATTCATTTTACTCATTATAGTTCAATAGGAGATGGATCACACAAAAACATGAGGCAAGGTGATTTCCAAATCTCACGTATTTTATTACGTTACCCAATGCATTTCGGGACGAATCCCTTCGTCAGGGGTATCTACTATGCAAAAATGAATATACATTAACATCGTTGTTACACGTCAACCTCTGTAATACACTTAATATAATCTATGTTATCATGGTATCCGTAGTTTGTGCTCAATTCATCAACAACCATACTGGAAACACAACAATTGTTTAAAGAAAAACTTTTGCTACGGTCCCCTTCCCCTGTTCTCACATAAGGCCATCGACGCTCGACTAGCACCTCTTCTCTTCTTAAAGCAAACACGCTTTTCAAACCCTTTTGCATAATACTGCGTTGTTGCGCTTACCGTGACATCTGTAGTTCGTTCTTCAAGATAAAAAGCAACACAACCTCACGTACAACCAGCTTGTATTTAATCAAGCATATTCCATGCCATCTCATCGGGTTCACATTTTAAAAGTGCACAAACGCACGTCTTTCTCCCTGTTATAATAAAATCAACTGCTTCTCAGAGGTTCATCTATTTGTCATGGAACGCCAATTACCTGCAGGTGCTCAATCAAATGCGTCTCATTACGAGAACTGCCAATCACTCAACAGCAGACTTCCAGTCATATTAGATATTCAACAGTCATTCTTTCTGCCATTCAAAACTGCATTGCCCAGAATCCCTTGCAATGTGTCTTTTCAAACCTGTGATTCCCCCGCAGTCCCCCCGTTGCTCATGTTTATATGCCCCTCAACTAAAACCATGCATCTGAATAGGCACATCACCTCAATATCTCAGGTACAATTACTAAAGTTCAATAATACTTATGTAATTCAAGGTTTCAAAAGTTGAAGTTTGTGAGAACAACTGGATGCCTCGCTGACTTTCAATTAAACATGACAGGAAAACACGACTCCTGTGTATATCATCTCTGTTTCAGTCCTTTGCTTTCAGTCCATGAATCCTTTCATTTTTTCTTTTTTGTCCAAATCTTTTGATGGGTGCAAACTCGCAGGTACGGCGGTAATTAATGCAAAAAAAGTGAGATGCACACCTTTATTTATTGTACGTCCTCTGAATTTATTAACCAGTTACACTTTGTAGACATGCATGCCAGGTAAGCACTCCGCCCAATTGCACCGCAATATGAACCAAAACACTCAGGAACCTATTTAAATTCCAAAACCGGCAGCACAGCCACATAACTCAATGAGTTCAATCAATTAAATCCTATTATCCTTATTCTTTTTGTACTCCTTAATTTAATCCATTTCTTTTTTCTGCCATTTTTTCGAGGTCTTCAATTCATTTTACTCATTATTGTTCAATAGGAGATGGATCACACAAACACAGGAAACAAGGTGATTTCCAAATGTCACATATTTTATTAAGTTAGCCAATGCATTTCGGGACGAATCCCTTCGTCAGGGGTATCTACAATGCAAAAATTAATATACATTAACATCGTTGTTACACGTCAACCTCTGTAATACACTTAATATAATCTATGCTATCATGGTATCCGTAGTTTGTGTGAAAAGTTGAATTACATAAGCATTATTGAACTTTAGTAATTGTTCCTGAGATATTGAGGTGATATGCCTATTCATATTCATGATTTTAGTTGAGGGGCACATAAACATGAGCAACGGAGGTGCTGGGGGGAATCACAGGTTTGAAAAGACACATTGCAAGGGATTCTAGGCAATGCAGTTTTGAATGGCAGAAAGAATGACTGTTGAATATCTACGACGACCGGAAGCCTGCTGTTGAGTGATTGGCAGTTCTCGTAATGAGACGCATTTGATTGAGCACCTGCAGGTAATTGGCGCTCCATGACAAATAGATGAACCTCTGAGAAGCAGTTGATTTTATTATTACGGGGAGAAAGACGTGCGCTTCTGCACTTTTAAAATGTGAACCCAATGAGATGGCATGGAATACGCTTGATTAAATACAAGCTGGTTGTACGCGAGGTCGTGTTGCTCTTTATCTTGAAGGACGACCTACAGATGTCACGGTAAGCGCAACAACGCAGTATTATGCAAAACAGTTTGAAAAGCTTGAAAGCGTGTTCGCTTTAAGAAGGGAAGGGGTGCTAGTCGAGCGTCTGTGGCTTTATGTGAAAACAGGGTAAGGGGACAGTTGCAAATGTTTTTCTTTAAACAACCGTTGTGTTTCCAGTATGGTTGCTGTTGAATTGAGCACAAACTACGGATACCATGATGACATAATTATATTAAGTGTATTACAGAGGTTGACGTGTAACAACGATGTTAATGTATATTCATTTTTGCATTGTAGATACCCCTGACAAAGGGATTTGTCCCAAAATGCATTGGGTAACTTAATAAAATACGTGACATTTGGAAATCACCTTGCCTCCTGTGTTTGTGGGATCCATCTCCTATTGAACTATAATGAGTAAAATGAATTGAAGACAACGAAAAAACGGCAGAAAAAAGAAATGGATTAAATTAAGGAGTACAAAAAGAATATGGATAATAGGATTTAATTGATTGGACTCACTGAGATATGTGGCTGTGCTGCCGTTTTTGGAATTTAAATAGGTTCCTGAGTGTTTTGGTAATCAAAAGGGACATGCCAATGCCCTATCAAGCTAGGCCCTTTCAGAAAAGAAACATCATGTGTACAACCCAAGTATCAGGTCAAAATTAAAGAACATATAAGCCATTAAGACTCTTTATCACTTCTCCCATCATGGAAGCGTCTCAATGCTGAATCGACCTGAGCCTCAAAAAGATGAGCACCGTCAAAGGGCATATCGACTAAAGTCGACTACACTGCCGCACGACATCGGAGCGCCACTAAAGATGCCAGCCTACTGAATCAGTAGTATCCATGCCTCAACTTATTGTCAGCCTGTTGGCCATCTCTAATCAAGTTTTCAAGATCAGAACCAAGGCTATGCGGAAGAGATGGCAACATAGTCAGCAAGGTATCCCACAGAGCCTGGGAAAAACATCCCAGAACACAAGACGTGTTGGTAGACCTTAACGCAGAACTTGCAGAAGCAAAGTGTTTGCCATATGCATCTTGACTCTGAGAGACCCTATTTAATGCCATATGCATCTTGACTCTGAGAGACCATATTTAATGGATTCTTAGGTGTACAATCCATATCATGAGAGGCTGTAGCTGCCTGAACTACCAGGCTACGCATGGTAGGATGTTGGAGTAGACAAACTAGATCTACCAGAGCAGACAGATGCCTGCGAGATATAACGCGGTCCACCGAGAACCCTGAATCCGGCTTGGCCCAAGTTCCTAACAATATGTCGAACATGGCTTCACCCTATGGAAGAACAGGCTCTTCCTCAGACTGACCCTGTTAAAGGATGCCAATTAGAGCGTAGGTAGACGTCTCCACCATAGCTAGTGACAACTCCAACACTGCAACCACTCTACTCAGCATATCTGCAAAGGAGGAACTTGCCTGCGTAACAATGGAAGTTAGGGAAAGAAGCGCCGAGGCTGGAGAGTACACCAGCCCACTAGCCTCACCAAGAGCAGATATCCAAATCTCCTCCACCTGAGATGGAATAATCTCAGAGATAGGCTGAAAAAGACCAGGTCTCCTTGCATCACCCTTTAAAAAGTGATTCTCTGAAGTCTCACCCTGAGAGGGAAGTGAAAATACCAAATTTTTCCCAGTTTGCTAAACCAACTCCACATCAGACAGCAATCAACGTCGAGAAGGCAACACTTCAACGTCGATAGGAGGAGGAGGAGAGACTTCAATCGCCGACGTCCATCTCGGCTGATCGATAACAGACGCCGAAGGCGGAGTTCCCAAAGGGCTGTGCACCGGTGCCGTAGCGGAGTTTGCCGACTGGTGCCGACCTAAAGACTCAAAAAGCCCAACCGACATGGCGGAGAAAGGTGTGGCTCCACTCACCTCCTTGGGGACTGTGAGTGATCCAGTGGAAGGTGGAGGACTAAAGATGAGGTGTAGAGAGTTATAATACTCCCTCATCAGGGCTATTGATGCCCCAGTGGGGAGACGCGAGCTGGAGTCGCATCTGGCCTCCTCAACAGGTGAGCGGGAGGAGCCAAGGGAGACAGAGTCTCGACGCAGTGAAGCCAGGGGTGGCTACGACTTGAAACGCCTGTACTTACCCTCGCACGTCTCTGAAGTACGACGTCTGGGAGAATGGCTTCGGCTCGTGGAACGGCACCGTGAATGGACCTCTGTTTTTAAAGATGATGATCGGCCTCAGGAACTGACCTCCACATAAGAAGTACGAGGCTGCTAGGTCTCTGAGGACCGCGACAGATATTCCACCAGAAACTTCATACATTATTCCTTGAGCACCTTTGGCTCCAGTCTCTGGCAGGAGCAACAATCCTTAGAGTCATAATGTTCTCCCAAACACCACATACAAACGTAATGCAGTTCTGTAACTAACATTTGTTGAGTACAGGACCCACAAAGCTTAAAGCCCAATTAAGTTGGATAAAGGCACACTGTCCCCACCGTCAAAATAGGTCTGAAAAAATGGCCTGAGGAACTGATACTCCGGATCCGTGTTGCAGTACGGAAAATAAAACTAAAGTCTGCTTGCAGGAAGGGACTTATATGACTCCATTGACATCACAACCGGAACAGACGTCATCACAGAGTCATAAGGCACCATCCCCAGGCGTGCAGAGGGACTGCTGAAGAATTTCTGGATCCAGTCTGACGCCTGGGGAGAAATCACAAGTTAAGGAATCTGCAGCTAGAGGTCTCCATCAGATACAGCATATATCAGACCTGTGCAGTAATAGCAAGGCACTGTGATTGATGGTGGCGGATGACGGAGGGTTATGGAGGTCTCTTAAGAGTGCAGCCGCCATCTTGATGCTCCCAAGCCACACCTGTCACAGAACATCTAAGGCAGCTCCTAGACAAGGGTGATACAGCTGCGCTGATTCTACTTGATCTCAGCGCTGCTTTGGATACTGTGTCCAATGATATGCTTTTAGGAAGGCAGGCACACTATCTTTGTGTTCTTCATAAAGGGCCATACATTCCAGGTCTTTTCTGGCAGCTCAACATCCATGAGTCATGCTTTAACGTCTAGGGTTCCCCAGGGGTCAGCAGTGAGTCCTGCACTTTTTAATATCTATGTGCGCCCTCTGGCTGACCTGGTGGAAAACTGCAGTCTTACTCTATTCTCTTATGCGGATGATACTCAAATCATCTTTCTCTATCATCCACTCAGGACCGCAGCTTCATGTCCCTGAACTCCTGTTTGGCTCAGGTTGCCTCATGGATGAATAACAACTCACGGAAACTGTGTTAGAAATGGGGGGGGACCAATTCTACGGGGATAGCATGGAGCATAGTGGGCAGGCCAAACTCCTGAGGACATGTGTGAAGCATCCACGCAGTACCCACAGACGACACACCAGGCACAGCACAAAAAGAGACATAACACCAGTTTGGATGAAAAAGAATAACTCTTGTATTGTCTCCAACCTGCAAAAGTAAGACACAGTAATCACAGTGGGGCGCCAACGGGCGCCAGGGCAATGTATACCAGGGGGGATTATTTACACAGGTAATGGGAAAAAGAAGACAAAGGTAAGTCCATTAGTTGCCAGGGCTGAAATAAAACAAAGCGTTACCAAATGGCATGGAACATCAGCAATATCAATGTGAGGGAAAGAAACACTAGGCATCGGACTTTGGGCAGGTCAGCATAAAATAAAACATGAGGCAGGAAAGCACATCATACATGAACTCATTAGGCCGGTAACACTGTGCACATATAAATGGCATCAACAACATTAGCAACAGGCCTGAACCACACTAGGCGCAACATCATTAGCATAGCTGCACAATTACACCAGTACCGGGCATCAGTCATGAGCCTAGGTTCCCTTTGTATAGGCTAAAACAGGGGCAGTATCCTTAGGCCTAGAACATCAGACGAGAACACATTAGGTGGGCACCTATCAGCCCACTACATTAGGTGCGAAACCAGGAGTGGGCATAGGCATCCGCACGCTGCACTAGGCGTAAAAACAGTAACATGAATTATATCTAGGCCCAAGAGCATCAGCGTGGGGCGATCCAGTGGAACCAGGCATCAATACCTAACCAGTAAATAACCTTTAGAGTCACCGCTGGCGCCACTGCGCAGTCACAAAGGGGGTCTCCAGGTCAAATGTCCCCTCAAAACGGTGGCCCCCAACACTCTGTGTGGTATAGCCCCACCCCGGGCATCTCCTGTCGCAGCTGCCCACTGTCCAGCGGGGCAGCTGTGGTCAATACATTAGGCCAGGCTGCACAACTCATGATGGAGTCCCTCCCAGGACCCTAACGCCAGGGGGCGGGCACCGGCTGTGCCCAGACACCCCCCCAACCACCAAGCAGCTGAGTACCACTCACCGGGCTCCTCAGGATCTTCCTCTGGCTCCGGGCTCTCACTGGCTCCAATGCGGCAGGGGGGGCAGGCACCGACAATGTGCCTCGAGGCCCCCCCTCCATTTCCTCCGAACAGCCGTTGGCTCTGCGGGGTTCTCCTTCCACTCACGGGAGCCCCGCAGGCTCTCCCCAGGCTGCAGGAGTCCTCAGGGCTACCGAGCCAGTGCAGGGTAGGCTCCCGCCTGGCTCCTTGTTCTACACGGGGCTCCCTCGTTGGAACGGGGGCCCCGCAACGCCACCTCCTCTTTCCGGCTTCACCCGGGTTCCCTCCTGGGACCGGGGGCTTCCGACAGCCTCTTCTCGCGTCTCGGCCAGGCGGCCAATCAGCGCACAGCGTGATGGGGCGCCTGCAATTGCCAATCCTAGCGCGGCTTGCAGGGGCGCGGCAGCCTCCGCCAATGCCTGCACGGCGGTAAAGGGGGCGCGGCCGATGACGTGGCCGGTGCCCCGTCATGTGACGGCGGCCCTCTCCGGCTCACGAGCCCAGTGCAGCCCTCCTCGGCACTGCGGCGGCCCTCTCCTGGCTACCAGGGGCCGCCACGGGGGCGCAGGCGGCAGCGGGCACTCCTCCGATGAGGCGCCGGGCCGCGGCGGTGACTTAGCAGGATTACGCCTCCTACAGCGGCACTGGGGCCGTGGCGGTGATTCCCCGGCGGCGACAAGGGGTAGGCTCCCTCCATTATGGATCCCGCTACGCGAGGTAGGCACTCGCTCGGGAAGCAGATAAACGCGGGGTGGGCACCCGCTTTGATTTAAACTTGCATAAGGGCGCCGAAACGCGGGGTAGGCTCCTGCAGTGCTTTCAGGCAGAATTGGTCTGGTTGTCCTCCTTCCTGCGTGACCGCACCCAAGCAGTCCGACTGGGTGACTACTCGGCGGACTTCCGTGCAGTACAATGCGGGGTCCCCCAGGGATCTTCCCTTTCCCCTCTGTTATTTAATCTGTACATCGCCCCCCTCTTTTTCGCCCTTCAACAGCTGGAGGTCTCCGTTTACAATTATGCGGACGACCAACAGCTTATTTTCTCCCTATCTTCTTCCCCTGAGTCAATATCCAATTTCCATTCAGTTATGACCTTCATCCAGGACTGGATGAATCACAACCACCTGAAGCTAAACCCCGACAAAACGGAGTTGGTGCTGACGGGTGGTTGCTCCAGTCCTTGGTCTTCTCTCTTCTGGCCCCCTTACCTAGGTTCCCCTCCTACTCCATCTTCCTCTGTAAAAACTCTTGGATTCAAACTCAATGACAAACTCTCCCTTCATTCCCAAGTCAGCTCTGTCGTGTCCTTATCTTTTCTCTCCCTCCGCACTATCCGCAAAGTCTCTCGGTTTTTCTCCCCCTCCGCACTCAAACTCATAGTCCTGGCGATGGTTACCTCCCGCCTGGACTATGGCAATGCCCTTTACTGTGGCATGCCAGCGTACATCGTCAGACGTCTTCAGCTGGTCCAGAACCAGGCGTCTCGCCTGGGTTTCAATCTATCCAAATCACACCACGTCACGCCCCTCCTCAAGCCCCTACACTGGCTCCCCATACAGGAACGAGCCCAGTTCAAGATGGGCTGCATCATCTTCAAGGCCGGGGCCGGCTCAGCCCCTGCTTTTATTACTTCCGAAATTCATTCCTATGCTCCTCCCAGGGAGCTACGCTCATCCACCCAACAACTGCTTGTAGTCCCCCGCTTTAAACGGAAAAAATGGGGAGGCTCCAAATTCTCCACACTCACTCCTGCTTTCTGGAACTCCCTCCCCGCCCAATTGAGATCCTGCTCCCAGTACTCACATTTTTGCAAGGCACTCAAAACCTTCCTGTTTACCCAAGCCTTCCCCTCTGAAACCCTTCCCTGGTGACCTGGTTCTTCTGTCCCTCAGGGATTCGTAGTACCTCACAGCGCCATGAAACCGCTCGGTGTACGTGCGCTCAAGAAATATTTTAAACTCAAACTCAATAGCCCCACAGCTCACGGCGCTTTGCAAGCAGGGCCCAACATGGCCTTGGCCAAACAACAGCGATGGGTCTTGGCTCACACTCAGCAAAGCTGAGCCCTTTAACAATAAACCAGAACAAGTGCCAATGCTGAGACTAACTTGTATCTTAGTAACTGGTAACTTTCATGAAATAGAACATGAAAATATGCTTTAGACATTGCACCTCAGTTAATATATGAATTTAATATTTATTCATTTTTCAAACGATCAAAATGATTTGTTGTGCATTACAGTACAAAAGACCATACATAAAACAATCTCACAATATATTTACAGTGCTTCAAACAATTTTGACTGTCAACATTTATATCATACATTTGGCCAAATAGCATTCATTTCACATTCACCCAAACATACATCCTACACACAATGGTCCGAATGTCACCGAAACTGACAAAGAAAAGTCAAATAACCCAAATACAGTTATTTGTATTGTTTCATCCTACTCTAAAGTCAATATCTTTCCTATTTACAATGCTAAATTTTAAGGGACCAGGTCGGTCGACGCGTTTCGAACCCCGACTGTTATAGGGTTCTCCTCAGGACCAACAATTTTTCTACAAAAAAAACAAAGAAACAAAAAACACATTTTTAGACTTACTGCAGCTGAAACCTATGGCCATTATTCTAGTACGGCCCCCTAGTGCTGCTTCCCTACCTTCACTACTCCAGCGAAAGGTCAAATTCTGTGTGTCCCAAACATCTTCCACACATCATACAAAAGGAATGGCTGAAAGGAAAGACATGTACCACTTTAAATACAAACATGCTGACTTGTCTGATCACGCTCATTAAGTCTCATGATATCCAACGGTATCAGTCTTATTATGTCGAGATTGTTTTATGTATGATCTTTTGTACTGTAATCCTTTGAAAAATGAATAAAGATTAAATTCATATATTAACTAAGGTGCAATTTCTAAAGCAGATTTTCTTGTTCTATTTCATGAAAGTTACCAGTTACTAAGATACAAGTTAGTCTCAACATGGCCTTGGGGCATCCGGCGGTAGCAGCCTTCAGTGATTCCGCGCTAGGGAATTGCAGCGCGCAGCAGACACAGCGCTTCTTCTGGGCACAGCGCTTCTAGGCACACAGCGCTTCTTCTAGGCATTGCGCTTTAGGAGTATGCTACTCTATACAATACTGATGGGTGTTGTGTGGATTGTAGTACCACCTTTAATGGTTTAATAAACTTTGCTTTTGTATTTTCCAGTTTCCGTGCCAACTTCTTCCGATAGTCTGAGGACTCTGTGCCAAGAAGGGCGAACCCCTTGCACTGGTGGGCCTAGCTGAGGCTTACTTACGACAATTTGGCGCCCGACACGTGGGGCTCATTGGCGACTCGGATGCCCGAAGGAGTGGTCATGACGAAGGATTGGAATCTCGCCGCAGAAGCGATCGCATGCCAGAGGAGACCCGAGTCTTGCAATCCATGGCGTTTATTTCCTTTCTTTCCGATCTGACCATCCAGGTGGTGCCGGTCCTCGACTGAGATCTCTTCTGTTGGCTTGCCGTGCAGTGGCCGTTTGGTCGAATTTTGAACTTGGCAGTTGGAGACTGAATCCTGGGATTGGTAAGAACCGTTGTACGGTACTTGCTGTGGGTTTTGGAAGCCTGGGAGTGGCAAGGCAGTTTTAGGATACGCTTGCTGTGGCAATTTGGATTTGGTATGACTAGTCGTAATGTGTATGTGTATGTGTAATATATTTGTTGCAACACATATAGGCAGGTAATGAGGAGATTATTCTCTAACATGCGATTCTTGATGTGAACGGCACAACCTATAAATACTTTAAGTGCTACTTTGATTATAAATATTGTATATTTTGCAATATTTTGTGGCATGCCTGCTTTTAGCGCACTTCGTAGGATGTGCTGCTTTTGTGGAGATAACCGGTTAAGACTTGAGGAATCGCAGCCGGCTCCCCCAGAGGGGACGCCTCATAGAGATATGTATTTAAAATATGGTCTTTCTTCTATAATGTACAGCACATTGGGGAGAAAATATACACGAAAGGATCCTGAGTTGCGTTGGCTAAAGTATGGGTCATTTGATATGCGGAAGATTGAGTATGTGGAACAGTGTATGTTTAAACGAAAATCTAGACAAGACATGTTTGAGAGTGTGCGAATGTGGGTGAAAGTACGTGAGCACGAGAAACGTGAGCAAGCGCTGATTGAAAAAGAGCAACGGAAGAATGTGTATGAAAAAGCGCAAGAATTACGAAAGAAAGAAGTAAAAGAACTAGAAGAGAGACAGGAGGAGCGCAGATTACAGATATCTGGCCAATATGCTGTTCGGAAACCCCTTTATCCTGTCCTTAATAAACCACAAGATGATTTTTCATTGCTAGATCGTCCTCCGCCTCCGTATGCCGTTCCGTCCGCTCCATCCGGTGACGATGAGGATTCCGGTGCAGATCGAACGAAACCAGATACTCGCTCTATGCTGTCGATAAGACGGCTGGTCAAACTACGAACTGAGGCGCTTCGTATGCGGGAAGAGAAACGAAAAACAAATGCAGATACACAAACGGATTCGGTCGGCGGGAAACAATCATCTATTTTTTAAACAGATAAGACCGCGATAGTGCATGCAAAGCCTATGCGAGAGGCAGCGCCTTTATACGTTCCTCCTAAAGGAGCGGGTACAAGCGACGATAAATATTCTGTAGATGCTAAAGGGTATTTTATTTATAATTGGGTATATACTCCCTGGAATAGAGCAGATGTCATGGCACTTAAAGCTGCATTGCCTGATCCGCGTAAAAATCCTGCCGCCTTCTATGAGGAAGTTGAGGGAGCATTAAATTCTTGTACCATGACATTAGTTGATATTTATTTATTTTTCGGCCTCATATTGCCGCCTGATATGTGGAGATCTGTACGTAAAGTCGATGATCGTGCAGCGTACGGGGCATTATGGAAAGAACTAGAGAGGGAAGATGAGGACAGGGAACCAGCGAAAAAGCCATGTCAGTTGATTTTAGATCTCCCCGGAGCAATATTAGCTAAGTTGAAAATGATTATTCCCCCTAAAAAGATTGATTGGACTATTCTAGCAACCTGTAAGCAAAAAGCAGATGAATCAGTTTCAGATTTTTTCACGCGTTTTGAGGAAGCTTTTCATGATTAAAGTGGTCAGTCGTTAACGGACGATACGGGCTGACATTTGTTTGTTGATAAGTATGTTACGAATCTATTACCAGGAGTGGCTAGCCGTTTAAAAGCTAGTGAAAGCTCTTGGACTACTTCGTCTCCGGCATCTATCCTGACGATGGCTCAATATTACGAGCGTCAGGAACTAGAAGCGAAGGGTGCTGAGGATAAAAAGTCTAAAGAATTAAAAACAAAGGTTATGTTATCTCAGGTTTATGGTCCACCTCCTAGAAGTAACGATAGAGGTGGACGAGGATTTTATAGTTCCTCTTATGCTCGTCCCTCTTTGACTGCTGATCAATGTGCGTTTTGTAGAAAATTTGGTCATTGGGCAGATGAGTGTCCATTGTTGCGTTCACAACGCTATGTTCGTGGTCGGGGACCAATGAGAAATCGTGCGGGGTATTCCGGTCCTAGGGGTAACACGAATGATCGCGCTAGGTTTGAGTCTAATGTACGAGTACAAAATGGGTCCAATACTTTTGATAGGCGCAATCAATATCAGATGTCTGATTTACATGATTCTGCTTATGCATAGGATTGCGTAGGATGGGGTAAGGAATCAGTTGAATTCCAGTAGATCAGAAGGGTCCTTATGTTACAGCACATGTTTTGGGTTCTACTGATCAGTTTCTGGTTGATAGAGGAGCTACTCGTAGCTCTTTGTCTAACCAATTGGTTCAGAGGGCTCCCCTGTCTGGCTTAACAATTACTTCGATAGGGTTCGATGGAACACCTTCCCTTAGCCCATTGTCACAACAAATTGCATTTCATGGTGATAAGTTTGTTGCACCATGTCCATTTTTTGCTCTCCCCAAATACACCAGACAATATTGTGGGTCTTGATATGCTTAAACATTTCAGGGCCACAATAAGATGTTCCCCTGAAGGAGTACGAGTGATCTTGAATGATAATTACCCTGTGATGGATAGAGTCTGCAGTGTTAAAGAAGATATTGCATTAGCTTCCCTACCCGACACTTTGTGGGCTGCTTCAGATACTGATGTGGGACAGATGGTTATTCCTCCGGTGCATATTAGTGTAAAGGAGGGAGCTCTGTTGCCACGTCTGCCGCAATATCGAATCTCACAGGAGGGTGAGGAGGCACTCATACGAATTGTACAAGATCTCATTGAAGTTGGGGTTGTTGAAGAAGTTCCATTTAATGTTTGTAACAGCCCGATCCTCTCAATTTTGAAGGACACAGATACTAGGATTTACCGGTTCATCATAGACCTGCGGGAGGTGAATAAGATAGTGGTGCCACAGTATCCTGTGGTTTCTGACATCACAACACTTCTTACTTTAGTCCCACCTACTGCAACCAAGTTCTCTGTTGTAGACTTGAAGAACGCCTTCTTTTCTATCCCTATTCATCCTGATAGCCACTATCTATCCGGTTTCAGTTTGAATAATCGATCGTATAGATTTTGTAGGGTTCCTCAAGCCTACACTGAGAGTCCTAGTATTTACAGTCAAGCATTAAAGAGACAACTTGATTCTTTTGTTCTACCCGAGGGTGTGGGCTCATACAGTATGTTGATGATATTTTGTTGGCAGCCGATACCCCTGAGCAATGTAAGGAGTGTACTTGTCTTTGCTTTCTTTTCTTGCCTTACATAACCATAAAGTATCGAGAAAGAAATTGCAATATTGTAGACCAAAGGTAACCTACTTAGGTCACCTTTTGTCTAAGGAGTGGCGTGCACTCACATCAGATCGCATTCAAGCAATTTTAGACACACCAGTACCTTCTACACAGAAAGAAGTTCAAGCATTTGTAGGTCTCACTTCATTTTGTAGGCAATGGATATTAGGATTTTCATACATTGTTAGGCCTTTGTTAGCACTTCTAACAAAAGACACTCCAATACCCCTTCCATGGACAGATGAATGTGAGAATGCTTTTCGACAGTTACGGCACGCTCTTTGTTCCGCACCAGTGTTAGGTACTCCAGATTACATGAAGCCCTTTACATTGTACGTACATGAGAGAGAAGGATGTGCATTGTCAGTTTTAGTACAGACACACGGTGATAAGCAACGTCCTTGTGCATATTTTTCAGCAGTACTTGATCCTGTTGCTCGAGCATTGCCTGGATGTTTTCGCTCGGTTGCAGCAGCAGCTGTGTCAATACGCCAGAGTGAAGGGATAGTCTTATCGCATAAGCTGTTGGTGCTGGTACCCCATGTTGTTGATGCCCTTTTGAATCAAACAAAGACGCAGCATTTAACTAGTGCTCGTCTGACAGGATATGAGCTGACGCTGTTAGCTCCTCATACTACATTGAAGAGATGTGCAACGCTAAATCCAGCCACGTTGTTTCCATTTCCGGCGACTCAGCCGGAGGCGCAAGAAACACATGATTGTATTTTCCTGACTGAGGAACAGACAAAAGGTCGTATCGATTTGCAAGATACGCCCCTTCCAGATGTAGATGGAGAACTGTGGGTTGATGGGTCTTGTTTGAAGTTACCGGATGGTACAACTTCAGCCGCATATGCAATTACTACGCTTCATACAATAGTGAAGACAGCTCACATACCACAGAAATCAGCTCAAGCAGCAGAACTGATAGCTTTGACACGTGCATGTGAGCCTAGTACAGGTTTGTGTGTGAATATTTATACAGATAGCCGCTATGCTTTTGGAGTGGCGCATGATTTTGGCCTGCTCTGGAAGGAAAGAGGCTTTCTGACATCACACGGGATGCAGATAATGCACGGAGAACTAGTGCATAATCTTTTGACTGCACTAACATATCCAAAGAAGATAGCTATAGTGAAATGTAGTGCGCACAAGTAAGTGACTGATAAGGTGGGACAAGGAAATGCTTTTGTATATCGAGTGGCACGTGAGACTGCGATGCAGCCTGACGCTACTTCTATGTATGTAGTGAAGTCACAAGCTGAGCGGTGGCACGATGCTAGGAAAGAAGTATTATAGATACAGAGGACCGCTTCCGACAAAGAACGTGAGCAATGGTCCAAGGATGGAGAGTTGGATGATGAAGGTTATTGGCGAAATAAACAGATGGATAAATGGAAGTTGCCTATAGCTTTTGTACAACCTATGGTTCAGATGGCACATGGGCTAGCACATGTTGGAGCTTCAGCAATAAATAGTGAAATTGCTTCCGCAGGTTTGGGAGCATCCAGAAATTGCTAGCACAGCTAAGAGAGTAGTACAGTCCTGTATGATCTTCTTACGATTCAATCCTGGAAAAGGGACACGAACTCCAGCAGGAGGGTTTGTTACACCGACTGCACCTTTTGAAGTTTTGCAGATGGATTATATTCAGCTTGAACGCTGCAATAATCTGAAGTATGTCTTGGTGGTGGTATGTGCCTTCAGTAAATGGATTGAGGCGTACCCCACAAAGGACAACACTGCAATTAGTACGGCAAAGGTGCTTCTGAAGGAATTCTTCCCTCGCTATGGAGTTTGTAGATTTTTGTGGAGCGATAACGGACCTCATTTTGTAGGGGACGTTATCAAGTATGTCCTGAAAGGATTAGGAATTAAACAGAAGTTTCATGCAGTGTTTCATCCACAATCAGCAGGATTAGTGGAAAGATACAATGCTACTCTAAAGCTGAAATTAGCCAAGATACAGGCTTCTACTTCTCTGAATTGGCCAGATGCGTTGCCACTGGCATTGTTGTCAATTAGATCAGTGCCTCATTCCCGAACAGGTCTCACACCTTATGAAGTTCTTTTCGGTAGAACTATGAATATTTGGGGAATTCCTAAGCCGAGTTCTGTCTATGATGTACCTTGTGTCCTATTGAATGATTAACTGATAACTTGGTTTTCTATATTGATTAACTGATAACTTGGTTTCTATTCATCAACAGGTCCGAGAAGCACTCCCTGACCGATCCACGGGTGAGGGCCATAACCCCCGGCCTGGTGACTTCGTTCTCCTGAAATCCTTTGAGGGATCGAGCAGTTTGGAGCCGAGGTGGCGTGGGCCAGAGCAAGTGCTACTTGCCACGAGAACAGCAGTTCGAGTCACGAACCGGAGAAACTGGGTCCACGGTACCCATTGTCGCCGAGTACTTCCGACTTTGGTGGAGCCTGCTGTGTTGACCGACCATCGAGAGGTTCTGACTGCGGAGAAAGGCCGTGCTGTGACGCCTGACGGATCTGAGGAGTTCTTCCCGGACCAGACAGTCCCTGGAGCAATGAGATATAATCTGAGACCGAGAAAAGAATCTGCAGCGCTTGTGAAAGTCGTCTGAGCATTCCCTGGGTCAGTGAAACGGAGAGCCGATGTGGCATGGGGGGGGGGGGGGGATCAGCCCTGCATTAGAGTAGTGACACCCGTCTTGGCCCGTGGTGAAGAAATCAACGGCTACCCAGGGGTAAGAGCTCTGACAACTACTTTAGTTTCAGGAAGATTTGTTTTGTGCATGAATGAACATGGAAAAGAAGATTTTCTGTGCTGTAGGGTTCGTTGTTGTTTTGGTGATTGCTGCAATGGTAACATGGTCTGTTGAGGAGACAACTCCTGCTCGTGAGTTGTTTATTATTACCACACCTGCACCAGAGGAGCATTATTTCTTTATGCTCCCATGTCAAGAATTGAAGCATCGACAGTCCTATCGTAATAACACTTTTGTTCAGATGTTGCATCACATCCACGTCGCTACAAACGCCACGAACTGTTGGATTTGTGGAATGATGCCTGCACATCAAAAGAAGGGAGGTACACAGTTTATACCTCTTCCCTTCTCGCATAATGGCTCTTGTCGAGCCTGGTATACTCTGCTCTTTGCAACTAGGAAGCCTACAGTAGGCAGACTGCTTTTCCGGTTGAATAAAGAGTGTCATCAGGACAAAGATGGGTATCCCCCAAGCGAATGGAACTAAATGGGAATGGGAGGAATATCGACCGGACAATATTTCAACACCGTATATCTTCAACAACACACGGAACTTTGCACAGAGTGAACATTTTGTTATTTCTGTTACTCAAGCACAAGCAGAATTATGTGTACAGAGTATTGGACATATTCCTGTTGGTATCAGTGATTGTATTACTGTTTTGAATATAGATGGATTGAACAATAGTACTTTCCTAGCCTCACATAACACTTATTTTGTCTGTGGGAATCGTGGATATTATCGATTGCCAGCTGGGTGGTCAGGAGTATGCTATGTTTAATTTTTGTTGCCTCCTGTATTTCTGGCACCCCCATTGTATCATCGAGATCTTAAGTTATTCAGCAATATTACTGTAAATCGTTATAAGAGAACTCTGAATACTGCTGACATCGATCAAACTGACACTAGCCTACAACAGTATGTAGACTTCAATTTAGGATTGTTCTTCTTTGTAGGTGCTGCTTTAACCCCTTCGGGGCTGATGACGAGCTAACCTGCAGTGCGCTGATGACGAGCTGAGCTCGTCATGTAACGCGGCTTTTTTCAAAACGCAGCGCGCAGCGGGAGAACCACTAGCGCGCATGCGGTTAAACAGTAGGAAAGTACGACGACTAACTAGAGTTGTAGAAGCTGTTACAGATCAAACAGCTGCAGCCCTGGGAAATCTCACGGAAGAATAGCAAATTGCTAGAATTGTTGCTTTACAGAACCGAATGGTTCTGGATGTTATGTTAGCAGATAAAGGTGGTGCATGTCGCCTTATAGGTAGTAGTTGTTGTGTGTTTATTCCTGACCACACACCATCAGTGTATAAAGCGATTAATAAACTTCATAAAATCGCTGCAGACCTTCACACAGAGAATGGTACATGGACTTTTGCAGGGTGGTTCTGGACTCTAATCTCAGCTTGGGGTTGGAAAGTATTAACTGCTCTATGTGTGATAATTGCAATAATTTTGACATGTTGTGTATGTATCCAATGTGGTCCGATGATATGTTCTATGTGTCTTACTGCCTGTATACCAAATAAGAGAAATGTTGCAGAAATTAGGATGCGGAATAGTCTGAATAAAGAGATAGCCAAGATGATGGTCATTGATATAAGGGATGAGTATCTAGATTATCCCAGAAAGCCAAATGTCTTCAGCAAATGCTGAAAGGGTCTTCTGTTGTAAATGACCATTGTCGTAGTAAATGAAGCAACTCCATCTTGTATTTGTGGCGGCCATTTTATATGCCATACACTGCCATGTGCTCGCCACGAGGTTTGTCCTACCTCTTTGTTAACCGTGTTTGGAATCTGCCCAGCAACAGTCTATATTTAGGGTCCCCGTCCTAGCATGCCCAGACATGCGCAATAGGGTTTGCAGCCATTACTAATTAGTTCCAGACAGGAATGTGTTTACTAGTTTCTGGGAGCCGTTAGCTCCACCCACTTATCGATTGTGCCCTCCAATATGTCCTTACATGTACATAAACTCTGCTCTTGTATTTTGTACCGCCTTCTTTTGAGCCCCTTCATTGTGTATAAAAGGGGCCATGTGCTTTAGTTTGGTGTGCTACTCTATACAATACTGATGGGTGTTGTGTGGATTGTAGTACCACCTTTAAAGGTTTAATAAACTTTGCTTTTGTATTTTCCAGTTTCCGTGGCAACTTCTTCCTATAGTCTGAGGACTCTGTACCTTGAAGGGCGAACCCCTTGCACTGGTGGGCCTAGCTGAGGCTTACTTACGACAAAGGTATCTGTGACCTGTTTTCTACTTTGAAATGGCTACACAAATTCATCAGGATGCTCCTCATACCTGCCTGAAGGACCATCATCCAGGCCAGTATTTAATCTCTTCTGGGTTATGGTAACATTCTTTACTTGTGGGCGGATAAAGCCTTCTTGAAACTCTTGCAGGTGGTGAAGAATGCAGCTTTTTTACAGGCTCATTTACAGATTACCACATATGCTTCAGCTACAACTCTACATCGTTAAATCCATTGGCTAGATGTGGAAAAAAATGTTCAATTTGAGGCCTTGTGCTTTGTCTTCAAGGCAAGGGCTGGAATTTCCCCCAACTACACCAATGGCTTGATAAAAATGGTGTCAGCCTATTCGCCATCTGTGGTCTAGTAACTCTCTTTGTGCACCGTACCCAAGACTGAGTTTACTCAGATGGGATTCTGCTCCTTTTTGTTCCTGGGCCCCAAGCTCTGGAACACTCTGCCGGATCATCTGAGATTTAGTTCTTCACTACTTTACTTTCATAAAAAACTTAAGACATGGCTGATCTGTAACATCTGAGCTGGGAGAAACTCTGTCTGTTGCTAAAAAGGCACTGGGAAACGCCATGTGGGTAACTGTTTGCGCTTTAGAAGTATTTTAACATAACATGAGAGCTGGACAGGTTAAACTGGCTACCTATTTCTTTATTTTAACTCCTACTCCAATGACTCCTGGTCCAGATATAGCACATAATTATAGTCGGCGTGTTGCATAAATGTTCCCTTCATGTTGATGTCAAATCTCAACATTCACATAATGTTGTGTAACTTTTGTTTAACCTGTAAATTATCTGCTACAATTTTTCGTTTGTCTGTATACCTGCTAAATACTTTATTTAGCTCAGATTATAATATCTGTACAGTGTGTGCTTTAATTTACTGTAAATCGGTTGATGACAAATGTAGCCCTATTTAAGGCACTCTGATGCCCTAGGGCCTATTATGTGCTACATAAAAATATTAATACCATAAATAAGTCGAAATCCCAACCACCAGATCCTGAAATTCTTCAAAAGGCACAGTAGATGGTAACTTTCTCAATAGTACTACCATAAAGGGATTATTAACATTGGAGTGACAAATAAGATCATGGAATAGCAATATATTGGCAGCTGACCGCATAATATTCTTCATATAGCATCCATTTGTATGTCCTAAATTACTCACAATATGATCTTGTATTTTAAGGACATAATACTGAGGTTGGTGATTATGTTCGAGTCTAACATCTATGAAAAAGGATACAAAGACAAGAAAAACCTGAGACAAATATGTAATAAAGTAACGAAGAAGACCCGTGATGTAATATAGGTGGCGTTGATAAGATAGCTTGGCTCCATGCCTGATGTGCATGTCGCAGGTTTGAATCAAGACAAAAAGGCAAATTCGACTTCCATCCTTTCAAGATCACTAAAATGAGAAATACTTTTGACTCTGTAGTAGTTATGTCTATAAATTGTTCTCAGTAGAACACTTTGAATAAAACAACACAAAATAACTAACAGACTAGTAACACTGTTGTAACATTCAGTATTATTATAGCATAAGGTCATTACTTGGGCAAACTTCAAAGAGTGCTGTATACCCCAGGATTTGCATAACTTAACCACTTCATCAGCTCTACAGTAGTGAGCTCAAATTCCGGGGATAAAATCACCTAAAAGAACTAGTGAAACATTAGGTATATAATGTTAAAATAATTTCTATATTAGAAGGAAGGGTTCCTACCACACCAGGATCACAAATGTTTGTAAAAATTATACCCTGACTTCTGAAATGCCCTACAGTGCCACAGTCAAGGTAGCTTGCATGCTATCCAAGTGCTAATTAACTATTACAATTAACAATAGCGAACACCAGGTGAAATATAGCAATTCAATAAAATTGATGTTAAAATGCATTTATCAACTTTTAATAGGTATTTAATATAAATGTCCATTAAATTGTGTTCATTAACCACAGCTTTCACAGAAACGTAAAGCATGCTGGTTGAACCTTGAAACAGATACTGCAATTAACAATGCTCAAGAAGGATTAGATTTATATGAATCTATTCGACAAGCTATAGAGAAGATTCAATGGCACACTTGTCTTACACCTCGCCCTAGGAATAACGTGAAGAAAGTGATGCATGTTTATTATATTTGCTTACAATACAGGAGAAGAACCATACCCACTAGAGTAGAACTGAGAGGTGTGGCGCCGCGGCCAGGGCGACTGACGCTGGAATCTGGGGACCACGGTTCGATCCCCGGCTCCGGCGGCAGGTTAGCCCAGCACCATGTGACTCTGGGCAATAGCTCGCTTAATCTTCCCGACGGCCCCCAGCGCCTAGAGGCCCTTACGGGTGATTGTGCGCTTTACAAATGTGGACTTTACTTTAGGCACAAATGCTGTCAGAGTACAATGTATAAAAAATGAGCAAAGGCTATGTACTTTTAATTAACTATAGTAGCTATATGTAGACACATGAATGACTTGTGAGTCACTTTATACAAGGAATTCAGTGAACACATTTGCATATTTTACTTCATAATACTTTTTTTTAATAAAACGTTTTATTTGGGGCAAGGTGCATACACGTTAGTCAGCATTCGGGCATACGTACACTCAGTTTTGCACTGACACAAACTTAATACATCTGAAATCACTTACTTGTAATAAACCATTTACATTGAGGCTGCTAATACCCTGCCATCCCGGAACAGCATCCAGCCCAGGCGCTGGGAATCACATATTACTCCCCTGTAGGTATTCAATTTTCCCCAAATCTGTGTCCATTTGGTAGGACTTACCCTGGATTCATACACAGGTTTCTCTATTACCATACACCAGTCCATGTCTTTATGCCATTCAACCAGTGTTGGTGGTTCCTTCGTCCTCCACTGTCTAGCGATATTCCTCTTGGCAATTACCATCCCAAGGGTCACCCATATCCTTTCTTTGGGGCGTAGGTCAGTAGGGCCCAAGATATTTAGGAGACATAGTTTAATATTACAGTCGATCATGTGGCCCATTACACATTCCATACACTTCTTCAAGGACGACCAGTATCTCTGGATATCTCTGGATTCCCAGAGTATATGTATAAAAGTGCCCTCTCAGAGTATATGTATAAAAGTGCCCTCCACATCCACTCGGGCATCCTGCCTCCTTGCTATATCCCATCTTTACTAACATAGGTCCCGCTAGGTATATTCTATGGAGTATTTTCAGCTGCCTGAGCCTGGAGGCTATGGCAGTTTCTCTAGGAGAGGCCAAGGCCTCAAGCCACACATCATCCTCCAGGCCGGCAACATCATAGTCCCACTTGGCTCTTAGTCGATAAAGAGGGTCGGTCATGTTGTTGACAATTTTTTTTAATATATTAATGATATGGCTTTTTCCGGGACATTCACGTCTAGGACTTTATCTTTTAGTGGGGTGCAGTCTGGTGGCATCTCTCCCTTTGTTATCGCTGCGAGTAGCGCATGTCGGATTTGTAGATACCTAAAATACTCAGTAGGGCCAATTCATACTCCACTTGCAGTTGGGCAAAGGGAATGATTCTTCCTGCCTTCCATAGATCCCCAACCTTAGAGCTACCTATTAAGTCCCAGCGGTCGAATCCACGGGTGTGCCAAAAGTTGTCAAGTAGGTCAGTATTAAAAAACACGGAAAACAGGGTCTCAGGGGAGTTTAGAGACCATGCCTAGGTTGTACCCCCATCACAATAATTTGAACACAAGAAAACCTAGGGGTCTAGAAAACGGTACCTTTTATACCTTTAAACCACAGCACATCTGGCTTCTTAATAAATCCATTGTTCTGCCCTCTATTCTATTTTATATTCACCACTTTTTGTTTTTGCACTGCACCTATACCCATCTTCAGTCTATCACTGGTTATTGAGTGCTTGTGGGCATTGACCCCGCTCAACTACAGGGGACTCTTGGGTCTCAATGATCTAGAGACGCCAGATCCCTGAGGATGACCAAATGATAGAATTTGATCATACAAGCGGTTGATGGGAATCCTCACAAACCGAGCGGGTTTCTCTGTTACAATCACTTTCACCTCTCTTCATTTCAGTTTCATCTCTCTCCTATCCCTACTAGAGTTCTCCAGCAAGCTTGTGCTGTGGTTTAAAGGTATGAAAGGTACCGTTTTCTAGACCCCTAGGTTTTCTTGTGTTCAAATTATTGTGATGGGGGTACAACCTAGGCATGGTCTCTAAACTCCCCTGAGACCCTGTTTTCCGTGTTTTTTAGTACTTTGTGAGCAGCTGTCGGCTGCGGGTCTTTATTGGATTATACTAGATTGATAATTCAACACGAGGTATATTTATATGTATATTTATATCGCATTGGGCTCCTTGATTTTCTACAACTGTTCGGGGGATGTTGGTTCCCTTTACACATTTCATCTCACTCTACTATTTATTCTAGCATAATGGCAGAACGCAGTGGTCTGGCATATGATGACTCTGTTTTCCAATCCATTATGGACAATATGCCTAGTATCCTAGACTCCATCCCTACACCAACAGTACATATAGCGGATGACTGGACAAAGGCATTGACGTTGAAAAAGGCTCATTCCCGGACCCAAGCACACGGGTTAGTGATGGCCGAATACGCAAGGGCTAGCTGTGCACCACCAGGCCTTTTGGTTACTAATGCTCCCCGCCTTTTTCTATCAGATAAAGAGTTCCTAAAAGACTGGTCTCTCATCGCATGGCGATGCACGAGGGATTGGCTTATTCTCATCATAAGCACTGCGAAACGGACATGCGACACATTACTGATAGAGATCCAAGTCCTGGAGGCACACATTAAAACCACCATTTCTACCACTACTGTTTTTAAAAAACAGAAGGAAGAGTCGGATAAAAACAACAAAGACTTTTATGAACATATCCTACAAGTAAAGATTGACAAATTCAAGAAAGATCTGGCAAAGTTCAAACTAGAGGTGGTATATCCCTACACTAGTGATTCTTATAAAGCACCAGAATACAAAAACAATGGCAGGAAGTATGGCTCTAATTATTCAGGTTCCGGCACGGACTCTGATAGTGATCAAGGGACCAATAATCCTACACCGTTAGGAAATAGAGGGCGAGGTAGGTCCCGGGGGTTTCAGAACTACAGTGGTTTCCAACCAGGACCAGTTCCGCCGTGGTGGCAACCATCCCCATGGGGCCCTACACCTCCTTTTCCTTACCAGTTCCAACCACCGATGGGCCCCTTTCCTGGTTACCAGAACTTTAACAACCAGTCTTTTTTAGGTTCTGGCCCCAGGAGGTCAAGAGGCCGAAGAAGGGGACCCCCACCCCCTCAACAGGTGCACTGGGAAGACTCAACAGGACCACACACGGGGACTCGCAGCCAGACGATAAGGACTGCGCCTCAGACATAAAGGTACCTAGGGAGAACCTTGTTGTTAATCTGAGCAGTCGCATCTTGAGTGACAGTGAAGAACATGTCCTTAATAAGGGCCTAGGGTTTGTCATATCCGACAGAGGAGACCCGTTTAAAACACAAACTGAACTAGCTCAGTTTTTCCGCAAGCTGAGGCTACACTACTTCTTCAGGGATAAGACTTCCGAAGACATTGACAAAAACACAGGTTTGAGGCCCAAATCTACCTTTTTGCCTCCCATTCACACTGTTCCTCCACATGTAGCTACTTTTGAAAGGGCTGTAAAAGAGGATATTGAAGCCATCTGGACAGGCGGTTCCATTAATGGTTATAACAATATGTCAAGGGTAGACCAGCAGGCTGTACAAACTCTCATGCGAGACCCGTCGATAGTCATAAAATCTGCCGACAAGGGCGGGGCCATAGTGCTACAAGACACTGAGGTATACAGAGCAGAATGTCAGCGTCAGTTGAGCGATGAGAGCTCTTACAAACTATTGACTGCTGACCCTACTAAGAGGTTAATGGGTGAAATTCGCCTATTAACGGAAGAAGCCTTAGCAGAGGGCTGGATCACCCCACATGAGTCTCAATTTTTACAGGTTGATCATCCCGTAGTCCCTTATTTTTATACCTTACCAAAGGTGCACAAGGCACAGAGACCACCTCCTGGCAGACCGATCATTTCAGGACAGGGCTCTGTCTTGGAGCCGTTATCAGAATTTGTTGACTATTTCTTGAGATCCATAGTGTTAACCATGCCTTCCTATTTAAAGGACACAAAAGATGTCTTGCGCCTTTTGCCAGGGATTGACTTCAACCAAGAGACCGACATTCTTGTGTCCATGGATGTTGTATCTCTATACACTTCCATTCCCCAGGATGACACTTTGAACGCCATCTGTTCCACCTTGAACTCCGCCACGTTGGATACCATAACACCGGTTCCTTTCATTATGACGCTAGCCAGAATGGCGATGAAAGAGAATTACTTCAGGTACGAAGAGAATCTGTACCTTCAAATCTCTGGGACAAGCATGGGCAGCATTTTTGCGCCGAGCTTGGCTAATTTATATGTCCATACTTTTGAACAACAAGAAATACTAGCATCTGACAACCCCTTTTTATCATCGATTATTTGTTACAAACGATATATCGATGATATTTTTATGGTGTGGCGAGGCGATACAGAATCCCTTGCGAGTTTTCATGAGTGGCTGAATAGCCGTAATAGATTCCTGAAATTCACTATCGAGACGAGTAAGGAGAGGATCACTTTCCTGGACCTCTCGATTTTTGTTACATCTGAGGGCCTGCAGAGTGAACTCTTCCGCAAGCCCATGGCCAGGAACTCACTTCTACTGTTTGAGAGTCAACACCCTAGATCCCTGCGTGAGAACCTTCCATATGGACAGTTTCTCCGGGTTCGCAGGAACTGTTCCACTCAAGCGACCTATAGCAAACATGCCACTAATCTTTGTCGACAACTGGTGGATCGACACTATCCCACCACCCTGGTAAGGCGTTCTCTGAAACGAGCAAGCAATAATAACCGCGAGGCCCTCCTGGAGTTGCCGGTGGAGAAGCCACCTTTAACCAGACTGACCTTTGTTAGCACTTTTAATGAGAAGTCGAATCTAGTGCAGAAAATTGTCAGACGCCACTGGCGCATTCTTAACAGTACCACTGACAAGATTGAACCCCCTTTGTTTGCCTTCAAGCGCTCAAAAAATCTAAAGGATTGCTTGATACACACCCGGCCACGGGAGATACGGAGAGAGACTAATGACACTCTGTGGCAACTACCACCTGTACAGGGGCACCACCCTTGCGGTGGTTGCTCTATGTGTGGGTTGACACAGAAGACAAGTCAAATTGATATAGGGACTGGGCGCCCATGGATACTGAAGCATTTTTCCAACTGCAACAGCACAAATGTAATATACATTCTCACTTGCCCGTGCAACAAAAGATATGTGGGCATGAGAACCCGCAAAGTTCGCACCCGCATGCTTGAACATAAAAGTTCTTTCAAATGTAAGAAAACGGTGTCCAAATTAACCAAGCATTTTTTGGAGCACAACCACAAAGAGGACGAGTTCAGTTGGGTAGTCTTAGAGAAACCATTTATACCCAATCATGTTACGAACCTCACACGGTTTCTCTACTTGAAAGAACAGAAATGGATTTATGCATTACGTCTAGAGAGTCAGGGACTCAACGACGAAATCCCTTGGACCACTTTGTAATAATTATTATGGGAGTACTGATCATTAGCACCATATATGCTACGCGCAGCTGAGAAGGTTTATCTTAAAATAACTTGGCTGGGTTTCAAACAGTGGCGAGTGAGGACTATGTTTGCCTAAGAGTAGACATTTACTTTCTCTATACAGTTTCTAGCATAACTAAGGAGGTTCTTTACAGCTGGAGCGCTGTTTCTCTCTTTTCCCTGGGCTCCTTTAGACAACGAACTACAGAAGAGACGTGATTGACGTCATTCTGTAGTCCGCGGTTCTCGCGGGACTCTGACTAGCACCATTGCGCATGTGCGTAGTCAGCACACTATTGCGAGCAATGGTCCCGGAGGACAGCGGTGCAAAGAGGGAATGGCGGCGCCTCGCGCCTTCCAATACAAGCGGTCAGCACTTTAACGCGATCTGGGGTTTGACGGGAGCAGAGTGCACGTCCCGATGGGCGGGTCCCGTCGTCGGCTTTAAATGACCGACACCTCCTTTCCTCGTTGCCTCCCCCTGACTCAGTTTTCGACTGGGGCAACGACGGAGAGGTAAGGCTTTACATTCACAGTTGAGTGTGTATTCGAGATAGGTTGCCTGGCATGCCGCTTCTGTGAAGCACTGTGATTCCATCATATAGCAGTGTATAACGAGAGTTACTTCGTAGCACTTTTATCACTACAGTTTATCGGCCATTATTTTGGTCTGTAATTACAAGTTGAGAGCAATGTTATGAGGTAGAGCTAGTTTTTCTCGAGTGAGCTGTGAAAATAAGTATATTTAGAAATAGAGGCATGACACACTGTGTGGAGGCAGGATTTGACAGGCAGGGTTATTTTACCTTTGCATTTTATTCTATTCCTGATGCCTCGCATTTCTTTTTAGAGCGTGGCCTCCCCTTTTTCCTGAGTTAGAGTCCAGGTGAGGTGAGGTCTACTCCCCGGCAGAACAGGGTGAGTGGTACTTTTTGACCTTTTAGCAACACTGGAGGTTATAGGACTTAAATGTTAGATGTTCTGATATTTGGGGTGTTTGTGTTGTTTCCTGTAGATCACTGATTGGAACCTTCTGTACGGCGGAGTTCTGAACCTAAACGCTGTATCCTTTATTTGGTTATCACATTGGATCCGTTATAGTTGTAATTATTTGTTTTGTCACTATGCAGTAGCAACGTTGTGAACAGGGCCCTGATGAAAACCTTGGGTCCTTCCCGATGAGGTTGAAACATGTTGGCCTTACATGCAGTAATTTGCTTCCATACTGCATCCTTGCACTGTTCATGTTGATTTTAATTAGGAAGAGGACAGCTTCTTAATAAATCCACTGTTCTGCCCTCTATTCTATTTTATATTCACCACTTTTTGTTTTTGCACTGCACCTATACCCATCTTCAGTCTATCACTGGTTATTGAGTGCTTGTGGGCATTGACCCCGCTCAACTACAGGGGACTCTTGGGTCTCAATGATCTAGAGACGCCAGATCCCTGAGGATGACCAAATGATAGAATTTGATCATACAAGCGGTTGATGGGAATCCTCACAAACCGAGCGGGTTTCTCTGTTACAATCACTTTCACCTCTCTTCATTTCAGTTTCATCTCTCTCCTATCCCTACTAGAGTTCTCCAGCAAGCTTGTGCTGTGGTTTAAAGGTATAAAAGGTACCGTTTTCTAGACCCCTAGGTTTTCTTGTGTTCAAAGTAGGTCAGTATCCCAGAGTGGGGTGGCCAACGTGATATTGCCCTCCCATCCCAGACTCCTTGAAGCAGCCCGCCACATTTGGATCGCATGTTCAGTAGGTACTGACAATCTCTTTGTGGCGGGATTAGTATATAGTGCCCCTGCAAAAGTTCCTCCCGGGAGCAGCCACTTGTCCATGTGAAATCCGGGATCTCCCTGTGATCTGAATGTGCACTGATTTATTGTGGCTAATTGCGCTGTCCAATAATATTTCTTAATGTCTGCGAGGCCAATTCCATCCTCGTACCACCCTCGTGTAAGCTTCTGCATGGCGATTCTGGGCGGTTTGCCATCCCACAGGAGTTCTCTCAGGACACCATCTAGGGATCTAAAGTAGTCAGCCCCCACTGGGTACGGCATGGTCTTTAAGACATACAAAAACCACGGAAGGGCCATCAATTTAAATAAGGCTGCATGCCCCAGCAGGGTCAATGGGAGCAACCTCCAGTGCTGGACATCACTTTTGAGTCTCTGAAACGGCGGCAGAAGATTGTGATCATAGAAGTGAGTCCGGTCTTTAGAGAGTCTGATCCCCAAATATTTAAACCCGTCTCTGCTTCTGCTATACTGAAACCCCATTGGCAGGGAAGGCAGCCCTCCACTAAGAACATAGATGACCGATTTGGACCAATTAATCGTGTAACCAGTGAATCTTCCAAATACCATGAAAATGTGGAGCACTCTATTTAGGGAGACTGAGGGGGATGCCAAATACAATAGAATATCGTCGGCGTGTAACGAAGTACGGTCTTCTCAGCCCTCTGCCCATTTGAGCCCCCTAATGACGGGATCCTTCCGTATCCACATCGCCAATGGTTCAAGCACTAAGACAAAGAATAATGGGGAGAGGGTATAGCCTTGCCTGGTACCCCTACCGAGTTCGAACACTGGAGACTTTCTACTATTGACCACTATTTGAGCCAGCGGTTCGGAATAGAGGGGGTGGACCCATCCCAAGTAGCTCGGGCCAAATCCCAGCTTCTTTAATACTGCAAACATGTAGGACCATTCTATTGTGTCGAATGCCATGGCCGTGTCCAGGTGCACCACCACTGCGTCTTCAGCAATCGTGTTGGCTCGGTCCAGCACTCCCTGTAATCTCTGCAAGTTAAGAGAAGTGTTCTTGGCTGGCATAATGCCCGATTGGTCCGGGTGTACCAGTTGTGTTATGATGCTTATTAAACGAGTGGATAGGACTTCCGACAATATCTTCTGCGTTGAGCAGCGATATCGGCCTATTCGACGAGCACAGATTCTTGGGTTTGCCACTCTTATGAATTACCACAATCGTAGCCAACCTCTGGTCAATGGGAAGCAATCCCACCTCTCTGCTCTCCCGAAACATTCCAGTGAGATAGGGTGCGATCTTACTCAAGGCTAGCTTGTACAATTCAATGTGTAAGCCATTTGGGCCCAACGCTTTTCCCACACGTAAATCGTATATGGCTTTCTCGACCTCTGTGGTGTTCAGCTCCTGGTCAAGTTCTGACCTCTCTTCCTCAGAGAGAGCAGGCAAGGAAATATCCCTCAAAAAGGAGTGCATGTCTTCTTCCACTTATGTTGTCTGAGAAGTATATATACCACGATAATAGACACCAAAGGCATCCGCGATGTCCTGTGGCTCAGTGAGTCTTTCCCCGGACTCCAATTCGAGCTCTGCCACTACTCTACTTGCTTGTTCCCTACGGTCCAACCAGGACAGCAGTTTCCCTGCTTTATCCACGACGTCATAGATCTTGCCGAGCGTTGCCCTGTGTAATGTCTTGGCAGCATCAGTGGCCACTGCAGAATACTCTTTTGTTTTTAATGTTAAGGCGTGCCTTGTCGCGTCTAGGTTCGCGCCTCAAAGCTGCCCCTCTACTTCTCGTATTTGTTTCTAAATTCACTAATTCTTCCTGCTTATGTTTTTTAACCCTGCCAATTTGAGAAATAGCGGCCCCACAAATTACAACCTTATAGGCTTCCCACAGTGTCTGGGCCGAATCCACTGAATGCTTGTTTTCCTGAAAATACAGTTCTGTGTCTTGTACAATTTTCTCTTTTATTTGAGGGTTCTTAAGATACCACGGATTAATAGGGGCTACTCTACCAATTCTGGGTTCTCCCACCTCGATCCAGTCCCAGCCGGTGAGTGATTTGACATACCTCTGGCCAGGTGGCTCACTTCTTTGATTTTTTCTATCTGGTCTGCTAGCGTTATGATATAGTCGATCCTGGACATACTGCGGTGAGCCCCTGAATAATATGTATACAGCTGTTCCCCAGGATTGAGCATCCTCTAGGTGTCTACTAGGCCAAATGCTTCCATAAAGTTGTGAATTTGTGTACGAGCACGTGGTAGAGTCTTCTGGGGCCACCTGTCTAAGGTATCAGAAACAACTGAATTAAAGTCACCCCCAATTAGGAGTCTACCCTCTGGTAGGGTGAGCAGGCGGTCACCAATGTCTCTGAATGCTGGGGCCTGAAGTTCCGGTGGTAGGTATATGGATACTAAATTTAACATACGTCCCTCTCACTTCCCTAAGATTTCAACAAACCGCCGCAAGTTGTCTGTCCATGTGCGCTCAGTCGTCATCTGTAATGTCTTACGAGTCATTATTCCCACCCCCCGGGAACCCGAACCGAATGCTGAATGAGCTACAAGATAGCCCAGTGTCCCTTTTAAAATCAATTCAACTTCTCTATGCGGATACTTGGGTTAGAGTACGGATGGGGGATGGCTCGACGCTAACAAAGGAAATTTTAACCACGGCAGGGTTAAAGCAAGGGTGTGTATTGGCCCCTTTACTTTCGAACTTGTTTTTAGCAGATCTTACTAATGCACTGAATGAAGTAACTGCACACCCTCCTAAACTAGCTAACATGCAGATATCAAATTTACTATACGCAGACGATGTCATCCTTCGAAGCCGAACAAAAGTGGGGTTACAACGGTTAATAGATTGAATATTATCATATTCAAAAGAAAACAGAATGGTGATAAATGAAACGAAGACAGAAGTTATGGTGATCAGCAAAAATTCAAGATTAAAATATAAATCCAAATGGTTTCTGTAGAAAATTCAATTACAACAAGTAGAATCATACAAATACTTGGGAGTATTATTCGATAATAGCGGAAATTTTCTCCTGCAAAAACGGATATCGAAAGGAAAGCAAATGCTTTGATAGCTGCATTTAGAATCTTCAGATATCATTAGGTGAGCTGAGCTACAGACCATTCTCAAAAGTTATATCGGCAAAATTGCTGCCTACCATAACATTTGGTAGCAAAGCCCTGTGTGATAAAGACACTGTGATCATCAATAATGCGGTCACAAAAACTTTCAAAACCCCTTTTTACTTGCCTAATAATGCTTCACCAGCACAAATAAGGCTGGTGTTTGGACTTATTAATCAATTATATGCGAGAAAAGAATAATTTACAAAAGTATGGAATAGAATAAAAAATGACAATGAAAATCAAATGTCTCAATTATTAAGGCAGGAAATAAACGTAAATAGGAAATCACATGCCTGGAAATACTTAAACACTGCATTAGAAGAATACGCTGATACCCCAATCTGGGGGAATACATAACTCCCGAATCGTTTAAAAAGCTATTATTAAAATAACAAACCATCTATCGCTGCTAAGGGATAAAGACTTATTTGCAAAAAAAAAGGACGCTTGGCCATAAATGGTTTTCCAAAATCATACTTAGAAACCCCGACTTTGAAATATAAACAAATCTTCACAAAAGCTCGTTCTGGCGCACTACCAGGCTTATGTCATCTTCTGCCATGGCTAAGGTCAGAAGAATCGAAATAACTGGCCTTACAAGGTGTAAGGACTATCCCTGGGCACTCTAGAATGCACAAAGGTGCGTTGTAAAATGTAAATCCGGACTTCAGAGATGATTGTAGTCATAGTAGTCTTGTATTTAATTCAGATTTCAATTTAAGCAAACTTTTCACATTACAATCATATTACGTCATATGATGATGCAGTTTTGCATATGATTAACAATCATAAAACCCAAGGTCATATAGGTAATGTACTCCAGAAGTTTTAGTAATCCCCGATGCATTTCGTGCAAAACTGCACTTCTTCAGGGGAAATCTATGTGAAAGAAAAAAATATATGTAGGACGCTATAAAGTTCAGGAGTCTAAAAAACAAAGAATCTACGATGGGAATTGTGAAGTTAGTATCTGTGGGATATGGCTACGTAAAAACCAAAGAAAAAATACTACAAGGTTGAGTAGTGATGTTGTTAAGATGAAGGAGTGGGGAGGCTGGCAGCAGAACGAAAAAACAAGGAAACCGTGCACGTAATCAGTATACAACGGGAATGTTTGGCGTGCCTCGAGGAAACTTAAAAATAACTCTACAAGTGTTCATTAATGTGATCTACGAGGAAGCGTAATATATTAACGCTCGAAAATATCACGTGGAGTGAGAGGGGTATAACGGTGAATAAAACAAAACGTGAAGCTGACCGTCATGCGGGGCAAATGAGAATCGAGGTGAAAGGCACTAGGAAATCAAACACTTACCGACCAAAGGAGTTATGATTAAATCGACGAGCTTCTGGCGGTAAGGTCCGGTCCGTGTCTACGGGAACCCGGAAGACGCCGAGCATGCGCACATGCCCTGTAATGTGGGTGAAAAGCTGTGCTCATAGAAAGCGGACTGAGTGTAAACGAAGTTACAGGGACAGTGAATAAAACGCGAGGATGAAGGACCGTGGGGGGGGGGGCTGGGGGGTGGGTGATACAAACAAAAAATGCCTGAGTAAAAAATTAGCCCCCTGAAGAAGTGCAGTTTTGCACGAAATGCATCGGGGATTACTAAAACTTCTGGAGTACATTACCTATATGACCTTGGATTTTATGATTGTTAATCATATGCAAAACTGCATCATCATATGACGTAATATGATTGTAATGTGAAAAGTTTGCTTAAATTGAAATCTGAATTAAATACAAGACTACTATGACTACAATCATCTCTGAAGTCCGGATTTACATTTTACAACGCACCTTTATAGTCCTTACTCCTTGTAAGGCCAGTTATTTCGATTATTCTACAGCACCTTGTGGATCCAGAAGGTGACCTCCCTGAGCACCTATAACATTTGTACCTACTTACCCTTGTGATTTACTTTAGTTACCCAGGAGTGCAGCGGTTTAAAGTTATTGTTTCTAAGGTCAGAAGAAGACACGCTATGTAGGTTGTGTAAATTAGGAGAGGAGAACATTACTCACCTGCTGTGTGTCTGCCCAGAATTGGAAATTGAAAGAAAAAACATACTTAAGAAACATTTAAATGCTCGAGCAGTACGGACTTGCAGGCAAGCTCTGATAATATGTTTACACTCCAATGATATAATAATGAATGCTGCCTTTGCAAAGTTTTTAGTAAGAATAGGATCGAAATTAGATCAGAAAAAATTTAAATCTACACGTACTGTATGATATATATTAAAATGTAAATAGAATTATGAAATGAATTTCATCAAATGTAATTCACCTAAAAAATATGCCATTATTTATTCCTGCTTTTACTATTTTTTCCTGTCCTACATTTATTAACCTGGAATTTTATAGTTGGTTGCATTTGTTGTCTCATTGTAAGATTTGAATTAATCAAGCAATAAAGAATAATAATAATGAATGAGCTACAAGTTTGAGTCCCCATTTCGTTAGCACTTTACATGCATTGCCAAATAAATGGGTCTCTTGGAGTAGAATCACGTCAGGGGAATGACGTTTTATTTTTTGGAGCACAACTCCTGTTTTTATCTTATCCCCTAACCCATTTACGTTCCAGGACAACAAGTTAAGCCTTTGTTTTGATGCTATAACCATGTTTAGATGAGTTATTAATCTGCGCCGTCGAGGGAAGACCTCTACGCACCTCTTTTCTTTGTGTAGGTCCTTTTGTCCATCTCGACCTGCCAGTTATCAATCTCGACTTTCCCAATGGATGGATTGTACTATCTCCAGCTTTCCGTGTAGTGTCTACCTTGTCCAAACTATCTACTGTCCTAACTAAACGTTCCCAACCCTCTTCCTTTCACCAATGAATTTTGACAGATCCTTCATGTATGCAATATGGTGTTTGCCTGAGATTCTCGGTGATTGGAAACCCATCCCCCCCCATTGCATAGAACTTTACCTCCTTCCCTACCGGCATGGCGGTTTCGGAACCTCCCGCCACCCCAAACTTGCAGAGTGCCTATCGACCACCCCTTTAACGCGTGCTGCGTGTGTCAACCCCCATCCGTCCAGCAATTTCATTATAGAAATACTGAATCAGTGTCCTGATTTCTCAATTAGCTCCATCTTACTGTAAGTTACGTTGTCTCTTGCCCTTCATGGTCAGTAGTCCATTTTATCTCGCCTTCCTCCTAAATGCAAGCCAGTTGGGGATTCAAGTTTGTGTGAGGCTCAACTTAAGAGTCCCTGTCATTTTGTAATAGAAATGAAGAATCATGACTTGTCCTCTTAGTTAATATCAAAGCAAGTGTAGGTAACCTGCACACCAAATCTATTTCAAATTCAAAACTAATGTGATGAAATTTTACAAAGTAAGCAAAAATGTTTATCGGTGCTGCCCTCTGTAAAGCCTGGCTGGCCCCTGCCAGGTAACCAATGTCCTCAAATGTCAAACAGCACCTGTCTGAGCCTAAGGGCGCACTTTACACAGGCCCAATATAGGTGCTCTATATTTTCAATTTCTCAAATAATCAGATTGTTTCTCACAATATATTCCATAGTTGATACAACCATTGTTTTCCAACAACATTTAGTTAGAAACCCAATACTACTACAAACGCAGTAGTAACAGTTCAAAACACTGTGTTCTTGTTTATTTCCATTGTCAAGTTTTCAGTTCTTGACGAAACAAAACGGCATCAAAACAGTTCCCAATGCATTTCGGTGCGCACACCATCAGGTGAATGCTGCAAAGGTATATGCAATACAATGTTTCTGAGATACAAACTTAAAACAAATGGTTTTTTCAGGTGAACATTTACAATTGCGATTTCAAGTGCAAATCCAAGGAGTTATCTAGCCAAACCAATGGTCCTTTGAGTGGAATAAATAGTGAAAGAAACAAACAATGACCATGCAAATGCTGTGTTTCTGGTACGGAGTCCCAAGTATTTAAAATCACGCAGAATGAACAATGTGCCAGCACCCTGTGCACCAACGAGACCGTCCCCAAGACGGACATAACTAAACAAAGCATGATAATTAGTCTCCACTTATTGAATCCTGAGCGACTCACCTAAAAGGATGCCTCAAGACAGATTTGAGCGTCTACTGCAGTGTAAAAGCAGTGCGCGTATACGCTGCTAAAAAGTAATGACCGACTTTAAAACCGGATGTAAATCCAGTTACGTAAGAGCCACGAAAACCCAAACCCGAAAATAATAAATGTCACGTACTTCAAACTGTTTAGACTTGTCTCCCTCCTCTTCCACGGATTCAATACGTCAATCGGTACACGTTTTACTGCAAAGTAAAGGAACGCGGTAAACAAAGCTGCGTGGTTCCTCAATGCTCCTGTGGGCGAATAAACCCTCATGCTCTTACCTTAATGGTTTAAACTTCTTTTGAAAAAAAGCTCCTCTCTCCCACACGCACATCATACCGCAAAGTACCTCTTCTCCTGTATTTCAACTACAGCGGGTGACATAAAGGACCAATATACATAAACGTCAGACTACGCGTACCGCCGTCTCAGCCATACAGCAGAAAAAAGTCTCAGAAGTTAACTACGTGATGAAAAACAGCTATAACAATAAAGTGTGTTAAAATGTATATGCTGTATGAATTGACCAAAATCATGTGAATGCTGAGTGTAATTCTCTCTGATAATTTACTGCTAATGTGGTCTCCATGCTACTGAACGGAATGATTGTGTGAATAACTTATCACGTCATATGACAAATGAACAAATGGGGGCTTAGAGTGTGACAGTAATCCCAGCTAAGAGCTAGATAATCACCTCAAGTGAAACTAATGACAACGTTGTGTGAACATGGAGAGCCGCAATGCCCTCTTCAATCCCATATGCATCCATCTGAAGTTGAACATTCTGCGTGATTTTAATCAATGGTGAACTCTATAGTATATGTTAAGTAAAAAATTAACAAGAAAAGAAAATGACATAGTAATAGAAATCATTTCTTTGAAAACAGACAATTACATGGTTAAAACAATAAAATTGTGAGTTGCATACGTTCACGAGAAGCAGTGGGCGGACCCACAAGGCCGTTTTATATTCATCAAGGGCATGGTGGGCGGGGAGCCAGTAGTGTTGGGTAGTGTGTATGCCCCCCCCCCTCTGCAGTGGGCCCTATCCGAGAGGCTGTTTGCGGTGTGGGATGATATTCCGGAGTCCTTGGCGGTGATTGGCGGCGATTGGAATGAGGTAATGGATGTGCATGTAGACCGTCAGAGGCGGCAGGGAATGCTTGCTGGTCCTTCTGCGAGTTCCCCAACCCGGTTGCAGGCTATGGCTGAGGGATTGGGATGGATGGATGTGTGGCGGCATTTGCATCCGACAGCGCGAGAATACACATATGTCTCTGCAGTGCATGGCTCGTTCTCGAGGCTGGATTATGTGTTTATGCCTGCCGTCTGTCTGAGTAGAGTGCGCAGCGCGGCGATGCTTCCAAGGGGCCTCTCGGACCACTCCCCTGTCTCAGTCACAATAGACCTTCTGACGAAGAAACAACCTTTCCGGTGGAGGATGTCCTCGTGGCATCTCCAACAGCCCTCTTATGTCCAACACCTGCGGGAAGCTGTTGCACACTATTGGCGTGAGAACCTAGTAGAGGATATGGATGTAGTGGTAGTCTGGGAAGCCATGAAACCTACTATAAGGGGGGTGGATATTGCTTGGTGCGCTGAAGCCCGCCGTGCTCGTCGGGAGTCGACCACTACGGCTGCCAAACTTGTAGAGGAGCTAGAGCAGCGGAGTCGGGGTGGAGGGGACGAGGTAGCGGTGCGGCTGCTTCTCCAGGCGCAGCAGTCCTATGCCACTCTCCTAATGGACGAGGCTAAACAGGCGTGGCTCGCCACGCGGAGCAGGATATACCAGTGGGGCGACAAGTCCAGTACCATGCTCCATAGGTTGTGTCAGCAGCGTCTCCAGCCGATCGAGCTGCCGGGCCTCACTGGTGAGGACGGGGTGACGATGACGGAACCGGCTGACCTTGCAGCGAGCTTCGCCGATTATTTTAGGTCACAATATGCCCCACAAGATAGTCTCAGCGCTGAAGACGTAGCTAAATTTATCGACGACTTGCCCCCTCGGGCGGTTTCCGACGAGGCTAGACGGGACCTAGATGCTCCGCTTACGGCGGAGGAACTAGGGGAGGCGCTGGGTCAACTGAATGTCGGTAAAGCTCCGGGCCCGAATGGCTACCCGTGTGAATTTTTTAAGAAGTTCCAGCTTCTCCTCGGGACCCATTACCGGGCTGCTCTAGAGGCGGCACGAGAGCGGGCGGACTGCCGCCTGACTGGTGCCACGCCGAAATTGTTGTTTTTCAAAAACCTGGTAGACCCCCTGACCGACATGACTCGTATCGCCCCATATCGTTACTAAATATAGAAGCCAAGATTCTAGCCAAGGCGATAGCGAATCGTTTACTTCCCTATATGGTGGACTTGGTCCACCCAGACCAGGCAGGCTTTATGCCCCACCGGGCGACGCGGCACAACATTAGGCGCGCGCAGGCGGCGGTGGACGCGATGGGGGTCCTGGGAGAGGAGGCGGCTTTATTATTGGCAGACATACATAAGGCGTTCGATTCCGTCAGTTGGACGTACCTTTTCGCGCTCCTCTCCCGCCTTAATCTGGGCCCGGTGCTTCTGTCGTACATCTCACTGCTTTATACAGATGTCACGGCGTCCGTTAGAGTCGCTGGGGCCACGTCGGGGATGTTTCCCATCGGACGGGGGACCCGTCAGGGGTGCCCGTTGTCCCCGTACTTGTTTGCGCTGGTCATGGAGCCGCTAGCGTCGTGGGTTCGCATAGATGCACAGCTGCGGGGTTTTGTTTGGTCTGAAACCCTTATCGATAGAATTGCCTTATATGCGGACGACGTCCTCTTCTTTCTTACTGACTTGGACCGCTCGGGGCCCCGAGTGTTGGAGATGATGAGGATTTTCGGAGAGGTCTCGGGTCTCAGCTTGAGTGTAGGCAAGTCTACCCTCTGGGTGCTGGGAGGCAGGGCGGAGGTGGGCCTCTGGGCGTCAGGCTTACGGCAGGCAACTGATGGTCTGAAGTATTTGGGGGTGTTCCTATCTGAATCCGCCAGTGTTACGTGGGAACGTAATATTGTGCCTGTATGGGGCAAAGTTCAAAACGATCTTAAAACTTGGTCCCGGATGCCATTAACCATTTTTGGCAAATCGGCGATATTTAAGATGGTGGCCCTTCCCCGTCTATTGTATCAGTTGCAGAACTACCCTCACCCCATCCCTCCCCAGTGGTTTCGGCAAGTTAATTCCGCCCTGTGTCACTATCTGTGGGCCGGGGGCGCAGTCAGAGTTGCCCTGAAGACGTGCTTCCTCTCCACGTATTGTGGAGGTTTAGCCACCCCAGATCTGATGTCATATTATCAGGCTTCACAGTTGCTCGTACTTAATGAATGGTGGTATGGTGATAGAGGGGACCCGGCCTACGCCCTGGAGCGCTCATTGATGGGCGACCATACCTTGCATACGGTGCTCTACTCGGCTCGGCTGCGGTGAATATTGCCATGCGTCACGAGGGTGGTCTTCACGGTGTGGCGGCAGGCGTTACGTCGTATGGGTTGGTGGGGCAGGCTAACTGCTGAGACACCGTTGTGGCGTAACGGTCAACTCCCCAGCCTGATGACTCTCTCTGGGTTCGACGGCTGGGATGCTGTTGGGATATCGACATTGGGACAGGTCATGTCCGGGACTACTCTTAAGTCCTTCCAGGACCTTAGTGCTGAGTTCGAAATGCCCCAGACCCAGTTCTTCCGTTACTTGCAACTCCGACATGCACTTACACCCAGTATCGCGGACCTTGACTCGCTCCCTGAGTTTAGCCCCATCGAAGCTAAGATATTCATGGGGGACCTGGGTGACAAGAAAATCTCTCGTATTTATCAAACGTTGGTGACCCACTGCTCCTCCACCTTACTGCCTTTGAAAGCCGCATGGGAGGCTGACGTAGGCCCCCTAGACGAAGACGACTGGAGGGAAGCCCTGGAGTCCCCACGTGGAACCGCGATAGCGATGAGGCTTCGCCTCATTCAATTCAAGTATCTCCATAGGGCTTATTATACACGAGAGAGGCTCTGGAAGGCTGGACTGATTGGCTCGTCGGATTGTTTGCGGTGTGGCGCGACGGTGGGTACGCTGCTGCATACAGTGTGGTCATGCCCTAGATTGATCGGATTCTGGAGGGGCGTATGGAACTGTTTGTCTGAGGTTTTGGGGTGGGACCTCCCACGCACCCATCGGTTGGGCCTACTCCATGTACTCGAGGGCGTGGGTGGGAACATCTACAAGCGCCACTTGTTGCTGCTGGGCTTAATAGTGGCTAAGCGGGACCTAGCCAGGGCGTGGAAGAGTGTCCGGGCCCCCCCCCTGTGTGCATGGAAGGCCGGCTTAGATTTTTATATGGGATTGGAACGACCTGTGTTTGAGGCGAGGGGCTGTCCCAATAAGCATTTTAAGATCTGGAAGAGATGGGCGGAGTACAGGGGGCTGCTTCTTGATCCCCCGGAGGTGCCAGAGGAAGAGTTGTAGACAATGGTGCCTGGTGCCTCCTTGCTGTGTCATGCCTTACGACCAATGTTACTGAGTGTCTACTGCACGTGCATGGGGTTAGGGTGGGATAAGGGGTGGGTGATGGGGGTGTTGGGGGGGACAGGGGTAGGGGAGAGGGATCCTTACTTTGACTTCTTCTTCTTTTCCTTCGTTCTCTTATGATGTGTGTACACTATGCTGCAATGTTTGGTGGCGCTCTCCTGATTGTGGAGAACCACGCCTTTTTGCTCTGCTTTACCTCAAATAAAAATAAAAAGTTGTTGTGAAAAAAAAAAAACAATAAAATTGTGTTCATAAAAAACAAGTAAATTCAATTTTATCATTCAAACCACAAAGACTCATGGTGTTTAAAAACCGAATCCCAAACGTTTCTCTTTGCGCCAGATGTCTGGCAACATCAACATGCGGTAAAGCTGACGCCTGCTCGAGTATGGTGAACCGCAGCTGGGGTATAGTATGCTTTTACTCAACCCAATATACTGCCAAACATGACTTAACATTGGCCGTACGGATCATACTTTTGTGTTCAGTTAATCTAATTTTGTCCTCTTAGTTGACATCAACCGCTGCGCTCTCTTCTGTTGAGGACCGTGCTTTCTGTTCCACTCGCGGTTTCCCTGGTCTATTTAGTTGGTGTTGGTGACCTTTCTTTACTGCTGTTCGCCAGCCGTCGAGCCAATCCCATGCCTCCTAGAGATTAACGAAAAACCAGACCTTTCCCTCCGATTCCACTCGCAACTTGGCCGGGAAGAGCATCGCGTATTTAATGTCCTTATCATGCAGGGCTTTTTTAATTTTAAGAAAGCTTCGTCGCTGACGCTGCACCTTTAGCATGAAGTCTGGGAAGAAGGACACCCTACTGTTTTCGAGTTCAATTGGAGGTGCTGTGCGAGCCGTTTGTAGAATGATGTCTTTATAAAGACTCTCACTACTATAGTCCTCGGGGGAGAAATGTGTTTCGGTCTACCCCCAGGCACTCTGTGCGCCTGCTCAATCGTAAAGATCTTTGAAAATCTTGAAGGCTTTAGATAGTTCGTAACAAGTTCCTCAACGAACAAGTCTGCCGCCTGCCCTTCCGCTTTTTCTGGGACACCAAGAATACGCACGTTGTTGCGTCTTGAACGCCCCTCATATTGATCCAGCTAAGCTTCCATCCTATCATTGGGAGACTGTAGGTCGCTCACTGTATGTTGAAGGGTGGATGTGTCTTTGACCAGGGAACTTGTGGTTGATTCAACCTCTTTGAGTCTAGTATTCATGATCTCATATCGGCTCTTATCAATGAGATTTCAGAAGAGACATTTTCAATTCTGCACTCCAGTGACATCCTTTCCTTCTAATGGCTGACATTATGTAATGAAGGGTTAATTCCGGCTCTTCAGATATTTCTTGCCTCTTTTCAGGCCCATCATCATGTACTTTGTCTTTAGCACCCGCACCCTTGCTCCAGGCATATTTATCTAATTTGGCCTGCATGGTGGACTTGGCATTACGACCTCCAGCCATGTTGGGGGACGTATGTGCTGTCAGGTCAGCCAACTATTTCCGGCCAGGGAGTCCCTTTGCGTCAGTTGTCGAGGTTCACCAGGTTGTCTTTGCCCCTTGTGCGGATGCAGACGGCCCAACACTCTGTCACTACATTCGTTAATCACTGCCGTGAGTTACTACACACTTTGCAGGTGCCTACGTCCTGAATGTCCCTTTAGTCCTGCCCAGGCTGAATGACTGTCCAATCGTCTCTGGGCCTCTCTGCATGTGGCACTTGGGGAGCGCGAGAGTTAGACAGGGCCACTAGGAATGAGGCAATGAATGCTTATGTAGAGTCCCGGTAGGTCTCCTGACTGTTAATGCAGCTGGCGGCAACCCTGTGACTGGGCCCCAAAGGCGGCGCAGTACCCGTTCAACCCTTACTTCAGTCCTGTCGCCGCTGGAGCTGTGTGCGCTTTCGCAGCTATCGAGCATCCCCCTGGGTGTTATTTATTCAGGTTTTAGCTGCCAATCCAGTAATAGGTGGATGTAATTGACTCCAGCAGGCACACTCGCGGCTTCCTTCACGGGCCGCCTCCGCACCCCCGGGTCGAGACCAAAAACCACCCAATGCCGACTTGATTCCTGTTCTGTCCCAGCGTTTATTAGGATCATTTATGGCCTCACAGCCGTGAAACTCGAACCAGGGTACTTTGTGCGCCGGTTAGGACGGTTGAGCCTGCATCTCGTCAGCTAGCTCAGGCAGCAGGGTCCCGCAGGTACTTGTTCGCCTTCTTCATCCGGTCGCCCCGCACCCACCAAGCTTGAGGAGGAATCCAATCTAATCGGCTCTCACCTCTGAGGTCTTCAAGTATGTTCGGACCTCAGCTGATGAGACGGTCCAACGTCGCTCACAATTACGTTGTGCCCGCTCTGCCCAGGCCTCGTCGGGGCCGTTCCCCAACTCCAGCATGCAGCAAACTGATGATTTCCACACTGGCGAGGCCGCCGGGGTTCAGGCTCCAACCGGCTCGGATCTTACTGTCTCATGGGTCTTCTTAGATCGCCAGGTGCTGCACTTCCCTCCGGTCCCAGCGCTGATCGCCGCGGGTGCAGCCGGGTATAGAGAGCTCCTCCCCCTGCACTCGCGCTTTGCCACCGGACTAAACACGCAGGCAAGTCGTTCTCTGTCGCTACTGATTGAATCCGACCGTTTCTTTGGGTGGAGTTTTTCACAGCGGGTTATGGCACGATAGAGCTATTGCTATACCAGTATTTCCGGATCTTTAGGCAGATTTATGCTCGGACGGGTGTGCTCGGACAGAGCCGCCTCACAGTGCGGTCATCTTTCTCGGGGGTTGGCCACGCCCCCCCTCATAATACTTTTTATGTACAAAAAATACAGTAACTAATATAGACCACTGGCTTGATACCTGTAATCTGCGTAGGCAAAGAGGGACTAAAGCAATAAAGCTACATGTTGTAATGAAAACCTGTATGTTCAAGGAAGCAAACAAGCTTACAATATGTAATGCAGTTTTAGAAGACTTCATGCCAACACCAGTTTTGCTTCCTCCAGAGTAAATCCATTGGTGTAAAGGGCATATAAAGCAAAACCTGGAGGCATTTTGGCAGTCACCTTAGTGAAGTACTAAAACTTCCACTTAAAGTGATAGCACACAATTGTGTTTTAGTTAGCTGTGTTCAATATTTTAGGTTGTAAACGTTCACTCTGATAAGCAAATACAACACACAAACCTCACAATGATGAAGGCAGAAAACATTTGTAAAGAACAAACTTTATTCCCCCCCAAAAGAAGCATATATCCATATCATAGAGCTTACACCAATTTACTAGAGTAAAAAGTGCATACTATTTCTACTCTTTATATACAATACAAAAATAATGGCATTACTGCAATAAGACTACATAAGAGGTGCACAGTGACTAACACAACATTGTAACAGATTCAGATAGTGTCTGTACCATAAAACATTTAAAACATGTAGAGTTGTCTTCATTTCAAAAACACTAAAGGTACAGCAATATTCTCAAGACTATGAATGCAAATATGCTGCACACAATATACTCAGAAATTAGAAACAAGTGTCCATAGCGTCGCAGTTGAAGTCCTTTCAGTTAAGTACAAGTTCACAATAAGGCGCCATCATGTGTGTGGCATCACCACAGCAATTTTCATCTTGCAAAGTCAGAGCAGAGTCTGTCTTACAAATAATGTAGGCTTCATTTTAAATGTTCAGAGGGTGCAAAGGAAATTAGAGTATCTATGATTTTAACTTTCAAACCTTAAATTTTGAACCACACATTAGAGGACATAAAGTTAGCAAGAATGATCTTAGGGAGAAATCCAATAAATGTAAGAAATACAGATAAGACATATACAATCACTGAAGGCAGTAAAGCAATGTTATAAAACAAACTATAAAACAGAGCATAAATACACAGTATTTATAAACAAGTAAGGCACATAATTGTAAAAAGATCAATACAGTACACAGGGAAAGAACACAGAAATGTGTGCAGCATCACCTATCAAAATATTCTAGCGAGCACTTGGGATCAATGGCAGTATAATCAGGTGGACAAGTATATTATCTCCCTGCCTAGACAGAGCAGCCCAAATATATAACAGTGTAGAAACAATAACATTCACATATTGTACCATTGCCTCTTATCATCATAGGCAAGGCATATTCAGGTCAGCCTAAAAGGAGGTTTATTCCTTCACCTGAGAAAAATAAGCAAGCCTGAAGAAGGGTACTTGAAGGGATTTTTGCGGCATTACTGTGGTTTTAAAAGCATTAATGGCGTTCGAAAGACTGGAAATGTAGGTGAAATTCCATCTTCTAGCCACACTGCTGAGAGGGATAATAAGAGAGCAAAAGGTAATAATGAAGAATATTAATTTAATGTATTTTGGATACATATCTTTTTAATGACAGATTCCAGACTAGAACTACTTCCCATTTAGAAGCACATGTGGTCGATGTATTTACTTGCATTTTTTTTTTAGGAATTAGCCTTTTCAAGGTTGAAGGCACATGATTTAAAGTCAAGCATAATGTCCCTCTCCATTCATCTTGTACTGACCAGCAGTAATTGAGTTTTGCTTTGCAACTTTACATTTACAGCATCTGTGATACATACGTAATTCAAACATTAGCCTATTATTTCTACTTGTTTGATGGCTAGCAAGTGGAACTGCATGATAGGATCAGAAAATATTTCTGCAAAAATGAAAGTGTTTTCACAGGATATTGCTACACTTTTAATTTCGAAAAAAACTTTATCTAAATCAATGGTATAATCATCAGTCACTATAGATTCCAATTAACATATTGCATGAGAATTCAATCATAAAATTAATTACTCTCTATAGCCTGGTGCCTGTTATCATACTTACACATTGTTCTAGTAACACAAGCAGATTTCAAGTTACCAAAATTAGTGTAATACAACTGAAACATAAGAAGGGTGTATGTATGCACACAGTATTTGAAATTGGAGAGCCACGCCCATTCTTGGCTATATTTCCAAAGGATGCGTGCTAACTAACAAGAATGCCCAAAGGTTTTCTGCACACATGAATGCAGTCCAATCATAAACTGTGTCTAGAACTGAAAGCTTTCCAGCCTTTCCAAGCAAACTCATAAGACCAATTTTGCAGAAACTAAAAGTGCAGAAACTTCTCAGTCTTGTACGTATGAGCTGATTGGGTGTAATGTGGGCTTGCTTTCTAAAAGGGAGAACATCACACTTCTATTGCCAAAAGAAAAGCCTGCTAAATAAAATGTTGAACAGATGGCTTTGGAAGGCGAACAGAACATATTCTGTCAACAAAAGAAAATGATAACCGCATTATTGGATTTTTATTAATCCTTCCTAAGAATCAGTAGACTTTTTTAAATAGAGATCTACAATTGCAACAAAGATTGACCTGTTTTAAGGTAGCATACACCCATTACCATTACTACAGATTTTTTTTCATTAAATACCCACCTTCAATTAAATCAATTAGTGCATTTCCATTGTATTTTAGACAAGTCTGTACCCTATTATCCACAATTAAGCACCTCCTGTCTCTGTTTTACTGACTCACGACATTAGTTGCTTGTGGTAAAAGACCGATTAACTATCATGTGTTCAATGTAAACACACCATAAATAAGCTTTCAAAAGAAATAACAATAAGTATCCATTCAAATATAAACCACATTCATCATTTCTCTACAAAAGCTGCACCACAGACTCCCATTATCTATTTGTATATTTTAATACGTAAACATGTGCCCTAAAACAACAGCAATTTACAGCACGATTAATCTAAAAAGCAAAGTTGAATTTAACATGGAAATGTACACAGTGAAATAAGCTCATTGAGCTAACAGTAAATGGCAAAATTGAAAAAAGACAAATTTGAAACAAATGTCACAATAAAGATTACACAAATTTACTTTTGGAGCTACTCAATTTAAATATAAAAGGTATTCTGAACTAAGGGATAGATTTTGGCACAAATACTATATTCCCCAAAATAGGACACAGGCAAGCAGGCCACGAAAGGCCCCAACCTTATGACAACTTACAGTTGCAAGAGTCACAGCTGCTTTTAGACGTCTGAGTGTATAGCTCAAGAAGCCATGTCTCCTTGATTAATAAATCTAACAGAACGTCTTAAAACTCCATTAATGGCCTAGTGCAGCAGCTTAAACAATAAACAGGTCTGCCTAAAACTTCATTTTTCTTACCAGTTCCTCAAGACAGTCCATATACTGTTCCACATTCTAGCATATTCTCGTAGAATGCAAGGGCTTACAGGAAATAGCTACTTGCAATGCTGATTTTACTTCCATGAATATTTTTCCCATCATAAAACACTCCTTGGAATGGGAGCGTAAAAAACTCTATTGATAAAACTGCCATATATTATTGGGGGTTGCTGAGTTTATTGAAGATGTGTTCATATTGGTGTTTTTTTCTGAACACATAACTAACAACACATATCCAAAATAATGATCATAACCACACTAACTGACGGAGACAGTATGACCATATCAAAATAATATATGGAAACTACGTTTTACAAAACAATATTCTCATATTACTGAGAAGGACTTTTGAATCACTTTAAAAATAATATCGCAACATACATATATACCTCTTCATCTGTCTATGACCAAAATGACAGATTGTAAGTAGAATCTTTGCACAATAAATGTTGTTCTATTGAAGCAAAGTTTTTTTTAAATGTGTATTTTGGTACAGAATACATCTCCGACTCTCTTCTGTAAAAGGTAATTTGTTCTGCTGACTCCTAGCTCTTTCTTGCTGATCCAGAAATGCACTACAGTTTATCTTTTAATTAGAATTGCGTTGGTACTGTGAATCAGGTGCCCATTTGCACGAATGTGGCATTTGTAAGGAGCACTAATCTCATACATAAAATACATTAATCCAACACAATTTGTTTTAACAAAATCAACAGCTCAAATGTATTTTTGCGATGCCACTTGGGATGCGCAATTTCCACTGTCAAATTTTTCAAAACAGTGTAAGCCACCATCAAAAGCAAGAAAGTAGTTAGCACAAAAAATGCAATTTGAGAAAGGAATGGTAGAATATTATATATGTGTTATATTAAGTAGGCCAATAACAGTAACCAAAATGAAATGTGTCCATTCACATGTTCATTTTGGAAATGAAAACGTGGAGCAAGACATTTCTGTGTTGATCATAGAGGACGTATGTGGTGGGTATTTCAACATATACATCTTTAGTACCCAGAAGATATTTTCTCAGCAGCAGGCTAAGAAGCAATTTTGTAATCAACTACTGGGAATTTTCTGTCTTAGTAGGTTTTGCATTCACAGTGATATCATAATTTGACACTTCTCCAGCCATGTTCATGTAGCATAGCTAAAATAGCGAGCATAGTCCTCAAGTTCAGATACTGTAAAGTACAACAGACCCAGGTAAATTATATTCATGCTGTAACATAGAGAAACTTTACAAGATTAGCACATTCCCTCCATTTGTGAATGCCACAGTTTGATCAAGCTCAAGCTGTCTGAAGATTTATAGGAACAAGGCAAACAAACAGGAATGCAGGCCTCTGCAGGCTAAATAAAGTAATAGAAACCACTAGACAAATTATACACCTGTTGGCTACCCTCAAAGATGTCCACTACCCATGTACTGATACTACCAAAACCGGAAAATCCCAACATTCTTTCTTTTGCAATCCAAGTACCAAGATGCGGGTTTCATAATAGGGCCTGTTTATAAGTGGACTGTAAAAATTCCTGTTATTTCCCTCCCTCATAGCCTTGGTAATTTTGTATGGAGGGAAAACCTGGGATTAACAGATTATAAAGTTTGAGGAAAAACTTGCAGAAATTGGATTTACTGCGCCTAATGATGCAGATTTTTTACAAGTACCTCACTAAGATTCTTCACCCACCTGTAGCAGGTGAATGGTCTGGGTGGAATAACACTGTGCAGCAGTGGTCCCACTAAACCTATAATTCCAGTGGGCCACGTAACTCATGTTACTGGGGACCATCGGAATTAACGTCCACTTGTAACGAAGACATTATTAGTGTAAGTCACACGTGATGTACTGCTTGTCTCTTTATGTATTTTTTCAGGGTGAAAGTAAAGGTATTACTCGACAAATGGATCTGTTACTGTATGAACTTTTACAAGAGCCTACCCCATTCTCAAAAGTTTCACAAAATAGAATTTAGTAACACGTAAAATACAGTTCCTAGCCCTTAACCGCATGTGTGCGGGCGGAATTCCGCTCGTACGATGAGATTTTTAAAAGCGCACTTTACGTGACGAGCTGGGCTCGTCATCAGCGTGCGAGGAGGCTACCTCATGACGAGCCCAGCTCGTCATCAGCGTGGAAGGGGTTAAAGCTCAAAGAAATAACTTTAAAGAATGTACTAGCCACAAGATGTGGTCATGAAACCCTTGACATTGCAATGCATCGTCAACTGATGTTATCCAAGTTGCTTCATTCATTACTGGCATAGAACATTATCAACAAAAGTGACAACAGATACACACACGTAAAAGTAATCTTCTTTTTGATAATAGTTGAACAGACTTTTTTAAGAAAAAGTATTCTATATCTGTGCTGGTGAATAAGTGATAGAAACACATTAAATTCAAAGGAAAGTATCTGAAGCTGGCAAGAACAATGCAGAATTAACCCACAATTCATTTGGAGCTTTTGCAGGTGTATTTGCCGAATGCTTTACAGATATGAAAAAAAATCATGTTTTAAAAACATTAACTTAATAAGTGTTTTGCAGCAAAAGAGGTAGAATTACAGAAGTGCTTGACTGAAACGTGCAAGGTTTGCTTTGCAAATAAGTCCATATTTCGATCACGGTTTTGTTGATATGAGAAAATGCAAAACAACTTGTTCAGCAACTGTGCATTTACTTGGCAAATGAAATGACAATGGCAGCATTGTTTGGATTAATAAACTCTTAAGGGTTGCACAGCATTTTTGATTGCCTTACCCAAGATATTCAATTCAGGTTTTTCTTGCAAAAAAAGGCAAGAAGCATTGCAGCTAAACATTCAATGCCAGCTTGAACTGTTCCACAAACTTGATGTGCAAATTAATCAAAAACATCAGCTTTTCTCTGTGCCAGATTTGTCCTTGAAGTTTCTTGTGCCAGGAAAGTCTAAAAGACTGAAACATGGTTCTTTCTTTTTCGGAGTCGAATGCGATTTGCGAACTACTGAAATCTCTTTAAATTTGGCATCGCTTACATCAGACAGTGTCAGCATATCTATGTCCCCGGATATATCTTCAGAGGAAAAGGTGAGACTTCCCAGCCTGGCTAGAGAGTTAGATCGCTTCAGAGAGGAGGAAAGGGTTACTCCAGCTAATCGCAACCTAGTTTCAAACTCCTGAGTCCGCTGTTTAACCAATCCGGTCTTCCCATGTATGCTGTGGATGCTATCGCTGCTGGAACTCCGAGTTAGGTTGGAGCTCACTGAGGAGGATGCTGGAGTGTAGCATATTGTTTTCAGAAATTCTTTTGAGAAGCTACTAATCTGCTCTGTCCTAAATACATAAGGTGTGGATGTTTTATGCAACATTCCATCCAAATTATGGATGTGCTCGGATCTTTCCACACTGTCCTTTGCATTTCTACCTGGATTTGTCTGTTGGGGCACACACAATAAGTCCTGCTGTACCTGGTCTAAACTTTCCTCTGCTAGTGTGTCACTTTGGTGTGTGGTATTGTCTTTCAACGAAGACCGCTCTTCAACTGAGTCACTCTTCAGACGTTCTAGTTCTTTGGTGTGCTTCCTAACTAGACCAGCTTTTTGGAGTTGAATAATAGATTCTTGATGTTGCATCAAATAACTGCTGGATGTTGGCTTTTCCAATTCTTTGCTAAATAATACATACCGTAAATCCTTTGCTTGTTTGCTGTCTTTTTTACAAACCGAGCCATCTTCCAAACTGGGCTGTGCTGCTGCTGAAACAGTATGTACTGGTTTAGTTGCACTAAAGTGATGATTGGAATCGTTTTTAGCAACAGAGATGTCTTGACCACTCACCTCCCCAACTGGCTGAAATAACAGGTCATCCAAAGGAGGCATTGATGTTTTATTTGTAGGCCTACTGGGAATTTGGTCTAACAATGAAGAACTTGTATGTAATAAAAGTGAAGGTTGTGTGCAGATTGTTGCAGAGCAGGGGGCAGTAGCTTTATTCAGCATTTCACATTGCCCTAGGGATTCAGATGCCATACCTGAAGAATACATGCAATCAGTGCAAGACTGATATGAAGGCTTGACTTTTCTTAGGATTCCAAATAATGCATCAACCTGCAAAAGAAAAAAGAAATGCTTAATGGGTGTTAGAGCAAACGATAAATGTAATAGTCTCTCTGTAATCTGTCAGTACTTGCATGTTAGTCCATGAAAATCAGGTAGCGCTGTTCTATTAGAAGAACAACTTTCACATTATGATGTGTCAATACTTTATATGTCATCTGTATTTGTGTAGCACGCAACTGCTACTGGAGTGGCCTCAGCAGGTATAACCAACATGAGCTTTGACACCCTATGAAGATGATGCCTGGTAGCCAGGATGATACATGGAGTGAGACCTATATAGGGTGGAATTTAGTGTTGTAAGTGATCGCCCACTAGGTATAATGCAACAACTCTCTGCATACAATGGTCTTTTAATCATTGCGTGCTGGTGTACTGGACGATGGGACTTTGGAATACTTACAGGACAAACAAGCATCCAGAGCCAAGATAGGTCTTTCCCATATTTCCGAAATGGGGAGCAAACTCTGTTTGACTTTATCTGGCATAATATTTGTTGAGCCACAAAGTTTTCTGGACCACGTTGAGGCATACTGTGTGTTCACAGCTTCTGCATGCACATATATGAGAGCAGAACATTATTTTGCAGAGAATAGAGGTCATGGAAACTGTCATCACATGCATGAGTTGCTGGCGAGATGCTTGGATGTTATACCTGATGATTAGGAAAACATGAAAAGAACTATGTTGCTGTGCATTGTGCTACTACAGGAACACTGTAGACCTGTAGTCAGGTTAAGACTTGGTGGAATGAACGGGTGTATCTGGAGTAAGTGTGTAAAAAGTACCCTTAAAATGAAACCATTAAACGATAAATGTTCCCTCACAAAATCTTGCCTCTTCTTTTAAATGTTTTTATCTAAAGTCCAAATTGAAAAGTAGACAAGCAGTGTTTCCTAATGGGTAAGTGACAGGGAAAACAATAAAATCAGGAGATAGCTCAATACTTGACTACTGCATATGTTGGAAAAAGTGCAGTCCTCAGCTTGAGGGATACACCAACACAAAAAAAGACTGGAGGAGAACAGAACATGTTGCATTCTCTTAAGCAGACAGACCCAGTACCACAAGTGGTTAACACGGAGGATAGGGTGAAAACCTTGCTGGGGATGCAAGGTCTAAGTCCGGAGGATGTTTTTTGAAAAGGTCTAAAGAAAGAGAGAAATCCCTGTCCATGCTCCCTTTCTTGTCACCAGCTTTTCCACAAAAAGGAGTGTAAAATCCAGCCAACAGAAGGGATTTTCAGTTACGGACCTTCATTTTCTCCAAGAGATTATCAATTGCGCTGTTATTTTAAGCTCATCAGCTGTTCCAACCAAATTTTGCCAAGTTCTGCATTTAAGCTCCAGAGGTTGTGCTGCATTATTGTGATAATGGAGCGTACCACATCCCAAGATTTAGTGACCAAGCATGAAAACCAGACCAGAAGGTCTCCTAACCTCCTCCTGTAGTCAAAAATTGTGTCCCCAGAGGTTTCTTCAAATCTAGCCTTCTAATAAAGTTATTAGGCGAGCCTTTCTCTGTCAATTCAGATGCCTTGGCTGTTGATCAAAAGCCATCTGTTTAAAAGTTTGACTGCACTTGAAACGTCCAAAAGTTATACCAGACTCGATATATTCCAGCTGGCATGAATGATTACTCTCGTACAGCAGCAAATAAATCAATTCATGCAAAATAGAAGAGGAATTCTTAGAAAATTAAACCACATTGTGATATAGAATAAAGCAATAATAAGCTATTGGTAATAAGCTGCTACACAATTTAACAAAAACTGTAATACTTTGGGTTTGTTGTCTCAGAGCGTAAACCTGTTAAGATGGAATTGATGGTGGGAGAATCGGATTGAACTTGTAAAAAAAGGTTTCTGGGCCACGTATTCCTTCAACAATGCTATTGTTTTATTTAGTCATATTGGAAAAAATAATTCCTGATGACATAAATGATAATTTGGGTTCAACTACCCGTCACCAGTTGTGAGAAATCACCTAAGGCATTATGGTATAGCCATTTAATTAGCATTGCTAGTTTTACAAATAAGAGAAAGCCTTGCGGAAGGATGTGCAAGAGTTGGTGGAAACTAAATCTGAGGAAACTGAGAACAGAAGATATACCCTGTTGGGCATACAGACTGGAAAAGCTGCATTTTGTACATAGTACAGGTATTGGGAACCAGGTAAAACGTCCTGTACATTATTACCTAACAGGTCATGTGCCTCTTAGGGAACTCAAAAACATATGTCCATTGTTGACCCGTATGAATAAGATTTCAAATTCTAAATTAGGTATTTACCAAAAATGTTTTATGACTTGTATGGGAATCTATATACTGGAGATTATTTTTCCTCCTGGAACCCTGTGACAAGGCATTTTCACGTCTAACTTTTACAAGGTTTTTAGGGATGAACTTTCTCCAGCCTCTACTAAATACTTGCATTAAGACAGGGAAATGTGGCTCACTCAATGAAATATGCCACTGATGTGGTACTGCGAAAGTCAAATAATAATGAACCAAGGTAAAAGAATGTTAGTACAGCACCATTGCTGACCTTTAATGTTAATATTATGGCAAAGATTTATGCTATTCGTGTGACTGAAGTATCAATGTTTGAATTATCATCCTCAAACAGGCTTCGTTATAGAAGATATATTGGACATAAGACAGGTGACTGATATACTCAACTTAACAAGGAGCAGAAATCAAATAATTGCTATTGTACAGCTCGATTCTGAAAACGTTATTGATACCGGTTTCAGTCAATGACTTACTCATACTCTAAAGACTGGAAACTTACATGGGTGAGAGATGGTTTCACTTATTTGGGAACAAAAGTGGTCTGATGGGGCAACCAATTATGTTTTTCTTAAAGCAGTAATGGATAAAGCTATACTGGATGTACTGTATGGAGAATGAAAAACATTAGAATTTCTGGGCGAATTAGAATAAACATGAGTTTGATGCCCAGAGAGCTCTACAGTCTTTAAAGTACTTCTCTCCAACACTGCATGATATACATCAGAAAGCTAACATGAATATGGGACCCCCTCTATACATATATTTTAGGTCATGGAAAGAGAGGAACACAAATATGACATGCAAGAATATTCCCTCACGACCTAAATAAATTTGAAAATAACAATTTTTATACTTTAACAATTATTTTGACACAGGGTGACAGCATTAACTCATTTCATATAAAAATGTTATTTTTTATATACGAAATATTGTCATCTTTTTTTCTTTTTTTACTTTCTAATTATCACAATCATTTGATAAAACATGTAGTACTTCATTAGAACAATAAAAACCATATCCGTACCATGCAGAGAAAGAAACAAAAAGCCTATTCAAATTTTGTCAAGAAAAACCTAATACCAACTATCTCACACACCCTACATTCACTCCTTATTCTGCGTCTGAGGGATCGCAAGTTGTAACGCGAAGTTGTTACGCAAGGTCGACGCGTTTCGGTGGTGTAAAAACCACCTTCATCAGGACCTTCTAGCAGAACACTCAAATATTCATAAACGAATCATAACCACTGCATGGATGGATATCTGTAATGATAAATAACATACATATGTATCATTAATCTAATTTTTCTATCTGATGTTTAAATCGTACATTACATAATTGCTCTTACTTAAATTACCCTGTGTAAATCAACAAAAGATACTTAATCACATTTCTTATTTCATTATTTTTGTCTTTCATCGGTGATCCAGAAACTAGCAAAACAGCACATGTCATACACTGCCAAAATTGAGAAAAACAGCGTGACGTAAATTTAAAAAAAGAATAAATATAGTAAGAAAGATTGGAAAAAATTACCGAGAAACTTTTATAAAATTTGTTAACAAGACTAGTTGTCATGTAGCTTGATTTGGAGGACACATATTTTGATAGATATCCTATTGATAGTTACTAAAGATGCCATTATTCCTAATTTTAATTATCACAATTATGGTATATGTTCTTACCCTGGTGTATCTGGTGGGGTAGAATACCGCTTCAATTATAGGTTCATGTCAGAGAATTTGTTGCCTAGGAGTGTTCCTAAGTTAGATTAAATCAGGAGTATGCATAAATCAGACACATTTGTGGGCATATTGGTAACATGATTATAATTATATATTCTTGCTGGTCCTGTCGCTTACCAAAAAAATGGTCAACCCGATCATGAAATGTTATGTTATGTTATGTTATTTTAATTTGTATAGCGCTCAGATGCCGCAGCCAAGAGGCGTCCCGGCGCTATCCAGAGATGGTAGAACACAACACAGCAGAGATGACCAGAAAAGCAATGTTCAACTGAAGAGAATAAGAAGGTTTTTAGTGCCTTCCTAAAAGGGAGCAGATCTGGGATGGAACGAAGAGTAGTAGGTAAAGAATTCCAGAGAGCTGCCGCCAACACTGAAAAAGAGCGTCCACCCATTCTAGCTCTTTTAAAGCGGGGCACAATGGCGAGATTTGAGTCTGAGGATCGAAGGGCTCTGGAAGGAACATAATGTTGGATTGTCTGCAGTAGGATAGGAGGGGAGGCAGACTTAAGAATTTTAAAAGTTAAGCACAAAGCTTTAAACTTAATTCTTTGCCCAACAGGCAACCAGTGTAGGTCTCGAATAGTACAACGGGCAGAGACAAACTTCGGAAGGCCGACAAGCATCCTGGCCGCCGCGTTTTGCACCCTCTGAAGGCGGGCCAGTTCTGCCTGATTCACACCCAAAAACAGAGAGCTGGCATAGTCCAGTCTGGTAAGTACCAGTGCTTGGACTATGATCTGTCTGGTGTCCGCATCAAAAAACTTGAAGATGGGTCGGAGGCATTGCAGGGCACCAAAACATGTACCAGCTACACGTTTAGTGTGGGAGGTGAAAGAAAGTTTGTCGTCGAGCCACACCCCGAGATTTCTGACTTCAGCAACGGGGGTGGGAACAGGGCCCAATTCAGATGGCCACCATTGATCTCCCCAGAGTCCACCTTCCCTACCAAAAATAATGACCTCGGACTTAGAGGCATTAAGTTGTAGTCGGTTGTTCGCCATCCAGCCTGCCACAGCTTTAAGGGCTGACTGAAAGTTAGGGGCATCCATATTGGAATCACCATTAAGTGCCACCGCCAGCTGTGTGTCATCGGCGTATGACACCATGGTGAGACCAAAACTATGGGCTACCTCCGCCAATGGCTGAACATACAAATTAAAAAGGGTAGGACTGAGGGCCGATCCCTGCGGGACACCCTGATGAATGGGGCGAGAAGCCGAGACAAAAGGAGGTGTGGATACTTTGAAGGTTCGATCCGAAAGAAAGGATCGAAACCACTCAAGTGCCAGCTCTCCGACTCCGGCCTCCATGAGACGGTGCAGAAGGATCTGATGGGAAACCGTATCAAAGGCGGCACTTAGATCCAATAGGATCAGTGCCGCCGTCTGACCCTGGTCCAGCATCTTCCTAATGACCAAGAGCGCGGTCTCGGTGCTGTGGCCCGCACGGAACCCATTCTGGGAATTATCCAGAATATTGGATTCCTGCAGATGAGAAGATAAAATCTGATTAGCATGAGATTCTGCTAATTTTGCTAGCCAGGGAAGAAGGGAAATAGGCCGGTAGTGTTCAGATTTGGTAGGGTCAAGGGCAGGCTTTTTAAGGATTGGGATCACAGTCGCCTGCTTCCAAGCCCTGGGAACCGTGCCGGTGTTAAAGGACAGATCCATCAGACTGTGCATTGCGGGGTAGCAGCACTGGGCGAGTTCCCGAAATTGAGTAGGTCTCATAGGGTCGTCCGGGGAGCCAGATTTGACTTTTGTCGTTAAGGCTTTAAACTCCTCCATTGTGGGACTGGGAATAATAAGCAGTGGTTTAGAAACCGTAGAAGCAATGCTATTTTCCCTAATAGGGGCCTGAGAGAAAGACCTGTAAATGGCTTCTACCTTTTCCACGAAGAACGAGGCCAGATCCTCACAATGGGCCAACGAGGCTTCGAGAAAGGTAGTATTGGTCTTTTTACTAGTAAGATCATTGCATACCCTAAATATGACCTTGGTGGGATTAGTGCTGTTCTTAATCTCCTGAGAGTAGAAGGCAGCCATAGCTAAACAGATGGTAGACTCTAGTGCAGGCCCTATAAGCCGACTTAAGGTCAGCATCATATTTTTTGCGCTATGCACGTTCCGCTTTTTTGCAGGAGGATTTGAGCTGTTTAAGGGATTCATCATACCACGGACTGGAGGGACTAGATCTGGTCTTACTCCACCTGACTGGTATGAGAGTATCCAAAGATTGGTTTAACCACTCGCAGAAATTATCATAGCCAAGGGAAACTTCTATAGGGGGTTGGGGATGGTGTTTCATCAGGAGCTGATGAAAATGCTCAAGATCTAGATTTCGCCAAGGACGTTTGAGGATGTCAGGAAAATTATTTCTGTGGGGAGAGGTAGGGGTAGTGATGCGGGTTTCGATCAGGTAATGGTCGGTCCAGGCCTGGGTCTAGGTTGGAGCACTGAGATATTGGTGGTCAGATTCGTCAAAAAAGGATCTAACAGGTGTCCGCCTATGTGAGTGGGTGATTGTACCAGTTGGCTTAGTTGGAAAGCTTCAAGATCCGCCAACAGGCAGTGGACCGAGTTACTGAGTGGGACTTCCATGTGCAAATTAAGGTCGCCAATAATCGCAAAATTCACAGTTTTCATAACTAAAGAGGCGACTACTTCCGGAAGGCTGAGCCGGAAGGCACCCTCAGGACCAGGAGGCCTGTAGATTAATAATCCCGAGAAAGTAAAGTGGGGATTCACAGTGATATTAAAATGAGCGCTCTCACACCCTGCTATGGTAGTTGGTTTCCAGGCGCATAGGTAATGGGATTTTACCGCAACTGCGATGCCTCCGCCTCTAGCGTTACGATGGTGAGAGTACATGGTATAGCCCGCAGGGAGGGCTAAATTAATAACCGCCATGGATTGATCATGTAGCCAGGTTTCGGTAAAAAAGAAGATATCCGGATCATCATCAGAGATCAACGAATATACTTCTTGATGGTGACATGTTAGAGATCTGACATTGAGATGAAAGATTTTCAGGGTGGTTAGGGTAGCTCCGCCTGCAACAGGGTTAGGCTTGTGAGCACCAGGCAGTCTAGATTGGAGACTGACAATAAGCTGCGGTTTAGGAAGTTGGAATGAGCAGGTGGGACAGTGGAAAGGCCCACTAAGAGGATCCAAGGTGCCATGACGGCAATCTCTTAACTCGTGTCGCATCGAGCGCAAGCTCTCAGCAGATAACATCCTGTGAGAGCCAGAGTCCCCTGCCCTAGCCCTGCCTTAGCGCTGACGGGCGCAGACGGGCAGGACTCTGGCGAGACTCAGGCGTAGCGAAGGCGCGACCGCTACGCTAGACCGCTACGCTCCAGGCGAGCGTTAAATAGGCGAGTGGCGGTGAAAGCGCTAGCGCGCTAACCCCCAGACAAAGCAAGGGAACAGCCTTCCCAAGATGGCGGCGTCACGTCGTAGTCACGTGACCCCGAAGCCCCCGGAGCCCGGACCCGCAAAATAGCGGTGCTTAAGTTGTTTTATATGCAGTGAGGGCCAGGGGGGGTTAGCAGCAGAACAGTAAAAGCAGGGGAGAAATAGAAGAAAATAAACACAAATATAAAAATAGGATGAGTTAAAATAGCAGCGCGAGCCACAGCACAGCGCTGAGCGAGTAGAGCTCTGCAAACGCGGTGGTCACCTTCTCCAGGCTGACCCCGAGTCAAGGCTCACCTTAAATAGGCGAGTGGCGGTGAAAGCGCTAGCGCGCTAACCCCCAGACAAAGCAAGGGAACAGCCTTCCCAAGATGGCGGCGTCACGTCGTAGTCACGTGACCCCGAAGCCCCCGGAGCCCGGACCCGCAAAATAGCGGTGCTTAAGTTGTTTTATATGCAGTGAGGGCCAGAGGGGGGGTTTGCAGCAGAACAGTAAAAGCAGGGGAGAAATAAAAGAAAATAAACACAAATATAAAAATAGGATGAGTTAAAATAGCAGCGCGAGCCACAGCACAGCGCTGAGCGAGTAGAGCTCTGCAAACGCGGTGGTCACCTTCTCCAATGATTTGAAGTACGGGGATTGTCCGGAGCTGGTAGCCCTTTGTAACAGGTACAGATTACCTAAAAACGATAGCTATCCTTAATAAACAAGTGAGGGTTCTATACTTTTGTATGGTGTGACTTGAATATAAAGTATTCCTACTAACCTTTTTGTTCACTGTGGTAACCATAAGATACTTTGTGCACTAACGTCGGCTGGGTTCTATTCCACAGTCCATTTGATTTATATCCCTTATTCAATGGCAATTAACTGTGACAAAAAAATAATAATCAAAGAATCATGATGAGGGTCGAGCATCAGATTCCAATCTTAATATCACTCATAGGTCGCTCCTAAGCCACATGGCGTGTGGCTTTTAACTAATTCACAATTGCAGACTTCTGTGCGTTAAAGTTATCTCAGTTGTAACCTATCCAACTCAGCCCCACATACGACTGACTATTAAAAGTTGCTTACTCGCTACCTTCAGATTTTAAAAGGTGCTCGAGAGCTGGGGCTATACGGGTGGCTTCACTTACGTTTGTTTAATCTGACGCGTGGCGTATATCGCTCCATCCGGCACTTCCTCGTACGACCCCGTAGGCTTGAAAGAGCTCTCGTAACATCTTCCCTTAAATACAAACCCTATGGCGCCAAAAAGATTTTGTTCACGTGACCCAAATGTACACGGGCGCCATTACTAAGTGGTGTCGTTTTCGTGTTGTATATGTTAGTATTTTCTTGCGTTTTATAATGCAACCGAATCGTCTGTGCTATTTCTTATTTGTGGAACCACCCGACTCTCATCAAGTATAGCGAATTCTGTGCACTTGCCGATGCAATAGCGATGCAACAGTCACGTCCCTTACATTTCCACGAAAACATTTTTCATATGTAGGGAGCAGTCTCCACCTATTAGAGATAGCATACGTATGTGGAACGCCAAACAATATCACGGGGATTTTTGTAAAAACGCAACAGTTTCAATTCTCATGTAGTTTCATGTAATAAACAGCCTGCAAAGACTAGTTCTATGAGCGCCATTACTAAGTGGTGTTACTAACTCTTGTGCTGACTACACTTAGATGGCCATTGGAATTAACAATTAAGCTGACCGAGGCAATATTTGAAGAAGTCACAGTTAAGCCATAATAGGACCTCCTCTGGCTGGGTCTGCGAACTACGCAATATGAGGGGTTCAGTGAGTTATGAAAGGCCCCCCGACAGTGTCTGAAATGCACCATCTCAATCCCCAAGGATGCACTTATGTAAGCTCTATTTTGAGGCATGTCCCAAGTATAGATTTAAAACAAAAGATGGTATGAATTATCCCAACATGACAAAGAATCATATATGGATGATATCAATATGTACTCTGATTCGTATATTTCAATTCAGAATGTTAAACCCGGAGACTCACTCTCAACCAAATCAGGTTGGGGTAATTAACATGATATTGTCTGCAAAAGTCCGAGTTGAATAATTAGTATAAGACCAATTATTTTTTGAATAATGTATGCAGGAAAAGTTAATTCTGTCACATACCAAGAAATGTTTTCATTAAGACCTGTCCTAACGCTATCAAAGCGGAAAATCCAATAGCATTCCCGTTTTTTCCTGGTTCTTTCAAGTTGTTCTCCATTTCTGTATTGGACCTTTTCCAGAATGCACCATTTAAGTTCTGATTCTTTATGGTTAAGATCAACACAGTGTTGGGTCAAAGGTGCTGTCATCTTATTGGTCCTTACCGACGATTTATGTTCACTGAATCTCAGTCTAAACTCTCGTCCCGTTTCGCCTATATATGCTAGTCCGCATGGGCATACAATATAATAGACGACATTTTTACTTCTACAATTCGTAAACGATTTTAATGCCATAGTCATATTATTGTGCTGAAGGGTGTTACCAACAATCGCAGAGTCACAAGCATGGCAATTTCCACCATCGGTTCCAACACTGAGCCATTATCTAAATACGTAGACACCTTCTTATGTCCCCTAACACAGAAATATGAATCATTCGTAAAAGATACAGGAGACATGATAAACAAAATTGAGGGTTTAGCCTTCAACCCTTTGACTGACTTCCTAGTAACACTTGACATTGAGGCGTTGTACACCAACATTCCTCAGTGTCAGGCGTTACAGGCAGTCACCTCATTGTTGCAGAGATACCCCAACAACAGACCGGATGAATTTATCATCCAGTGTCTGGAAGTTGTCCTCCTGAATAAATATTTTGAATTTGAGGGTAATCTATTTAAGCAGATAAAGGGCACAAGTATGGGTGCATCTTGTGCACCAAGTGTGGCAAATACCTATATGGGCGAATGGGAGAGAAAAAACATCTACAATACGAATGCCCCTTTCTTTGAGAACGTCTCCGTATGGAGACGGTTCATTGATTATATTTTTTTTATTTGGCAGGGAGAAATGACACTACTAGAAGACTTCATTCTTTGGCTCAATGCCAGTGATAACAATTTAAAATTCACATCGAACTTCAGTCGCGAAAGAGTCGAATACCTAGATATCGCAATTGAAGGGAGAGATGGAGAGTTAAAAGTAAGTCTTTATCGCAAACCTACTGCAAAAAATACCATCCTCCAATTTGGTAGTTTTCATCCCCACTGTCAGAAGGATTCAATTCCATTTGGGGAATTTCTTCGCATTCGGCGAAATTGTACATCTCTGATTGATTATGACACACATAGCGCATCTCTGCGAGAACGACTAATTGAAAGGGGTTATCCCCATCGCCTAGTTCGCCAAGCCTTTAAAAGGGCGAAGTATTATGACAGAGACGCTTTGCTGAAACATAAAAGAAATAAAACTCAAGATAAGATCACATGTGTAATAAATCACTCCACACTAAATTACAAAATCAAGAACATAATCAACAAGAATTGGAGAATCCTTGAAGTTGAGAATTAAACCGTCTTGGAGAAACCTTTAGTAGCATTTAGGCGTAATAGAAATCTCAGGGACCGGCTGGTCCATACAAGGCATAAAATTCAATCTCAAGAGAAACAAACAACCTTGACTGACGGCGATACCATTTGTGGCAATCACAGATGTGGCAATTGCCATGCTTGTGACTCTGCGATTGTTGGTAACACCTTTCAGCACAATAATATGACTATGGCATTAAAATCGTTTACAAATTGTAGAAGTAAAAATGTCGTCTATTATATTGTATGCCCATGCGGACTAGCATATATTGGCGAAACGGGACGAGAGTTTAGACTGAGATTCAGTGAACATAAATCGTCGGTAAGGACCAATAAGATGACAGCACCTTTGACCCAACACTGTGTTGATCTTAACCATAAAGAATCAGAACTTAAATGGTGCATTCTGGAAAAGGTCCAATACAGAAATGGAGAACAACTTGAAAGAACCAGGAAAAAACGGGAATGCTATTGGATTTTCCGCTTTGATAGCGTTAGGACAGGTCTTAAGGAAAACATTTCTTGGTATGTGACAGAATAAACTTTTCCTGCATACATTATTCAAAAAAGAATTGGTCTTATACTAATTATTCAACTCGGACTTTTGCAGACAATATCATGTTAATTACCCCAACCTGATTTGGTTGAGAGTGAGTCTCCGGGTTTAACATTCTGAATTGAAATATACGAATCAGAGTACATATTGATATCATCCATATATGATTCTTTGTCATGTTGGGATAATTCATACCATCTTTTGTTTTAAATCCATACTTGGGAAATGCCTCAAAATAGAGCTTACATAAGTGCATCCTTGGGGATTGAGATGGTGCATTTCAGACACTGTCGGGGGGCCTTTCATAACTCACTGAACCCCTCATATTGCGTAGTTCACAGAGCCAGCCAGAGGAGGTCCTATTATGGCTTAACTGTGACTTCTTCAAATATTGCCTCGGTCAGCTTAATTGTTAATTCCAATGGCCATCTAAGTGTAGTCAGCACAAGAGTTAGTAACACCACTTAGTAATGGTGCTCATAGAACTAGTCTTTGCAGGCTGTTTATTACATGAAACTACATGAGAATTTAAACTGTTGCGTTTTTACAAAAATCCCTGTGATATTGTTTGGCGTTCCACATACGTATGCTATCTCTAATAGGTGGAGACTGCTCCCTACATATGAAAAATGTTTTCGTGGAAATGTAAGGGACGTGACTGTTGCATCGCTATTGCATCGGCAAGTGCACAGAATTCGCTATACTTGATGAGAGTCGGGTGGTTCCACAAATAAGAAATAGCACAGACGATTCGGTTGCATTATAAAACGCAAGAAAATACTAACATATACAACACGAAAATGACACCACTTAGTAATGGCGCCCGTGTACATTTGGGTCACGTGAACAAAATCTTTTTGGCGCCATAGGGTTTGTATTTAAGGGAAGATGTTACGAGAGCTCTTTCAAGCCTACGGGGTCGTACGAGGAAGTGCCGGATGGAGCGATATACGCCGCGCGTCAGATTAAACAAAAGTAAGTGAAGCCACCCGTATAGCCCCAGCTCTCGAGCACCTTTTAAAATCTGAAGGTAGCGAGTAAGCAACTTTTAATAGTCAGTCGTATGTGGGGCTGAGTTGGATAGGTTACAACTGAGATAACTTTAACGCACAGAAGTCTGCAATTGTGAATTAGTTAAAAGCCACAGGCCATGTGGCTTAGGAGTGACCTATGAGTGATATTAAGATTGGAATCTGATGCTCGACCCTCATCATGATTCTTTGATTATTATTTTTTTGTCACAGTTAATTGCCATTGAATAAGGGATCTAAATCAAATGGACTGTGGAATAGAACCCAGCCGACGTTAGTGCACAAAGTATCTTATGGTTACCACAGTGAACAAAAAGGTTAGTAGGAATACTTTATATTCAAGTCACACCATACAAAAGTATAGAACCCTCACTTGTTTATTAAGGATAGCTATCGTTTTTAGGTAATCTGTACCTGTTACAAAGGGCTACCAGCTCCGGACAATCCCCGTACTTCAAATCATTTCATGATCGGGTTGACCATTTTTTTGGTAAGCGACAGGACCAGCAAGAATATATAATTATAATCATGTTACCAATATGCCCACAAATGTGTCGGATTTATGCATACTCCTGATTTAATCTAACTTAGGAACACTCCTAGGCAACAAATTCTCTGAGATGAACCTATAATTGAAGCGGTATTCTACCCCACCAGATACACCAGGGTAAGAACATATACCATAATTGTGATAATTAAAATTAGGAATAATGGCATCTTTAGTAACTATCAATAGGATATCTATCAAAATATGTGTCCTCCAAATCAAGCTACATGACAACTAGTCTTGTTAACAAATTTTATAAAGTTTCTCGGTAATTTTTTCCAATCTTTCTTACTATATTTATTCTTTATTTAAATTTACATCACACTGTTTTTCTCAATTTTGGCAGTGTATGACATGTGCTGTTTTGCTAGTTTCTGGATCACCGATGAAAGACAAAAATAATGAAATAAGAAATGTGATTAAGTATCTTTTGTTGATTTACACAGGGTAATTTAAGTAAGAGCAATTATGTAATGTACGATGTAAACATCAGATAGAAAAATTAGATTAATGATACATATGTATGTTATTTATCATTACAGATATCCATCCATGCAGTGGTTATGATTAGTTTATGAATATTTGAGTGTTCTGCTAGAAGGTCCTGAGGAAGGTGGTTTTTACACCATCGAAACGCGTCACCCTTGCGTAACAACTTCGCGTTACAACTTGCGATCCCTCAGACGCATAATAAGGAGTGAATGTAGGGTGTGTGAGATAGTTGCTATTAGGTTTTTCTTGACAAAATTTGAATAGGCTTTTTGTTTCTTTCTCTGCATTGTACGGATATGGTTTTTATTGTTCTAATGAAGTACTACATGTTTTATCAAATGATTGTGATAATTAGAAAGTAAAAGAAGAAAAAAAAAAAGATGAAAATATTTCGTATATAAAAAATAATAAAGAATGTATATGAAATGAGTTAATGCTGTCACCCTGTGTCAAAATAATTGTTAAAGTAAAAAATTGTTATTTTCAAATGTATTTAGGTCGTGAGGGAATATTCTTGCATGTCATACATCAGAAAGCTTTCTTTGTAGTTTTCTTCTCATTTCTGTTTTCAAGACTTTGGACATGCGAATTCTGGATGTTCAATATACTGAGAGGGTGCCTGTACATCATTGTTATTTCTCTTGTTTATTTGGTTTGCTAATAATGGGGGGCTTTAATACTCCGATTGTAACTACCACAGTTACTACAACAGTTGCAATCTTACAACAGATTTTAGTTCCTAGACATGATCGACATGTAGACAGATGTCTATGAGGATATGCGAGACCCTTCATTGTTATTTACAAAAAATTAAGGTGGAGAAATTGGATCGGTGTGGGGAATCTACCTTTCAATGTTGTCTGGTTTCAGATTCACAAGCGTTTCTGTTTTTTTCGTAGATCTTATTATAATCATATGGCAGAGAAATTCTTGATAATTGAGCTAATACATTAATTATAGGATAGAAATAAAAATGTCAACAGACTATATGCATAACTTACTAACCTGTGCCTTATCGGTAAAGGAATTTAATACCTAACATTGGTTGTATCGTAGTATCGTCTTTAATAGAAAAAATCAAAAAGTCAAGGTCGGATACATTTTACAAATTTATTTCAGATTATTTATAGTTATTTTCTGGAATGCAACAGTGGAAAATGAAACTAAATCTGAAGCAATTTCAAGTTCGAGTTAGATCTCATTCTGTAAAACTAAAAAACGTTTTGTTGATAAAATACTGTCTACCTAAGTCCAAACAAGACTTTCACAGAACGCTGCAAAAAATACCAGAGCTAGCTCCCCCTAAAGAGAGATGTGCTATTCAAAAGTGAAAGCAAGCATATTAAGGAAAATATAAAAATATATTTTATTGCTTGGTAGATTTATATCCCAGAGGGATCATATTTGTCAAAATGTATCAGACTACAAGGTCAAAAATGTTTTGTAGGTGCACAGCCACAGTCCTCTTTACCCTTCAAGCCTCACAGAGGCCTCTGGTTATCACTGGTGGATTTCCTTTGGAATAATATTTGAATATATGTGCACTACGCTATCTTTAGATTTCAATAGAGTTATCATAAAAGTAAACATGAATATTAAAATATTGCTTTCATCCCTTTTACGTTGATGGGCCTTCTCTTATTTTGTATTTATTAATATGCTCTGGTTTTTATGAACACTTCAAACCAAGTCTCCAGCTTCTCTTTAATGTCAGTCAAAAGTACTGCACAACTTTTATAAACCCTAACATTAAAGTCATATACAATGCATAATGACTGAACATTGTCAAAATTATATTCTGAGTCCCAAATAAACCAAGTCACAAATGCTATGTGAGTTTCAATGTTTTGTACATTTGTGTGGCAGGTGAGGGCAACAAAAGAATTTTCAAAATGAACAAAACATATTCATTAACATTATTACAATGTGTTACATGTGCCCGATAGAAGAACATGTAACTTTAAGGCATTGCTAAATAAATGCTGACAGTACTTGTCCTGCACTAATCTTGTCTAACGTTGAGTTTATCAACTAGAGAGTTTGTCTAGGAACACAGTAGTCGTTTTATAACAAAATTCAACCAGGAGGCCAAAAGAATAACACTAATCACACTATTCACTCAGGAACTCATTTCGGATGGACAGTTAAACCTCTGTAAGAATGCCGAAGCAGTATTTATGATACCGCCACCGGCAACAATGTTATTACCACATATTTTGCACTTTATACAGACATATGAGAAGTAATTTGCAGAAAAACCATTTTCTGTGAGTTTTTATATTCATTTCGGCAGTTACCACAAACTAAAAGCTAGTGATAAAATGAAATATTTTCTGTGTTGTGATGCAGTATTACCACATTTGCAAGGTGTGAACATGCATTGCTCCAAATCAGTCTAAAAGAGCACGTGTGTTGTAGCTAAATAACTGCAAAAACCTGACATACCTCAAAATCTTCAGGATAACTCCTTTTACTATTGTTGTTATTTGCATTTTCTGTGTTAAGTTGGTTTTGATCATTACCATCCGAAATGTTTGTTTGGGCTTTTTTTGGACTTTCTTGTTTGCTTGTAGCATTTTCTGGGTTTAAATTAAAGTCTATGCTTTTAGAGTCAGAATTATTCTGAAAGTCTAATTGTTTTCTTACGTCTTTGTCACTAAAGTCAATCTTCCCAGCTAAGGATTCCAGTTTTAGGTTGGGGTTGATTTTCCCTTTGACACCATAGGATATGATGGTATTTTTGTCTACAGATGATTCATCGTCCAACATTGCATCTCTCTCTAGCTCCTCAATCAGCATTGTTCCATCTTGTCCTGTATTTTCCAGATGAGACTCAGCAAGAGATCTAAAGTTACAGCTAACCTCCGGCGCTGCAAGATTGTCTTTACTGTGTGATTTCGAGCAATGATATCCTGCATCCATATTGCATGCATCACACTGACCGTGCTCGGATGCTGCATCCATGTTTTCAGACTGAAATGTATTTGGCATTGTGGTGTCATTTTCACTGGTTCCCATGTTACATTCTCTCTGTTTCCACAGCTTGTTATGTCGTTGCTTGCTGTTGGAAGAGGACATCAACATTAATGTTCATGAAATCTCATAGAAGAGCTTAAACAATAAATTCTCTTTTAATATACCACTTGAAGATAGAATATGATGGCACATATTAATCACATCTTCTCCCAGTTTCCCATTTTCCTAGTTCTCTAAATATGGCTAACTATGGATGCCCTCTAAAGTGACCTACATGCATGTGAGCAGGAAGGGTGTAGAGGGTCTGAGAAAGGGGAACAGAAGAACATTTGAAATCAGTTTTTGTATTTCAAGAAAGGAATGCATAAAAAGGGGGATGACTGTCTGCATCATGCAACATCTGTAGTTATGTGCATTATAAACAAAGGTAATTTATTTAAGTGGAGAAGAGCAATAATTTAAGTTCAACATTCTTTTTGTACGCCTTTACCACAATCTTACTTTCAGAATTGAGCAAACTTGTGTTTTTGTTTTGAATGCCACTAACTGTTAAGCCATTTGCAAGCCAATAATAACTACAGCAAACAGATTAGGATGTTTTTACTTTGCAGAAAAATGTTTGCCTTACCTTGCATCTAAAATACCTTCATATTCAGATAGCTGCCTCATGAATCCAGCATTTGGTCTTGTAATGCTACGTTTCTGCTTCACATAATTATATGCTTTCTCCAAGGACCAATCAAATTCCTTCATTGCATAGGCTATGACAGTTGATGCGGAGCGACTGACACCCATTTTGCAATGCACTAAACATTTGGAGTGGTTTTTCCTGTAAAACAGACATTGATAATAACCTCTTAATACATCACTTTAAATATTTAGCAATCTGCAGAAAGATAAACTTTCAAACAAAAAGAAAAGAGATTGAAAGTGTAATGTTACTCATTAATATCTTGTGCACGCTTAGTGGAGTAGCCTCCTTTACGTTTACAGCATCAGGAATGTTGTTACTGAAATGATATTGAGGAAGTTTTAAAAGGTAAGCTCTGTGTCCCCTAGACAGGCATACTGTAATTACTTATAGGTTGTTGTGCACCACCTCTAGGTTATATGTTAACGTGATATTTCAGCCCATGCTATGGATATATCACTTCAGTGTGGGCATGATATAGGCATATTATTTAAAAACACGCCAAGGTTTGAAAGACTCCCTGAATTAGGATTTGCGTTCAATGTACCTGAAACAGTCACTGCATTCTATGTACATGGGGCCAGAGAGTTACAATATTCAACACTGGAGCTGACCTTCCTCGCTTATGACACTTTAAAAGAAGGGCTTCAGTTGCTCAATAATCTTGAAATAATATAATGCAAATCCTAAGCAGCTTTTCCTATGTTCCTAAATATGATTTTTTCATTAGGTTAGTACTTTTTTATCCAAATGAGAGTGAAATGCGAATTGAAATTTTCTTAATCTGTTACCCTGTTCTCTTTTCAGCAAGCAAATTTAAGCAGAGCTGTGTGGACAGAATATAATTAGGACAACTTTCAAATCAAGATGGTAATATTTAGCCAAGCTTTACATTAAAAGCAAACATGAGCGTAACAGAACTTAGGATTCACTCAAATTAATCCACTGAGTAACACCTACAGAAATTGAGTCTCATGACACCAAAAAGACCTTGATGTGGACATGCTTTTGAAGTGCTTCAGATGCCTCCTCACCTCTGGAGTAAGCAGACGTCTATATAATACAGAAGTCAATTCCAGTTCTTTCCAGTAAGAGAGCCTTCTAAAAAAAGAGGGTATTTGCTGCAAGCTACAAGCAGTAGTAATATCACTGTAAAATCTTAAAGCTCTCACAAACTAAGACCAAGGCGAGTTTTTTTCAATCCAAATGAAGTAGACTGCAGAATGAAAACAAAGAATGATCCAATCGGTGATCCAATACTTGATCCTGAATTCGGAAATGACCTACGTACATTAACAAAGATGTATGCGAACCAGAACACGAGGCAGCAATGCTGCTTCCAGTATTAAATGGAAATGGATTTGAATTGCAGCATAAATGAGCATAACCAACTTGCCTTTACACAAGAAGCAGAAATAGTCTGTGATGTAGTGAATGTCCTGGCACATCAGGCATTAAAAAGGATATCTTCCAAATCAGCTCACTGAAGGCAAGTAGATGACAGTTGCAAAATAATGTTCATACCCTATTGGTAATGAATATCTGAACAGATTTCAAATGAGAAAAGAGTGAAAAGTCAGGACACGTCAAGTTGCTTGGTGCACCTTGTATAAAGTGGAACTGAGTTGTCTCATACATGCAGTTTTTTTAAAAGCTTTTGAAATATGCATATGGATGGACATCACATTATTCTCTGAAATCCAACCATGTCTACCCTGGAATCACGCATCACAAAATTTACAGTGTTCATAGTTTTGTGTTGGGCCTTGGTGAAACGGTATGCTTTAATACAGCACCAGGGACCTCTTGTGCATATCCCACTTAGAAGCAGTGCAGCAAGCCTTTGTCTGCTGCCGCACTACACTAATTATACCAGACTATGGCACAGTGTCTTCTGGTTCAAAAACACAGGCTTCTATTTCCAATAAGGAGCCATGACAACTGAAGAAAAGGTAGATAGCATGGAGGGCTCTGCTCACAGAATTCAGGAGCAATGGCAGTCTTCCTCTGAAAACGTATTATCCCATTTGGCTTAACAGGCTAGCAAGTTTACTCCGGCATACTGCTTCATTGTTTATGCTGCATCTTCTCCTACTCTCTACGTGGACAGTTTTGTCATACTGGCCTGGGACTATGCCAGTGGATCTTCTAAACAATTATTCCTGAATTCTATTTAATGGCTGGAGGAAAGGATTATGCTTTCCCTCCGTTACTTCATTCTCCAGTAGCCACTGTAATGGAAATAAAACACTACTACATTTCCCATCACCCTCAGAGAAAAAACAATTAGTCCATAACAGCCAATCACAATCTATGTCAACGTATGTATTATCTCTTCCTCTTTCCTCACTGCTCAAGAAGAAAATAAATAGTCTTTCTCCTCTGCCAAATATTCTCCCTTATAGTTTTTTGTGGACATTGATTAATTTGAAAGTAATGGGCACATTTTTTTGCCACTACTTTGTTTTGTGTACAACAGCGCAATACCATTTTTTTGTCAGCAGCAAACGTGGACATCAAGTGGGAGCAAAGTGGTCCATCAGCAGCTAGGCAATTAAATGACCCAAGGTACTATGAACCCTTAGGGGGAAACCCACTTGGACCCCTGAAAATCTGTATAAATGACAGACTCAAGAAATGGTATGACCTAACGTTACTGGATGTGGATGAATTTAACTATATGACAATATCTACACCAAGAGCTCCCTGCTTATACACCTTACCAAAGGTTCATAAAAATAGAGATAACCCACCTTGGAGACCCATTATCTCAGGGATTGGTGGCCCGACTGAAAGGTTTTCAGAGTATATTGATATATTTTTGAGACCGTACGTTCAAAGTTTGCCCTCACATATTCAAGACACAAAACATGTACTTAATATTATGTCAGATGTCAAGTGGGAGGATGGTATGTATTTAGTCACATTGGATGTGGTCTCACTATATTCGAATATAGAGCACCACTTGGGATTTGCAGCTGTAGATACCTTCCTAAACAAGAGACCTGCAGAACTACTGGAGCATACAAGGATGTTGCTTGAGATGACAGAGATTGTGCTTAAAAATAATGTTTTTGTATTTAATCGGAATTGGTACAAGCAATGCCTTGGGATCGCGATGGGTTCCAGATTCGCTCCGTCTTTTGCCAACCTCTTTATGGGGTGGTTTGAGGCGGAGTGGATCTGGGGCAGTCGCGGCCGCAAATGGGTCGAATATATACAATACTGGGGTCGGTTTATAGACGACTGCCTGATGATCTGGACTGGGACCCTTGATCAACTGAATGGTTTCTTTGAATATTTAAACGACAATGATGTAAACCTACGATTTACTACACAATTTGATAAGATGAAGATTACTTTTTTAGACGTAGAGCTTTACATCCAGGATATGAGATTATGTTCGAGAATGTACCGAAAAGAAACAAGTTGCAATTCAATCTTACATGCAACAAGCTGTCACCCTAATTGCCAGATTAAATCGATACCCTACGGGGAGATGGTTAGAGCCAGGAGGAACTGTTCTGAGGACGTGGATTTCCACAAGAATATTCATGACATGGCAAGGAGATTTGAGGCTAGAGGTTATGAGATGGATGTGACAGACAAGGCCAGGAGGCGGGCATGTGTACTCAAACGGTCACAGACTCTTATATCGAAAAATAATGTTTATAAAAGAGACCAAAAGGTCCGCTTGGTAACACATTATAATTAACCCTGGGCTGGCAACTTCGCTACGCCCACGAAGTGGGTGTAGTGTCGCCTACTTCGCCCTTTGCAAAGTAGGCAAAGTAGGCAACACTATGCCCATTCCTTGGGCGTAGCGAAGTTGCCCGCCACCCGCCTCCCTCCTCTCTCGCGAGAAATGCGCATGCGTGGCCGCCTGCGCATGCGCATTGGTTAGAAGATGGCGCCGTGAACGAGCAGAGGGAGCCCCGGGACGCCGCGGACAAGGTAAGTGTATTTTATTTATTATATGGGCCCATTTAATTCAATTTAGCTATGTAGGGGAGGGGGGCATGCAGCGCGTAGTGGGGCTACGCGAAGTGCGCAGGTGGGCGTAGTTTCTCGCCCACTTTGCGTAGCTTCGCGTAGCCCCACTACGCACACTACGCCCACCCTTAATTATAATATTGAATCCAACAAGTTATATTTTATTATTAACAGACATTGGCATCTGCTTAAAGCGGATAAAGACTCGATACCATATATTAGTGAGAGACCTTCAATTACCATTAAGAAGGGTAAAACTTTGGCTAATAACTTGAGCCCAAGTTACCCGGTTAAAACTAAGAGTATTTGGCTACCGAGTAAGACAAGAGGATTCCACAAATGTGGACGTTGTAACTCATGCAGATGGGCCAAGAAAAAAGTACAGAGTTTCAGCTATAATGGATCAGAGACATATCAGATTGACACCTTTATAAATTGTGAAACCAGTTTTGTGGTACATGTAATAGCATGTACATGCGGACAAATTTATGTAGGCAGCACAATTAGAAGGTTGAGAGACAGAATGATGGAGCACTTCCGAGCCTGGAAGAATGGAGACACAAGGTACCCCATTGCTGCACACTGCATACAAAATAGTGAGATGAAACATGAACACCAATTTAGTTATCATGGAATTGAACAGGTGTCACAGGACCCCAGGGGGGGAAATAGACTACTGAAACTCAGGCGTAAAGAAGTTATTTGGATTATGAAGCTCAAAGCGGTAGAAAGGGGCCTTAACATTGATAATGAATATCAATTTTTTCTGGGACAGGAATGAGAGACATATGTATGAACTAGTATGAGTATACAACTAAAGGTATTGGATGTGCCATGGGATATGTAGAAGATATATGTATACTATGTAAGAAGCTGGGAACTGATGTGGTGAGAGTATAAACCAGTGATGCAATGTATTGTGCTATAAGAACCTTGTCTTTTCGATTTGGATATTTAGTATATCACATTATGACTTGTATCATTATTGAAAAATAGGTATCAGGGTAACAGATTACCATTGGTAACAGGCATATGAATATGTTAAGTTTGCTGATTAGTCAAGCTATGTAGAATATCCATGTCATGTATAAATGAATGTGTCCTTGAAAGTTTGGAAATGCATTAATAGAGAATTGTATTATGATTGTGACTCATGGAAACAGGCATGCACAGGCACCCTTCAATTTTCTCACTCTCCTTTTACCCAACGACTAATACAGATAATCATACCCCTAATTATTTAGATCATTAGATTATGAGTAATTTGGATATGGGTGTATGCGCATTGATCACCCTCCTATGCATGGTATATGTAACCCAATTATGGAAAATCTAGTAAAGGGCATTCATGTAGATGGAGACTGTGTAATATAGGCTAATGTTGGCCATGATAGATAGAACTCGATCATAAACGCTATTGGCTACTAGCATATACTGCAAACTGTGTGTATTAGAAGACGGAGTATAGCGTTATGATTGGTTAGAATACGAGGTGTGACAATAATTTTTGAAACTGAAGGCGTATGAGAATAAATTGGTTTCCGGTAGGAATATTAGCTTATCTAGTACAAATATCGAAGAGGGACGAAATACGCCTAGATGTTACTTTTATGGAGACGTATTGACACACTACAATATGGCGCCCGTTATTGTCAAGGATAAATAGACATTACAAGATGGCGCGGTAGTAGAACGCCGAACGGAGCAGTAAGGATAGTTGCTGCCCGGAGTTAGGTACGTGTAACAGAACGTATCTTTGGTTTTCTATCAGATGTGATATCCTGATCAGTCCTAGACATGCCCATTCTCATTTTTGCCTTCTGATATTTAACTTTAGGGAATCGCAGATATAGCGGTGGAGGTCTGGAAAATCTTTCGAAGACAGATTTGGTGAGCACACGATATAGAGGCTTTGTGATGTAGTTGGCAGAATAAATGCAGATTTCTTAGACTTATTTACTCTATGTCGTTACAGGGATAACATTAGTAATAGTACGGGAGAATAGACCTCCATATCGAAGTTGGCTTTTGCCGATGGTAAGTGCTAGCAGCATCTATACGGTAATGAGTTAGTAAAGAGCGGACAAGGGCTTATACTATCTTACTGTTATTTTAGATAGGAGGAACAGAATATAACGATAGGTGGGGGTCCGAATAACCTTGGAAACAGTTATAAGGTGAGCAGTGGGCCTTAATGGAATTATATGTTCAAGTATGAGAATAATTAATTTAGAATTGTGCATTATGTTTTAGGAGCACTATTGCCGTAGATATATATGAGAGATTGAGGACCCCTTAATGCAAGTAGTTATTTGCCGTTGGTGAGTGCTAACAATTTACACGTATGGTATTTGAATTGGAAAGAATAGGTAACTGTTGACAATAATAGAAGTTACTTATCATTGCAGTGGTGGTGATTACAAGTGTATATATGAAGACAGGAGGACATTTATTTTGAATAAAGACCAACACTTAGATGGTGAGTGTAATTTGAATATTCTGATAAGAAATATTACCGGCGATGAATATAACAGAACCGGTAATGCGATTATATTTGTTTTCAGCGAAACTGCTAGTGGAGAATAGTAAAAGAACAAGAAGAAGTGCTGATGCAAATATAATCAACAAAGGACATTAGAAGCTAATTATAAGGTAATTTGGAGATGTTAATATCGAATAAGGTACGGACATGAACTGTGGGGAGGTGAGAACATCTGTGAGGGACTCTGTATATAGAATTTAATTAGTGGATTACCTATGGGTATTTAGGATGTGAAAGAGGAGTGGCGATGAAAGCACAGAATTAATTTTGATTTTCTCTCTTAGATTGGATATAAGGATCGAGTTTGTGGATGTTATTGATTTTGAGAAATCTTTGGATATTTAGGTGAATGTCTTACTTAACTGCATAGAATTAGGTGCTTTTTACTCCCTTCCTCTTTAATGGGACTACAAAAACTTTATTCACATACTATGGGTGAAAATTCAAACTGGAGTGGCAAAACTATCTTCCATCTTTTTTCTATATAGACCTATACACTGTGCAGAGCTCTGACCCAATGCTGTGGGTGATTGGTACCCTATTCACCTCTAAATGTATGCCATACGTAGATCGTATAATAATTTTGGGTACTGTTTATTCGGTTGCAGCCCTGAGGAAGTCAATGTGTTGTATTGATGCACGACGAAACACGTGTTGGCTGATGTACCATCAACATTGAATATCAGAAGATTTAATAAATATGGAAGAATTGTGAAACCTTGATTGGAGAAGATTTGGACTATAATTTTTCTGAGGACCAATTCAAGTGACACTTGCCAGAGAATTTGTGCTAAAACATAGTGTAAACTGATATTAGAGTGCTAAGGGGGTATTGTTTAGTTTTTTCTGCATTTGTGAGAGAAGGAGTACTTCATTGACTTTCTCTCTCCAAAGGGTTCTGTACGAGTGGCACGTCTAGTAAAGAGGAGATGCCCACATGCTTCAGAACTTTGTAGCAGTATACTTTGAATCATGCTATCACGAACCAGCAAAATTCTGATTTTGATCCCTGCACCATATACTGTGGGCACTATAGGTGTAGTGTATTACAGCTTGTAGATAAATGTCCCAGTCTGAGGTCGACTGTTCCCTTAAGGGACCTTTCTGGGACACTACACAGGCATAGAAGTGTCAATATATTTATATAAAGTATTATACAGGGTGAAAATAGTCATATTGATTACACTCTGTGCACTATGTATCATGAGACTTCAGGATGCTGGTGTCCCATGGTAGTCAACTTACCCTCAGAGAACACATTGCTTATCTTGCATGGGTGTTATATCCCTAAAGTCTACAATTCTTATACCCATTCTGCAGAGAGGTATGCAGGATTATTTTCAAGAGGAGGTCAAGGAATTCATCCCTTGGGATAACAATATTTGCATGGACACCTCTATACCTAGGGTGGGGGACAGTGGCCTGGGCCCCTTTGGGAAGAAAATATTGGCTTGGGGTACATTTATTCTCAAAACCCTTCATCTGAGGGAAGAGCTGTTACCAGCTGGTGGGACTCGTGAACCCTGAAACCCAGAGACTCCCACCAAGGCTAAGGACAAACGTAAGCAGGAGGAGCATAAGAAAGATGAAGCCGTTGATCGATTCAAAGAGGCTTTCCTAGCCTGGTCCAAAAGTACACAGGAAGGTGAGGTATGCAGGGACTGATCTAATTCCGATGCCTTCAACAACAATGCTGCAAAGAATTTAGGCTTAGCCCGGTCCCTACTTCAGCCTCAGATGGTAATGGTGATGAAGAAGAATCTTTGGGAAATCAGATGATGTGTATGACACTGGCAGAAAAAGGCATTCAAATACAACTATTGAGAGACACATGTTAGAGGCACAAGGGCAAACTCTTTTAATTACTCCTGAACCTATTAAAAGTATCATCAACCTACTATAGTGGATCATGTGCATCTGCCTCAGTTCCACCTAACTGCATGCTTTTCAAACTGCCAGTCATTACCCCACCATTCCCATGCAATTCCCCTATTTTTGGGCACAGAAAAACTGGATATCACTTTACTTAACTAAGATTTGGTTGAGAAATTCACCTGCTCCAAACATCAATATAGCAGTTACCCCAGGATATAACTTTATCAAAAAAGATAGACAAGACTGCATGGGCGGCTGGTTAGCAGCAATTTACAACTCACACCTCCAGATCAAGTTAATGTAAACTCCATACTTTGAGTTGGTGGTAGTGCCTCCATAATACTGTCTTCCAGGTTGTTGGTCTGAATTTAATTTCCTTACTTGCTGATTTTATTGCACCATATGCGATAGTCATCGAATTGTTGCTTACTAGTAGATTACAATATTTGGTTTGATGCACCATACAGGAGTAGCACGAGAGCCCTGTTTAACTCTCTAATAGCTTAGAATTTGAAACAACTTTTACCTAGTCATTTTCATTATAAAGTACATGTAACTGATGTATTCTTCACCGTAACATCATAATTAAGGTTAGTGAACCTACAGGACCTACCATGGCCCAATCATCTTGAAATCCTATCAGGATCCAAATGATAACCCCAAGCCAATTATGTAAAGACATAATAAAAAATCAGCACACAGCTGGTATAAAGTTTCAGCGGTCTTTGGATAAATCTTTCAATTAACTGCCATTATTTGAGAGCAACAACAATGATATGATGCTGAACGCCTCTTTTAACACTTTGACTTGCAAACCCTTAGATAGTATAGCCCCTCTTAAAGAAAAAATATAAGGAGAATATTATCCGCTCTATGATTGTCCTCTGATCTGCCTACTGCTAAAAGAAAACTGTAAAGCTCTTGATTGTAAATGGAGAGAGGCAGATGAGGAGTTGCCTAAAAGCAAATACCTATAGTAATTGAAAATGTACCCAAACTATGCAGGTCGGCGAAAAAAGTATTTTTCTTGGATACATTTTCAGAAGGTGAAAAATTAGGCTCCCCCCCTGATGTCGTCCTCATGCCTGCCCACATGCCATTTTGGTTGAGGCAGTTACGAGGAAAGACTGCGTCCAGTGTCCTGCGTTCTTCCCAACGGTTCACCGAACGTCCAGCTTCAACTTCCTGCTTTAAATCAGCAGCTCTGAGGTTTGAATTGTCAGTGGTTCCTGTGGTCCTCCCCTGCTCTAGCCCTACCCTTGGTAACTAGGGAGGGCATTGAGCCTCTGCTTGCCTGTATGCCCCTCTCTTGCTTGTGCGGGTGCTGTTTGCAGCCTTGCTGCCCTAGCTGCTTCTGCTGCCGCTGCCTCCCGACCGTTGTCACTGCGTCCGACCCGCTCGTGGAGACGGGCAATTGTGGGTGTATGGGTGTACGGCAGGATCGCAGGCTGGGGCAGAGGTTATCGGCTGGCAGTGGCTGGAGGCTCTGTGATGAATCAGGAGGCATAGTACCCCCAGGTCATTCTGTGAAACACAACAAACCATTTTGTGAAAGTTCTGTGGTGCACAAGGGTGTGTGCAATAGCTACGTTCTAGCTGCTGATATTGCTGGTAGGTGACTGGCTTTGGGAGGATTAATCAAATTAATCAGAATAAGCTTGGTCAGCATCCGGAGTGAATACATAAGGCCTACTACCACCAACCAAATAATCAGCCAACCGATCAAGTGGCCAGCGGTGGTGAGGGAGTGATCTAACAGTTGTAGTTCAGTGGTAGTTCAGTACAGTCCTGCTACCACCACCGACAGCCTTGTATCTCCACTCTCTATAACCTTTGTGTGTGGGTGTGGGTTGAGGCTGAGGCTGGAAGAACAGGGGAAGGAGGTCAGAGGTTACCGGTTTTGTCACTGTGATTGTTGATGTTGGTGCTTCTGCTGCCATTGGTGTTGGTGTGACACTGCAGTCAAGACTGTCACTGCAATATTTCACAAGTTACCTGCAGGCCCCAGGTGGTGAAGCGGAGAGTATTATTAACTGCACATGCTGCTGTTGAGTCATGATAACAATTTCCAAGCGCAAGATCCCTGGAGAGAAAGTGGCCCTCTCTAAGTCTGTCCAGGGTTCCACTACCATTTTTAGTACATGCAGTGGAGGTTATTGCCAAGGAGATTGTATTGGCAGAGAGACGCCTATCCTTGGAAATGGGGGTACTAGGATAGCACTTATCAAGTACCCTCGTGGTGACTAGTAAGTCGTGCTCAAGGGAGGTATCACCCATACCACTAAGCCCCACCATCATTGTTGCGACCCCCAATCAGTAGTCCATTTTCCCCCAAGCAAGTTCAATGCCCAAAACATGGTCCACCAACAAAAAAAGAGAAGGAGAGCCAAAAAAGGAGGCCATGATCTGGGCAAAAAAACAGGATTTGAGATCTACTCGGGCCAATTCCAAGATTGTGTCTACATCGAGTACCCTTCCAGATGCCTTCTCTAACGTGGCCAACCATTTTGAGTTTGGCGGCAACAAGCTAGTCTCTAAAGTAAATCTGGATCACATTTTGGGCAAAATTCAAGCCCTACTGACCGCTACTCTTTCCCCAATTCTGGATAGAATGACCAAGCTAGAAGCTTCTGTCTTCCAGTTCTCTACCCCTTTTACCCACCTCAAAAAGCAAAGCAGCCTAAACAATCACCCTCGGAGGCCCTCCACAATGCTGCGCCTGTTGCCCCAAAATTGACTCATGGCTGCCTGCAGTCTGTTCATCCTCTCAAAATGTAATCTAGCATTTCTACCAGCTCTGTTCCAGCTCCCGCATTACTTGATAAGAAGCAGGGGATGGATGGGGTGAGAAGGGAGCTGCCCCACGTGAGTTCCAAGAGGGGTCATGGACATGCACCAGGCGATTTGGGCAGGACTGGACCGAGGAGGCATACTTGTCCTAACCAAGGCCTCCTCAATCTCCCTCCTGACTGTTGTCCATATGTGGAGATCGTGAACAATGTTCCACACCTAAGTCCTGATTAGGAAGAAACAACTGCCCAACTGAAGAACACAGTATGCCATTGGCTGTCCGGCCACACTGAATTTAGGACCCACGAATTCTGTGACAAACTATTAGTCAGGAGGGTTGGCTGGTTGGGAACGTCAAGCAAGAATAAAAGTGGTGATTGTGTGGTAGTGAACTGTAAAAGTCCACATTTATGCTGGGTGGATCCTGAGACATGTATAGATAATGCCCCACTGTGGTCCTTTTACAATTCTATCATTCGGCCAGATTCACATGTTCCCTCAGGTGGAATTCTTGCCCAAGGCAGAATAGTGGCACCAAGCAAAACTCCTCTCTTAGGCAGAGTTAGGTTTAAGCTGCTTTCTGAAATTGAAAGTGATGAATGACGCTATGGGCATTAGAGGCCCACAAGGACCCTGTACCCTATGTGACCCCTGTACAACTAGAGCCACCTCAAGGACTAAATAGGGGTAAAGGGAGAGGGAATTTTCCTCCCTTGACTCCCCACATACGGGCACTGCAACTGTCTTGTATCCCGTCTACCCACGTTCATGCCCAGTCACTTATATGTGATCATCCCACAGTTAGGTCGTTGCAGTCTGGCATCCCAACAAGCCTATTGTAGTGCCCTAGTCAAAGAATCCACAACACTACTGTTGTCCTGGAATATCTTAGGCCTCAAGGGAAAAACTATGGACATGGAGTTTGATTTATTCATTGATATCTATATCATCATTATTATGCAGGAAACATGGGCATTGGAAAAAATTTTAGAATAGCGTTTTGTAACTATATCATTGAAACCATTCCCTCTAAAGCCGGTCGCCCCCCTCCGGCAGCCTCATTGTATGTGTCAAGAATTCCTCTGGCTCAACTATAATTGTTAATCTCCCCGTAATAAGGAAACTCCCACGTTACACCAATTGGCATGCCTTTCGACCTTGAGAGATGTTCGCTGTATGTTGGTTATTGCAGGTGACTTTAATGTTACCTTCGATCCATTGGATAGCTTATCATCCGTCTTTAGCTTGGAAGAGGAGGTCCGAGACCTTCCCTCCTATCTAGTGAAAGCAATGCAACTCTTTACTTTAACTTTGAATCATGGTATTCGTGCATGTAACAGATTTCTGTCAGATCCAACGTGTGCTCACACATTCTCACAGGGTTCCAGCCACAGTAGAACTGATGATGTCCTCTGGGATTTAGAGCTATAGCATTTAGCAGTTGATTTTTAAATATTACTATGTATGCATAGTGACCACAGAGCTCTGTGGCTTAAATTGGGAGGTTTCTTTCCCTGGAATCTAAATCTTTTGGGACAAAAGTTAGAAACTAAGGTTAGCTTGAACAATAACAATAACAGGAAGTCTAAAAATGGTCTACATTATTCCTTGACCTGACCACCCTAGATGGTATCTACAATGCATTCAATGAGACCCTTAAATTGATCATCCAGGTGAAGGTATGTTATTAGATCACCATCCCATTTTGTTTAGTGTCCTAAAGTCTCACTGCTATGGCCCTTAAGGGTATAAATATCTCTTCACTTGGGCAGCCTTCGTCATGGCACAATAAAGAGGTCTGCCAAGCAAAGTGCATAGTAATTGAGGCTGTAGACCACGAGGGAATCTGGGTTGCCCGAATAAATTACAAACAGCTGATCAACAATATCAAACAATATTGGGTGGTTGCTAATTGGCAAGCCCTAGTTGAAGCATCCAGCAAATTGTGATTCGAAGAATTATTGGCACATCTTTTCCTATGGATGCCCCCGTTTATTGAGTGGCGTTTTAGATTCCGAATGGATTTTCCAGATTTATGCCCTTATATAGGTACAATTCATGTTGCCCTTATATAGGCATAGAAATCAAGCCCTTATTTAGGCATAGCCCATGCAACCCAAATACAGGCATGGCTACTTCCATCCGTTCACCAAACGTCACAACGATTTCTTGGAAAAACAGCTTAAGCCGTTAGGGACTTCCCCTTGCTTGAATATTGATTTCTCCAAGAACTCAGTTAGTTTTACAATGAACATCTATTCCTTAGTGGTTCATTCATGACGTTCATATGCCCGACTTTACGTCAAACACGGCATTCCTAAGCACCTTCAAGGTATAAATATACCTTCACTTGCTATGGCAAAGCACGGTGGTTCGGAGCAGTTCGACGATCTACTTGCCCGACGCAGCTCGCTACAGAAAGTGCCGAAGGAAGCAGACTCTCCAGCTGACGCACTGATCAGGAAGCTGCCCTCCTCTGCCGAGAATCCAGCTCCAGTGTTTCTGACTCCCCTTGCGGTGTGTTGGAAAATCGAGTCCCGAGACAGAGATACCAGACCTCCTTCATTCTAAAAAGGTATGGAGCCGATTAGAACCTAGAGAAACCTTTGGTAGATTCTTGGCAAACTAAAGCTTTGCAAAATACCCTACTTACTTCTTCCCTCATACTAGACCTAGATTTGGTACATTGGGGTAGGTGTATTTAAGAAGCACCAGTTGAGTATTTTAGTCTATGTTATTTATATATGTATGTATTTTTATATGGCTTAGAAACCGTACAATGCTCTTACAGTATTATTTCATAATACTATTCTCGCTGTATGCATTACACTTTGCATTCTGTCTAACGATTGTAGCAGTTCACCTCTCTTGCATGAGAAAGAAGACTGTTCAATAAACCTTTTTAATGAAAACGCCCGTCTCACTATTTGTCTGCAAACTCTGTAGAAACGAAGCATGCACGATTGACTGAGTAAAATAGTTATCTATTGTTTCCAAGACTCTGAGAGATATGTTCTTATTCTTGGGGAAACAAAGTTGTCATGTTTATGCAGTTGTCAGAAACGAATCCCTTCTTGTGAATTAGAGAAAGTTTCTAGTGACCTCTGAGCTAGCTGGCACTCACTATTACGTTTAGTATATTCGATAGAGACCTACTGACCTAAGTCCTACGTCAAATTTATAGGATATATTATTCCAATGCGCAGAGCCTATTGGGAATATAGGAACTACACTACATGGCACCCAAAGTTTGGTAAGGCACTAATTTAACGCTAGATACTAAAGTAACCTAGTCGTGCTTTTCTCAGATATCCCTTTTTCCTTAATACTTCAATAGACGTCTGGAGTGGGTAAAGGGATAATATCTGCCATCGTGAAGTAGGATGAAAATCCTATGTATTAGTTTTTGGTTTGTTCAACGTTGAAGGATACAGTGTTCCAAATAGTGTGCACCTTATCTTTGTTTCCTTGAAACTTGCTCTGCAAACTTTCAAATTAACAAAAAAGACGGATAGCACACTGAGAACGGGGGAGCTGCAGCTTATCCGGTAGCTTCTAACATTTCAGGTTTCCAAGAAAGCGACGAAGATGCTATAATAATTGCTCCAAGTTTAAGGAGAGCCATCACTATAAAACGTATGAGAAATGGCCTAACATCAAGAGGTGGTAGTGTAGTTTTTGTGACAGAGGCACATGAATATCATCAGACAGAGGTATTCTATTCATGGATAGGCTTCCCTGAAGCAAATCCAAGTACACATGAGTTTCACTTCTACAAAGAAGCACCAGCGGAATACATTCCTTTCGAGGATGTTGAAAATCCACTGACTCACCAGGAGCATGCGCTCTGGTTTAAAGGCGCCCTAAAACATATAAATCACATTAGAAGGCTTGGTCCACTAGGTAGACCAGGAGCAACATGGCCAGTTTTAGCCAGCTATACTCCACATCCTGAAATTAATGAAATGTCAGATGTGGAACTACGAGATCAAAGCAAAGAGCTAATCAAAATCTATAGACAATTGGTTCAATATGTCATGCAGACTCTTACAGTCCAACCAGCAATAATGATTCCACAACATCCCCCCACCAGGGGAATACAAATAAAATTACACCACAGACTCTACATTCGGTCGTTGGTAAATTACCTGCAAAACGGGAACAAATTCCATTCTGGATAGCTCATAAAATTACTCAAATCGAGGCAGTATTTCCTAATACTACTGCTCATGAGAAACACAGAATTTTAACAATCTGTTTACCAATGGGGATCACACCACACCTGGAGAACTGCGACACTTGGGGTACAGTCTTTGCTGCAATTGACACTAAAACACATAGTGATCCGTCTATGGCGGTAATACCAGACGTCCTGAAACAAATTCAAAATGAATACGGGGCTGAGCCTGCTTTAAATCTAGGTATGAAATTACTGACAGATTTCAAACAGGTCTCACAATAATATTAGCTAATATTAAAGGTGAAGCAGCATCCGTGGCGATCCGCCAAAAGTTAAGGGATTTTAATGTAACTGAGCAATCACAAGAACTGGCCAGAATAATTGAAAAATCCTATGAAGAATTAGGTAGAGACAGCTTGGGTGGTAAACCAGTTAAACCCCAACTGTCAGAAAGTCCTGAAAAGGTCTTTTCTAAAAACACTCCTACTCCTATTAAAAAGAAGTGGGAAAACAGGAAAAGAACTTCTAAAGAGAAGCATTCTCAATCCAGAGGTAGGTCTCCTCAAAAGGAGCCCTCTGAAAGGAGGTACAACCTCAGGAATAGGGATAAGTGGAGAAAACCGGATAGATATCAAGATACCGATACACGTTCCTCTCGTACCTTTCAGACTTCATCACAGAAATCCGAAAGAAGAGGACGGTCAGAACACAAGGAAGAACGCTTGATGTCCAAAGACGATCAACACGTTCAGAAAAACAAGAAAACTCAATTCACCAAAAAGAAGGTAGCAGGTCTAAAAATCAGACATGCCGAGGATCTTGAGGACACAACTCAAGAACGGGGAATGGGCTCAGACAATGTTGGACAGAAGTCACCATAGCTCGCAAGAACTTGAAGGATCATCTGTAGACAGTGGACTTGAATGAATACATTCAAGTTGCAACTGCAGATACCAGGGTTAGTTGTCCACATAAGTTATATGAAATAACACTCCGGATGGAGGGGGACATACCAGTGAAAGTGAGAACACTCTTTTGGGAATGACTTTCTAAGGGTTATGACATTCTTCTAGGTGAACAAGACTGGCAACCAGAATTTGTCAGGGAGTGCCCACATGACGAACACATCATTATGCCAGCCTTCTCAAACCACATTCCAATTCATTTAAAATATACTTATGCCAGAAAATGGGTGGTTGCCCAGGCCTCCTGCATTATATAAAAATCATGTAAAATGGGATGAGAACTCTCCTCACCATAAAATCCAGTTGAAAAATCAACCGCCTGCACAAAGCTAAACAAGCATTTACAATGCAATGGTTTTGCCTTTGTTAAAGTTAGAGCTATTGGCATTGCTCTTGACACTCTGAAGCTCCACTCTGAAGCTCCACTCTGCACTCTGAAGCTGCACTCTGCACTCTGAAGCTGCACTCTGAAGCTCCACTCTGCACTCTGAAGCTGCACTCTGAAGCTCCACTCTGCACTCTGAAGCTCCACTCTGAAGCTCCACTCTGCACTCTGAAGCTCCACTCTGAAGCTCCACTCTGAAGCTCCACTCTGAAGCTCCACTCTGAAGCTCCACTCTGAAGCTCCACTCTGAAGCTCCACTCTGAAGCTCCACTCTGAAGCTCCACTCTGAAGCTCCACTCTGAAGCTCCACTCTGAAGCTCCACTCTGCACTCTGAAGCTCCACTCTGAAGCTCCACTCTGCACTCTGAAGCTCCACTCTGAAGCTCCACTCTGCACTCTGAAGCTCCACTCTGAAGCTCCACTCTGCACTCTGAAGCTCCACTCTGCACTCTGAAGCTCCACTCTGCACTCTGAAGCTCCACTCTGCACTCTGAAGCTCCACTCTGCACTCTGAAGCTCCACTCTGCACTCTGAAGCTCCACTCTGCACTCTGAAGCTCCACTCTGCACTCTGAAGCTCCACTCTGAATCTGCACTCTGAAGCTCCACTCTGCACTCTGAAGCTCCACTCTGAAGCTCCACTCTGAAGCTCCACTCTGAAGCTCCACTCTGAAGCTCCACTCTGAAGCTCCACTCTGAAGCTCCACTCTGAAGCTCCACTCTGAAGCTCCACTCTGAAGCTCCACTCTGATGCTCCACTCTGATGCTCCACTCTGATGCTCCACTCTGATGCTCCACTCTGATGCTCCACTCTGATGCTCCACTCTGATGCTCCACTCTGATGCTCCACTCTGATGCTCCACTCTGATGCTCCACTCTGATGCTCCACTCTGATGCTCCACTCTGAAGCTCCACTCTGAAGCTCCACTCTGAAGCTCCACTCTGAAGCTCCACTCTGAAGCTCCACTCTGAAGCTCCACTCTGAAGCTCCACTCTGATGCTCCACTCTGATGCTCCACTCTGATGCTCCACTCTGATGCTCCACTCTGATGCTCCACTCTGATGCTCCACTCTGATGCTCCACTCTGAAGCTCCACTCTGAAGCTCCACTCTGAAGCTCCACTCTGCACTCTGAAGCTCCACTCTGAAGCTCCACTCTGCACTCTGAAGCTCCACTCTGAAGCTCCACTCTGCACTCTGAAGCTCCACTCTGCACTCTGAAGCTCCACTCTGCACTCTGAAGCTCCACTCTGCACTCTGAAGCTCCACTCTGCACTCTGAAGCTCCACTCTGAAGCTCCACTCTGAAGCTCCACTCTGCACTCTGAAGCTCCACTCTGAATCTGCACTCTGAAGCTCCACTCTGCACTCTGAAGCTCCACTCTGAATCTGCACTCTGAAGCTCCACTCTGCACTCTGATGCTCCACTCTGAATCTGCACTCTGATGCTCCACTCTGAATCTGCACTCTGAAGCTCCACTCTGCACTCTGAATCTGCACTCTGAAGCTCCACTCTGCACTCTGAATCTGCACTCTGAAGCTCCACTCTGCACTCTGAATCTGCACTCTGAAGCTCCACTCTGCACTCTGAATCTGCACTCTGCAGCTCCACTCTGAATCTGCAGCTCCACTCTGCACTCTGAAGCTCCACTCTGAATCTCCACTCTGAATCTCCACTCTGAATCTCCACTCTGAATCTCCACTCTGAATCTCCACTCTGAAGCTCCACTCTGAATCTCCACTCTGAATCTCCACTCTGAAGCTCCACTCTGAAGCTCCACTCTGAAGCTCCACTCTGAAGCTCCACTCTGAAGCTCCACTCTGAAGCTCCACTCTGAAGCTCCACTCTGAAGCTCCACTCTGAATCTGCACTCTGAATCTGCACTCTGAAGCTCCACTCTGAATCTGCACTCTGAAGCTCCACTCTGCACTCTGAAGCTCCACTCTGAAGCTCCACTCTGAAGCTCCACTCTGAAGCTCCACTCTGAAGCTCCACTCTGAAGCTCCACTCTGAAGCTCCACTCTGAAGCTCCACTCTGAAGCTCCACTCTGAAGCTCCACTCTGAAGCTCCACTCTGAATCTCCACTCTGAAGCTCCACTCTGAATCTGCACTCTGAAGCTCCACTCTGAATCTGCACTCTGAAGCTCCACTCTGAATCTGCACTCTGAATCTGCACTCTGAAGCTCCACTCTGAATCTGCACTCTGAAGCTCCACTCTGAAGCTCCACTCTGAAGCTCCACTCTGAAGCTCCACTCTGAAGCTCCACTCTGAAGCTCCACTCTGAAGCTCCACTCTGAAGCTCCACTCTGAAGCTCCACTCTGAAGCTCCACTCTGAAGCTCCACTCTGAATCTGCACTCTGAAGCTCCACTCTGAAGCTCCACTCTGCACTCTGAAGCTCCACTCTGAAGCTCCACTCTGCACTCTGAAGCTCCACTCTGAAGCTCCACTCTGAATCTGCACTCTGAAGCTCCACTCTGCACTCTGAAGCTCCACTCTGCACTCTGAAGCTCCACTCTGAATCTGCACTCTGAAGCTCCACTCTGAAGCTCCACTCTGAAGCTCCACTCTGAAGCTCCACTCTGAAGCTCCACTCTGAAGCTCCACTCTGAAGCTCCACTCTGAAGCTCCACTCTGAAGCTCCACTCTGAAGCTCCACTCTGAAGCTCCACTCTGAAGCTCCACTCTGAAGCTCCACTCTGCACTCTGAAGCTCCACTCTGCACTCTGAAGCTCCACTCTGAAGCTCCACTCTGCACTCTGAAGCTCCACTCTGAATCTGCACTCTGAAGCTCCACTCTGCACTCTGAAGCTCCACTCTGAATCTGCACTCTGAAGCTCCACTCTGCACTCTGAAGCTCCACTCTGAATCTGCACTCTGAAGCTCCACTCTGCACTCTGAAGCTCCACTCTGAATCTGCACTCTGAAGCTCCACTCTGCACTCTGAATCTGCACTCTGAAGCTCCACTCTGCACTCTGAATCTGCACTCTGAAGCTCCACTCTGAAGCTCCACTCTGAAGCTCCACTCTGAAGCTCCACTCTGAAGCTCCACTCTGCACTCTGAAGCTCCACTCTGAATCTGCACTCTGAAGCTCCACTCTGCACTCTGAATCTGCACTCTGAAGCTCCACTCTGCACTCTGAAGCTCCACTCTGAATCTGCACTCTGAAGCTCCACTCTGCACTCTGAATCTGCACTCTGAAGCTCCACTCTGCACTCTGAAGCTCCACTCTGCACTCTGAAGCTCCACTCTGAATCTGCACTCTGAAGCTCCACTCTGAATCTGCACTCTGAAGCTCCACTCTGCACTCTGATGCTCCACTCTGCTGCTCCACTCTGAAGCTCCACTCTGAAGCTCCACTCTGAAGCTCCACTCTGAAGCTCCACTCTGAAGCTCCACTCTGAAGCTCCACTCTGAAGCTCCACTCTGAAGCTCCACTCTGAAGCTCCACTCTGAAGCTCCACTCTGAAGCTCCACTCTGAATCTGCACTCTGAAGCTGCACTCTGAAGCTGCACTCTGAAGCTGCACTCTGAAGCTGCACTCTGAAGCTGCACTCTGAAGCTGCACTCTGAAGCTGCACTCTGAAGCTCCACTCTGAAGCTCCACTCTGAAGCTCCACTCTGAAGCTCCACTCTGAAGCTCCACTCTGAAGCTCCACTCTGAAGCTGCACTCTGAAGCTCCACTCTGAAGCTCCACTCTGAAGCTCCACTCTGCACTCTGAAGCTCCACTCTGAATCTGCACTCTGAAGCTCCACTCTGCACTCTGAAGCTCCACTCTGAATCTGCACTCTGAAGCTCCACTCTGCACTCTGAAGCTCCACTCTGAATCTGCACTCTGAAGCTCCACTCTGCACTCTGAAGCTCCACTCTGAATCTGCACTCTGAAGCTCCACTCTGCACTCTGAAGCTCCACTCTGAATCTGCACTCTGAAGCTCCACTCTGCACTCTGAAGCTCCACTCTGAAGCTCCACTCTGAAGCTCCACTCTGAAGCTCCACTCTGAAGCTCCACTCTGAAGCTCCACTCTGAAGCTCCACTCTGAAGCTCCACTCTGAAGCTCCACTCTGCACTCTGAAGCTCCACTCTGCACTCTGAAGCTCCACTCTGCACTCTGAAGCTCCACTCTGCACTCTGAAGCTCCACTCTGAATCTGCACTCTGAAGCTCCACTCTGCACTCTGAATCTGCACTCTGAAGCTCCACTCTGCACTCTGAAGCTCCACTCTGAAGCTCCACTCTGAAGCTCCACTCTGAAGCTCCACTCTGAAGCTCCACTCTGAAGCTCCACTCTGAAGCTCCACTCTGAAGCTCCACTCTGAAGCTCCACTCTGAAGCTCCACTCTGCACTCTGAAGCTCCACTCTGAATCTGCACTCTGAAGCTCCACTCTGCACTCTGAAGCTCCACTCTGCACTCTGAAGCTCCACTCTCCACTCTGAAGCTCCACTCTGAAGCTCCACTCTGAAGCTCCACTCTGAAGCTCCACTCTGAAGCTCCACTCTGAAGCTCCACTCTGAAGCTCCACTCTGAAGCTCCACTCTGAAGCTCCACTCTGAAGCTCCACTCTGCACTCTGAAGCTCCACTCTGAAGCTCCACTCTGCACTCTGAAGCTCCACTCTGCACTCTGAAGCTCCACTCTGAAGCTCCACTCTGCACTCTGAAGCTCCACTCTGAATCTGCACTCTGAAGCTCCACTCTGCACTCTGAAGCTCCACTCTGAATCTGCACTCTGAAGCTCCACTCTGCACTCTGAAGCTCAACTCTGAATCTGCACTCTGAAGCTCCACTCTGCACTCTGAAGCTCCACTCTGAAGCTCCACTCTGAAGCTCCACTCTGAAGCTCCACTCTGAAGCTCCACTCTGAAGCTCCACTCTGAAGCTCCACTCTGCACTCTGAAGCTCCACTCTGAATCTGCACTCTGAAGCTCCACTCTGAATCTGCACTCTGAAGCTCCACTCTGCACTCTGAAGCTCCACTCTGAATCTGCACTCTGAAGCTCCACTCTGCACTCTGAAGCTCCACTCTGAATCTGCACTCTGAAGCTCCACTCTGCACTCTGAAGCTCCACTCTGAATCTGCACTCTGAAGCTCCACTCTGCACTCTGAAGCTCCACTCTGAATCTGCACTCTGAAGCTCCACTCTGCACTCTGAAGCTCCACTCTGAATCTGCACTCTGAAGCTCCACTCTGAAGCTCCACTCTGAAGCTCCACTCTGAAGCTCCACTCTGAAGCTCCACTCTGAAGCTCCACTCTGCACTCTGAAGCTCCACTGAAGCTACACACCGCGCAGGGCAGCTCTGGATGCTGATGCGAGAGGCCAGCTGGGAGGCGCGCTGCTCGTCTTCCTGCTCGTGCTGACTCGGAGAGAAAACTTGTTTTCATTGGGAGAGCGGCCTTCAAAGACCCGGTCACTGCGCCTCTCCGAGTGTTTAGCTTGGGATAAAATGGGCGCAGTGTTGTGGTGATGACAGTAGAGCAAGGGAGGTGCCGGCAACGCCGGACCAGACTCGGGGGCGTTCCCGCGTCGCGTGACGTCGGCAAAAGGCAAAGAATGTCAGGAACGCCCCCGTGTCTGGTCCGGCATTGACGGACAGGCCCCTCGTCCAATGGCAAGGCTCCGTTTACGGAGCCAGCCAATCAATGACGAGGGCCGACCCAAAGCACCCTACAGTTCTCAACAGGATTTCGCCTGCGCGAAAAAGCTGCGCAGAGCGCAGCTTTCGCTAGGCAAAACCTAAAAACAGGTCAGGGAGATCTTAGATCAACTTGAATACCAAGGGGTGATTGAAACATGCACCTCATCAATGAACAATCCTTTGTTTCCTGTATCCAAACCACACAATACATATCGTTTAGTATTGGATTACAGACACTTAAACTCTTGTTGCAAAACATTTGCAGTACAAAATGCACATAGTGCAGCATTAATGAATAACATTGTGCGTAAAAAATATAAAACCACATTAGATATTTCTAACCTTTTTTTCTGTCAAAACATTGCACCAGAAAGTAGGTATTTGACCACTTTCTCAACTATGGTGACACAGCGTCACTTCTGTTGTCTCCCACAGGGATTCAAGTATAGTCCTGTGTTATTTATAGCAAGGGCAACAGAGTTACTACAAACCTATGATGATGAAGCATTATTATATGTCGATGACATCTATCTGACAGACGATGACTTGGATAGGCACTTGAACAGGGTAAACACCATCATACTTGGATTCGCCTCAGAAGGGTATAAATTAAATTTTAAGAAATTGAGAATTGCCCATTTAAACGTCCTGTTTCTAGGATATGAACTTTCAAGTGAAGGCAAAAGCCTGGCAGCAAACTTTCTAGAGAAATGTGCACTGCTCCAACCTCCAAAAACGCTGAAAATCTTACAGTCAATTCTAGGTTTCCTAAATTTCGGAAGAACTTACATTCTAAACTACGCAGAAAGGGTTAAACCGCTCTATGAATTAATCAAACCTGATTTTAAAACATTTAATTGGACACAAAAACACACAGAAATTTTGCGTTCACTCCAAACAGACGTTAGCAACAAAACATTTACAAACACGTGTAAACGTACGCAACTTAGGGATCCGAATCATTCCAGGACAATGCGGATTCACGTACTTAACTTTTAACGAAGGTGAAAAAGTACCAATAGTTTACAAATCACATTTGTACACACAAGCAGAAATGAAATTTACTAACGCGGAAAAAAAAATTCTGACAGCGGTTCAAACTCCAGTAGCAAAAGAGAGAACCCTCGCACAGGGTAAGCGCATAATGTTCGTTACACCTGTACCTGCCTTAGAGGCAGTGACAAAAGCAAGCATTCCAAATGCTAAAGCTTTACATCCGAGATGGATACAATGGGTTATTTCTCTTGCTGCAACAGACGTTGAATATTTTTTTGATCTTTATTTGAAAACACAATCATTTCTACAATATGAACAAGAATGTCCTCTGCCTACTGAAATTCTGCCTCTAGAGCAGTATGAATGTATAATTTATACTGACGGATCAGCTCAACCCGCTACGGTGGGTAAACAAGCCTATAGTGTGGCATGCGCGATCGTTAAAGGTTGTTGGCGCGATGGCAAATTCCGACCAATGGTCACTAAAACACAGTCTCTAGAAGATTGTACAGCTCAGCGAGCTGAACTACAAGCATTCAAGATGGCGCTTGAGAATACGGAGCTCATAGTGTGCGATTCGTATTATTGTGTTCAATCTTACAATGAAAACTTGCAAAACTGGATTCAAAACGGTTACAAAGATGCAAAGGGTGGCACAATCAAGCATAAATTGCTTTGGGGACAAGTAGTTCAGTTACGACAAGACTACAAAACGCTCACATGATACATACGCTGAGTCATCAACGTGATGGCGTTCACGCTGCAGGGAATTCATTAGCTGATGAAGCCGCGAAGGCAGCTGTGCAAACTGCTTCCGTAGCTGCAATCACTCGTTCAAAAACGAAAATAGACGGCAAAATAATGCTAGCTGTCAATGTCACAAGCAAAGGCAGCGGTGCAGCATTACCTAATAGGTTTCCACGCATATACTCATATATAATTGATGCAAACTCTGTTCCTTTTGCTTGAATCCCTGGAGTGGGGGATAGGGTAATTCGAAACAGGAAACGTAGAGTAGCTTTGATACACGAAGCACATTTGGGAGAGGGTCTGATGCATCAGGGGATCTCTAAGTCTACACTAGAATTGAAAGAGACGTACTGGTGGCCAGGGATGAATGCTCACATTCACACATTTGCAATTAACTGCCATGACTGCAATAGAGATCGCAGCAGAGAACGCAGCCAGATACCTTACTAAACTTTAGCCAGCCCAGTACAGACACCATTGTTAGACAGCATTAGACTTTCTAGACGCAGGCGTCCCTATGGACAAATGCGGTCCCACAACTATTAAGACAAGATTAATTTGGATGTGGCTTCAGCGCTCGGCTGACGCTCAAAATGTTACAAAAGGTTTGCGAGTCTTTATCGGGACATACGCAGTCGGCACGCTACATTCTGACCAGGGTCCTGCGTTTATCTCTCGAGCTTACAAAGAGGCCAAGGTCAAATTGGGCGTTGCATTGCGGTACTCTAGTCCATTCCATCCTGAGGGAAATTCTTTAGTCGAGAGAAAAAACCGGGACATAAAGCAATCTATAACAGCTAGGGTATTAGGCTCGGGTGACGGGTGGGTCAAACATCTAATAAGTGTCCAACATAGTCTTAACAATCTGCCAAGAATTTCTCTAGGGGGTATCACTCCATAGGAAGTCCTCTTTGGGACCAGAATGTTAATATCAGACCTCAACTGTCAGACCAGTGGTAGACCAAAAACCCATTGATATCAAAGACCGTTTGGCTGTTTTACAGGATTTAAATGAAATAAGAACGAAACAAAGTAACGTGTTGCTGAAGCCAACCACCACTGAAGAGAAACCAACCATCCCAGCAAGGCCTGTCTGGATTCCTAAGCTTGGGGATCTAGTCAGAGAGAAGATCACGGACAAGAAGGAATTTGGGCCTTCTTACAGACAACCAGTACCTGTCCTAGCAATCCACAGATCAAGAACAATATTACTGCCGCCCTTGCTGGTAAAAAGGAGAACAGGTTCCTGTCCATCGACCTGGTCAAACCACATCATGTGGCCGATCATAAGAAGAAGGCCAAGTGGACTCCGCCAATGTAGCAGACGCCAAGCTCTGGCTACTAATTAAGAGGTTCAAACTTAGAGACTCATCACCTTTGAAGAATCTGCAGTGCGAAATGAAGGACTAACCTAAATAACAGTTCGTCAAGAAACGCCTGTCTACAATGAAGTATCATCTGAATACACAAATGTAACAAGTGATCGTGAGGTTCCAGCGATTTCAACAAATCCTGATGCAATCCCAACAATTGACAGAACTGCCTCTGGCTATTTCATTAACTTTGATACGTTTTCTGAGGATCCCAGCAAGCCTGAAACGACGAAGTTAAAAAGAACTTTTAAAGAACAAGCAACAGACCTTTTTCATCACCTGGAAAAGACTTATCTGGTTTCACCATGGATTGAACTTTGGATTGTGTTGGCTGTGCTTTTTCTTCTAATTTGGTTGACTTGGGTAATAACTTTGGGAATGCTGATAAATGGAAGATATGTTTAAAAGGACACAGCATGTAAGAACTTCAACTTACTACTCAAGCCACACAAATCGTCTCATCGTGAACAGAGAGACTTGTCATCAGTGAACATCACAGCCGTTCCTATACCAGGGGGTATAGCTTGGGACAGAACTGATTATTACATTTTTGGCCCAGCGGAGCTGTTGAAGATTCCAGACCAGTTCAAGATTTCCTTGAATGACTTTGTTTCATCTAGTACCTTTTCTGATGATTGGGACTTCGAGACTGTTAATAATATGATGTCAGGCTTAGAAATGTTTGCTGCATTTACACATAATGAATACTTAGAAGGTTCATCAGATTATGAACAAATGTATTGTTATAACCATTATGGTCATTTCTTGCACAAATATGCAAACCCTAGAAATGTATTGATGTATAACCAATGGGAACATTGTCCTACGCCACCAAAAGGTAGCTCAAAAACATTTTTGGGAAAATGTTCATACTTTTCAGGTTTTAATATTTCCAATCTAGAATCATTTTACTTTAAAAATGTTAATAAGACAGAAATAAAAAGTTTGTTGACAAATACCAAGCACATTTATGCTGCTGCCTTTTATGCTCACCTGTCTTCACTAGCTTTTGACTTTTGGAAAGACAACATTGAGACAAAAACTGTCTGGGGCACAAAAGACTGGCTAGTGCAGGGATTAGAAGCCTTATTTAGAGCCTGCATCATCCCAGAACAAATTATATTTTTGAATGACACTGTGCAACAGACATCTTGTCTTGAGTTTGCCAAGATAAAAGACCTAAACAAACCGTCTATACCGACATGATAGTAACACTTCAGAGGGGGAGGTTGACTTACAAACAACTGTCAATATAGATTCCTGAATAAAACACGGGGGTTCAAATTCACTAGGCCAGACCCAAGATATGTTCAGAGACAACATCCAGGAATAGTAACAACATACAGTGTAGGGAAACTGTGCCTTGAAAGGCTACATAGATCTACACTAAACGATGTCAAACAACACTTATCTTTACTTAAAGATGGGGCTGATCTTAGGGACTTCTTGCAAGGACCTACTACACCGCGTCATAAACGTTTTATATATGCCGGTATCTATGCTGCTTAAAATGAAGCAAGGAAGATTACGCAAGCAGAGACTGCAGAAAGAATACAAGAAATTGATCGTATACATTTAGAGAAAACTCCCTCTGTGGTTGACAATTGACAATGGGTTAACGACTCTGTCGTCAAGGATAAATTATTTGGACAGCATGGTATCCTCTGCCATAGACATAATGGAACAGGACTTGGTCATGTTTCAACATGGTCAGTTGCAATTATGTTCTATCATGCTATTAGGTTGTTGCAAAACCTTCATTCAGGCTATGTGCCTTGGCGTTTAATCAATACTATGTCTCTGTTTTCAGAATTTAATCTCACCGATATACAGATCAAATTGGCACAGAGGGGAGCAGACTATATGGTGTTGAGCATTGAAAAACTGGAAAGATTGCCATTTACAGTTGCTGAAAAACCAGCCATTGAATGGATTATACACGAAACAATCACTCTGTTACAACTTTCCATTTTCAGTATTGCCTAAAACATCTACCAGCAGGCACCTATGAATGGGTTGGGTAAAGAATACATCAAGACATCGTGGGAATTACCGTACACACGCAGATGTTGGAGTGGGGGAAGAGAAGTGTTTCTTAGTGGTAACAATTGTGAAAAGGCACCATGCGGTTCTAACCTTTGTCCTGGTATTAATTTACAGGGGGCCTGCGATGGTTCCTCTAACAACTTATCCTGCCACCTGCAAGGTTCACCAGCTGCAGTGATTGATCCAATTTTTGGACAACTTTCTAATGGAAGTTGCCTCATGTTGAACGATCACTGTTGCTGTGGCATGTTGCCAGGTTTACCCTATCTAGTAACTGTGTCAGCCAGGGTCACTTGCACTATGCAAGCATTGTTTCCAAAAACCAAGACAGACTGGGAGTCGCCTTTATGGCCTTCACTGAACATCTCTTTTATACGAATTGATGCTTGAAGCAGAATGAAAGCCATTCTTTTACAGAAAACTGTGCCACTGACCTCGGCCAAAGTGACCTATGATCTGCAAGTCGCAAGGACTTCTGCAGAGATACATGCCCTCAACTACAAATTACCCTGTACATTACTCAGAAATGTTAAGTCTTATCTTAAACATGTCTAATACGAGTGTACATGTATTTAAGGCAGTTTTTAGGTGACTGTTAGTACCCTTTGAAGCAGTCCTAGGAATATTTCCAAACTTCGTACACTCTGTGTTTGGGGGATTGACTCTCATTTTGGGACTCGCCGCAGGGATACTATTTTTGCTCCTACTGCTGCGATATGGCAAGTCAATCCACAAGCGACACCTAGTTCACCGTGGACACCACTCTACTGGCGATGAAGTGTCGTGAGCGCATCGTCCACATTTTGGGACTACCTCGTCTAAGAGAATTGAATACCACATGGTTTCTATCATTCAGATCAATTTGGCAAGATTGCATCTTACCTGTTCTATGATGCCTGCTATGCGGAGAAGAATGCGTGTTAATCAATCAATCAACATATTTGTAGAGCGCGCTACTCACCCGCTAGGGTCTCAAGGCGCTGGGAGGGGGAGAGCCGCTACTGCTCGAATAGCCAGGTCTTGAGTTGTTTCCTGAAGGAGAGATGGTCCTGGGTCAGCCGTAGGTGGGTGGGGAGGGAGTTCCACGTCTTGGCCGCCAGGTAGGAGAAGGATCTTCCTCCAGCGGTGGCTCTGCGAATTCGTGGGATGGTGGCGAGGGCGAGGCTGGCGGATCGGAGCTGGCGGTGGGTGTGTAGAACGTGAGGCGGCTGTTGAGGTATTTGGGGCCCATGTCGTGGAGAGCCTTGTGTGCGTGGGTGAGGAGTCTGAACGTGATCCTCTTGCTAACGGGGAGCCAGTGCAGGTCTCTCAGATGGGCAGAGATGTGGCTGTGATGGGGGATGTCCAGGATGAGTCGTGCAGAAGCGTTCTGTATGCGCTGGAGTCTTTTCTGAAGCTTGTCTGTGGTACCAGCATAGAGGGCGTTCCCGTAGTCCAGTCGGTTGGTGACGAGGGACTGGGTGACCGTCTTCCTGGTTTAGGTGGGGATCCACAGGAAGATCTTTCGGAGCATGCGCAGGGTGTTGAAACAAGATGACGAGACGGCATGGACTTGTTTGGTCATCGTGATGGAGGAGTCCAGGATGAAGCCCAGGTTGCGTGCATGGTCCGTGGGCTTGGGGGCGGTGCCCTGTGCAGGGGGCCACCAGGAGTCGTCCCAGGCAGAGGGGGATGGTCCCAAGATGAGGACTTCCGTTTTGTCTGAGTTCAGTTTCAGATGGCTGAGCTTCATCCATTCTGCGACGTCTTTCATTCCATCCTGGAGGCTGGCTCCGGCGGTGGCAGGGTCGTTGGTGAGGGAGAGGATCAGCTGGGTGTCGTCAGCGTAGGAGATGATGTTTAGGTTGTGTTGGCGAGCGATGGCTGCGAGGGGGCTCATGTAGACGTTGAAGAGGGTGGGGCTGAGCAAGAATCCTTGAGGAACGCCACAGATGACTTCGGTGGCCCCGGAACGGAAGGGGGGGAGGCGGACTCTCTGGGTTCTTCCGGAGAGGAACGAGATGATCCACTCCAGGGCCTTCCCTTGGATTCCGGTGTTGCTGAGGCGCTGTATTAGTGTGCGGTGGTATACAGTGTCAAAGGCTGCTGAGAGGTCCAGGAGGATGAGGGCAGCTGTTTCCCCGTTGTTGAGCAGGGACCTGATGCCGTCGGTGGCTGCGATGAGGGCTTAGAATGAAACATTGCTTTAAATGCGTACAGCACCAATGCGCTTTTGTGTACAACCAGTACCATTGCATTATTATGTATTTTTGGGTGGGTTTTAACACATCATGTTTAGATATGTTTAACGTGTTTAGAACTTAGTAATGTCGTACATAAGAAAATGTATGGCGTTTTAGATTCCGAATGGATTTTCCCGATTCATGCCCTTATATAGGTACAATTCACGTTGCCCTTTTATAGGCATAGAAATCAAGCCCTTATTTAGGCATAGCCCATGCAACCCAAATACAGGCATGGTTACTTCCATCCGTTCACCAAACGTCATAACGATTTCTTGGAAAACCAGCTTAAGCCGTTAGGGACTTCCCCCTTGCTTGAATATTGATTTCTCCAAGAACTAGTTTTACAATGAACATCTATTCCTTAGGGGTTCATTCATGACGTTCATATGCCCGACTTTACGTCAAACATGGCATTCCTAAACACCTTCAAGGTATAAATATACCTTCACTTGCTATGGCAAAGCACGGTGGTTCGAAGCACTTCGACAACCCACTTGCCCGACGCAGCTCGCTACAGCAAGTGTCGAAGGAAGCCGACTCTCCAGCTGACGCAATGATCTGGAAGCTGCCCTCCTCTGCCGAGAATCCAGCTCCAGTTTTTCTGACTCCCCTTGCGGTGTGTTGGCAAATCGAGTCCCAAGACAGAGATACCAGACCTCCTTCATTCTAAAAAGGTATGGAGCTGATTAGAACCTAGAGAAACCTTTGGTAGATTCTTGGCAAAACTAAACCTATGCAAAAGACCCTACTTACTTCTTCCCTCGTACTAGACCGAGGTTAGGTACATTGGGGTAGGCGTATTTTAGAAGCACCAGTTGAGTATTTTAGTCTATGTTATTTATGTATGTATTTTTATATGGCTTAGCAACCATACAATGCTCTTACAGTATTATTTCATAATACTATTCACACTGTACGCATTATACTTTGCATTCTGTCTAATGATTGTAGCAGTTCACCTCTCTTGCATGAGAAAGAAGACTGTTCAATAAACCTTTTTATTGAAAACGCCTGTCTCACTCTTTCTCTGCAAACTCTGTAGAAACGAAGCATGCACGATTGACTGAGTAAAATAGTTATCTATTGTTTCCATGACTCTGGGGAAACAAACAAACAAAGAAAGTTGTCATGTTTATGCGGTTGTCAGAAACTAATCCCTTCTTGTGAATTCGAGAAAGTTTCTAGTGACCTCTGAGCTAGCTGGCACTCTCTATTAAGTTTAGTATATTCGATAAAGACCTACTGACTTAAGTCCTACGTCAAATCTATAGGAAATATTATTCCAATGCGCAGAGCCTATTGGGAATATGGGAACTACACTACAAGTTCTGTTAGGCCATTAGAATTATCAATTCAACCTCAACAATGAGTCGATCATTTTGTAATCGTTTATGCTCTCCAAAACACAAGCCTGGATACTCTTAAACATCGAGTTCGGGAACAGGAACCCCTAATCGAGACTCCCCTCCAGCAGTTTTGTCTTAAAGAAACTATTCGCTCAATTGCGGATATGCTACCCAGGAAGGCTACGGGTCCAGATAGAATTGCAGGGGACCGGTTTCCTTCTGAACCTCAGGTGTGGGGCCCCTACATCAATTAACTTTTGAATTATATACTGGCAAGTGGACAGGTCCCAGAATCTTGGAAAAATGCTGAAATTATTCCAATCTTTAACAAGCATTTGCAATGCAATAGGTCTTGGGTTAATTAAGTTTGAGCTATTGGCATTGCTAAATATTGGAACACCAACTGCAACAAAAGCTATTGGTGTTGCATTATTTAGCAATGCCAATAGCTCAAACTTTAATAATGCGACACCTATTACATTGCAAATGCTTGTTTTCCTGGTTGCGATTAATACATGCGCCTAATTATGCACACTATGAACACATCCTAACATTATTAACTGAGGCGAGGGGTGATATTTGAACACAGCAAACAACAACTCGCACTCCATGAGAAGGACTGCACTTCCATGTGCAGCACAGAAAACATTGCAGACTAATGTTGTGAATGTAATGCTTAGTGGGATTACTGTCTGCTACAAACCCCTTCAAACACGTGCTTGGAGAGTGTTTAAGGGAGCGGAACAAGAGCCAATTTGAATAAAGCCAAAACGAGGTGCCCAATTGCCCTGCAACCAGTAGTTGAGACAATAAAGGGCAGGGACTAGCAAGGATGCCACAAAGTGATTGGACCCCAATTAGTTACACCCAGTATGTTCCTGGAACTGAGGGGGCATCCAGAGAAAGCATCCTACTTGGGAGCGAGTGGAGCGGTCCTTGCAGCAGAGGGTCTCTTAAAACGGGATTCCTGGCAGGAAGCACTTCATTCTTCGTGCCTGCGTCGGTGTGGTAGTGACTGTAGCTCCTGTGGTGATTGTGCTGGCGCAATCGATGCTGCAGGTGCCTGCATCGGCCTGGGCTCCGTCTGCTGTGGTAACAGTGTTGGCGCGATCAAAGCTACATCTGCTCTGAATGAAAGTCAAAGGGCTATCCTATTATTCACCAACATTGAAAAAGGGAAGCCCCTGCGTACAAGGTAACTTGCCAAACACAGGGATCCGTGCCGGGGAAACACGGTGCTCGCTCTCATTAAAAGGGAGGAATAATTACTTTTAAAACATGGCAATTAATGCCTCGAGCCTGTAAAAGGAAGCTAGTCCTCGCACCTCTGGCAAGGTTTTGTGCACCTGCACCGAGGTGTGTGTGGGTACACTCGACGTTCAAGGAATGTGCCTTTTTGCCTCAGAGAAATACATATATTCGATTGGGAAGCGTTCCGGAGGTCTTTGCGAGATTCCACCTATATAAAAGAGACGTAAAAAAAGATAAATTGCGCTGCCCTGAATCACACAATTGAAAAAACTGGAAACCCAAACTTTTTCCCAAGACTCCCCGTTTTATTAGTCAACAATTCAAAAACTTGACACGGGGTTTATACCAGAACCGAAAATGTGTCAACCTGCGTTCTATGTAAGTTGTTTACTCGTGTTCCCACATTCTGAGAGGTGGGAAGTATCATAAACAAAACCGGGTGAATGCACAGCGAACTCTTCCTGCTGTATCTGACACTGCCGAGGGTTGCATGTATGCACGCATCACAATATGATGGCCTTACATTATCCATAAGTGGGACTTCCCTCCAGTGAGCAGCAGGGCGCTTGACGAAGCGCGCTCTGAACATATCGACCGCGGGTGTCGTAGGGAGAACAGCACGGGGTATGGCGCTCATTTGTCGTGCAGTTGGGCAATATGCTGCACAACACTTCATTTTTACATAACGCATATTTACAGTCTGAGGCACAGGCAGTAAAGCTGTTTTGATCGGAATCACATGCTGTTTAGGCGCTGAAGCCGCGATTACAACAGGGCGCTTCAAACTCTGCAGTTTAGCCCACATTTCATCTTCTAACATTCTCCGAGTTTGCGAACCCCTGCCCCTTCATCGAAGGCACACATTTGCACACAACAACAACCCGAGCAGGGCTTGTGGCTCGGAGTTGTGCTTGTAAATAGTGCGCACCTCAGCAGCCGCTCGCTGTAAACATGCATTCGGGTATTTACCATCGGAGGTGCCCCAGCCGGGCTGAAGGCTGCTGCTCGGCGCCGGTTCCTATGGAGACTAATGTGGGCCATAAGCTGCCACGATCAGCAGAGCGCCCGCCGTGCCTCCCTCTAAACAAGACAGTGCTGTTATCAGCGCCGCGCGCCCCTCTGCAGACTCCCCCTGCATTCCAGAGAGGCGCGCGATGCGATCCGGTCTGCCATGCAATGCTGTGGAGACAAGACCTGGCCGCGCGCACAACGTTATCCTATGGAGAAACGCTGCGCGCGGCCAGGTCTTGTCTCACTTCGTCGTTCTCAGACTGCTGAGACGCCGACTATAGTTCTCTGGCGAGAACGCGCTTTCAGCGCGTTACTAGCCGAGACCTAAAAAGGGAGACGGTGGCTCCTCAAACAACTACCGATCTATTAGTATCTTAGATAATTTGTAAAAGATTTTTTGCCACCAGTTCCTGGCTAGACAACAAGTCTGAATGGAGGAGGCAGACATTTTGACACCATTCCAGGCGGGATTCCGCTCTTGGGTCAGTACAGTTGACCAACTCTTTCGGTCTGACCTTATAACATATAGAATACCTTAGGCTCTCCAGGGATCACCTCCATCTGGCCTTTTTTGGACCTCAGGGCACCCTTTGACGTGGTACCAAGGCAGCACCTCTGATCCACCTTGGCTGCTATGGGTAGTCTTCTATCTTTGCTGGACATCCTCATAAGACTCCATAGTAACACCATAGCACAGGTTAGATTGAGTCCGGGTGACAATATGACTGATGCCAACTCTTTTCTCATTATATTAATGGTGTGGTTTCTTTTTTAGGTGAGTGTATAAATGACTCGCCCAAAAAATGATGTCTGCTCCACCCCAGCGTTCTTATTTGCAGACAATACTCTTCTACTCTACTGCACCCCCTTCTGGGATCCAAATGTTTTTGAATAAATTCCAGGAGTTTTGTCTCATCCGTGGGCTGGAGGTAAACACCTCTAAAACAAAGATCATGGTATTTAACCCACACATATCTAGTAGATGGAACTTTCAGCTGAATGGGGAGTCTCTCCAGGTAGTAGGTATAGTCGACTACCTGGGGATTTGCACAATAAGATCAGGTCATGGATGGCCCAGACGGCAAAGAGCGAGGCAGTGCTTTTACACTCTATCACTAAGAGATACAGGGCAACAACCCTTAAGTCTGCATCCCAAACTACTGAGGTACATAGGGCAACGGCGCACAGGCTGCTGCTCTATATGGTGCTGAAGTCTTGGGTTCTTCCAACACCAAAGGTCTAATCACTACAAAAAACAACTTCTTGAGATCTATATTTAGCCTAGCGCAGAGCACACCCATGCTCCCACTAGTTTATGACACAGGATTAAAAAGGGTGGGTGACTTAGCAGTGTTAAAACCGCTTCTTTACTGGGTGAGGCTGTGGTCGATTCCCGAGCTTCACCATTACAGGTTATCTCTGGAGTACATTATGGGCCACAGGAATTATCACCTTCTCACCTGCTAAACCATGTCAAACTCCATCTATTTGACCTAGGCTTGAGAGACCTTTGGAGCAACCCTACATCAATGAGGGCAGATACAAAAAGTAGAGTTAAAGGAGCTTTCTGGGACTAGAGAATAAATTAACAGCAACAAAAATCGCACTCTTTTGGCTTGTAAAGTCCTCCTTGCCAAGGAAGCATAAATTGACCAGATTCAGCCACCAATGGCACGAACATTGTACATTAAGTTCAGACTGGGAACACTTCCAGTGAATAATTTTACATACAGATGGAAGCGTCACCAAACTACTTCTCCAACATGTGATATTTGCAAACATTCCACTGAGGTGTTGAACATGTTCTCTTTTTCTGTCCTGCTTATGCCAAACCTAGGCAAAGATGGAGTAAACCACTGTGCACTCTCTGGGGTGTGAGGGCATATTGGGTGGCTTATTGTTTTCTAGAGATGGGACACTAGCCAGGCAGTGGTATTAGGAGTCAGTTGATACCTTTATACAGTGTGGCTATAAAGGAAAAAGCAGGGTGTGCTGTTTTAACTGGATATTTACCTCATTTTATTGTTGTCTATTTTACTTGCAAGAGTCCCATGATGGCCCCTGGATCGAGATATTATGACAAATGCAGTACTGTACTTTTTAAAGGAAATGTGTTAGCTGCTCTATTTATTTCTTTTTACTTGTCAAAAATTGCTAAAGATCTTCATTATTTTATCAAACTAAAATCTTTTTGACACTGCTATTGTTTGTACACAATGTTTTAGTATGCTTTTAGGGTCTAAAAGAACTTACATAAAGACTGATGAGATTAGTCCTGGGAAGTTTTTCAAATTGTTAAGCATCTCTTTATCCTCCTTTTACACAAGTTAGTGAGCCTGGCTCTAAAGAATTGTGCACATTCTTTCGGATTTATTTTCGAGAAAAGCTAAATAACATCACACATTTCTTTAAACTGTGTGGAAAAGAGGAGACAAAGGAGATCGATGTTTGCCCCATCATTGCATCTACATAAGCGCTTTTTGACTAGCTCAGTGTAGAAGCAGCTCATGCATACTTGTTAGCTACGAAATCAGGATGTCTGCTAGATCCATGCCCAGCCTCATGTTCCCACATGGCAATGGATACATTTCACTGTGCGATTAATATGTTGTGTGATGGTGCTCTTGAAATGTCAATTTGCCCTCAGATATGGAAAGATGGTCAGGTCACCCCGTTATTGAAAAAAACTCTGCTGATCCCCAGAAGTTGAGTAATTATAGATGTACCTCCCTGCTCACGTTTCCTGAAATAATTCTTGAATAGGAACTTGAATAGGAATATGTATCAAGCAAATTCGCATTCGCAAAGGCCGAAATTCGCAGAATTTCGGCCTTTGCGAATGCAAATTTGCTAAATGGAATGTATTAAGCAGAATGTGGTGCAAAATAAGGAATCGCAAAATTTGCGATTCCTTATTTTGCGATTGCATTTAAGGAATCGCAAAATTTGCGATTCCTTAAATGCAATGTATGATTAAAAAAAATTGCTAATTGTCACTAAGGAATCGCAAATTACCACCAACTTCAATTTTGGCATTTTTCAAAGTGCCATGTGATGCACATACATGCCCTTAGGGCATGTATGTGCACCACATGTGCACCCATGCTTATTTCAGGGGTGCAACAGGGTGTCCTTTGGACACCCCTGCACCCTTGAAATTATTCTCAATTTGCGATTAGCAAATTGCGAATCGCAAATTGAGAATAATTTCACATTCATTCCTATGGGCCTCCTGGCCCATAGAAATGAATGGGAAATTATTCCTTAATTGCGATTAGCAATTTGCTAATCGCAAATAAGGAATTTTAAGAAATCGCTAAATAATAGCGAATTTCTATATACATACCATTTTGCGATTTCTAAATAGCGATTCCTTAAAAATTGCTATTAAGAAATCGCAAAAGGGTATGTTGATACATCTGGCCCTTAATAAACAACTCTCAGCAGGTATTGAAGCCAACATTATCTCAGATACAACTTAAGTTAGTTTGTGGTTTATACATAATACAGAGATAGCTCTCTTGATGGTATTGGATGATTTAGTAATTCTCCTGGATATCCTGATTCAAAGATTATGCACAGTAGGCATTCACTAGAAGAATCTGGGGAACCGGGTTCGAGTCTCAGCAACGACGCTCAACATCCTGCGATTCTGGGAAAATCACTTAATCTACCCCTGCCTAACAAAGATGAATGTTTCCTTATGTAACGCAACTGGTGCTCATGTAAAGTGCTCCGATACCTTCGGGTCAAGTTCACGCTATATAAAACTCAGAAAATATATATATCTCCTCTGCCTAGGCAAATTAAGAGTTTTGGCATACATTGTTTCGGTTGCCCAATGGATGTATAGAAATGCCATGAAATTAAATGGGGTCAACCAGCTCACTTTGGAAAAGCATCAATGCTATCTCTCCGTGTTGTTTCTTTTACCTATGAGTGCTCCATAAAGTACTTCCCTTGTTGCCAACTGATGTTCACAAGATTGTGGTTCAGGCTACCATTCTTTCCCTCCTGGACTACAGCTAACCATTGTACTCAGGCCTTCCTGTCAAAATCTTGACCCGTTTGAAACATGTCCAGTAATTTTGACTGGCATGCTACACAATAATCTGGCCACTCAAGTCTTGTTGTGCTTTGCACTGGCTTTCAGTAGATGAGAAAGTCATATTTAAGGGCACACGTATTGCTCACGGCCCTTTTAACAAGAAGCTCTGAAGGTTATCCTTACCATGCTTAGGAAACACACTCCCAACCGATCTTTAAAATGCTCTAATGTCCTTCTATGTGTCATTCTTCGTGTTAACAACTCTCATAAAGGGGGCAGGGCTTTTTCCTATTTGTCACCTAAACTTTGTAAGACTTCCCTTTAGCCTTGTGTGAGCTGAGCCTAATCACATCAAGTTTCATATGGATTTGAAAACCTGGTTATTTGAGGAAACTGTTGGTTCTTTAAAGCCAGGACATCTTTTATGAGTATTGCTCAAGCTTCAGAAATACTCATCAACGCACTCAGTGCCGCCACCACCCAGAAACTCCCAAAAAAATGCAGACCATCCAGAATCCTTCCGCCAGACTCAACCTGAACATCCCATGCTGCAACCACATCACCAGCCACCTGACAGACCTTCAATGGCTACCTGTCAACAGAGAATCTCCTTCAAGCTTCTCAAGCATGCCTACAATGCCCTCCACAACGCCGGACCCGCATACCTCAACCACCGCCTCTCCTTCTACACTCCCACCAGACATCTCCGCTTTGCCAAACTAGCCATGGCCACTGTCCCACGGATTCACAAGACCACGGCTGGAGGAAAATCCTTCTCCTACCTCGCTGCGAAGACCTGGAACTCCCTGTCTCTGCACCGCAGGCAATCACCATCGCTTCCGCAATTCAGGAAGGAACTCAAGACCTTGATCTTCGGCTGAACCGCAGACCCAGTCCCCACCCCAGCGCCTTGAGACCCTCGCGGGTGAGTAGTCATGCTTTTCAAGAATGATTGATTGATTATTCAAAAAACCCAAAGGATATGCTGGACCCTGAAGACACTTGAGGTGAGTGTGTTACGCGGTGCGTAGACACATCCCTGTATACTGGGCACACTTATAATAGTTCAGAAAAACTGACTCCAAAGGAAAATTTAAGCGAAAGGGTTAACAAAGAGTCAACACGAAGGTTTCATCATATGGTTAGTTTTTAGTGGTTCATAAGTTCTTAAATTGGAAGCGTTACATCACGCCAAAATAATTGTATGCAATCCAGCACAGTTTCCAAATAATGCCCCAATGCATTTCGGACTAATGAAAGTCCTTTGTCAAGGAGCCCTGCGAAAGGATACAAAAATGCAACTTAGATCAACGAAGGATGGACGGAGGGTAATCAAGTGACATGCTATGTTACAGTGATATCGGGTTCAACATGCATTAAAGAGGAGGGTAGATGGGCTAAACCGGAAACAACCAGTGCATGCGGGAGGGAGTGATAGCGATCCGATCATGTTGAAGAATCTTAACAAAGGTTGGTAAGTGGACGGTTGAAAATTAGGAATAAGACGATACGGGTGTGCTAGGAGGAAGCATGCGGGTGAACGCTAGGTGAAAAACAAAAGTGACAATAAGTAAAAAAGTGGGTCTCACGTTTACAACTTAGCAGAAGGCTCACGTCGGTGCTGCAAAAAGGGAAAGGGGATAGTGAGAAGTGTGCCTCACATAAAGTGAGAGGTTCAAAAAGTGCTCGGAACGTGCAACTGTAGATCACTTACTATGGAGCTGTTTAAACGGTGAACCGGGTGCCTGGAACTTCGCGGAGTTACTGCGAAGTTCACAGGAGGTGAAGGCGGTTGAAATAGACAAAGGACAACGTAGTGGGGGAAAGAATAAGAGCGGCCATCTTACAGTGGAGTGTGGAGATTAAAGGGTGTGATAGGATAAGTATGCAGAACAGAGGACACAGTATCAAACATGATAAGATAGGTAAATCAATTATAGGTAACAACTGAGTTCTGTTCGGTCATTCAGGCCGAAGGGTTTCAGAGACTGAAGTCTATAAATCCATGAGGTTTCTCGTTGGAGAAGTGTCTTATTATTGTCTCTGCCCTCAATGTGGGCAACGGTTTCCAATACAAGATATTTCAGTTGTGCCACACTGTGGTGGGCTTCATTGAAATGAACAGCCACGTTGGATTTAGTGTTTTTGGTCCTGATATTAGACTTGTGTTCATTAAGTCTGATTTTGATTTTTCTGCTCGTTTTTCCCACGTAGGCCTTGCCACATGGGCATTTAAGCATGTAAATAAGGTTGGCCGAATCACATGTGGCATCTACCTTGAGATTGATGTTAAAACCTCTCATAGGGTGGTTCAGGGTGTTACCTCCAATGACGTTATTGCAATTGCTGCAGTGGTGGCACGGGCGAGTGCCCGTGTGAGTGGTTTTTGTAACGGCTGGTTTTGATAATATTTCTTTGATGTTCATTGGTCTACTATACGCAAAAATGGGGGGTTCTTTAAACAGGTCACCAAAGTCTGGTTCCGATGATAGTATGCGCCAATGCTTTAGGATGGTTTTCTTGTAAATCCTACTTGAGGTAGAGTACCTGGATACTAATGCCATTCTGGAACTTGGATCCTTCGTTTTGCTTTTCAGGGTTTCTGACCGTGGGATCAATTTCACTTTGTCATGGGCCTCTTTGATGATATCAAGTGGATATCCCCTGGTGGAGAATCTGCTGGCCATTGATTTAAGTTGAGTGTCTCTTTTGACGTCATTAGAAACAATCCGGGTCACTCTGAGCATCTGACTAAACGGTAAATGCCTCTTCAAAGAATCCTGGTGAAAGCTGCTGTACAACAGGGTGTTGTTACGGTCGGTTGGCTTCCGATACAGATCTGTTTCAATGCCCTCAGGGGTGATTTTTACCAGTACGTCCAAGAATGTGATTTCTTTGTCAGAAATATTCCAAGTCAATTCGATCCGGTCATCTTTAGAGTTCAAAGTGTTTAATGCTGATTCCAAATGGTCTCTAGTGCCTTTCCAGATGAAGAATAAATCATCTATATAGCGTGCATATAGTTTCAAGTTGGCATTCCAGTCAATGTTGGTGAGTATATGGTCAAGTTCGAAGTTCCCCATGTAAATGTTCGCGTATGTGGGCGCGGCACAATTGCCCATGGCCATCCCGGACATCTGAAGGTACCATTGTTTTTCAAAAGAAAAGTAGCTATGGTAAAGGGTGAAAATCATAAGTTCCAAAATAAAAGATTTCATGGGGTCCGTGATGTCAGATTTCAAAAGTGCTAGTTCAATAGCCTCGATCCCACCAGCGTGGGGGATGGAGGTGTATAGACTCTTGATGTCGGCCGTGCACAACAAAAATTCCTCATCCTCGTTAATTTCAATAGAGTTCAGCTTATTGATGAAGTCAGTGGTGTCTCTGGTATAGCTCTTTAAGCTGGTAACCATCGGTTGTAGATACCGATCGATAAATTTACCGATCGGTTCATGAACTGAACCCCTTGTGGATACGATCGGTCGAAAAGGTGGGTCCATGAGGTTTTTGTGAATTTTGGGGAGCATCGTTAGAGTGGGACTCCTTGGGTGATCCACTATCAGATATCGCCTGGTTCTATCGTCAATTACATCCTGTTCTTTGGCTTTATCCACAATGTTAAGTAGAACCTTCTTGTATTCATTGGTGGGATTGCTCTCAAGGGGTAGGTAGGTGTTGTGGTCAAGAACATGTTCTCTTGCTCTACGATTATAAAGATCCGTGTTAAGGATGACTAAGGCGCCTCCTTTATCGGCTTTCAAACATTTTATTTCCGGGTTGTTGGCTATGTTTAACAGGGTGTCATGGTCTTTGCTGGTAAGGTTTTTGCGAGTCTTTTTCCTGAAGTTAATCTTGGCGATGTCTTGTCGTACAAGGGTCTCAAAAGTGTCAATGCTCTTATGGCTGCTGGGAGGCATGTAATCACTAGGAGGTCGTAATCCACATAGCAAGTCTGGTTTGGTTTCTTTAGATGGTTCCAAAACTCTTTCAAAAAAGTGTTTGAGACGTAGTTTTCTTGTTAGCTTAAAGGTACTAACTTCTAGTTCGAGGAGATTGGTGTTACTGGTCGGAATAAATGACATCCCCTTCTGTAGGACTTTAGTTTGGTTCATAGTGAGGTTGGTATCTGAAATGTTGATGACTAACGATTCTTCCTCGTTTTGGGTTTGCCTTGTAGTTGTGGTGGAGTCTTTTCGTTGGTTTTTGTTTGTCCTTTTGCCCCGTCTGGGTCGTCGGTTCTGTCTGGGCGTGACTCTAAAAAAGGCACGGCTGTGGTTGTAGCGGTTTGAACAGTGGAAGACGCTGGTGTTTGTCTAGGTTCATCACTGGGTGTTGTCCGTTGGGTTGATTGAGACCTTGGGGGACGGTTGGTGTGATCACTGTCACACTAGGGAGATCAACGAACGGAAATTGCGCAAATTCCGGCGCGATACATTAGATTATAAGCTCGGGGAAGTTTATACTTGGGCGGAGGTTTACGCCCAACGTCGTAGGAACAGACCGTATACCCAAAATACTGACACTTCCTCTTCTGACAGTGATCACACCAACCGTCCCCCAAGGTCTCAATCAACCCAACGGACAACACCCAGTGATGAACCTAGACAAACACCAGCGTCTTCCACTGTTCAAACCGCTACAACCACAGCCGTGCCTTTTTTAGAGTCACGCCCAGACAGAACCGACGACCCAGACGGGGCAAAAGGACAAACAAAAACCAACGAAAAGACTCCACCACAACTACAAGGCAAACCCAAAACGAGGAAGAATCGTTAGTCATCAACATTTCAGATACCAACCTCACTATGAACCAAACTAAAGTCCTACAGAAGGGGATGTCATTTATTCCGACCAGTAACACCAATCTCCTCGAACTAGAAGTTAGTACCTTTAAGCTAACAAGAAAACTACGTCTCAAACACTTTTTTGAAAGAGTTTTGGAACCATCTAAAGAAACCAAACCAGACTTGCTATGTGGATTACGACCTCCTAGTGATTACATGCCTCCCAGCAGCCATAAGAGCATTGACACTTTTGAGACCCTTGTATGACAAGACATCGCCAAGATTAACTTCAGGAAAAAGACTCGCAAAAACCTTACCAGCAAAGACCATGACACCCTGTTAAACATAGCCAACAACCCGGAAATAAAATGTTTGAAAGCCGATAAAGGAGGCGCCTTAGTCATCCTTAACACGGATCTTTATAATCGTAGAGCAAGAGAACATGTTCTTGACCACAACACCTACCTACCCCTTGAGAGCAATCCCACCAATGAATACAAGAAGGTTCTACTTAACATTGTGGATAAAGCCAAAGAACAGGATGTCATTGACGATAGAACCAGGCGATATCTGATAGTGGATCACCCAAGGAGTCCCACTCTAACGATGCTCCCCAAAATTCACAAAAACCTCATGGACCCACCTTTTCGACCGATCGTATCCACAAGGGGTTCAGTTCATGAACCGATCGGTAAATTTATCGATCGGTATCTACAACCGATGGTTACCAGCTTAAAGAGCTATACCAGAGACACCACTGACTTCATCAATAAGCTGAACTCTATTGAAATTAACGAGGATGAGGAATTTTTGTTGTGCACGGCCGACATCAAGAGTCTATACACCTCCATCCCCCACGCTGGTGGGATCGAGGCTATTGAACTAGCACTTTTGAAATCTGACATCACGGACCCCATGAAATCTTTTATTTTGGAACTTATGATTTTCACCCTTTACCATAGCTACTTTTCTTTTGAAAAACAATGGTACCTTCAGATGTCCGGGATGGCCATGGGCAATTGTGCCGCGCCCACATACGCGAACATTTACATGGGGAACTTCGAACTTGACCATATACTCACCAACATTGACTGGAATGCCAACTTGAAACTATATGCACGCTATATAGATGATTTATTCTTCATCTGGAAAGGCACTAGAGACCATTTGGAATCAGCATTAAACACTTTGAACTCTAAAGATGACCGGATCGAATTGACTTGGAATATTTCTGACAAAGAAATCACATTCTTGGACGTACTGGTAAAAATCACCCCTGAGGGCATTGAAACAGATCTGTATCGGAAGCCAACCGACCGTAACAACACCCTGTTGTACAGCAGCTTTCACCAGGATTCTTTGAAGAGGCATTTACCGTTTAGTCAGATGCTCAGAGTGACCCGGATTGTTTCTAATGACGTCAAAAGAGACACTCAACTTAAATCAATGGCCAGCAGATTCTCCACCAGGGGATATCCACTTGATATCATCAAAGAGGCCCATGACAAAGTGAAATTGATCCCACGGTCAGAAACCCTGAAAAGCAAAACGAAGGATCCAAGTTCCAGAATGGCATTAGTATCCAGGTACTCTACCTCAAGTAGGATTTACAAGAAAACCATCCTAAAGCATTGGCGCATACTATCATCGGAACCAGACTTTGGTGACCTGTTTAAAGAACCCCCCATTTTTGCGTATAGTAGACCAATGAACATCAAAGAAATATTATCAAAACCAGCCGTTACAAAAACCACTCACACGGGCACTCGCCCGTGCCACCACTGCAGCAATTGCAATAACGTCATTGGAGGTAACACCCTGAACCACCCTATGAGAGGTTTTAACATCAATCTCAAGGTAGATGCCACATGTGATTCGGCCAACCTTATTTACATGCTTAAATGCCCATGTGGCAAGGCCTACGTGGGAAAAACGAGCAGAAAAATCAAAATCAGACTTAATGAACACAAGTCTAATATCAGGACCAAAAACACTAAATCCAACGTGGCTGTTCATTTCAATGAAGCCCACCACAGTGTGGCACAACTGAAATATCTTGTATTGGAAACCGTTGCCCACATTGAGGGCAGAGACAATAATAAGACACTTCTCCAACGAGAAACCTCATGGATTTATAGACTTCAGTCTCTGAAACCCTTCGGCCTGAATGACCGAACAGAACTCAGTTGTTACCTATAATTGATTTACCTATCTTATCATGTTTGATACTGTGTCCTCTGTTCTGCATACTTATCCTATCACACCCTTTAATCTCCACACTCCACTGTAAGATGGCCGCTCTTATTCTTTCCCCCACTACGTTGTCCTTTGTCTATTTCAACCGCCTTCACCTCCTGTGAACTTCGCAGTAACTCCGCGAAGTTCCAGGCACCCGGTTCACCGTTTAAACAGCTCCATAGTAAGTGATCTACAGTTGCACGTTCCGAGCACTTTTTGAACCTCTCACTTTATGTGAGGCACACTTCTCACTATCCCCTTTCCCTTTTTGCAGCACCGACGTGAGCCTTCTGCTAAGTTGTAAACGTGAGACCCACTTTTTTACTTATTGTCACTTTTGTTTTTCACCTAGCGTTCACCCGCATGCTTCCTCCTAGCACACCCGTATCGTCTTATTCCTAATTTTCAACCGTCCACTTACCAACCTTTGTTAAGATTCTTCAACATGATCGGATCGCTATCACTCCCTCCCGCATGCACTGGTTGTTTCCGGTTTAGCCCATCTACCCTCCTCTTTAATGCATGTTGAACCCGATATCACTGTAACATAGCATGTCACTTGATTACCCTCCGTCCATCCTTCGTTGATCTAAGTTGCATTTTTGTATCCTTTCGCAGGGCTCCTTGACAAAGGACTTTCATTAGTCCGAAATGCATTGGGGCATTATTTGGAAACTGTGCTGGATTGCATACAATTATTTTGGCGTGATGTAACGCTTCCAATTTAAGAACTTATGAACCACTAAAAACTAACCATATGATGAAACCTTCGTGTTGACTCTTTGTTAACCCTTTCGCTTAAATTTTCCTTTGGAGTCAGTTTTTCTGAACTATTATAAGTGTGCCCAGTATACAGGGATGTGTCTACGCACCGCGTAACACACTCACCTCAAGCATCTACGGACGCATTTGGCCAGTTGCGTCACCTGTTGGAGCACCTTTATCCTATCGAGCCCAACATCAGCTCTCCCACCTACCATCCTTTCAACCCAACGCTGTGCGCTTAAGCCTTGTTTCACTTTGGACCCTGAAGACACCACACATCCCAATTCTTCAGACTGACCATTGGTTGACAAGGTTGTCCAGAATGTAGCCAGTTGGATTAGGACGCCTTTGGACAAGGAGTTAAGGAGATGCTTAAGGGTGGAATGTGGAGGAATGATTTAGGGTCCAAGATGGCAGCAACACGAGCGATTGATGGGCAGGTTATGACAGGGTGTTGACAGCTCCTAGTGTGCCTGCCAGGATAAGTTATTTAAAGTGGCAGACCAGATCAAAAAAATTCTTGACATGGCGAAGGTGGCATGAGAGACTTGCATGCTGATCTAATCTGTCATTATGTCAGGCTCAGCTTAATGCGCAGTGATTATTTGGGTAATGGAGAGCTTCAGCTCATTGCTTATGTGAGAGGACTTGGGAACTTGGGAACCCGACCACATCAGAGGTGGGTCTGGTGGCATAAGAGGCCTGTTTGGAGATCCTTTTCTGAAAAACCTGGACATGTATTTTTCTACATTCACATCCCTCGATAAAGTTCACGCTTCTATAAAAAAATATTTTTGGGCAAAAGCTTTTGGGAGGGGTGGGTGAGGAATCAAGGTCTCAAGGATAGCGGTATCCGAAATGACAATGGCAAAATGCTTTGGAGGTTTTTTCCCTTTACAAGATGCAAGTAGATGCCAAGGTTCTAGAGATGCCTTCACATTCTCTATTTCTCTCTCTTTCTCCCTTTTGTTGTCTCAAGAGCAAAGGGACAAAACTGATCCTTAGGGACCTAAAATTTAAACCTTTCCAATAAAGCTCCAGTCCACTTAATGGTTTATGCTTCCTTTTTCAAGTTATTTAACTTCTTTCTACATTTATCTTATCCTTATATTTGGCAGTAGCTTACAACAGTTTTCAATGACCAAATGTAGCTCTCACTATAAGAAAGGCTGGAGACCCCTTTCCTCAGAGAGTACCATGAGCGGAAGGTCTTCTGACATTTCATTATGGAGGTAATCATTCTACTCTGGAATCTCTTCAGACAGAATGACGCATATTTAGCGATTCCGATTTTTCAAACCCATCGCAGGTATTTTTTGCAGTTCCTGTGGAAACACATGATGTACGAATTCAGAGCTCAATCTTTGAGCAATCCACAGACTTTTCATTTAGCGAAAGCATAGTGCTGAATGGAGTATACGTTATGATTCGTAAAAGTTACTGCCTTCACTTAGAACATGAGCTTCCTGTAGTGTATATCAGATCTTATGCCTTGTTTACCAGGGCATTTAAACCCTGTGCATTCCAAGACATCAGCCTCACCATACAAGGACAGGTATTGTCTCTCCCCTTTATACATCATGTTCTACAATGCTGCAAAACAAACAATACAGTGATAAAAGGCTCCAAGGATTCCCAAACCCTCCTAGTCATTATATTAGCAAGGGAAAAAACCTTTCCTAATCATAACTGAATGTTAACAGTGGAAAATAGAAATAACCGAAACAAAGAGGTACTTCCTCGCTACCTCCTTCCCACCAGCCTAGCAATTAATTCTAAACGCTCTGCTGGGTTACAGTCAGCAGGGTTTCCTACAATGTGTCCACAACCATTTCATGATAGTGATAATCCCTGTTCCTTATCTTATTGCTGCAAGCTTTCTCCGATCTATTCTTGTTTCAGCTTGTGACTCGTCAGCTGCTCCATCCAGGGTCCAGTATTTCGCTCCCCTCTTCTGGGTTTTTCATGCAAAGAGCAAACAATAACACCCATCTGTACTTGATGTGCATGTTCTCTGGTTCTTTTGTTAACTCCTGTAGTGCTCTCTTTTAGTTAAAAAATCAGAGAGAGATCTTGAAATAGTTGGATTGTGTAGTATCTGTAGTTGGTAGCATCCATCTATCTAACTTCAACTAAAATCGTATTATTTGTGGATGGAGAAGCCAGCTTCACCACTATGCCTCTTGGGCGTGGCCTGGGTCAGGTCTCTGTGCCCCAATTCTCAAAATAGATAACAGGCATTAAATCAGATCACTTAGGACCTTGACAGATTACAGTGCAACACTACCCTTCAATCCCAGTCTTCTCCATCATTTGCTTGGCACGCCTGCTTGCCTTGCTTGGCACGCCTCATCCTTATGTTATCACTTCTGGAGCGATGGTCTGGATTACCACATTTTTCTTTGAGGTTCCTCACTCCCTAAAGTTATGGATCCCAGCTTGGAAAAGGTGTTTACCAAGTTTATCATCATTACAGCTATTGTCTCCTCATTCACACTCAATATTTTACCTATCACCTGGATATCCTTCACTATATGTCAAATGCCGCCTTCATTTCTGTCTTGGACATAGTAAGTTGTTCAATAAACAGTTTTAGTATAGCTTTTCTTGGAGATTTGGCATGCACTACAAGAGATCTTTTTCCGTTAACATCACCCTTCCTAGCTACCGTCATAGGCTCCTGCCTGTGGTGTCCTTTCTCTGGGCTGTCTTTTCTAGATCCTCCTGTATGTCAGAACAGCTATCAAGTGTTGTACATTAAACATTTACTTTTTTCATGATTCATCAAAATGTTCACCAATCTTCCTATTTGCACTATGCCTTCAATCTAAAGCACAGGGGAGTCAGTCATTTATTGCTATGCAAGCAGATCTATACCATGCAGGTGCCTGTTCCCCCATTAGGGGCAGTGTCCGAAGGTGCCCACTCAACGGCTGCCACATGAAATAGCCTTAAATTGCTGTTAATGCCCTATGGATTCACCATTAGTATTGGCAAATGCAGAGTATCATACTTTTAAGTCCAATATGGTGACATTTCTGTGTTTACCACCATTTAGGGTACTCCAGCTCTAAAGAAATCAGACATTTCCAGTGCCTTTTTTCAACCATTTTCGACAGCCACCAACTGTTATAGATGGGTCCGCAGAATCCACAGAGGCTCTTGAAGTTCTGCATGAGCAGATTCACACCCTCTGTTGAGCGTTTGGCTCCCTACTGCTTCTGCCAGCAGCACTCCTCACCAATTGGCTTATACAGACATGCAAGGCCAGTGGTGACTTTCTTTAATGTAGTGTATGTAGGCCCGAGATGGTGGGTCCTCATGTTTCAATTGTATCGATACTCGCTGCCAGTACTGGTTTTTGTACCAATCCCATTCCTATGCTGTACTCCATGCATCAGGCTCACCACCACTTACCCATCATTAATGGCCCAAAAGGAATCCCACAGGAGCAACTTAGGTGGCCTTTCAGAACTCCAACACCTGCCACCCCTCCCAAGCATCATGGTCACGTCCTCATATGTTTGCTGTTTTTTTTTATTTTGAATATTATGACAGGAGTTCTTAATTGTCATCACAGTATACCTGGAGTATAAGGCATGGAAAAACTAATTTGATCTAAAACGATTTTGCATATATGAAATGTCACAGATTTTTAGACAAAGGTACTTGAAAAAGCAATTCAAACTCTATGGAAGAACTGAACTTTAAATCCAACTTAAGAGCAACGGCTTCCCCCACTAGCACTAATCAGGATGCAGCACACGAGAAAGCTGTATGCTATGGGACAATATAACAACACATGCCTAACATTATGCAAAGTCTCAAACTTAGAAATTTCCACACCAGGTGGCTTTCATGTACTATTTGTGGGGAAATAATTATCACATTTTTCCAGTTGCCAATCAAAAACAGATTAGTAGTTGTAATCCAGTTCTACATGAGCAGAGATCTATTTCATTTATAATCACTTTTTTAAATCCCCCTTTTTTTTTTTTTAGAAGTCAGAGCAAGGGGAAAATTGGCAAAAGTCAAACTCGTAGCAGATTTGTCATATCAAGCATACTTACTTTGCCTTAGTTATGAAATTGTAAGCTTCGTTCCAGTGAGCAAGAAGGTCAGTAGTATCTTCATCATACACCCTTATATTATGATATGCGAACATGCCAGGAAAGAAATTATCTATTTCTCTGGTGACATTTAAAATATATCCAACACTGCAAAAATAGAATAACAAATATTAAGAAACATGACCAGAAAAAAGTACTAAAAAGAAAAATAGTTTGGCAAGATGGTGTGAAAGTGTCGCTTGTATCTAATCCAGAAACTCGTTATGGCAGAGCATTTTATTACAGTGTTTACATTGCAAGACAATAGTAGTTCAGTACTAGACTGCACTTAACATGGACTTAGTTTATGACAGCATTATATTAACAAAAAACAATGCAAACAGGAGAACGTTGATGCATGCGTTTATGCCACTTTTCATTTGCAGAGGGACAATTGTAATATGATGTCTCATGTACATAAGTTGCATGTACGTATACCCTTGGCTGCTGTCCCCCTATGCAGCAATCAATCCATTTTCAACGCCAGGTGAAGCTGGAATCTGTTTTATGGCCCCAAAATTAATACTTTCTTTATACAAATCCGGCTTTCTTGTTGACATTTGTTCCAATTTTCTCTCCAGTAGACTTCCATCCAATACAAAATCTACATGAAAATGGATTGCTTCGCTGGCCGTGCCATCATTCATTTAGTGCAATTCTTCCTTCCCAGAGGGCAAACTCAGTCATTTACACTCCAAAAAAGGTTCCATTCAAAACAAGAGATACGATATTATTTTCTTTATAGGCAATTTTTAGGATCATTTCTGGAAAGCAAACTTCTGCCCTACTGTATGTTCAATCAGCTTTGAGATATATAATCCTTACATGTCCATTGAACGTTTTCTAATTTTATTGGAACATTAGACATTGCAAGCCCTAATAAATATAACCCAACAAGGATTAGTAATGCAGCCCAGATGGCATCAACAAAGTGGTCAGTGACGATTACTCCGCATAATACAAAATAACCTCGACAAATAATGATGAAATAATTTCTCTAGGTAATACTTTGCATCTTTTAGTATTGAAACTGACGAAAATTATAGAAAACTGTCCACGTGCATAGCACACATCCCAAAATATTCCAGAACTGGAGATAGAATAGTAATTAATCCTTTTTGTAATGAGGCCCCCTGATGTATATATGCAATGAGAGATAAGACCCCCGAATTCTCCTATTGAAATGGTAGGATGAGGGTTAAGACTCCAAATTCCTGCTATCAATCCCTGTTAAAGGTTGAAACGCCCTGTTTACTAGAGATAAAGAGGTATCAGAGTAGCAGAGTGCTGATTCGATTGGAAGACCCGATTAACAGTATGCATCCGCCCAGACATGCTGAGATGAGCGGGTCAGACCCTAGAGCAGATACGCTTATAGGGTTAGGTGACTAACTACAGTGAAATGACTTAAGGTCTAAAGAATCATGGAACATTAATAAAGGTCAAAACCTTTTTGATAGACACCATTACACAGGTCCATCAAGAACAAAGAAGAAGGGGCTATAGCTTACCTCAGACACATTGCTGGCTAATAAAGGTAAGGACTAAAGTAGGAATGGAATTATATTTTGAATGTTCTGTTAGAGAGATGTCAAGAGAAATGTTCCATTTTATTAGAACGTACTACGAAACCTCGAACACGTTGAGCTCAGCTACTAGTTCAGCGTCATATGTTTTACAACGCATTCTCAATAATTTGTTTTAACAATGTACTTTCTTGTCCATGCTATATTATACAGAATAAAGAGTTTGGCAGATGTGGCTTGGGTTTATATTTGTAAACTTGTAGTGTACTTGTAGGCATTTATATTTATTTCTTATTAGATTTTCTATCATTGGGTTACAAAAAGGTTATGTTATGTTATGTTATATAGGGTTTTATTAAGCGCTCAGCTACTCGGACCGAGTGTCCCGGCGCTATCAGACCCAGCACAACACAACCATCATGGCAGAGGGGGATTAATTAAAGAACAACCACGTCTTAAGCTCCTTCCTAAAAGACAGTAGGGTCACGGATTTTCTTAGTGGCAGTGCATTCCAGGCTCGGGGTGCAAGGTAACCAAAGGAGCGACCCCCAATGCGAGCACGCCTAACTGCCGGGATAGTAGTCAGTGAAAGGGACGCAGAGCGAAGTGCTCTAGATGGAACATGAAAACCCAACCGCTTCCTTAGGTAACCTGCGCCAGTGCCATGGAGTGCCTTAAAAGCCATGGTCAGCGTCTTGAACTCAATGGAGGGATTTCAGCAGGACAGCCACATGAGCCCTCCGACCAAGGCCGAAGATAGCTCCGGCGGCCGAATTCTGCACCACCTGCAGCCGTGAAAGAAGATAATCAGGGAGGCCGAGGTAGAGCACATTGGCGTAGTCGAGCCTGGAACCTACCAAGGCTTGCACTATACTTTTCCTGTGGGCAATGGACAGGAGAGGGAGGAATTTCCTGAGCATTCTCAGTAACCTAAAGCATTGACCCACCAGACCCAGAATCTGTGGTTTAAAGGGACAGGGCGGTGTCCATCTTGACTCCCAGATTCTTTGCCATCCCCGTCTCCACAGAGGGAGGGTGGATATCGGCCGGCCACCAGGACTTCCAGCATGGGTGCGGAGAACACCCAAAGAAGAGGACCTCAGATTTGTCTGGGTTGCATTCCAGCTGGTTTATATGAAACCAGCCGAACACGGCGCCCAGGCAGTTCTTAATAAGCTCTCCGTCAAAGTCCCTGTTCCTGCTACAGGTGAAGAGCAGCTGGGTGTCATCGGCGTATGAGACAATCTGGGCACCGCAGGCCTCGGCCAGCACCGCCAAAGGGGACATATAGATATTGAAAAGGGTGGGACTTAGAATCGACCCCTGGGGGACTCCCACCTCCAATGGTGGTACTGCGGCCGAGTACGGCTGGGCCCAGACTGTCTGTTGCCGATTCGAGAGAAAGGTATAAATGTATCAAATTTTAGATTTCTAGAATGCACATGTTGAGTTTAACAGTAATAGTGTCGAAGCCTACTCTCGGTCTCACTGTAGAACAATGCACAGCTCGCTTCTTCCTCTCCCCTCAGCCCTTGGATGTGTCTGTAGATGGCCCTGGAAGAAATGCCTTCACTCCTTTTCATGACTCTTCCTCCTACTCTGGGCCTTGGACTGTGTTATTTCTAGTCCTTTCTCCCCAACCCTGCTGTGATATCCTGCACGCAGATGGTATCTGGGTATATGCAAGCTAAACGCCTTTCGTCTTACCTCAAGATAGCAATTAGGGGTAGAAAAGTACTATGTATGCACAAGCGCTGGGAGTTTTTCTTTGTTTAAATGGAAGTATAAAAGTTACCACTTTGAGCCGTATATGCCAGAGCACATACAACTGAACACAGTGCATGGTGTTAGGCAGATTGCAACTAAATATCCCATCTCTCTCTCTCCCTCTTAGTGTCAGCCTCTTGTAGTAATGTGAAGCCACAACCAAATGGTACCCTAAGACTCCCTTCACCTTATTTAAGTGCGGGACACAGATTCTTCATGCAGTTGCTATACAGTGTCTTGTTGAAGGCCCATGTTCAAACCATTGAAATGGGCGTACAATGGTACTATTTGGTATTCAGAGCCCAGCAAATAGACTGCATTTGTGGGTTTAGTTCTCGGAAGCGTCCTCTGTGACAGAAGGTGAACCTTCAACTCTAGTATAACTTTCTCACAACAAACATTGCTCACTGTAATGATTTTGTAATAGTAGTGCTGTCCTTTGCTCACTCCTACAGACTCAAGGCATGGAATGGTCTGCATGGTATGACAAAGGACCATATTTTCTACAGCAAAAAGTAGGGTTTGATGTGTTGAAGCATGCATCACACAGATTCCACAGCCTTATTTATGCCTCACCAGCTCCCATTCCAGGGTGCTGCTTTTTATTTACACCTTATGGTACAGATAGCTGGACAGTGGTGGGAGGATTTATCTGGAGGAAGAAGTGATCAACGACAACTTGTACAAAAGAATCAGTAATGGTGAGTAAAGTATACTGTTGCCTCACAATGGGTGGGTGTATATCCGGATGCCATTGGAATACACCTTCTTTGTTAAAATACCCCTCACACACCAAAAGGGCCCTTGGTGTCATGCTTCATCATCGGGGTCTTCCCGTCCCGCTGCGGGGCGGGGCAGTGCTGCGACAAGCGGATACGCTGGAGCACCTTTAGGTGAAGGTGCTATGTGTTGGGAGTGAGTGTCAGTGGGGTCAGGAGTGATATAAGAGTGAACATTAAAAAATACCTGGCCTAGTGGAAAAAAGAAATTTTATTAAACACTGGCTGGTATTATTAAAAGAAAAGTGAAGCGGAGAGATGGAGCTATTTAATGGGCTCTCTCTCCTATGTGGGTCAACATGTGTCGAGGCGCGGGGCCTCTTCGTCAGGACCTAGGGGAAGATCCCCCTGTCACTCACTAGTGTTTCTCCACAAAGGTAGAAAAGGTGTATATAAAAGAAAAGTGAAAAAAAGGTAAACTATGTGTGTAACTACAATTAATAATTACGACACAATTAAGCTTCCACACTCATAATGGTTCCATTTTTCAATTGAAGCTTGTGCTGCGGGCCGTTTCTGCACACCGCACAAGCTTCCTTTGGAAAATGGATGTTTGTGGGCGCCCTATGGGAGGTAACATTCTAATCAACATCCTAATCCTGAGTTTAGAACTGCTTACCTAAGGTTGTGCAGTTCCAGACCGACACAGTGTCTGCCCAATATCATAATCAGCCTCAATGACTTCATAAAGAGACCCCCCCAAAAAAGAAAAAAACTTTTCATGCCAAGACTATCACAGTACTTTCACAACCCTCCCATTCCTGGCATTCTGCTATATGCAGCAAAGAGGCCAGGACCTTCAGTCAACCCCATGCTACAAACAGTCAAAGGCATATGCAGGACGTGGTTGACCGCCGATGGGGGGTTGGACGCAGGGCCTAGCCTCCTCGCTGCAATGCCATAACAGCAGGGTGGGTGAGAGCCCACATAGAGTTGGGAACAGGGCCAGCCCCTGAAAAACGATGTCCGCTGCAGGGATTACGTGTAGGGGCTAATAGCCTGTCCACAAGCTAGACCCCCAAGACCAAACGCATGCAGTGAATGGCATAAAATTGGACAAACAACATTACTTTTTTTTGTCTTAACTTGGGGTGGGTAGACGGATTTTGTGGAGTTTTGTTAATGCAGAGTTCCAGCAAAACTTGGTCAACTGCCGCATGGTGGATTTTTTTCTTGCGCACGGCTCACCAACGGTAAGTTGGCGAGCGAGAATTGGCTTCTGCTAGCATAGCACTCAGTGAGATTTTGTCAACAAGGGCGGTCGCGGGCTGTCGGGACTGTTGGCTGTGAGAAAGCTGTAACTTGAGTAGAAAATCTACTGAAGCCACAGCACAGAATTAGCGCCCTCTGGCGCGCCACATGGTGCCATTCATGCTGATTTTGCAGTGTGGAACAAGCTCCCGGCGCTAAAAATCTGCGTGATTGGCCGATTCTGCCAGTTTGCTGAGCTCCACTGAATTTCACTGGGTCTAACTCCACGAGTTTCACCAACCCCTACTTTTAACCAAGAAAAGTGGCTCTAAGGAGAACCTTTTTGTGTCTTTTTTTTAACAATTTGTTTCTTTTTTTGGGCGGTTGATTTAACTAAAAACAGTTAAAAAAAGGGATATCAATACTTGGATCCAACAGAATTTGCAGAAAAAAAACTTTACAGACTTGCTCATGAGCAGCTGATCCCTGTCTGGAGTAGTTTGCTCTTCAGCAGACGCAAATGTACAACAATCTATAAAATCCACCGCAATCCAGTGGTAGTGGTAGAGGGGGTTTCAATAACAGGTCAAAGCAGCAGCAGAATCAGAAGGGAAGAGTCCTCAGGCTGGAGAGAGTGTACAGGAGCAGTTTGCGTTGGAACTCCTATGTCCTCTTGGCATTTCCTCCTTTCTGCTGCGAGCTCTGCGATATGCCAAGTTTTTAGGTATTTCAACATATCCAATAAATCAAAAAAGTTCTTTTTTCCAGTACCCCATGAAAATTCATTGTCACAAAGCTTACAAGCAACCAGCTTGGCCGATACTTTCTTCTCCCCAGCTGGTATGGCGAAAAAGTCACAAACAATGGGCTGAGCTGAGGTTTGCTGCTCCTCTTGCTGTTCTTCTTGGGACTGCTCCTATCTTGGTTCCTCCTGAGACACCATTGTTTTTGATGAATCCCCCAAATAATTTTCAACACCAAAAAAAGAGCACAGAGTTGACATAGTCTGAATGCTCAAAAATGCCACTCCCTAATAAGAGCAAGGGGATGGGAACTTTCTGTGAATTCATCAAATCAATGACATCAGCCAATAAGAAGGTGTTTCACTGTGAGTCACATTTGCGTCCGTTCAGAAACCTCTGGGCTCAAAGTTTACATGCAAGGATCCCTTTATAGTAAATGTTTTATTCTTTTTTAAATTCATGTGTGAGTCCTGTGGTACAATATGGGAGGTCAAAAAACAATAAAATGAAAGCAGCCTTTTGATTGGCTAGAAAGTGAACAATAGTTAAAACACGCTCATAGGCTATAGGAAAAACAGGAAGACGATTCCTGAATAGCATTTTCCATTAGTATCTGACCACCTGAGCTAAATACATTTGTTTTCCACATCCACCATGGCATCTCGCAAAACTGGGGAGAAGGAGCCATTGACCAGAATAAGAATCAGGAGTAACTTAACAAACCCTTCCAGGAAGAAGAAATCATTGTGGTGCCTATATCTACAGCACCGCCACTGACTAGGCCAGAGAAAGAATCTGTTATGTGGCAACTTTTTTATGTTTCCTCCAAAGCAGAAAAATAAAATAAAAATCAATGCCTGAAATGTCCCAATCTCATTGTGAAATTATAAACTTCATTGGGGTCATTCTAGTCACTCGCCAATGAGCATCTCCAGAATGTGGAACCACCTCAGATTGATGCACCCAAACGACATTTCCTAGGTTGAGCACCAGAGAGAACATTCAGCTGGCGAAGAAGTACAAAGACCACCTACTGATGTACCAAAACAGCAATACAAGGAACAGGACTGCAATATGTTGTATTTTACGACATACCACAAAAAAGGCCCACAAAGTGGTCTTTTCAGGTCATACCAACAAAGATAATTTCGCAGAAACAATGGGCACACACTTAACCCCTTCCGTGCTCATGACAGCCCCCGGCCGTCATGAGTCACAGTGGGCGTGTGCGCATGACAGCCGGGGGCCGTCCGAGCCACACCAGCGAATGGAATGTCGTGCACCGCGGCGGAATTCACGCCGCAGCCAAGGTGTTAAAAGACCACCACCAAATTGGTACACAAACCATAAAAGTAAAAGAAAAAAAAGTTAAAACATTAAGTAAAACAATTACTTGAATACATTTTTTTTAAATGCTATAAAACCTAATACAAAAGGTTTGTTGCCTCTGCCTCCCTCCCCAGTACCCTCCATTGTGTGGCTGCATTGACCTGCCCTCTACCACCTGTCCTCTGTAGTCCATTGTACTGCCCCTTCTTCACCCTCCTGTCCTCGGAGGTCAGCCTGTTGTCCCTTTCCCTCCTGCCCGCCCTCCGAGGTCAGCTGGCTGGTCCTGTCCCTCCAGCCTGCCCTTCATGGTCCTTTTGCTGCCACTGCCCCTCCCATCTACTCTCCATGGTCTGTTGTGTTGCCCCTCCGGCTTGTTCTCTGAGGTCTTATTGCAGCATCTGTCCCTTCCACCTGTGTGATCCCTTGTGCTGCACGTGTCACTTTTGCTTGCCCTCAAAGGTCAGTTTACTTCCTCTGCTCCTACAGCCTCAGGCTGCCCTCCGTGGTCAGTGTGCTGCCCCTGCCTCTCCCACCATCCCTACGTGATCCCTTCTACTGCTTCTGCCCCCCCCCCCCACAGAAGTCAGCTTGCCGTACATGCCCCAAAGGCCCACCATCCACGATCCCTTGTGTTGTCCCTGCCTCTTCCGGTCTACCTTCTGTGATGAGTCTGATGCCCTGCCCCTCCAGCCTGCCCTCTGCAGTCCCTTATGCGCTCCTTCATGATCACCAGGGTTTACAGTTTCCAGTAAGTATGGATTTATCTGCTTAGGTCAGTTAAGGTCCACAGAGTCTGCAGGGAACATTGCACTGTAGGAACAAATACCCTCACACACCTAGATAGGCGTCATGTTTCATCATTGGGCTTTTGCTCCGTGTCGGGCCAGCCTGTCTCTAATTTCCTTTTTACAGTTGAGTTGTGACGTCACTAGTCACCTATAAAAAAGAAATGACATAGCTTCTCAACTGCAATAGGTTTCTACACCTGACTTCTGACACCACATTGCCTGTACCAGAGCCAGCAGCCAAGGTGAATGGCAGATCATGGAGCATCATTACAGCTGCAGTTTAAAAAAAAGGAAAATGAGAGCTGCCTTTTCCTACTTCTGACCTTTTTGTAAAAAGTGATTAGCTGAATATTTATGACAACATATTTATTTTGTTCACGATATACGTCCTAACAGGAAAGGTAGAATCCCTGCATATTTCTACACAATCTAAGACAAACCATTTTTCAACCTAAATAACATTAAACTGATTCGAATATTCTTTTTCAAAAATAATTTACTACGTTTTGGTGGGTCTAATTTTGCACTATAGATTGCACTTGTATTCCTCTAATCTGCTATGAACATGAAGGAGCAAGACACTGAGGATTTTGAGTTGTTTGTGGGAAGGGGGATGGCGGCACCATTTAGCAGAAGTAATAAAATTCCCTCTGCAGTACATTAAAAGGATATCACACTCACTTTGTAAATTGACGGCCTTATTAAGGAACTTGGCCTTCAGCCTCATTCCTCTCTATGGGCCCGAGCTTTTCTGTGACTTTCAATAGCCTTATAAATCACGACAGGGAGGAATTTACCCCATGTGTATGTTTAGTTAGGATTTTACTGCACTTTCTACGGAAAATCCATTTCTTGTTTTGCCCACAATTGTTTGGCTCCTATTAATGTATCAACGTCAAATTTGCCACTGCTTAACATAATAAACTGAGATCTAGTATGCCAAATTTCATGTAGTTGCGTGAAGATGAAAAAAGTTAGGAGGGTGGGGGAAATAAACTTTTTGCTTGCTTATAGCTTTGTTGCTGTTTAAGGATTTTTTTATCAATTGTGGCAGGCAGTTTGCAAATTACACTCAGTTCAGTTATATCAGGTTTCATGTAGATTTAGTGGGGAGAGTAGGATGTGTCGCAGGTCAAAACATTTATGATTTACAAATTCTTTGGCACGGTTTGTGTCAGTTTCACATAATTACACTTAGCATGTTTAACCTACTCTTGTTTTTTTCAATTTGATGGTAATATTTGATGAATTGTCTAATCAGTGTGGGTACTTGTTCCTATGTAAAGAGGGTATAGAAAACGTTAAAAAAAGGTGTGGCTGGAATATATGGTTCCAGGGGGATCTTCCTTTTTTAGAAGTGTTACCCTCACACACCCATGTTGGTGTCATGCTTCATCATCGGGCCTTTTGCTCCTCGTGTGGCTGGCGCTACAATGGAGATCTCCTTTAGGTAATTTTAAGAACACACTCTCCACCTTACACATTATACTGCATGCACTGTCAAGGCTGATACAAGAAAAGATCTACGACAAAGAGCGCTCTCACGAGGCCCGTGGAGCATGGCAGCGCCTGCCCCGTGATTTATGGTGTGCATTGCCCGTTGCATTGACCAATTTCAGAGATTTTTCGTTTTTTGTGCTCACTACATCATAGCTGAACTAAAGCTGTAGTTTTCCAGTGTGCATTTGTATATGTAGATATGTCCAGAGCATGTATGTAACTAGTGCGTTGAATTCAGATTAATAGGTATGATGAAGAGAAAAGGCTAGTGAATAAAAAAAGGAATAAAACAGGCAAAGTAAATGTTCTCGCAGCAAACCAATGACACAAGTATCATCAGCTCATTCCTGAAGGAAGGATAATGTTCAAATGCAGCCTAGTGGAAAGTTCCAGAGTCATAGACCAGGCCAATTGACAGGAACCAAATATTGTGTGGAGGAACCGTGGACTTAACCAAAGACCTGAGTTCAAGGTCTTGAGAATATTGTAAAGGTACTCTGGATTTAAATTAACCGCTTCAGCGCGGCGCGAATTTTCGCGCTGTGCTGAACGTTCCATTGGGCTTATGGAACCATGACGGAACGGTTCCGTCATGAGCACAGCTCAACCGACGCTCATGACGGAACCGTTCCGTCATGAGCATGGAAGGGGTTAAACTACAATATAATCTTAAACACAAAATGATAATGTAATGTACGATTGAGTTATCTCAAGGGGCAATAAAATGATGAAATGTTTACATCGAAGAAAAAAAAAGTCAGAAAACTGTGTGTGGTCAGGGATGAAAACAATATATAAATGATGAGATTGACGGCAGAAAATACTCAATCTGTTCAGGTACTTAAAACCACGCAAGTGATGTATTGCTGGTACAAATATTTGTACAGCCACAACCGAGGTTTTCAAGAAAAAAAAAGAAAGAATCTTGTGACTGACCTTCGCATACGAGGATAGAAATTGTAGTACAATTAACAACTACAAACAAAAAACATGTACACTGTTTACAATGGAAAGTTCTCGGTAACACACAGCAAATCATTCCACTAGAGAGAAGCCATGAAGCAGCAGGTAATATGGACATACAAATTCAGTGATCTTAAAACGGGATCCACTCTTGGCTGGTGAAACAGTCAAAAAAGGAATAAGACCGCTTTTGAGCTAGTCAATACAGACTAGCAATGGCCTATAGAAATGTTACCTTTTAAGCATGTGACAAAAGAATTTTGATGTGGCCTGAGATGAAAGGAACATGACTTAGGGCCTGATTTATAACTGGCGATCATTTCTAGAGCATTGGCAGGAACAGCCGTCATGGTGGTTCAGTTAATGCTTTTCACAGTTTGCTGCAGGGCTCAGTTTACATGACGGAACCTTGCAACAAACTGAGAAAACAAAACAAACAAAAAAAATATCCGAAAACAGGATTTTCTTTTTGAAAATAAAATAGGAAAATGCCACCCACGCCATGGGAGGCATTATCCCATGGCGAGAGGGTACTTTTTCATTTTCACTGTCACTTACTCCCTGGGTTTGCTTGGCGGTGATGGCCTGTTAAAAAACTGCTATATGTCCCCCATCCTAACTGGATGGAAAGACATATAGGAAATTACCTGACAGCCTGGAGGTTTGACTATGGTAGTGATAGTGGAGTTGCTCCTGTAGCGAAACCTATGGCCCTCCCACATATAAACGGGCGGGCGGGTTGACCACTATGTTGGCGGGGAGGGAACTCTGTCGCGAAAAAGTTGACTCTCTGCCAACATATCAATCGGCCCCTTAGGCTCCTAATTATGTCTTGAAAACCAATGGTCAGTCAATTAAAAGATCAACATTAAAATACCTCTGTACTTAACATTTATGTGATATTGTATTAGCAACTATACACAATATGGCTCTAACTAAGGAGTGCGGATCCATCAGAAGCCATACGTGGTCGCAGGATCCTGGAATAAAAGCATCAACTTACACAGGCCAGGGAAACGTTATCAAGTGCCACGTGGAAGTGAGGACTGATAGACATCCAAAATACCGCCTGCTCAATTGACCAAGGTAGAGGACTCTAAATTTGTTCACATTTGTTTTGAGGTATTCTTTTCCGAACTTTGCTCTTTTGCTTTTTAGCTGCATGCTTGCATTACATAATTTAGCAGCATTTATTAAAACATTCTTATTTCAGGTGAATACTAAGCAGTGGATTCTCACAAAATGTAACATTCAGGTGCTCAGATTTCCATGTGAATTGGATGTCTATTATTTTTGCTCTTTAAATAATATTTTATATCCAATAACAAATACAAATTTAAAAAAAATACCACAAAATTAAATAGTGAAAAGAGAAGCTGAATTAATTGTATTGTTCAAAATCTAAAATTATCCCTCATATGTTTGAGCAGTGCACACTGACACAAAGGACTGCTTACCCAGTTTCCCGGAGTTCTTCCAGATTTGAGGCATTCCATTCTGAACCCTGTTGCAAAAATGACAAAACACAGCAGTTTAAAACACTTTCAGCCCTTTACAACAGAAAATACCTGTTTATAATAGTCACAAATTAAAGGACGCTTCTTCAATTTGCTGACTATTTTCATATACCTTGATGAAGACAAGATGGCTCATTGAGTTAACCACCGCTGTTAATATCTAATGTGATCTGCAGGTCATGAGTTAGAATCCAGGCCTGGTCAACTCAAACATTCACCCTTCCAAAGTGGATCTATTAAGTAAAACCTAATAATACCCGTCCCTTTTTATTAGCACTAAACTTAGAAACAGAGGTGTGGTGCAGCAGCCAGAGCAGCTAACTCTGGAGCACGGAGCTCACGGTTCGATTCCCGGTGCCGGCGGAAGCTCAGCTCAGCACCCTGCGACTCTGGGCAATAGCTAATTTAATCTCCCCGATGGCTCCCAGCACCTTGAGACCCCTACGGGTGATTAGTTTGTACTTTACAAATACCAGATACAGTAATAGGCAACGTACCTTGTCAAATATATTATTATATTTCCGCCACCATATTTGAATGACTCAGACTTGGTTTTGGTACCGCTTCAGTACCAAATACAATCATTTATACTAAGTACTTTTCTACACCATTCCCCAAACCCGCCCCAAACCCCCACAGCCAACACATGCTAATGTTATCGCCCACCCAACCAGGAGCTAACAAGAAGAAAAAAAAACAAGGAGTAAACGGGAATAAACAAAAAAAGCAATGTTCAACACAGTGACAGAAGGATACTGGAGTCTGAGTGCCATCTTAGGCAGGCGGTGTAAACAGCACTCAGTGTTAGCAACTGTACACAAGTCTGGAAGTTGTTATACAAGAAGGAGGGTGTGTGACCAAACAAGATGACCCCTGCCGAAATTCTGCGTCTCTAACTTAAAATCCAACAACATCCTACATATCCTGGATGTAAATGGTGAACGTGAGCTGTGGAGTGGTTCGGTGTCGCTGGCAGACGCAGTGCACTTTGGCGCAAATGGAGCAGAACAGATGGTGATTGCGTCGGAGGCGAAACCCACTGTTTGCTCCAGGGCTGGTGCTGTAGGGCTCGCTAGACCTGCTGCGATACAGAGAGTGAAGACAAGATGGTGGCTGTAGTAAATTGATCCTCACCCGTTACCCACTGTGCACACCAGGTGCAGGCGGGTAGAGGACCAATCTGATCCTGCTTGCGTGACAATGCGGACAGCTTGACTTACCAACAATGGGTTCGAGGTGTGTGAAGCTGTCCTCATAATCCTAGCAGGGCTGGACAGTCTGGAAAACAGCTTTTTTTGTCCCTGTGAGAGTTGACACTCTGCCTTTAGGATTATGGAACCACAACTGCTCCCCCTTTCTGCATCAAATAGTTTTCCTACTAAAGTTGAAGACATAATGTGTCATTACTTAAAGGATTGATGCAGATAAAGAACGGATTAACATGAATATGGGACCCCCTCTGAATATGCTTTCAAGGTCAGGGAAAGAGGGGAACAAAGCAACAACAAAAGACACGAATTCCCTCACGACCTCTTAATATCTATACACAACAACTTTATATTTTCTACAAGCTTATTTTAAACACAAGGTGACTCCATATATTTTTCTTTTTAGATTTTTTATTTATTTTTTGTCATTTCTTTATATTCTTACTTCATTTCATAGAAATACTTTACAAAAAAGCACATATAGGTCCCTACGGGATTCCACAGCGAGGGTTTCGTGATGTCCATACGACCTATAAACTGAGTCATCAAAAACAGAAACGTATTGGACAAACCAGGACATTAAGAACACGTACCAGTGGTTCAAAGAATATAAAGGAATAGAATAATAGCTGTCCTCTATAAATTTAACAGAAATACACATTCATAGGACCAACCCATTGAAGGTTGCTGCTCCCTACCTCCGTGGGTGATTCAAGTCATTATCATCACATGTTATCATCTAGATACAGAATGATACAGCTGATAGCATACAAACTGCTATAAATGAAGTTTGAATAGAAATGATGAGCAGCGTCGCCGTAGTTCTCTAGATATCGATACAGAACATTTAATTTTCTTTGGAGAGATCGGTTATTCTGCTAAGAGGTCCTGAGGAAGGTGGTCATAGCCCACCGAAACGCGTCGACCTTGCGTATTAGATCACACAACTATACGTGATCCCTCCGACACAGAATGAAGAGTGAATGTAGTATGTATGAAAGTGGTTGCATGAGAATTTGGTAAATTAGCATTAGTTTCTATTGTCTGTACGATATCTTCATATTAATTGCCTTTACTAATTTTATGTGCTTTTTTGTAAAGTATTTCTATGAAATGAAGTAAGAATATAAAGAAATGACAAGAAATAAATAAAAAAGCTAAAAATAAAAATATATGGAGTCACCTTGTGTTTAAAATAAGCTTGTAGAAAATATAAAGTTGTTGTGTATAGATATTAAGAGGTCGTGAGGGAATTCGTGTCTTTTGCAGATAAAGAACGGGCCATTGGATTATAAGATTTGGAGGTCTCTGAACACGAACTCATTAACACTGTGAATATAACAAAATGTTGTGAGATATGGTAAGAATGGCACAACACATTACTATCATCAAGCATCCTAATAGGCAGGCAGCCAGCAGCAGATCAAGCAATTAGGAATTCAAAAGAATCCCTAGAAAAATAAAATTAACTCATTCACTACAGAGGCAAGCCTGCTCCATATGGATGCGAGGAAAATCACAGATAAAGTAAAAATGACTGAAGTGGAGGTGAACGCTTTGTGGGAAAGGGAGCATCAGTTGGGAGATTTTGTCGCTGCACAAAAACTAGTGATGAGACAACTGGAAGACAGAGCACAGGAAGCAGAGGGGCGTTCTAAGTGAAACAGCCTCAGATCTGGAGTGCTCTGAAGGAACCTCAGCGGATGGGTTCCTTGAAGATTAGATCTTTCTCCTTGCTTCCTAGTAGAAAGAATACAAAGGGCCCGGAATGTGATTCCAGTTCTTCCCCCTAGTGCTACGGCTCGAGCAATCACTGCTAGATTTTATAATTAAAGGGTGTAGTGCTAGAGGCACTCTTATGGTTTGACACCACGTGATGGCCTTTGACTGCCATCATTTAAAAAAAATTTTGGCAGAGTTTTATATAGCGCGAACTAGACCCGAACCAAATCGGGTATCAGAGCGCTTTACATATTTTTCCAGTTACGTTACATGAGGACACACTTTCATTTTTTTTTTTTAGGTACGGGGAGATTAAGTGATTTGCCCAGAATCACAGGAGGTTTTTGGCGTCGTTACCGAGACTCGAACCCAGATCCCAGGTCCGAGGTCGAGCGCCCTAGCCGTTAAATCAACTCCTCTCCCCTAATTGACTTTGGTGTTTTACTTTACCCTACCATGAATGTACGACATCCTGCATATGCCTTTTTCCCTTGAAGGTTTCTTAGATGTAATCTTGCAGTCTTCAAGTGGGATGAGAAGAACAGCTTGCCAAGAACAAGATGTGCATTTGAAAGAGAGAGAGAGAGAGTAGAGAGAGAATAGAGAGAGAATAGAGAGAGAATAGAGAGAGAATAGAGAGAGAATAGAGAGAGAATAGAGAGAGAATAGAGAGAGAGAGAGAGAGAGAGAGAGGTGTGGAATGTACTTTTTTGTCTCAAAGTGCAGTGTTTAAGCAGTGGGGCTCAAATGTGCATTATGTTGTACATTGAGAGATGAAGTATGTGATGCTATAGGCAGTGGTGCACAAATGTGCAATGTGTTGTGCATTGGGAAGTATTATGAAGTTCTTACTATTGGATTTGACGAACAAGTTACTTACCTTCGGTAACGATATATCTTTAAGAAACAGTAGTTAGTATTAGATTCCTTACCTTAGAATATCCCCAGGCGTCAGTCTGGATCCGGAAACTTTTGCGTAGCAGTACCCCTGCGCGTCGGTAGGCGTCGTCTGCAGGCGTCCCCTGCGGCTCCGCGTCGTCGGCGTCGTGCGCCGTGATGACGTCGCTGGAGTATATAGACGCCGCCTCTGCGCGCTGACGTCAGTTCTTTGCACACAGCTTTTCCGCGCCAGAACACGCAGAGCCATGTGAGAACCAACACTGGTGCCATGTGAAACTAGGGCCCTGAAAGGGATGTCCTTAACCCTAGGTATCAGTTCGCAGAACGGGGAGGATGGGTGGGGCGGTAAGGAATCTAATACTAACTACTGTTTCTTACAGATATATCGTTACCGAAGGTAAGTAACTTGTTCATCTGAAAGAAACAGGTTAGTATTAGATTCCTTACCTTAGAATAGATACCCCAGCAATAGTAACCCCGGAGGTGGGTCTGCGAACCAATACAATCCTACACCAGAAAGTCCTGGAGGACCGAACGGCCAAAGAAGCCATCCCTCCGGACTTGACTGTCCAGGCAGTAGTGCCTCGCAAAGGTGTGCAGCAAGGCCCATGTAGCCGCCTGGCAAATGTCCTGCAAAGGGACTCCCCGGCCCAGAGCAGTAGTAGCCGCCGTGGCCCGAGTGGAATGGGCTCTCAGCCCGACAGGAGGCTCCTTCCGAGCCAAAGAGTAGCACGCTTTGATGCACAGGACGACCCACCGAGAGATGGTCCGTTTCTGTACCGCCCTTCCCTTCTTCTCACCCACGTAGCCAACAAACAGTTGGTCATCCACCCGGAACTGGCGTGTGCGATCCATATAAAATGAAAGCGCACGTTTTGGGTCCAGACGTTGGAGCCGCTCTTCATCTTTTGAAGGATGCGGAGGCGGGAAGAAGGAGGGTAAGGTGATGGACTGCCCAATGTGAAAAGCAGAAACTACTTTGGGCAGGAAAGAAGGTCTAGTTCTCAGAACCACCTTGTCTGGATGAACGGACATGAAAGGAGGTTTGACAGAAAGAGCCTGGAGCTCACTCACTCTCCTGGCAGAGGTGATGGCAACCAGGAAGGCCGTCTTTAAAGTCAGGAGACGGAGAGGACAGGAATGAAGCGGCTCAAAGGGAGCGCACATCAAGAAAGTCAGAACCAGGTTCAAGTCCCACTGAGGCATCACGAACGGAACAGGTGGATACATGTGCGTGATGCCCTTCAAGAATCTCGTTACAATAGGGGACTTGAACAAAGATGGCTGATCAGGCAGCCTTAAGAAGGCGGAAAGGGCAGAAAGGTAGCCCTTGATAGTGCCCAGAGCAGAGCCCTGCTGGGCAAGAGAGAGAAGAAAGAGGAGAACCTCGGAGAGAGGGGCAGAAAGGGGATCCACAGCCTTTGCTGTGCACCATGCCACAAATCTGTTCCACCGGCAGGCGTATACCGACTTTGTGGAGGGACGCCTGGCTGCCAGAATCACATCACAGACTTCAGGATGCAAGTCAAATGGCCTCAACTGTCGCCGCTCAATCTCCACGCATGGAGGTGGAGACTGGACAGGTTCGGGTGGAGGACCGTCCCCTGCTGCTGCGACAGAAGGTCCTCCTGAAGGGGCAGGCGGATCGAGGGACCGACTGACATGCTGAGTAGCTCGGGATACCAGTACCTTCGAGCCCAGTCCGGAGCCACAAGGATAACTCGGGCCCGGTCGCGCCTGATCTTCTTCAGCACTCTGGGCAGAAGTGGTATAGGCGGAAAGGCGTACAACAGACCGCAACTCCACTCGCGCCGAAAGGCGTCGCCGTGCGAGTGCCGTCTTGGAAACTCCAACGCGCAGAACTGATGACATTGCGCGTTCTCTTCTGTGGCGAATAGATCTAACCAAGGCTCTCCCCATTGCAGAAAGAGGCCTTTCGCCACGTCCGAGTTCAGACGCCATTCGTGATCCACCGAGCACCGACGGCTGAGTTCGTCCGCCCTGGCGTTCAGAGAACCTGCCAGGTGTTGAACCGTCAGAGTCACACCCGGACGTTCCAGCCATTGCCAGAGACGCAGAGCCTCCTGGCAAAGGGTCCACGACCCCACTCCGCCCTGCTTGTTGCAGTACCACATGGCGGTGGTGTTGTCCGTGAACACCTGCACTACACTCCCGTTGACAAAGGGGAGGAATGCCTTTAGTGCTAGGCGAATCGCCCGCAGCTCCAACATGTTGATATGGAGCCGGGACTCCGCCGGAGACCAGATGCCTCTGATCTCCGCCTCTCCCAAGTGGCCTCCCCAGCCCTGGAGGGACGCGTCCGTCACAACTACGTGCTCCGGTTGGGGAAGGGAGAGGGATCTGCCTCTGACCCAATCGCGGTCCGTAAGCCACCACTGCAACTGTCTCGCAGCGCCCTCCGAGATCAGGACATGGTCGGATAGGTTGCCTTGATGCTGGGCCCACTGAAACTTCAGGTCCCACTGCAGAGCCCGCATCCGCCACCGGGCGTGATGCACCAGAAGGATGCAGGAAGCCATCAGCCCCAGCAGCCGCAGCGTCAACCTGACCGAAACCCGGGATAACGGCTGAAAGATGGGAATCAAAGCCTGTATATCCCGGACCCGCCGTTCCGGAGGATAAACTCGAAACTGCGCCAAGTCGAGAACCGCTCCGATGAAAAGGAGCTTTTGAGAGGGACACAGGTGTGATTTCGGCACATTGATGGAAAACCCCAGCTCGTGCAGGAGGTCTGCCGTCATCTGAAGGTGGTGGACGACTGTCTGGGGCGAGCCCGCCTTCAACAACCAGTCGTCGAGGTAGGGGAAGACTGAAACCCCTAACCGGCGCAGATGAGCTGCGACCACCGCCATCACTTTCGTGAACACCCGTGGGGCGCTGGTAAGGCCGAATGGGAGCACGATAAACTGAAAGTGCTCCTGGCCTACCGTGAACCGCAGGTAACGCCGGTGGCCCGGCAGGACGGGGATGTGAAAATACGCATCCTGCAAGTCCAACGCTACCATCCAGTCTTGTGGGTCTAGAGCAGCCAAGACCTGAGCCAAAGTCAACATCTTGAACTTCTCCTTCCGGAGGAAGCCGCTGACGTTCCGTAGATCCAAGATAGGACGCAGGCCCCCCTTGTCCTTCTTGGGTACCAGAAAGTAGTGGGAGTAGCAACCACACCCTACTTCTGGCCCTGGAACGCGGTCGATGGCCCCCTTGGCCAAGAGGGCCGTAACTTCCTCCTGCAGAAGTGTCAAGTGGTCCCCCGACACACGGTGGTTCTGCGGTGGCATGGCTGGAGGAGTGCTCTCGAAGGGGAGGGAGTAGCCCCTTCGGACGAGCTGCAGCACCCACCTGTCCGATGTGATAGTGCGCCAGCGGGAGTGGTGATGGCGAACCCTGCCACCCACTGGCGTCACATGGGCCTGAAAGCTCGGACTAGGAGGATTTGGAGGCTGCTGCGGGGGGAGGTGTGGCCTGACCTCGCCGCTGTCCCCGACCGCCTCCACGGCGGAATCCACGGCCACCACCGCGTTGAGAAGTGTTCTGCGGTGCGTGGCTGGCAGCACGTGTGGGACCGCCCCTTCCTTGGCCACGAAAGGAGCGAAACGAACCCGTTTGCTGGCGCTGGGTCGAGAGACCCAAGGACTTGGCCGTGACCCTGGAGTCCTTGAAGCGCTCAAGCGCGTTGTCCGCTTTGTCGCCAAACAGGCGACTGCCATCGAACGGCATGTCCATCAAGGCATTTTGGACATCCGTCGAAAAATTGGCGGATCTCAGCCAGGCGTGGCGACGAATCGCCACCGTCGTGGACATCGCTCTGCCCAGCGAGTCGGTCGTATCAAGACCACACCTGATGGAATACCTCGCCGCGTCTCGGCCTTCAACCATAGCCTGGCCGAGCTTGTCCCGTACCTCCTGCGGGCGTTGCGGCAGACACTCCGCGACCGTATCCCACAGAGAGTGGGTGTAGCGGCCCAAGAGGCAAGCGGTGTTGCAAGACCGCAGTCCCAGACTCAGGGACGAGAAGACCTTTTTGCCATACTGGTCGTACCTCTTAGATTCCCGGTCGGGCGGGGCCGACGGGAACGCGGATTGGGAAGTTGAGGCCTGGATCACCAGACTCTCAGGGGTGGGATGGGTGGACAGGAACTTAGGGTCGTCCGAACACGGACGGTGGCGCCTGGCAACGTTCCTATCAACAGGCGAACCTGAAGCGGGCCTGGACCACGTGCCCAAAAGAACGTCCGTCAAGGCTTCATTGAACGGCAGCAGAGGCTCCTGTGGGCATGACTGCAGTTTGAAGACCTCGGTGAGGATGTTAGGCTTCACTTTTGCGACGGGAGCTCAAGGCGCAAGGCCTTGGCAGCCCTCATCAACACCACAGAATAAGCAGCCCCAGCCTCCGACGCCACAGTGGGAGGCGAGACAAAACCAGGGTTAGGAGATTCGTCCAGACCACTGGCATCACCCAAGTCACCTGTCCAGTCCACGTCGTACTGACACTCGCGTGACAGAGGGTCCTCAGACCCCTCCCAACCCTCTCCATAATCTTCATCATCACCATATAGTGATTCAACGATGTAGACCGGCTCCTCGGGGTCAATGGGCCCCATCGGCGCCGGACTCGGCGTCGGACGACGCCGGTCCGACTCCGCGTCCGGAATCGGAGAGGGAATGGGGGTGGCGCCGCCCGGAGCCGGCGCCGGAGCCCCGACGCCGGCCGAAACCGGCGTCGGAGTCACGGCGCCGCGCAGAGGCGGCACCACGGGTTGCCCCGATGGAATCGGCGCCGGAGAGGCCGGAGGACCAGCCGGCGTCGACCCTGAAGGGCCCAGCGGCGCCGGGGCCGGAGCCGCCGGCGGCGTCGGGGCCGGAGCCGCCGGCGGCGTCGGGGCCGGAGCACCCGACGGCGTCGGGGCAGGAGCACCCGAACCGCTCGGGCCCCCGGACGGGACCACCGGGCCCGCAGGCGCCGTAGGGCCCGTCGGAGGAGACAGCGCCCTCATGGCCATGAGGAACTCCTCTATCTCCTCGCGCGACGCGCCTTGCCCAGGGACCGGCGGGTATGGAGCAGGCAGCTTCGGCGACCCACGCGGAGCCGCGGGGGTGGGGCCACCCGAACCCCCGGCCGCATCGCGCGAGCGTCGGGGGTGTGATGACGACGCCCCGACTTCTTGTGTCGCTTACCTGAGGAACTGGAGGAATGGTGACGACTTCCGGAGCGCTCGTGGCGGCTCCGCGACCGTTCTCTCGACCGCTCCCTCGACCTCCGCCCGGAGCGGGACCGCTCCCGACGCGGGGCCGACAGCCGGAGCTCGAGTAGCTTGCGGGACCGCTCCCGTCTAGCCTTACTCGTCAAGGCCCGACAGTCGACGCAGGACTCCACGTCGTGGTCGGCGCCCAGGCACCGGAGGCAGAGTCGATGGTGGTCGGTGACCGACATCAGGCGGTCGCACCCGTCACAATTTTTAAAACCGGGCATCCTACCGGCACCTAAAGAGTTAGAGTAATCAAAAAACTTTGGTCAAAAGACCGGAGTACTGCTCTTCGGATCTGCGCTAACGGGCGCGGAAAAAAGAAGAACTGACGTCAGCGCGCGGAGGCGGCGTCTATATACTCCAGCGACGTCATCACGGCGCACGACGCCGACGACGTGGAGCCGCAGGGGACGCCTGCAGACGCCTACCGACGCGCAGGGGTACTGCTACGCAAAAGTTTCCGGATCCAGACTGACGCCTGGGGATATTCTAAGGTAAGGAATCTAATACTAACCTGTTTCTTTCAGATATGGTCTCATGTCATCCTGAATCCTGACTCAGGAAAAAAACGTTGTTTTTTTTTTAAAGAGATTCTAAAAACTACTTGCCAATTGTTACTAAATTGTAATGTGTGACTTTTTTTCAATCTGTTACTAACCAGTTGCCGTGATTTAAGTGAGTATTAGTTATATATACCATTAGACTCTCACAGTGATCTAAAAATGTTGAATACATTGATGTTGTGGCTGTTAGCGGAGATAGATTTTATTTGTAAATTACTTTGTTCCAAAGTGTATGAAACTGAAATTGTGTGGGGAACTTTGCAGAAATTTAAATTGCCCAATTTCAAACTTATACATTTAGAAAGGCAATCCCCTTTTTATCCTAAAGTTTCAAGGCTTTGCTCTGCTCAAAGCATTCACAATGCCATGGAACAACAACAGGGGAACTAACTCCAAGTTCATATGACAACAGCAGTGGCATGTAATACTTTGTGTTAGATTGTTTTTGAGCACAACAAAGGTGAGCATAAGCAAGCACATAATTAAGGCATCCAAAGAAAACAAAGAGAGTGCATTTTAATGTTTCCACTCATAAATAAGCATGGGAGTTGCATTTCATTAAGGGCCCTGCAAAGGCATGAGTCATTACAATCCAAATGTTTATCATTTGCTTCCACGTATATGACTATTGAACAATATTAGGCTGTGGAACGTGTATTGCCCAACAACTGGGACATAAGGATTGCTGTCTGGGATAAGGTGTTTTAAAGTCTATTTAGTCTGCTTGACAAGCAGATATTCTCTTTTGCCCTCCTGCTCTTAGGAGTGCAGCAAAGTTGGTTATTTCAGAGTACAAAAATCTTTTCTAATGCTGCTTTTCATCAGCAACTTAAGTAACATGGTACGTAGGACCTGCACCATTGGATAGAACCAATCAGTGACGCAGCAATTTAGATTGTTACCTTCTATTGTAAACTCTGTTTCTGTCACAATTGAGTTTTAAACAGCCTTTAGCCGTCTATTTAGCAAGAGCTGTGAGGTTTTCATTTGGTGGAGCTGCTGTTGAGCGATGTTCTGGGCTACTGGATATGACCAGCTGAGTGTCTGCAGCATAAGATAATAGAGTGAGACCGAATGATCTTTAGTCTGCAAAGGGTTGAATATAAATATTGAACAAGGTAGGAGATCCAGGAGGAACCCCACAATTCCGAGGCAAACAGTCGAAGTAAAAGGGCTGTCACAGATCGGAAAAATATGATCCTGAAGGAACGAGGCAAACCATTTTCATGGCAAATATGTCACCCCAGAGTTATGAAACCTCTCAAGCAAAATCACATGGGAAAGTGTCAAAAAAGCGGCACGAAGATCTAATCACATTAACGCTGCAGTACAGCTTTGTTAATGTTAGTTTGAGGTCCTTGGCCACAGCCTAAAGTACAGACTCAGTACTGTGACCAAGACGGAATCCTTACTAAGAAGAATGAACAAGCATTGAAAATGCAATAGGTCTCACCTTTTATTAAGTTAAAACCATTTGCTTTGCTATACAATAGCATTAGCAAAGCAAATGGCATTAACTTAATTAAAGGACAGACATCACTACAAACATAATAAGTATTCATTTATATTGTTCTAAACTGACTGCATGCTCTGAACCAAAATAAGCACAAATAACGTTAACCCACTTCACATACGAGCTTACAGGGAATAAAATTAAGAGGCTTACTTAATTCTACCGGGGCCAGTAGGTAATTGTTTTCGCAAGTCCGTTTCTGCTCAGGTGCAAGCGTAGGGCAACGCGATTATGGTGATATTAAAAACTGTAGCCAGCCAAGTGGGTGATCTTGAAATGGCGTCCGTGGTGTTGCAGAAGCCGGTCTGAGTTTTGATGCTTCCCTGCCGATGTTGGTTGGAATGCGTGGCTTCGAGGCAGGGCACTGGCCGGGGGAATCGGGCATGTGCTGCTGCCGCCGGTGCCTGCTGCTTGACCTCTGGTGCAGGCGGGACTCACCTTCTGCCCGGTGCTCCGGCCGCTGCATGGATCTTGGCGTCTCTAGCTCCTCGCAGACCTGCATCGGCGCTCTCCGGTTCAACAGCGCCTCACACAGACGGAGGTCGGGTCTCTCCAGCGGGCCGCATACTCCGTGGGCGGTCAGTCACAGACCTGGGGCCACCGCGCCTGCGCTGAGCTGGGCAGCAAGGCGAGCATCAACAGAGAGGCTGGGAGAGCCTCTGGGGGTGGAAGGCCCTCCCGGCGCTGCAGGGGCTGCTGCTGCTGTTGATGGGCTATCGCATTGTGCACGCACAAGAGGCGCTGTCTTTCCACATGGGAGGTTGCAAACCTCCACTGACAATGGAAGGCAAAACAAAAGGCCGGGACGAGCGTGCCCTTGAATTCGTGCCAATGTGCCCTGAAAGCGAGGGGAAAATAGGGGATCTCCCCCCACATCGGGTTTTGCATCCACCCAACTTTTGTATCTTAAAAACGCATGTGGGTGGAATTTCAACAAAAGCTACTCTGCCAACGGCTCTCATCACCCCCACTTACAAACTAGTATCGTTTAAAGGGGGGCACAAAGGGAGGGTCCTCCCCAGGAATAAAATCACCCCACTGCGCTTGGGACAGTAGAGGTAGGGAGTAAAATGACGGGTCGGGATATCAGAAAGGGAATGGGGGGTGCAAACGGGAGGAGGGGAAGAGCCTGAGCAAGGCCCATCCAGACTGGGTCTAGCGCTCATGAAGTCACAGACATGCACGCACGCGGGGTTGGCTTGTTTCAAGCTCAAACGGCTGAAACCAATATTTAGGGGATCAACGCATGAGACGCCCTTAGAAACTGGAACACACAGTCCTGGCGGGAACCTCTAGATCCCGACAGTAATTACATGGCCTTGTGAATCATCCTGTGTGCGCCCATGTTTATCTGACACGGGGAAGGTGAGGGACGGCGGGTGGGAAGACGTCATTGCAGGAGGGAGGTGTCACATTTCTAAAGGAGTCTCGCTGCTTGCTTTGCATGCACACAGCATGCGCGTGGTCTCGTCTGCTTCACGGCTGTCGGCTGTCGTGAAGACTTTTCTTATCTGCTTGTTAAATAAACAAGCAGATAAGAAAAGTCTTCATGACAGCCGTGAATCAGGTGAGCCAGTTTGGGTAGGCCGGACCAAAAAGCAACGAGGCAACGAAAAACCCTCCTTTCTAATAGGAAGCCAGCGTTTACCACAAACGCTAACACTGCCCAATGGAAATGAGGGGCGGGGCTCAAGTCCCCTTTTCGAAACTGACTTGTTGACTATAGCTTACGCAGGCGAGGAGCGCATGCGGGCTCATAAGCCAGGCAAGACCTAAAAAGGCTGTTCTGCTCTAGAAATTCTGACAATTGGTTATTAACATGTTTCTCTAAAACCTTACCAGTGAAGGGAAGAAGTGAGATGGGTCTGTAATTTTCCCGTTCGAAGGGATCCAAGGAACATTTTTTTTTAACCAAAAGTTTAACTATTGCATGTTTCCAAGCTTCAGGCAACAAAGGGAACAATTCGAGAGGTGCCTTGGTGCAGGGTGGGTAATTGCTGCAGGCTGGTTGATAATATTAGTGGGGAGGGAATGGGGTGCACAGTTTATGCGGAGAGCCTAATTTGATCCTGTTGAACAGTACCACCAGATCATCTTCTACAGGAAGGAAAAAGGAGAGATTTTCTTTGGGGTCTCAGGTAGACTAGAAATAGGAGGCATGCATATATCCAATATTTTCCTAGAACAAAATCTGGCTAAATCATTGCAGCAGGCTAGCGAGGGCGGCACTTCTGGATTTTTAGAAGATGGATCGATCATAGGTTTAACTATTATAAATACTTCTTTCACTGAGTTAGCAGCATTGTCAATCGTTTGAGCTAAAAACTTGCCCATGTTCGTCTAATAGCATAATGATAGATTTTAATTGCCTTTCTGTATTCACATTTACTAGGGGTGTCACAGGTCTTCCTCCACTGTCTTTCTATGATTTTACATTCCATTTTCTGCACCTGAAGATGGGAGTCAAAAGAAAGGGCAGGCCCCCTTGGACACAAAACATGACCAGTCACAACGGTTTTGTCTAGCTTAGAGGTGATCCAGTCCTTTAATTGAAGGTCTGCTTCAGTTACATTCTCTCTGAAGTCTGGCATTATGAGAGTTAGTGGACATCCAAAGTCTGCACAGCTCAACTTAGACTAACGTCTATCTATACTAGACGTGTTAAAAGAAGGGCTGGGGGTATCAAGAGAAGATACCAGAGTCAGGACCACAAACTCACAGGAAAAGGCTTATTCACAGTTATCAGGTACATTGAAGAACACAGAATCTAGAAGATAACCCTTCTTATGTGTAGATGATTTAAAAAACTGTCAGTTGGTTTGCGGCTTAATCATCTAGTACATAAATTGCCTATGTGCAATGTATGTCAACAAAGAAAATATTAAAATCACCTAGCAGTGTAAAGCTAGAATGTTTGCGAGCATGACAGGCTAACGCTTCGGGCATATCTATCAAATACTGAGTCGGAGACTTAGGAGGGCGATAAATGAGGGCCTCTGAAAATGCATATGTAGACGAAGAGTTAAAAGTAGCTTTCACTGTCTCATACCAGGAACGTCAAGATTACACAGCTTAATAGAGAAATGTATACTATGGTGATCCCTCCTCTTTTTCTGCCTAATTGATCATACCTGGTGATGTAGCTAGTAGAGATAGCCAAAACAACATCTGGCATAGAGATCTTGTGAAGCCAAGTCTCATTTAAGAACATTACATCTGGTTGTCCCTCCTCAATAAAGGTAAACACGTCCAATTAACATCTTGCTAAAGAGCTGCAATTTATCAGAAAAAGATGCTAAGTTAAATTACCTATGCAACAGCTGGATGAAACAAGCTACACTGGTGTGTAGGCACAGATTTTACAGACTAGTTAGTAGTAATGAATTAGGGTTAATTACATATACACAGACGATCATGTTGCTGCTGTGCAATTATCATTAAAAGTTATAATGTCAATGTATACTAGTACTGTCTCTTTCTTTCTTGTTGAGTGTGTGCTTGGCCTCATCTCAAGAGTTTTACCCCTACAAATAATAGCACAACTGAATTACTTGTTTGTAGTTTCAATTGCCTCACTGTACTTTCAATAGTCACTGTATGCCACAAAAACGCTCAAGTCATTCTAAAATGTTTTTAGGTCTCGCCTAACGTTGCAACGCATGCGCTGCTTGCGCGGCAAGACATACAGTGAGAGAGAAGATTTCAGAAGGGGGCTTGAAGCCCCGCCAATCATTTTCTTTGGGTCGCGTCAGCGTTTATGCGAAACGCTGGCTTCCCATTGTAAAAGGAAGCTTTTTGGTCACTGCCTATTCTCCCTTTTGGACGGCTCTCCGGACTGGGTCGTCTGCTACACAGCTGTCGTGAAGCACTTTCTTATCTTTAGGGAGGGCCATCTGTTTCTAATCAGCATGGCCTTAGCGAAGCCATGCTAATTAGAAACAGATGCCCCCCCCTAAAGATAAGAAAGTCTGCAGGCACTACTCTGCACACTGAGGTCTCCTCGTTTCAGCGTGCCCTCGGAGCACACGTCCGCTCAGGTAGCCCCTCCGTCATCTTCATTCTGTTTATCTTCCCCTTTCTTTGCCTCTTCTATTAATTTCCCTCCCCTTTCTTTTTCTCTTTTATTTCCTTTCGAATACTCTATTTGTTCATTATCTAATTCCATAATCTGGATCACTGGGGATTAAGCTAATTGTAATCTTTCATGCTTGTGACATTATTCTTTGTAGCTAACTAGGACTAGTTTATCATTTTTGGGGCAACAGGCCCCCAGCGAATTGGGATGGTGATTAGTTCTTTCCGCAGTGCTAGGAGATGGGGAGGGATGTGCATGGGACTGATGGGTGGGGGGGGGGGTGGACATTTGAGACTTAGTTATGGTTGTGTATTTTGCATGATCTGGAACAGCGCGGTTGCTGGGAAGCAGAAATTTGATGAGTGGATTGCTGGGGTCGAGTGAGAAACTACAGTTCTGGGTATAGTGCACCACTATACTAGGAGACATGCCTCAGATATAGTACTCCTTCAGGAAACCCATTTATTGGGAGACAAATGTTGCATGTTAACCAAGGGGAACTATTGCTTGTTGGCCCATGAAGACTACTCCACTGGCTACAGAGGGGTTGTGATACTGATGCAGAAGGCTTTCCCGTTTGAAGTGGTCAGGGCTGTGAATGATACCCAGGGTAGGTATGCAGTGATAGTTGGGACGTGAAATGGAGTTACTAGAGTGGTGGGATTGCTTTACCTGCCGCTACACCTACAATCAGCAAGACTGGAGGAATTAGAGGTCTTCCTACTGTAGCTTGCAGATGGTCAGTTTATCCTGGGAGAGGGACTTCAATTTGGTCATAGACGAGACAGTGTACCACCATAGTAGAAATGAGCATAGTGGGGACCCGCAGCTGAGACGATTTGTGGAAGTAAGCCGAATGGGGGATGAGTGGAGGAGGTGCCATCCATCTGTGTCACAATACTCTTCCTATTTAGGAGTGCATAATTCCTGTTCACATTTGGATTACTTATTTACTCAGGATCTATATATGTGCTGGCTCCATAATGCTAGATTTCTGGATCGAGAGATCTTGGACCATTCATCACAATATGCCGAGTTGGGTGCATGTAAGAGAAGGGATCATCGGGCTGGAGACTAGACCCTAAATTACTAACAAGCATTTGCAATGCAATAGGTCTCGCATTTACGCGAGTTTGCGCTATTTACATTGTAAATAATAATGCCTTTTTTTGCTGTTTTTGTTTTAAATATATAAATAAAAGGCATTGTTATTTACAATGCCAATAGCTGAAACTCTCGTAACTGCGAGACCTATTGCATTGCAAATGCTTGCTTACAGTATGTGAATGCGATTACCCTTCCATCCAGCGTCCAATGTTACATTTAATGGGCTGTCTCGTCGACAATGCCACTCCCATTGAAGAACGAACTGCACACACCTTGCATGATTGGACAGTTCACAGAAGTGGACAGTACCAAACAGATGCCCTGTCTGACTGTGAGGGTTGGCTTGCTAAGAATATGCAACCTGTTCACAAGTATGCAAAATAACCGACAAAAAGTTGTCACTGTGGATACTTGGAGCCGAGTTTAGTATGAAACACTTGTATTGGTTTGCTTCAAGCAAAATGTAGGGGCCGTCCAGTCACGTGCCTGTTTTTTGTTGCTGGTTATGTTGCACTTAAACTCCAAATTGTTATCAAGTAGATGTTGTATTGATTGTATCTCTGGGGTTAAACACCTTTTGTAGGAATGCTAGAAAGCGATATAGAAAATTATGTGTGCTTCCTTTGTTTACGTTGAATTTGGAAAGTTTGTTTGCCCACAGATGGCCACGCGGGGGTTGCAATGGCAGCAGGGTGATGGGCCCGTGTAGTGTGGTTTCCTTTTGTGCAGAGTTAGTGTTCAGTACTCCGTGGGCCTAAGGAAGCGTCTGCCTCACATCTCGGTTAACGCAAGACTCATGCGTCCCCAGGCCCTCTTTATTTCTTGTTCCGGAGAAGATGCCCGCTGCCTTTTAAGTAAGCATGCAAGTCCAGAACTAAAACCCAGCCGGTTTCGATGTTTTATTAAACATAAGATAGCCCAGTTGGAAATTAATTGATCGGTCCCCCAATAAAGCCATTGCATGTAAATTGGCTGTAGTTATTCTTTAAAGCCCAGATTGCCCAGTTACAACATTTGCCTTTGTTCTGCAAGCAGGGGGGAATGCTTTGATCTTATTAAGTATTTCCAGGCATGGAGGGGGGGGGTGCTCACAGCTAGGTCTGGCCCGCAAGCGTGGAGCGCGCCCCTGCTGTAGGTCAGAGGTCATGCTATGAGCCCGCCCTTGTAAACAGTTGATGGATTGCACTAGCAGAAACCCTTACATCACCAGGGCTGAAGGGTTGTCTGCTTGCAGACTGCCTTTATAGGCTGGAAGAAACCGCTCACCAGACATATAGCTGAATGTCCGACTTTAATAACTATATATTACAAAGTGTTTGTGTTTTAAAAGAGGTTTCGGCACTCCCGCACTTATTATTTCTGTTGAAGGGGGTATATTTTTTTTTTCCCTTCAGAATAGGCTGATACATTACTTTTGTTTTTGACATGCCGATTTGGGGTGGGGCTTGGCAGCGACCAAATATGAATGAAACGTCAAGGGATGGCGAAAAAACTGGGAACATTAAGAGTCCGTCTGGCGTTGTTGGAGAGGTCCTGGTCACTCCCTGATGGGGTGGGGTGGCCTCAGGCCCGATTGGCGTGAAATGTTTTTTAGGCCACAAGGTGACCCGTCCCGTCTTTCAGGCCCGAGTACAGGCAATGGGGCTGTCTGAAGCGAGGTGTCACCTTTTGAAAGGACTCCTTTAAAGGGTCTCGAGCGCTGGTTTTGAAGCTTGGCCTCACCAGTGCTTTCACGCTTGTAAGCAGCTTGCTGTCAGCACCGCCGAGCCGCAGATGTGAAAACAGATTGTCCAGGACTGTTAGGGCAGCTTGGGTGCGCACCGGCATTATGGGACTGACCTTTTGGCATTTTATCGAAATCTAGCACTTCATTTTTATGCTCCTCACATGAGAATGTGACACACACTGATTGCACGCTATCGCTCACACCCCGCTATGATTTCAATTTGCACAAAATTAAACAATCATGTTTCAGTTCTTCAGTTGGGTGACATCAAGTAATTGGAATAAAAAAGAAAAGAGCTCAACCTTATCTCTTCCTATAACCAGATACAGTGCTAATGTATAAAAAAAAATTGAAAAAGAAAAGCATTTTTGCGGCGCGCACAAATGAAAAAAGTTAAAGAGCGCCATGCGCACGTTGCACGCCGTGCCCTGCGGCTCGTGCCAGTAGTGCAGAGTGAGCCCTGGCGCCAGAGAGGGAGTGCGGGTGCTGAAATCCCAGGTCCCGGGTGAAGATCGACCAATAGCAGTGCGGGGCTCCCATGACTGACGAGAGAGCCCTGCATCGTGCTGGCAGAAGTAAAGAGGCGTTGCAGTGCCCCGGAAGCATGCGGCAGCCAGCCGCCGTTAAGGAGGAATTCCCCCCGCAGACCGGGTGAGTGGGGGACTCTCAGTTTGTCTACTGGTTGTGCCGATGAAGGCACAGTGTACAGGTTGATGTCCTGATGTCCTGAGCGGACCCGCCGTTGCGGGCCTCTCCAACGATGGGGAAAGTTTATTTAAAAGCATAATATGGGGACCAGAAGGTTAAACTGAGCGCGTGTGTGCATAAAAAAACAAAAGGGAAACTTACATTGCGGAGGCTTGCGACGACGGGCGCGTCCACAGAGCTCAATCGCCAAAAACCTTGCGCGTGCCCCGGTCTGTCCCACTTCGGAGGCAAGTCGCTGACAATAGACCTCGCTGGCGACCGTGCTTTCGCGCTGCATCGCCAGGCGAAACCTAAAAAGGGAAAGAGCGGCCGACGAACTACACTTGGTCACTGACACTTATTCCCATGAACTCACATTTGAAGCGCCGCCTGTGCACCAATAAACTACTAAGCAGAAACGTCAACATACATGCTCTATCTAGAACCGGCACCCGGCAGGCTATTATTAACAAGCCACCAGATGAGCATGAACTCACATTTGAAGCGCCGCCTGTGCACCAATAATTACTGAGTAGAAACGTTAACATACACGGTCTACCTCTGTTATGAGGAACCCATAACACCCACGAAAAGTACGACATGCACATAACATGATTATTGTTCGTTTAGATAAAACACGAGCACATTCACTCGAGCACCAAGCTTGTTTACAATCACCATTTTTTTAGGAACGTAGTGACCTTTATAAGTTGAGTGGCAATTTCTTTTCATTCATAGATATTCCCCAGATGAAGACTTGCTCAGGCCGAAATGCATAGGGATATTTGAAAATTAAACAAGAATGTGAAGTGGGAGATGAAGAACAATTTCCGCGAAATGAAATAAAAATTAATATTGAAATAACAAACAAACGAGTGCGACAAAAACTTTATTAAAGAGGACTAAGTCTCACTATAGAGATAATAACACAGTGCCCAGGGGACATACCCCACGGATATGGGGATGCTATCATAATGACTTATTCCCATGATAACATAAATACGGTTGACTCTGGGATTATCTTATGGGAAGCATTCAAGGAATTCAAGGCTGTACTGTAGGGACAGCTGATATCCTTGACCAAGGTGAAACGCAGAGACAGGTGGTAACAGATGCTAAGGGTAGAAAATATGATCACTGGAGCAGCACAATATATTCAGTGCCCTCGTGAATACTTACAACACCTGCTAGATCTAAAATGTAGAGAATTTCAGGGGCTGGCATCATATGCATCTCGTGCACACCACCAAAAAACACAGAAAAGATTATATGAGGTGGGCAACAAAGTGGACAAATTGTTAGCATGATTGGGCAGGAGTGATGAAATGATGAGATGTGTGAGTGACATCCAAACCGGCTTTGGTGAGAGGGTTAGCGGCAATGCAAATATTGCTGAGTTTTTGCTGAGCATTACACCCACCTCTATACTTCTGTCAAGACTTTCTACGATGGAAAGGTGAATGATTTCCTTAAATACTAATCAATCCTTAGGCTCACTGACACCAACAGGATGAAGCTGGAATCACATTATGAAGCAGTGAGAATAGATAAGGCCATTAGGACCCTGTAATCAGGTAAGGCTCAAGGACCCAATGGATTACACATAGCGCTATACAAGTGCCTTGCAGGCAAGGTCCCTGCCCATCTCCTGATAATGTATGTTGCAGCAAAGAAGAAGGGCTGCAAGGCAAGAGAACTCGGATTGGCCATAGTTACAGTTATACATAAGCTAGGTAAAACCGCTAACCTATGCTCCTCCGATCGGCCAATCTCTCGCCTAAATGCAGAGACTAACATTTTTGAAAAGCCACTAGCGACCTGATTGACCCGGGTGATAACTACCCTTGTACATCCGGACCAATGTGGCTTTGTCCCTGGCAGAAGCACAACATTGAACTTGAGATGACTATTCGGCTTTACAGCCTACATCGACAGGTCCACTGAACCAATGGTGTTGGTGTTGTTGGATGCATCTAATAGCTTTGACTCCCTTCAGTTGCCTTACTTGTTCCGGGTGTTGGGATTGATGAATATAGGGCCTAGCAATCTGACATGGGTGAAATTGCTCTATAAGGACCCCCTGGCGTGTGTTAGAGTCAATGGTGAATATTCTGCCATGTTTCCTCCTCATAGAGGCACCAGACAGGGTTGTCCATTGTCACCTATGCTTTATGTGCTGGCGAAAGTGTCATTAGTATGCTGGGTGCGAAGTGATCCACTGGTCTGGGGTCTGTGAGGGGATATAATATGATTGAAGAGAAACTCCTTGTACGTGGATGACATCTTATTGTATGTCTCCGACCCGGAGCGCTTGATCGACAAAGTAATGCAGAATACACATAGAGGGAGATACCATGGATTTCTCATTAACTGGCCAAAATCGGTTCTCTACATATTCTATATTGACAAAATGGGAGCTGAGGGTACAGACAAGAGGGCTTCCGATACTTGGTCATCCAGTTACTTGGCCCTCATGGGGACTTCCTTAAGGACAACCTCTATAATATCCTGAAGAACTTTAGAAGTGATGCTGCACAGTGTAAAACACTCCCACTTTTGCTACTTGTCTATATAAAAATATGGTCCTACAAAATGTATTTATGCGCAACAAAACACACCTTATGCTATACCGGAAGATTCTTTCAGAGTGTAGATAAAGAGCTGAGGCAACTGCTGTGGGATGACGGTGCCCACAGAATAGCGCTCTCTAAATTAAGGAGTGTATGAGGGCGGCATGGCCCTCCTGGCCCTAGGAAATATTACCAGGCAGCGCAATTGGTTGTAATAAATGACTGGCTGTTCGCAGGCTGAATCCTCTACGGCATGAAAGAACGTTGATGGGCCCCAAAGGATATGTGACTGCTATATATGGGAAAAAAGAGTATTGCCTGGCCAACATATATTAGGGTGGTGTTGGGACAAAGCTCTTCAGCACATGGGATGGGGTGGTCCTCTGTGCGGACTAAAGACATTCCACTATGGGAATCTTGGAGAGGCGCAGCGTCTGACTGGGTTTGAATGTTGGGATCCTATTGGAATTAGTACAATATATGATATATGAGTTTATATCGATATGGAGAAATTACAGACACTGAGGGGCTAATTTCAGATACCTGGAAGTGAGGACTTTCGCTACTTGCACTTCGGACACACCATCTGTAAAGACGTGCCGAAAAATACATATGTGGAGGATGCAAACCCACTAGAAGATGGAATACTAGACAAATGATTACGGCATAAAGCCATTACCCTTATATACTAGAAGCTTGTAAACAATCTCTGCGATGTACTGGAGGCCATGAGGGGACTATGGGAGCAAGACCTCAGAGAACTGATAGAAGAGGAGTGGATTGAGGCACTACAGGGGCTTAGGGAGGTGGCAATAAAATCAGGGTTTTATTTAAACCAGTTAAACATCCGATATAGGGGGTACTACACTACAGTACTGATGCTGAAGATTTGACGGGCCGGTACTGACGACTGAACAGAGAATGTAGATAGAGGGGCACATTCCTACACATTCTATGGGAGTGCTCAAAGTTACATTGACACGGACGAGAGATAATGAGGAACCTGTCCGCAGTGATAGGCCAGCCGCTGCTCGCCAGTGGGAAGCTCAGCACCCTGGGTATATGGTAGGACCCGCCTAGCACTATGTACCATTGCCTATTTTGCAATCTGGGTATAGTTATAGACAGAAGTAATATCACACAACACTGGGGAGGAGGGGTACCTGCAATACCACGACTGGAGGAATGATCTCAAGATATGGATTAGTGTATTGGGGCTGAACAATTTGTGTGTGAGGGACTGCCCACATACATTCAAAACGGTCTATGGCAGCACTACAAAGGATATTTGAGTGTTTAATTCTGTATGTTGCGGCTGAAAGACCGGAAATGGTACAGCAATGCTACTGTATTGATCGAGAACACACCCACGCATTGGGTTGCATCACACGTCATGTCTTTTATAATGTTGCTTCTTCTTACAATAAAAAGAATTTAGAACAAGAAGTATCCGTCCAAATCTTTTTGAGGCGATCATGCAAAAAAAGGTATTTCCTTACAGGTACATACAAACATAATTGTGATAAATATCATGTTGCACTGGTAGCTTTTGCACGCTATTCAGCACACAAGCCTGAAGTATTTGCACGAAAACAACTGATATATGTTCAACTTGCTCACCACAGAAAACATCAAGCTTGCATGAATTCACATCGAGTGCCATGAGCTTATGTTAAAAACTCATTTAAACAATAAATAAAAGTTATGTAAATGTTCATTAGTTAGTGGCATACGATGGCTCCACTCACCAGATAGAGATAATCAAAGATGGGAGTAGGCTTATCCATTTGCCCCAGAATAAGCAACATTTCACTGTCAATGTATTCCTTATATTCCTTCAAGTTGCAGTTCATCTTCTTCTCAAGTTCAGTCCGAATCTGAAACACAAATATCAAGAATGGTTGATTTAGAAAGCTTTTCTTTACGCAAGTCTGGTGATTTTAGACTAATACACCATTACGCCTGCAGTAGCATATGTTAGGGGACATACTGCAAGCTATTTATAGCTGTGATAGTGAATAGTAGCAATGGATGAAAGGGAGGGAAATGTCAAATGTAAAAACATGGGTTTTACTGTAGCTTTTCTAAAGGAATATGTAAAACTTCTTAATCATGGGCATGGACAAAACAGACATAAATCATTAGCACAGAAGTTTGGAAAATAATGATGCTGTTGCCTCAGTCTAAGTTTAAAGATAAAGTCTCACACAATCTTACATGATGCAACAGTCTGACAGTACAAGATTATCTTGTACAAAGCCATGCATGCCCACATGAACTACAGAAACAAATTGAATTTCTATCACATTGACTTTCTAGGTCTAAAAAAACAGGAACATGTGATCTTGCAAATTTTCTCACATGTCAGTCGCTCAGAACGTATTACTTGGTCAGGCAGAGAGCTGGAGGTCCTGTGGCTGTGCGTGCTATTCAGAGTAAGGTTCACATAGCTTCCTTCTACAGTGGGCCCAAATGCACCACCTGCCTTGCCCATCTCTATTCCATATGCTCACCACCTCCATACAAATAATATATGATCCTGAAGTAGTCATATTTGAGACACCATTCATCCTTTAATGAAACATACCGATGGAGTGACTAGGGTTTAGCATATTATGATTGGTTAGTATAGCAAGTAAATGGAGGAAACCGTTCCTAAATACATTTTTTTAAAAAGACCTCCTTGCCATTTTACGCACCAGAAGAATAACTGATGCAAAACATAATGTGACTCACTTCTTTGCAAGTTACATTTTCCAGGTCCTTACTCATCATGATACTGCGGAGTTGGGCTTTAAGGATACACTCTGTTCTTTCTCCCTCTGTCGGCCTAAAAGGCAGAAGCGTAGTTCAGTACAAGGATTGTTATAAAGCAAACTTATGAATGTGTTACTATCAGTGGCTTCACATAATATACATAAATAAGCAAGTTACTTACCTTCAGCAACATATTGTCTGGTAGAGAGAATGTATCTGCAGATGCCTTACCTTAGAGAATCATCCCCAGATGTCAGACTTAATCCGGAAATGTTTTGCAAGCAGTACCCTTGTGCACCATAAGAGGCATCATTTTGCTCCCAGTGGCATCGTTGGCATTGTCCGCGCCGGAACGGAGTGAGCGGTGCCTATACAGACGCCACCACAGTGGTTACTGATCTTCTTGAGAACTCTGGGCAGGAGTGGTATGGACTGAAAGGCATCCAGGAGGCCTAAACTCCACTCGCAACGAAAAGTGTCTCTGAGCGAGAGTCGCCTTGGAAACTCCAGCACGTAGAACAGCTGACATTGCGTGTTCTCAGCAGTGGTAAACAGATCTAACAAAGGTTCTCTCCACTGCAGAAAGAGACCTTGCACCACCTTCATGGAGACGATATTTATGATCCACTAGGCATCTTCCGCTGAGTTTATCTGCCCTGGTGTTCACAGAGTCCGCCAGGTGTTGAACCACCAGGAAAATTCCCTGCTGTTCTAGCCATGTCAAGAAACACAAGGTCTCTTGACAAAGGATCCCGACCCCACTCAGCCCTGTGTGTTGCAGTACCACATGGTGGTGGTGTTGTCTGTGAAAACCTGCTCTAGCCTTCCCTTGGTGGACGGTAGAAAGGCTTTTAATACCAACCGGATCATCCAGAGCTCCAGAAAAATAATGTGGAGTCCAGATTCCACCGCGAGACCTCTGATCTCTACCTCTCCCGGATGGCTGCCCCATCCCAGGAGTAACGCATCTGTCATCAATGTGAGATATGGTTGGGGAAGGAAGAGGGGTCTGCTGCTGACCCAATCGTGGTTTGTTAACCACCACTGCAGATCTTTTGCCGTTCCCTCCTAGATCTGGACCATCTCTGAGAAATTCCCCTGATGGTGAGCCCACTGGATCTTCAGGTTCCCGCAGAGCCCGCATATGCCAGCGGGAATGTGTCACAAGCACAAGCAGGATACATGAAGCCATGAGTCCAAGCCTCACAGTCAGTCTTATCGAAATCCAGTAGAGGCTGAAACATCTGTATCATATTCTGAATAACATGGATTCACTGGTGTTGGAGGGATGGGCGGAAACAGAAGCAAGGAGGCTGTATAGGGTGAATAGTCAAGGTTTTATTGTAGTAGTAGGTTTAGACTGGGTGGTAACAACAGAGAGTCACATGTTCTTTTGCAAGAACTGTTATAGCTGGTTTCAGTTTCCTTCGTGTCGTAGGAGAATTGTAGAGCAGTTTCTTCACTTCTTCTTTAGTCCTATGGTCCTCTGGGAATGGAGTTCAGGTGGAAGGCCCAAGGGTTGCGCCTCACCAACAAGGGAAGAGAAGCAGAACAAAAAGGGAGCAGTAAACTTATGCTCTCAGCGTATACCATTTACTTCCACCACACCACTGTGAAGGATTGTTAAATGGACCGTGATGGGAGGAGTAAAATCGGTTACTTAACAAAAGAAATCAAGTTGAGGTTTTGTGCGTAGGGTTATCCCAACCCGGGTCTGAGGGAAGCTAATGACTGACATCCACCTAAGACGCCCAACCTTTTCCTCTCCAGTCACTTACCGCTCTCTGCCACAACTCTCCAGAGTTGCGGCGGCTCTTGCGCGTCCTTAAGAGTTCACCAGTCTTCACACCACAGCTTGGGGTCTTCCTTGTCTCCGGCGTCGTTTCGACTGTGCTGTTCGACCGGAGTCCTTCTTCCGATCCTGAACACCTTCCCGTCTCCTCCGTCTCTCTTCTCCCACTCTCCTCGACCTCAAATGCCCTCCATGTCCTCCTTATCTCCTCCTTCTTGATTGCTTTCTCCAGCGTTAATTGGGCCGCTGTCATCATCCGCCTTCCTTTATATTGATTGGTTCTTGGTTTATTGATCCATCCTGTACGAAGGAACGATAGTCCGTTTTTGTTTTCTGTATTTCTGGTTTTTGAATCCTTGATGTCATCTGGACCCCGGAACAAAAGAACCCAAGGCAGAGACATCGGGATTGGATCAATGTTGTAAGTAGGTGCTTGGGGAGCTTCCTTACATCCGGCCGGGATGATAGTCCTGAAATTGCACCGTGACCAGAACAGCTCTGATAAAAGGGAGCATTCTAGAGGGAGTCAGGTGTGACTTAGGCACACTGATAGTGAACCCCAGCAAATGCAAGAGATCCGATGTAGTCTGGAGGTGGGAGATGACAGCCAGGGGCGAGTGCGCTTTCAACAGCCAGTCGTCGAGATAGGGGAAGACTGGCACCAGTGATCTTCGCAAATGAGCTGCAACAACGGCCATTCCCTTGGTGAACACTCACGGGGCAATGGCAAGGCCAAGGGGGAGCATGTCAAACTGAAAGTGCGTGCGGGTCGAGGTCAGATATGACTTGAGTGAGCATTCTTAACTTCTCCTTCTAGAGGAAGAAATGAAGAGAAGGCCGGTCTAGAATAGGACGAAGGCCTCTATCATTGCTGGACACCAGCAAGTAGCGGGATTAGCAACCACTTCTTGCATCAGTTTATTGTTAGAAAATACACAGTCCCTAAACCATGTAAAAATGCCTCTCATGGACAAATTATGCTTCAAATACCCAGGTATAGGAATCATAGGCCATGCTTCCTAAGAATGCCTATGTTATGCCAATAATGCCCACCATTAAACCAGGGCTGGCACTGTGCCACAGCTGGATGCCCAACATACATCAGTTATGGCCATTGTTATGGAAGAAGTGGTTGCCACTCTGTCAGGAATGGCTAAAATCAGGCCAGTCATGCTCTTAATATGTCAGTGGGGGTGTCAGTGATGGCAGCAAGTATGTAATTACTAGACTTGTATGCCCAAAATAGTCAAGGACGAAAATAACATGGCTATGGAAGACTTATACCATGAATGGGCACAATTGCGTCAGAGATAATACTCTTATGATGGAGACTAGCATACATATTTGGCAGTCCTTGACACTAGGAGTAGCTTTAAGGAATCAACACTGTTTATTTGGGAAGGACACAATGCCACACACCCACACAAAAATGAATGTGATGCTTTTAATTTTCTCTGCCCTGGATGCATACTCTCTTCTCCTCAGCTCTTTGGTTGATCATGCTCCCAACTAACACATTTTCACTCTGGTTCTTGTAGTCACACCCTTTGGTGGGTCAGCCCTGGTTACTGCTGCTACTATTCTTTGATGACACACACAGTACGACTGATCGAGCAGTGTGGATAACATGGACAATCTCCTTCTTAGGTAGATTTAAAGTGGATAAAGATGGTTCATTTGGCAGACCCTTAGACCAACGCTGCAGCTTCCACATGCTTCAACACCATCCGCATACTCAGCAAGACCTTCAAATGGACCCACCCCCGAATCCAGGAAGACCGTCACCCATGCACTCATCACCAGCAGGCTGGACTACGGTAAGGAATATGCTACTTACCAGTATGCATCTGTTCTTGGCATGTAGGGCTGCTGACATTCACATCTGTGTATAGATCGCCGCCTAGTGTTGGGTCCGGATGATTGCACATTGTTGTCCTGGAATAGTCTTCGAAGTATCACGAGATAGGTGGCTCCTCCCCTGGACTACAGTGCGCATGGGCATCGACTCCATCCCCAGATTGTTTTTAGCCATTGTGGCAAAGATGGAGTGTAATAGTGATAGCGATGGCCATGCTAAGAGTAAGTGTTAAAAAGTCTGCAGCCGCTACAGGCGCCGGGGAGGAGGGCGGGCGATATGAATGTCAGCAGCCCTACATGCCAAGAACAGATGCATACTGGTAAGTAGCATATTCAGTTCGAGGCATGTGGGCTGCTGAATTCATATCTATAGCATAGAATACATAGCAGTCCCTCCATTAACGGCGGCCGCCTGTGCCAGCTGCAGAAGTCTGAAAAAGTGTTTTAAGAACAGCCTGCCCTACAGCTGCCTGCTGCTTGGAGTGCACATCTACACAGTAATGTTTAGTAAATGTGTGTGGTGTAGACCATGTGGCTGCTCTGCAAATATCTTCCAAAGGGATATTACCAAGGAAAGCCATAGAGGCCCCCAACTTTCGGGTGGAGTGGGCTCTTGGAGGGACCGTTAAAGTGCGCTTAGCCTTGTGATAGCAAATTTGAATGCACTTAACGATCCACCTGGCTATACCTGCTTTGGAAATGGGGTTGCCTTTGTGCTGGGCTGAGAAGGCAACAAAGAGTTGTTGTGTTTTCCTAAAGTCTTTGGTCCTATCGATGTAGTACATCAAGGCTCGTTTGACATCAAGAGTGTGGAGCATTCTTTCGGCAACTGTTTCTGGGTTTTGAAAGAATGTGGGCAGTTCAATGGTCTGATTGACATGGAACTGCGAAACCACTTTAGGAAGAAATTTAGGGTTAGTGCGCAGCACCACCCTGTTGGAATGAATTTGAATGAATGGCTCTTGTACAGTGAGCGCCTGTAGCTCACTAACACGTCGCAGAGACGTAATGGCAATGAGAAAAGCCACTTTCCATGTCAAGAACTGAATCTCACATGAATGTAGAGGCTCAAATGTTGGGCCCATCAACCTGGTGAGGACCACATTGAGGTTCCATACAGGAGCTGGCGGGGTCCTGGGAGGGATGACCCGCTTCAGGCCTTCTAGGAAGGCCTTAATGGCAGGCACTCTGAAAACGGAGAGATGCTGCCTGTTCTGGAGATAAACCGCTATGGCGGATAAGTGTATCCTGATGGAAGCGTATGCTAGATTGCATTTGTAAAGATGTAACAAATAGCAGATGATGTTGGGAGTGGATGCATCTAGCGGGTTGATGTTGTGTGTAGCACAGTAAATGACAAACTGCTTCCATTTGGCTGCATAGCAGGCTCTGGTGGTGGGCTTCCTTGCCTCCCGTATGATATCCATGCATTCAGGAGGCAAGTCAAGGTAGCCAAACTCTAAGACTTCAGGAGCCAGATCGCCAGGTTGAGCTGTTGCGGATCTGGATGCTGAATGTCGCCATGGCTCTGCGTCAAAAGCTTGGGCGTGAGGTGTAGCCTTTGATGCGGTACCACGGAGAGTTCTAGAAACGTGGTATACCATGGTTGGCGTGCCCACGTTGGAGCAACCAGGATGAGTGTCATCGAGTGTTGCATTAGCTTTCTCGCCACCAGCGGTATGAGAGGTGCTGGGGGAAAAGCGTACGCAAATCTGCCTGACCAGTTCATCCATATCGCATTGCCTTGCGACTGTGGGTGAGGGAACCTGGCGGCAAAGCTTGGGCATTTTGCGTTTTCCCTTGTGGCGAACAGGTCTATCTGTGGATGACCCCACTGCTGGAAGTACGGGTGGAGTACTGATGGATGTATCTCCCACTCATGCATCTGGTGGCTGTACCTGCTGAGCAGGTCCGCCATCTGATTGTCTGTGCCTGGGAGGTGTTCCGCCATGAGGAAGATGTTCCTCTGAATAGCCCACTTCCACATGCTCTGAGCCAGATGAGACAACTGTGGAGAGTGTGTACCTCCCTGCTTCTGGATGTAGTACATGGCCGTCATGTTGTCCGTCCGGATCAACACGACCTTGTTGCACAGATGTAGTTTGAATGCTTTCAGTGCCATGAAGATTGCCATCAGTTCTAGGTAGTTGATGTGCATCTTCTTTTGCTGTATTGTCCATAGTCCCTGCACTGTGTAGTGGAGTACATGAGCTCCCCATCCCTGGAGAGACGCGTCCGCCGTCAGGATGATCTGTGGGACAGGCTCTTGGAACCGTCGGCCCTTGCAAAGGTTGTGTGGATTCCACCAATGCAGAGAGTCGTATGCCCGACCGGTGACCAACACTAGGTCTTTCAACTGTCCCTGAGCCTGATTCCACTGATGCGCTAAGCATTCCTGGAGCGGGCGCATATGTAACCTCGCGTGCGGGACTATGAAAATGCAGGAGGCCATCATGCCTATCAACTGCATGAACACTCTCGCGGGGAGCGAGTGTTGCGGGTTGAACTGTTGGATCAGCGACTGGATGTTGTTGATCCGCGCCGAAGTTGGCTGAGCCGTGGCTGCCAGAGTATTGATTGTTGCACCTAGATATTGCCGCACATGGGCTGGATGAAGGTGCGACTTTGGATAGTTTAGGGAGAAGCCCAGACTGTGAAGAAGGTGAATGGTGTGGGACATATCGGCGGCGCACTGCTGGGCGGACTTTGCCTGAACCAGCCAGCCGTCCAGATAAGGGTAGACATGGATGTGTTGTCTCCTGAGGTGCGCCGCCACTGTTGCTAGACATTTGGTGAACACTCTGGGGGCTGTGGTCACTCCGAAAGGAAGGACCTTGAATTGATAATGCCGATTCTGAATGGTGAATCTGAGGTATTTTTTGTGTGATGGATGGAGTGGAATGTGGAAGTAAGCATCCTTGAGGTCCAAGGTTGCGAGGGAGTCCCCCTGAGTGAGTAACGGAAGAACCTACTGCAGCGTCAGCATGTGGAAGTGTTCCGAGAGAATGTATTGGTTTAGAGGCCGGAGGTCGAGAATAGGCCTGAGGGACCCGTCCTTCTTTGGGATCAAGAAGTACAGGGAGTACACCCCTGTGCCTTCCTCCTCCACTGGTACGAGCTCTATGGCGCCCTTTTGCAGCATGACGAGAACCTCCTGATGCAATAAGTGCAAATGCTCTGTGGACATAGGATGGTGTTTTGGTGGTATGTTGGGTGGAGTGGATGTGAGCTCCAAACAATAACCGAACTGGATAAGTTTCCTGACCCACCTGTCTGTGGTGATGGATTTCCAGACTGGCAGGAACTGCTGGAGTCTCCCCCCGACAGGTGTGGAATGGTCGGGGGGCAGTGACAGGGCGTCACTGTTTGTTGGAGGCGGAGGAACGGGAGTTGTTGTTGCCCCTGCCTCTGCCCTTGGCGTTGTTGCCCCGATAACCTCCTCTATTTTGTTTGGGGTAAGAGGATTGCGCCCCACCTTTATTGAATTGTGTTTGCTGGGACATTTGGCCTCTGGAAACACCCCTATTGCCTGAGCGACGAAAAGTGCTCCCTCGAAACTGTTGGGATTGGAGAGATCCCATGGACTTCGCAGTCTCGGTATGCTTTTTTATTTTTTCCAAGGTGGTATCCACCTCAGGACCAAATAATCTGTCAGGGTTAACTGGTCGGTTGAGGATGGTAGTTTGGGTCTCAGGCTTAAATCCGGAGATTCTGAGCCATGCCTGTCGTCTTAACATCACACTGGTGTTAATCGCCCTGGCTGCAGTGTCCGCAACGTCTAGTGCACACTTAATTGAAGCGTTGGAGATGAGCTTCCCTTCCTGGATAAGCATCTCCTCAGCCTCCTTATATTGGTCTAGGGGGGTGTTGCAACAGGGTCTCCAGTGTGTCGTAGTGTGCCCTGTCGTACCGAGCCAAGAGTGCCTGCGTGTTAGAGATACGCCAGATATTGGCCGCCTGAGCTGCTACCCTCTTTCCCGATGCTTCTAGCACTTTGGACTCCTTGTCCGGGGGAGGAGCTTCACCAGTGGTTTGCGAATTCGCCCTTTTGCGTGCATTAGAAACGACCAGGGAGTCCAACGGCAACTGTCCCTTGATGTAAGTGGGATCGCCAGGTGCCGGTCGGTATTTCTTTTCAATCCTAGGACTGACCACCCTTGCCCGTGTGGGCTCTTTGAAGATGTCCGCAGCATGTTTGAGGACCCCTTTTAGCATCGGGAGGGTTTTCACAGTCTTTTCAGCAGTTGAAAAAGTGTCAAAGAGGAAGTCCACCTCCACAAGGACAGCATGCATTTCAACGTCGTAGTTTTTTGCCGCCCTTTCAATCAAGGCATTGAATGCTGCAGAATCCTCAGTGGGAGAGGTCTTGACATTGTATATCTGAGGGTCAAGGGCGGGTTGCTGATCCCCCTGGTCACCTGTGTCCACCCATGCGTCCTGTTGTTCATCAGGATCCGTGTGGGCCGGGAAGCTGTATTCCTCATCCTGATCCCCAGCATCCTCGGCATCTGAATAAGTTGGCGAGGGCGTGGCAACTCTTTGAGTCCGAGGAGTCAGTGGTTCGACCAAGACCGGTGAATCCGAAGCAGGCTTCTTGCGCTTCAAAGGAATGGTGTACGACTCCAAAGGCGTCGTCGCCGTAATTTTCCGCTTGTAAAGCGTAAGCTTCCCAGTGTCGGCATCGATGAAACGTTCCGACTGTTCCTCCATTAATGGTGGTCGATGCTTCAAACCCCCAGCCGGGAGAGTAGGCGTCGACCCCACAGCACTCTGCAAGTTCACGTCGGGCGCCGCCCGTGGCGCGAAGGCCTTAGGAGCCACCTTCGGCGGCAACGTGAAGAGGATTGGCGTCGATGACTTGGAGGCGGGGACCGACTGCTTTGGTGCGGAAGGCGTTTTGGGGTCTTCTGCTGAAGCCTTATCCCTGATACACTTGAGGGAGTCCGAGACCTGCTTCGTGAAGGAAGCGGACGGCTTCGTCGACACGATAGACGATCGTGGTCCACCAACGTGTGAAGACTCGAGCGTCGATGCCTTGGGCTGGTTGGTCTGAGGCTTGATTGTGTCGGCGGCCTGGGCAACCGCCTTTGAGGCACAAGTCTTCGGCTCGATGCCCTTGCTGGACTTCGGCTCGATGCCCTTGCTGGACTTTGGGTCGACGCTCTTTGCGGCCCTCGGCTCAACGCCTTTGCTTGGCTCCGGCTCGACGCCCGTTCTGGACTTCGGCTCGACGCCCTTGCTTGACTGAGTCTCGACGGCCTTCTTGGACTTCTGCTCGACGCCCTTGGTCTGCTTTGGCTGGACGGATTTCACCGACTTTGCCGGGTCGACAGGCTTCTTCGGCCTGGGCTGTTCCGACACCTCGGAGGACGAGGCTGTCGACGGTGGAGCAGAAGTTTTCGGTTTCGAAGGCGGTTGAACCACTTAAGGTAGTGTGGACACTGAAGGTTTCACTTTCGGTTTCGTTTTCGGTAATGGCGGCTCCGTCGAAGAGTCCGTAGCCGGACCGGGAGGCGGGGCCGTGGATGTTGGTAGAAGGTCTTGGGTAAGGCCGATAGGCGATCCCTCGACCTGAGCCTTTGTAAGTGTTCGAACGGGGCATAGCTCTTCCTCTGAGCTATCTTCCATGGCCCCATAGGCCTCATCGTCGTCTCCTACCTCGTCGACGACTTCTTCTACGGGTAGGCCTTCGACATCCACTTGAAAAGTCGTAGTCGATTTCTTCCGCTGGAGGTGAAATCTGCAGCTGAACATCGTGTTCGTCTGCTTCTCCGCTGTCGAAGATGTCCACCGGTGCCGGGGCTGACTGCCGGGCCTCCATACGCGCCACGCGCCGAAGCCGAATCGTCTTCTTTGAACGAAACCGTGAACAAGCCATACAGTTGGCTTCATCGTGGTCCGGCGACAGGCACTTGTTGCACACCGGGTGGACGTCGATGTGTGGGTACTTCGATCCGCACACGGGACACTTCTTGAACGGGCTCCGTTCCATGTCGCGTCGTCGAGGGTCTTGCTGCGCCGACTGGGCCTCGATCACCAAAGAGCCACGCGACTCCCTGGATGTCAAACTCGGGAGGCGAGTCCGAACAGAACCGGGCACCGAACGCAAACAATACCGACGTTACGAGAAAAGGCCTTTTGGCCTCGAGAATATTGTCGATTCCGAACTGGAGAGAACGAAAGTACATCCGAACCCAATGGCGGAAAAAAACAATCTGGGGATGGAGTTGATGCCCATGCGCACTGTAGTCCAGGGGAGGAGCCACCTATCTCGTGATACTTCGAAGACTCTTCCAGGAAAACAATGTGCAATCATCCGGACCCAACACTAGGCGGCGATCTATGCTATAGATATGAATTCAGCAGCCCACATGCCTCGAACGGGATATTTCCTAGAAAGGCCATGGATTGTGAGTGTGCTCTGGGAGAAACAGGTAAAGGTCTTTAGGCCTTAGCATAGCAAGTCTTAATGCACTTTACTATCCATCTGGCTATGCCTGGTCTGGTGGAGAAGCGTGGCTCAGTGGTTAGAGGCGGCAGACCCGGAAGCTGAGATCGGCCGTGGACCAGGGTTTGATTCCCTGCCTCGGCGGGTCTCGGGCTCAAAAAAATTCCACGGACTCGACAATTCTCGCTCCGGTGCCTACTCGACTCACGGGGTCACACTCTGCGACTCTGGGCAATAGCTTGCTTAATCTCCACTATGGCCCCTCGCGGCGGGATGCCTGGCTTTCACCTTGTGGATACCCTGCCGGGGTATCTCACAGGGGAATACCAGGACGGGTTCCCTAAGCAAGCGCCTTGATGCCTTCGGGTGATACGTGCGCTATATAAGTCGCAATACATACATACATATAAGGTTGGCCTTGTGTGGTGGTGAAAAGGTGACAAAAAGTTGTATAGACTTTCTGAAAGTTTTAGTTCTATCAATGTAGAACATAAGTGCTCTGTTGACAGCAAATGAATGAAGAGCTCTTTCCACAACAGAATCAGGATGAGGGAAGAAAGCTGGCAATTTAATGGACTGATTGATGTGACATTGTGAGACTACATTAGGCGGGAATTTCGGGTTGGTTATAAGTACCACCTTGTCTTTGTGTATTTGGAAGAATGGTTCTTCAAAGGTTAATGCCGGCAGCTCACTAACACATCTGAGTGAAGTTTGGTGACTGAAAAAGCCACTTTCCATGAGAGGAATTGAAGAGGGCATGAATAGAGATGCTCAAAAGGAGGTCCCGTGAATCTTGTGAGTAATATATGAAGAGTCCAAGAAGGTGCAGGAGGAAGTCAAGGAAGACTATAATGACTCGAATTTTAAAAAGGAAAAGGTGTTGTTTATTTTTAAGATAGGTAGCCATGGCAGCGAGATGTGAGCGTATAAAAGTATATGGAAACCCGCCTTTTGTAAGTGAAGTAGAGAACAGATAATGTTTTGTACTGTAGCTGTGAAAGGGTCTATCTTTTTGAGTGGCAGTACCAAACAAAACATTTCCACTTTGCTGCATCGCAGGTCCCAGTGGTAGGTTTTCGTGCTCCTTTAAGAATGTTCATACATTCTGCTGTTAAGTTAAGATAACCAAATTCTATGACCGCAGGAGCCAGATCGCTAGGTTGAGAGTTTTGTGATTTGGGTGTCTAACTTATCCGTAATTTTGCGTGAGAAAGTCTGGCCTGTTAGGGAGCTTCTCCTGTGGAACTATTGAAAGGTTTGGTAATGTTGTGGACCAAGATTGATGAGCCCAAGTGGGAGCTACTAGGATCATTGTCAGAGATGTCTGCCTGAGTTTCAGAACCAGTAATGGAAGGAGAGGTGGAAAAGCGTAGGCAAATCTCTTTGACTAACTCATCCATAGTGCATCGCCCATGGATAGTGGGTGTGGGAACCTGGAGGTCAAGGTTGGGCATTTTTCATTTTCTCTGTGGACAAAAGATCTACTTGAGGGAAGCCCCACTTTTGGGAGTAGACTAGGAGGACTTGTGGCTAATTTTCCCATTTGTTGCTGCATCCGTCTGAGCAGATCTGCAACATTGTTATCTGTTCCCAGTAGGTATTCTGCTAGTAGGTGTATGTGGTGATGTACAGCCCAGTTCCAGATGGTCTGAGGCAGTTGTGAGAGTTGTGTAGACCGTGTACCCCTTGTTTTGGAAGATAATACATTGCAATCATATTGTTTATCCAGACTAGGAAAACCTTGTGAGGTAGGGAAGCTTTCAATGCTAAGTGAACAGCTTTAAGCTCTAAATAGTTGATTTGGAGAGTTTGGTGCTTGACATCCCAGAGGCCCTGTATTGTGAGGTGTTGAAGGTGAGCAAGCCATACCATCTTTGATGAGTCAGTTGTGAGTGAGGTGGGGGACAGGGTCGAGAAAAGGCAGCCCCTTCAACAAGTTGGTGGTGTTCCACAATTGCAGAGTACAGTGAGTGTGGCCATCTATCAAAACTAGATCTGTCAACTGAACCTGTAACTTGACCACTGACGAGCTCAACATTGTTGTAATGGACGCATATGTAATCATGCGTGGGGAACTATTGCAATGCAAGAAGCCATCATCCCAAGCAGACGCATGACCACTTTTCATTGCGAGTTGCTGGTTGGTCTGAAAACTGGGGCAGTATTGTCTGAAAGCTTTGAATTCTTATGGGATTGGGGTAAATTGATCCAGATTATGTGTTTAGGATTGCTCCTAAATATGGTTGTACACCCCAAATTGTGGAGAAGATCTATTGTCATCTAAGTGTCCTGTTGCCACTGATGAAGAGTCCTGTCTTTGATAGCCAGTTGTCCAGGTATGGAAATATGTGGACAGCTTGTCTTCTGAAATATACTACGACCACTTCTAGACATTTAGTGAACACTCAAGGTGCGGTGGATACCACGAATGGCAAAACCTTGAACTGGTAATGTTTGCCCACTATGAAAAATCTTAAACATTTCTGATAAGCTGCGTGTATTGGTATGTGAAAGTAGGGGTCCTTTAGGTCTAGTGTTGGCATAAAGTCACCTTGTTTAGGAAACGGAATGACATCCTGGAAGGTAACCATATGGAAGTGTTCTGATAGGATGTATTTGTTTAATGGCATGAGATCTAAAGTTGGCCTTAATGACCTGTCCTTTTTGGGGATTAGGAAGTACAGAGAGTATACCCGATGTTGAAGAGGGACGGGCTCCATAGCACCTTTGACGAGAAGAGTTTGAACTTCCAGTTTGAGTAATGTTTGATACTCATGTGACATCCTGTGAACACGAGGTGGAATGTTGTGTGGTGTGGCAATGAGCTCCAGACAAAAGCCCAGTTGAATAATGGCTCATAGCCACTTCCCTGATGTGATCGATTAACATGCGGGTAGGTAATTGTGAATTCTGGCCCCAAAAGCTGTTATGTGATCAGGGTGAGAGAGAGGATAGGGTAGTCACTGCTCCACTCTAAGGGAGGTACCTTTACCTCTACCTTGGGTGTTTTGTTTCCTCTATCGGAACCATGGTATAAGCCCTTAGGGTATGAGCCCTGACCGTGTCGCTTTTGTTGGGAGGTGAAAGTCTCAGAAGAGGTGGATTTGGAGGGTCCACGCTCTCCTAAACAAAGAAAAAAAACACCGGTAGCAGGTGTCTGAAATGCCCCTATAGCTTTGGCTGTCTCAGTATCTTTTTTTTAATTTTTTCTAACGTGGAATCCACCTGAGGGCCAAACAAATGTTCCTTGTCAAAGGCCATGTTTAAGACAGCTTGTTGAACCTCAGGCTTAAATCCTGAGATTCTAAGCCAAGCGTGTCACCTAAGTAAAATACTAGTATTTACTCCATTGGCTGTAGTTTCTGCAGCATCTAATGTACACTGTATGGAACGGTTACTGATAATTTTACCTTCAGACACTAACTGTTAACCATGTTTTCTATGATCCTCTGGGAGATTTTGAAGTAGATCTTCCATTGTGTCCATGTGGGTGCAGTCAGTGTGCTAGGAGCGCTTGAGAGTCTGCAATACGGCAATGGGTGGCAGCCTGATCTGCAACTTGTCTCCCCGCAGCATCTATCCTTTTACTCTCTTATTCAGGAGGTGGAGTGTCTCCAGTGGCCTGAGAGTTGGCATGCTTGCGTGCTGTGGTGGTAACTAGGGAGTCTGGATGGTAACTGTCCTCCAATGTAAATAGGGTCAGATGGTGCAGATTTGTATTTCTTATCTACCCTAGGTGTGACAACCCTAGCCCTAATAGGGTCGGTAATATGTGCTCAGTATGCATAAGCATACCTTTTAACATCAGCAGGTGTTGACTAGCCCTATGTGTGTTGGAAAGCGTGTCAAAGCGGAAGTCATCCTCTAAAGGTTCTTTATGAAGTTCCACATTCTGAAAAGCAGCAACCCTCGTTATATTCTCCTGGTAAAAGGTAACATCCTCAGGAGGAGAAAGGAGTGCAGGATAAATATCAGGATCGTGTCAGCAGGGGGATTTGGGTCATAGTTGTCCCAGGGGTCATCTCCCTGTGGCCCACCATACCCACCAGTGTCTGACTATGGAGATCCTTGATGTGGGTCATCTAGTGGCTCTCCTGGAGGAGATGGTGGTGCAGGAGAGCGTGAAAGTGGTGGAGGTGGGGGTGAAAGGGGTGGAGGTGGGGGTTAAAGTGGTGGAGGTGGGGGTGAAGGTGGTGGAAGTGGAAGTGGAGTTGGTATGGGAGGTGGAAGAGATGTAGGGCTGGTAACTTTGTCCATAGTCTTCCTTTTTGGAGAAACTGGCATGTCTAAAGATTCTTTAAAAGTAAGCTTCCTTTTAGGGGGTCAAGGAGAGGAAGGTGTAACCAGTATGCGCCACAATATGAAGTTTCTTCGGGCACATGTCCAGTTTCTGCTGTAACTTGTGGAGGATTATTCCACTTGTGTGTTGGAAACGAGTTTGGAGGTCGGCTTGGATTATTTCGGCTCCAACGCTTTCAGCGTGGGTGTAGACTACGCACTCTGTACCAAGGTGAAAGATGGTGGCTGTTGGCCTGGTATCGAAGATCGACCTACACTCTTCAACGTCTACATGAGCCCCCTCGCAGCCATCGCACGCCAGCACAACCTCAACATCATCTCCTACGCCGACGATACCAGGCTGATCCTCTCCCTCACCAACGACCCCGCCAGAGCCAGCCTACACGAAGGGATGAAAGACGTTGCCGAGTGGATGAAGAACAGCCGCCTGAAACTGATCTCAGACAAGACGGAAGTCCTCATCCTGGGATCATCGCCCTCCGCCTGGGAAGATTCCTGGTGGCCCCCTGCCCTGGGCACCACTCCCAAGCCAACGGACCACGCACGCAACCTGGGCTTCATCCTGGACTCCTCCCTCTCAATGACCAGACAAGTCAACGCCGTCTCCTCATCGTGCTTCAACACCCTGCGCATGCTCTGCAAGATCTTCCGATGGATCCCCACTGAAACCAGGAAGACCGTCACCCAGGCACTCGTCACCAGCCGACTGGACTACGGGAACACCCTCTACGCCGGAACCACAGCCAAATAAAAAAAAAAACTCCAACGCATCCAGAACGCCTCCGCACGACTCATCCTGGACATCCCCCAACACAGCCACATCTCCGGCCACCTGAGAGACCTGCACTGGCTCCCCGTCAGCAAGAGAATCACGTTCAGGCTCCTCACCCACGCACACAAAGCTCTCCACGACCTGGGCCCACAGTACCTCAACGACCGCCTGACCTTCTACACGCCCACCCGCCAGCTACGATCGACCAGCCACGCCCTCGCCGCCGTACCACGCATCCGCAGAGCCACCGCCGGAGGAAGATCCTTCTCCTACCTGGCAGCCAAGACTTGGAACTCCCTCCCCATCCACCTTCGGCTGACCCAAGATCATCTCTCCTTCAGGAAGCAGCTCAAGACCTGGCTGTTCGAGCGTGACGTACCCCTCTCCCCCAGCGCCTTGAGACCCTTCCGGGTGAGTAGCGCGCTATACAAATGCATTGATTGATTGATTGATTGATTCGATGCCGGTTAATGGTCTTGGTCCGAGGGAAGCCGAATTGGATGGCTTTGACTTCTCATGCACGTTCTGGTCCGAGCCCATAGGCAGGGCATCCATTGAGGGTTTTCAGTGCCGCCCATGACTAGACAGCAGTGGTGGCCCGGAGACCTGAGATTTTGAGACAAGTGCTGCTGAATGTTTTTTGGTAGGATTATGCTGGACAGAAGCAGGTGAAGGGGTTCTCATAGGTTGTTGAGCTGGAGTAATGTCCTCTAACTAGAAAGCCCTCTTCAAGCGTGCAGAAATGGCGTAAAGTGGGAATGATGCTATAAACCTAAGTAATTTATCTGAGTGTATGTTTTGCAAACTTTCTCAAAGTTCAGAACAATTGATGTCGAAACATCCTACTGTAAATATGTGAAAATTAAAGGCATATTAAAAACGGATTCTCAGCCTACCAAAACGAGCAGCTTACCTGCACTTACTCTGGCCAGGCAGAATACAGAAACCTGATTGCTCAAGCAGATGAGGAATTTTTGTGTACTGATGAGCAACACAGGAGCACCAAAGCACCCTCACACGCAAAAATTATCACAGAACTCCATTTAACTTCAATTGTACCCAGGGATGGGAGCCTAGTATTCTAGGTGCAGGAATGCACAGCTGTTCAGATGCATCTATTTCTCCTAAGTAATTGAAGGGGAATTACTATGATCTGGTCTAAGTCTATGACAACCAGCAAAGCTTCACGCGACTGTATGTCTGTGGTATCTGTGTAGGGGCAATGAAAAGCATATTAAGTAATTTCTGGAAAAAAGTGAGAAAGGACTAACTTATCCACAAAGAGAACAGGAGAATCGGGGCGAGTTGATTCCAGGTCCAGCATCACATTCCACTCATTGATGGAGCTTTGGTCGGAACAAATGCAGCTCTCGTAGTATGTGGCCCACACCAGAGCCATCCCCCCTGGAAAGTAGTTGTATCTCCTGGCCACTTCACAGGCCTTGTGGAGGATCTGCAGTGCGGACCTAAGAGTTGAGAAAACAAGACAGATGCTCACAATCAAGCACAAGCTGGCAACTGAGATTGAAAAAAATACTGACAGCATTAGTTTACTTAAATAGATAACAAAAGAAGAATTAAGTTGCTAAAAACGTGATATGAGTTTTAAATGCTTGGAACATCGAGTTTTCCATATCTGTTATTCTTTTAGCAATGTGAAGTAAACTCAAAACTGTATTTGTAGCTGGAAACAGAAACAAACATTTTATGCATCTTGAAAAGCTTAACAAAAATTGACTCCATGTCAAACAAAGCTGTTCAGCCCAACCTTAAGGCACTCTTGTCTGCATGAAACAACAATCAGAACCAAAGGTGATATTACCTCTTTGTGCTTCGTCAGTAATTAAGGTGCAGCTGGAATCGTAAGGCAGAAGGAACTGTAGGCAGGTCTGGTTATTCATGTACTTTGCACTCACACAGATAGCATATTATCCTCTACTGGTCTTATTTAAAATGTTGCTCCTTTTACTCATACCATAACCATGATGTGACCGAGGCTACAGATATTAGGATAGGTTAGTGCACTAAACAGGGTAAATGGTAAAAAATGTACTTTAAAAAAAACCACATTTGTTTGGTGTGGGGACACCGATTTATTCCGGCCTGCATCCTCATATTAGAGAGCAGGTATTTCAAGCCTAACTGGAATGGGAATAACCAGCAGGCCTAGGTATACCAGGTCCTTTACTTTATTTTCTTTTTCAAACAACTTTATTTAAACTATTTTTGAGGCCATTACAGTACATCCAATGAATCACATCAAATATATACCTACATGCAGAGGGGGGCAAATAAGAGAGCAAATTGTAAGGGGTCAGAATCTCATTTGAGCTTGGTCAGTTCTTTAATCTGGATCCGGCAAGTTGTTGGCTTACAGTGACTCGACTCCAGCCAGTTAAACCAGTGCTGGAGGATGTCGAATCCCCCTGTCTCTTTTGATGTAGGTATGAAACGAAGTCCATATCTTGTCAAACTAAGGCAATGTTTCTTTCAGGGTGGCTGTGAGGCATTCCATTGTGTGTATCGTCTATACCTTCACTCACCACTGGTCTATTGTTGGCGAGGAGGTATTTTGCCATTTCTAGGCTATCACTAGTCGGGCTGCTAACACAAGTGGGGATATTGATTTTTCTTCCGCTCAGAAGACGGGGTAAAGTGTGCCTATCTCCATATGGCCCAAAAGAGTTATTTGTGGTGGTCGGGGTCGATCTAAGTCTGTGATTCCCTTTAAACGTTCTAAAACTGGGCCTCAGAAAGGCTGGATTTTGTTCAGTCCCACCACATGTGAACATTGGTCCCCAATGAATTGCAGCTCATCAGCAAATAGCAGGAGCATTACACATCACTTTCAGATGGACTGGGGTCAAGTGCCACCACAACTTTAGTTTGAATGCATTCGGAGACAAAGGGACGTTTTGCTGTTCTTCCCCATATTTGTATCCAGTCAACCTCTGTCAAAGTGAGAGAAAGGACGTTTTACCATTGTGCCATGTGGGGCAGATTGGTCTAGGGCGCTGTAAAGACAAGAGTGCTTTGTTAGTATCACCATCTGCCATGATATCCTCCACCCTGGTCATCTTTCTTGTCTGGTCCAGACCACCTTGTTCCAGAACTGCAATGTCATCTCTGTCGCCCATGCCAAAGTCCCCATGGAGCGGCGTGCTCGCGGTGACAACCTCAGCAACTGGTGCAGAGACAGCTATGAGTAGTCCTACTCCACGTGGCAGCAGGGGTTCTCTGCGTCTGGAGAGCACCAAGTGAGGACTTGTTTAAGTTGAGCCACCAGTATACATCATTACAAGGCAGAGGCTCCCATTCCTCCCTCCGCTGGGCTCCAAAACGGCTTTGGCTATGCAAGGTGTTTTGTTTTTCCAAATAAAGGCCCACCTTTTTTGTATAGATTTTAGAGAGTCCAGGGGGATCTTCACTGGTAGGCACTGGTAAAAGTAAAGTAATTATGGCAGAAAGCTCATTCTGATGCTGTTAATCCTGCCCTACCATGAAATCTCTAGTGAACCCCATTGTTAGAAATCTTTAAACAGGGTATGCAGGAGAGGCGGTGCATTACTGTGGTATATCTCACTAGTGTAGGGAGGGATGGTCACCCCCAAATAGTCAAATCCTGTTGATGCAATTTGTAGTTTGTAACCAGAGGCAATTTTTTTCACTTTCCTCCTGGTTCTTCACCACTCCCATAGCTTTAGATTTATGGTGATTTATCTGAAATCCGGCCACCTGGTGAAAGTGGTCCAACTCTTCAATCAATGCAGGATGGGAGCTGTCTGGGTTAGTCAGAAAGCAAAGGATATCATTTAAAAAAAAAAAAACCTTTTTATTGGATTTTACATTTCATACAAACATGTCACACAATAATCATTCGCAACTGCCGGGACGCAATATTTAATGAGTCTCGTTGTCAGGACTAGCGGTGGTGTAGTGTGTTTCCTCAAGCAGTTGGCTCATTAACTGATGGAGGGGGAGCCTTCTCATCACCTCCGACAGAGGTGCCAGGAGGCATCTAGGAAATGGTCGGTGGTATGAGCACCACAGTACCCTGACCCGTATGACAGTCTTTAGTCCAAAGTCCCTTGTAAAGGGTATCGTAAGATGGTAATCCAGGTTCAGAACTGAACTAGGGGACTCATAACTCGGGGAGTAAGGGGGCAGGGGCTTGTGGTCGCATACGGCAGGAGCCATAGTGGTGATGCTCCGCGTCAATCCGCGAATTTCAGATACTGTGCACTGTCCTGACCTGACCTATGGCGCGAATCCTGGGAAGTGGCCTAGGGGGGGCAGGTAGGGTGGGGGGTGGGAGGGACAGGGAACGCGCGTGGACGGGTGAGGAGACGTGGGATCTCGGTGTTGCCTGTGGGTCTTGCGTGGGGTCTATACCGGCTGCGTGCGCTTGCTTAAAATTATGTAGGAGCGTTGCCCATTCTAATGAGATAGGACACCTTCGTATGCCGCGGGCCTCCTCCCGGCGGATGAGGTTTTCCTCGGCTGCGGCCCATTTATGTACGCCCCCACCAAGCTGCTACTGGGGGACCCTCAGGCGCGCGCCAGTACATTGCTATACTGCGTTTTGCCAACAGTATGGCCAACAGTATGGCCAACAGCGCGAATTTGGTCTCTACCTTCTTTCGTTTATTACGCTTAAAGATGCCTAGGGCGCATGCCTCCCATGTGTGAAAAACTGTTAGGGCGGTGACGGTTTGTAGTGTGAGGTGTACCGTCGTCCAAAGGATTTGTAGTCCGGGCATGTCTAAACATGTGAAGGAATGGGGCGTCCGGAGTATGACAACGGCGGCATTTGAAATAAGAAGTCGGGTAGAATCGCTTAAGCCGTGCCGGTGTTAGGTAAGTGCGGTGTAGTATGTTGAACTGGACGTTTTTGAATCGTTGGTTGCAGGACACTTTTTTTGATGTGCAAGGGCCGTCAGCCACTCCCTATCATGAAGGTTGCGGCCTAAATCCTCCTCCCAATGGAGCCGCAGTCTCGACAGCGATACGTGTGTGAGCTCTGTGATGGATTTATAGATCTATGTGACATGGTGTCTGCCCGCTCCCATATGAAGTAGTGTGTGTAACACCGGGTGAGTCGCAGGCTCTCTGTCTCGTAGATCCCAGGTCTGCCTACAGTCTGCCACCATCTGCCGATACGTCAGGAATTGGCCGGTCAGGTCAGGTCAGGTCAGGTCTGCAAACGAGATCAATTGACCGTCAGAGAACATGGCCTCTGTCTCGGTGAGCTGGTGGTCGGTCCAGATCTGAAGTTCTCTCGCGGTATAGAACTCCTGCCCTTTTGGGAGCCCTGCCAGGGGCAGCAATGGGGAATACACCGGTGCCCCCTTAGACATGCGGTGGATCCGCAGTGTACAGGATCTGGCCACCTTGACCAACAGCGGATGAGCCGGGTTGGGTCTTGTGCCCGGGAGTAGCATTCGGGTCAGCTCCGGAACTGTCAGTTGCCCATCTGGGGACTCAATTTCTCTTAGGTCCCGCTGTGCGGTCCAGCATGATAGCCACTGCAGCTGCGCCGCTAAAAAATAGGCTTCGAATGACGGTGCGCCCAACCCTCCCTTATCGCGGGGCAGCTGTATGGCCGACAAGGCGACTCTGCAGCGGCCTTTCCCCCAGATCAGGGAGATTAGTAATGAGTTCAACTCTTGAAAGAAGGTCCACGGTGGAACAACTGGGATATTAGCAAAGTAATAGAGAAGCCTAGGTACCATGATCATTTTTGACAAGGCTACCCTCCCGATGGGAGCCAAGGGTAGGGTCTGCCAGAAGCCTATTTGGCTTTTAAGACCCCGGAGGGCTCGGTAGTGATTACCCTCCAAGAGATCCCGGGGCGCATGGTAGAGTCTGATTACTAAATAGCGCGGGGTTACCCCGTCCATGCCAGTGTGGCATCTCCCAGATGAATTTCCCTGTGTGGGGTATTCGGGTATAGGGGGTAGAGAGAGGATTTCTCCCAATTCACCCGTAATCCCCGAGCCCTCTCGAAATCTGCGAGCGTGGTCCAGATAGTGGGGAGGTCTGCTGTAAAGTCCCTGACATAAATAAGGAGGTCATCCGCGTAGAGGGAGACACAATGCGTGCGGCCCCCAATGGGATACCCCAGTGTGTGCCCACTTCTCGTAGCCTCACTGCCAGTGGCTTCATAGCAATGGCAAAAATGACGGGGGACAGGGGGCACCCCTGGCGTGTGCCGCGCATGATCGGGATGGGAGAGGATACCGAGCGGCCCATCCGTACCCTTGTGGTGATGTTAGTATATAATAGCGGCGTGTATGCGATAAATTGGGGTCCTATGCCCACCCTCCTAAGTACCCCAAAGAGATATTGCCACGCCAAGGTGTCAAAAGCCTTCTCGAGGTCCAGTACGAGGCACGCCGCTCGTGGGAACCTGTCCCGCACCCCGTCCTGGATGTGGAACAGTCGGCGTAGATTCTGGAAAGTATTTCTCCCCGGGACGAATCCGCTCTGGTCCGGATGTACCAATCTGGGGAGGATTTCCACAAGTCTGTCTGCTAGGATTCGCCCTAGAATTTTGCAATCAGTGATCAGAAGGGTGATGGGTCAGTAGGAAGTGTGGAGTAGAGGATCGCGATCTGGCTTGGGGAACGTCACCAGTGTAGATGCTCGAATGGATTAGGGAAGCAGGCCCACCTCTAACGCCTCCTGGAAGAACGTGTCCAGTTGCGGGGCTAGCTGCTAGGAGAATGTGGCGTAGAGCTCTATGGGGAAACCATCATGTCCCGGGGCCTTGTTTTTAGCCAAAAGGCGAGTTTGATCTCCACCACTATTATTGGAACATCTAGTGCAGTGCGTTCCTCATCCGTGCTTTGGGCCATGGTGTCCGTGTGTAATATGTGTTGAATGTGGTCCTCCCTGTCTGGGGTTGGTTCCCTGTAAAGCATGGTGTAATAGTCATGGAAGGCCAATAGTATGTCGGCTTGTGCGTAGACTATATCCCCTGCGGCGGTACGAATACCAGTGACTGATTGTGCTTGCTTGTCCTGGCGGATGAGCCATGCTAGCAGGGTGCCTGCACGGTTCCCCTCATTGTGGGCCTTAGTAGTATAGGTGCGAAAGTTATAGCGCCGTAAATTGGCACACGCCTCCTCATATTTGGTTTTGGCCTCCGCGAGCTGCGTGGGGGGAGTTCCCGTTCATCAGGCAATTTAGATAACTGCGCTACTTGTTGTTCTGTAGTTTGGACCGCCCTCTCTAAGGTCTGTTTCACCCCTGTGATTTGCCTGATGCATGCTCCCCTTAAGACAACTTTGAAAGCGTCCCACTCTAGGGACCTAGTCGTTGTGGTGCCCCTGTTTTCTGCGAAGTAGTGTTGGATGGTTTCGGTTTGCTCACTTTTGAACACAGGGTCCAGAGGCAGTCCTTGGGGAGACGCCATGTAGGTATCTGCGGTGTGGGTGGGCGCCATGCAAGTGACGCTGTATGCGCGTCGTGATCCGAAACAACTCTGCCTAGGTAGTCTGAGTGTCGGATATGTGGTAGGAGGGCTCGTGTACATAAAAAGCGGTCTAAGCGGATTCATAAGTTGTGAGGGATCGAGTGGAATGAATATATTTTGGTGGCCGGGTGGATGTGTCTCCACGCGTCCGTGAGGGACCAGTGGGCAGTCCAGGCCCGGAATGCCCTGTGTACGCGTGGGCTGGGGAATGTTTGGTGGGGGGGTGGGACCTATCCAACGCCAGATCTAAGGAGCAGTTGTAATCCCCTCCCAATATCCATGGGGACTGTGTGAATCCCGCTAAGGCACTCGTCAGGGTCCCCCAGTAGGGTGTCTGATCTATGTTCGGGGCATAGATGCTTCCCACAAGGATGGGCTGCCCTTCTAATAACCCCTCCAGTAGCGCGTAGCGGCCCTCGGGGTCTACTCTTCTGCCGAGTTCACGAAAGGGGACACCAGGCCAGATCAGCGCCTCTCTCGCGAAGGCGGAGTACGTGGTGCCGCAAAATATGCCATGCCATTTCTTCTTGAGTTTCCCCAGCTCCTCCCTCGTGAGGTGAGTTTCTTGAAGGGATATGACCTGCGCCTGTTGCCGCTTAATATACGCATGGATTGCATAACGCTTTCGGGCCGTATGCATCCCCCGCACATTCAGGGTTAAAAACTTAACGTCCACGTGTGCCATGCTAGGTACATTGTTATGTCAGGATAGCATTGGGTCTTAGTATGAGTGGAGTCTCCCGTCTCTGGCTGATGGGTGTCTCGCACATAGCATCGCGAGGTTGTAGGTATACGCCCCTGCCCTACATATGGGAAGTTACTAAAGGTCATGGTGTATGGGGTGGGGAAACCGCGAACTGGGATCGGGAAACTGTCCCAATACTGGGGACCTATCGCTGGGAGCGATACGTCCAAACTAACCCTCTTGGGGAAAGAGAGCGTCAACTAACAATTAGCAAACATGGGGGTGGTGGTGCATGCATGCGAGGGTGGTCCTCAGACGGGTCTGTGCAGGATCATTGTGCGTCATCTGGTCCCTGGTGGGTATGGAGGAGTGTGGTGGGTGTGTCATGGGTGAGCTACAGTGGTGCAGGTGGGGTCCCCGGTCTAACTGTGCATATGGCCCTCCAACGTGTATGCGATGGCGAGGAACAATGTTGCTACGACAGACTCTGTCGCATGGCTCTGCGTGTTTCTCAGTTTATGAGATCTGCAGTCTGAGGCGTAACTCCGGGCAGAGTGACAGAGTCTCCTTTGGATGATGTTTTGTCGGTCGTCCTCCCCCGCGGAGGAGAAAAGCCGTGGGGCCCCATCAAGGTCGTCCGAGTGCGGCGAGGCTGGCAACGACGAGACGGCTCTCAGGACTTCCCGGCGTTCCTGCATAATTTGTTCTAGATCTGGGGAGTCGAATGCGGGGCTTCGTGACATAGTGTTCCCGCCCTTGCGCCCACTGCTGGGGTTGCGCCTCCTGGTTCGTGATGCCCTGTGTCTCTGTCCAAGCCCGGGACCGGACCCCGGCAGTCGCGGGCAGGGCAAGTCCGCCCAGCCTCTCGCCTCCACCGCGCACGGTAAGAATAAGGTAGAGTCCTTGTAGATAATTCTAAGTCTGGCGAGGAATAACAGGGAGTATTGAATGTCATTTGCTCTAAGCCTTCGTTTCTCCTCCAGGAAGAGCGATCTCTGCTGCTGCACTGCCCGTGCGTAGTCTGGGAAGACCATCACTTGTTTGTCTTCGGCCCGGAGGGGACCAGATCGTCTCGCGGCTCTGAGTATTGCATCCCGGTCTTTGAAATGTGGGAATTTCGCTAGCATCGGGCGTGGTGGGGCCCCCGGCCGGGGCCTGCGCGCTGGAACTCTGTGGGCACGCTCAATGGAGAAGAAGGCTGACCGGTCGACGTCCGGGTGAAGGATTTCACCCATGTCTCCATGTGGCCAACCGGATCCTGTCCCTCGATACTTTCCGGCAGGCCCAGCACCCGTATATTACAGCGCCTTCAGCGCCCCTCCAGGTCGACCATACTCTCCTCTATCGTAGACAGACGGGTCAGGACGTCACAGATCGTCTTTTGTTGGTCCTTTACCGCCGGTTGCAGGTCCGCTATGATCCTTCCTCCTTCGTTGAACTTGTCCGCTAATTTCCGGTGGTCATCCTTGACGAGGCTGATGTCGGTCGCGAGAGTACCCATCCTGTCCTCCATAGACACTCTGGATTGTTCAATGGCTGCCAGGACGCGATCCAACTTATCTGATATTGACTGGTCTGAAGGGGTCGCTGTCGATTTAGTTCCCGTCTTGGGGTGCGGCATATTTTCTGGGGCTGTCTCTGGCACCACGGTGGTTTGCGTGTTCCGAGGTTTCCCCATTGTCTCTCCTGAATTGTTTAGGAGCCGGGCGCCGCTATACTGAGGCCCGGCGGGCGCTATTGTGGGTCCCTCGGTCCTCCTATATGGGTACTGGATAGTCTTTGCCCTCTATCCGATCTGCTAGTTGAGGCGCGTGTGCCAGCCACTGGGTCCGGGGGGGGGGGGTATCCCCTCCCTACCATGTGCAGAGGTGAGCACCGAGTGGGACTCGCTGCGGGGCGGAACCGGTGCTGGGGCTATGCCCCCCTGTGTCGTCTACTGGAGCCGTTGGTGAGTGGGTTGCTCTGCCCCCCGGGTCCACACCGGTATGCTTCCTCAAAAAGGGGGGGTGCGTGAGTGGGTGCCGCTGGTGGTTACTGTCCCCGTCGCCGGGTGTGACGCACGCTCCTGCTACGCAAGTGAAGGGGTGCCTCTCTCCATCTGTACGCCGAGGTGGGCTCCGGGTGAGTCACGTTGCGGTCTGAGCCTGCGTAGGTGGGTGTTGTATCGGGGGGGAAAGAGGGGGGGTCCCTACCCCACTCACCGTGTCCAAGGCCGCCTCCACTCAGTACTTTACTCAGGCGATGTCTGCAGCGGCCGCCATTTTGCAGTCAAGCGGTCGCGGCCCCCACAGGTGGTCCGGTGTCTTGCGGCAGGGGAGAAGAAATCGGTCTTGCCCTGCCAATCAGCCGTCACTCAGTACGGCGCCGGAGAAGAGGTCCGTCTGGCACCGCCAACCTGCCGCCACTCGGTACGGCTCTGCCTCGCACCCTCGTGTGGGGTCCGGCGCGCCTCCCCGCTGCCGCCCACATTTGCTGCCGCGGTCAGGGATTCCGGGATCTGTTCGCTCCTCGGGGGGGTCCACGGCGGCGTCTCGCCCTGAGAGCGCCGCCACCAGGTGCGGAGGCTGTTCCACGTCCCTGCAGTGCGAGCTTCCCGGGTCGTGTCTTTCCCCGCGCCTGCCGCCCTCTGTGAGTCAGGCCGAGTCGCGGGTTGCCGCCATCTTGTCGCCTGCCATCGGGTGTCCTGTCGGTACCAATACACCCCGTTGGCGATGTCGCTGCAGTGATGGCCCACCGTCGTCCGGTGCCCCTCATGTTCCGACCTCAGAATTCCCGTTTATTGATCGGGACCGACGCTGGAAAGGTGTGAGAGTGCCCGTCTGCTGCGGAGCCTCAGCAGTGCACGTCTACCATCGTCACCTGCTTGGCCACACCCCCTCAGAAAGCAAAGGATCTCATAGGCAAACAGTACAATCTTAAGGGCAGGGATGAGGCATCAGAATCAGACTAATGGATTTATTGGTACATAATGAAAGTATAACCTCATTATTTTCATGTCCCAGTCATTACGTTAAGAGGCTATATCAACCAACAAAAGGAGGAAGGTCCAAACACACAAGGCCAACAAGCACTAGATTCCCAAAGTGCATGGGGTACAACCAGTGCACCAAGGGGAGCAGGGTCCAAAATTAGGGGCCAACCCCAGTAGACACCCTCAAGAGGCAATAAGAGAGCCAGGGAAGCCAAAAGTAGGTGCTATAACCCACAGCCAGCATTGCAGTGAAATAGACCAAAAGATACCTGCACAAAGATCTTGCAGAAAAGCAGATACTCTTAGGTTCAGCAAAAAGGAGAGCACAGGGAAGATAACGTGATGAAACCCCACAAGCAGGGTGGGTGCAGGAAAAGTAATACCAAATGAGGAGGCCCAGATCTAGCCAGGACACAGTGGTTTCCAAAACAAACCCTTCACGCTATATAAAACTTTAAAAATAAAATAAATAAAATCATAACACCCAGTAGTTTGCAGGGGAATAACACAGACACTACGTTACACCCAAAATAAGGCACATGAACAGATCGGTCGGAGCAATTTACCATAGAGAAAGAAGGGAAAAGGCAAAAGAAGAGCCTATAGTCGACAACAATGTAGCAGATCAGAGTCCAACAACAAAAAGGGAAGACTGAGCTCAAATTAGCAGGCATGTCAGGGTAAAAAACAAATTCCATGGAGGCCTCAGAGAAAGGACACACCACACAAATGCTAGTACTCAGCATGTCACTGAAGGAGATAAGCCCAGGCGATGAAAAGCATAAACGCCATGCACCCAGAAGCACCATCCCATGCCAGAGCACCACGCAAGTGCAAGATCTCAAAAACAAAAGGCAAGTGGACTGAGAAACACCGGAGAACACGATGCAATCAACCAATAATTCATGGACAAGTGCAGGAGCAGTACTTGTCCAGTGCGCAACTGTAATCATAAGGCAAAGCTTGTGGTTAGATCCCACATAAAAAAGGGACACAAAAAAGAAGGCATCCAGCAGTAGGCAAAGCAGGCCCAGGCAAGGCCAAGCTCCCACCCCAAAAAGGAGCACAAGGGATCAAAAGCACCAGAAATTATAACACACTGGACTAACTGGAAAGAACACAGCAACCTGAAGAAGCTTTCCCAGGGCATCCTATGCACCAAAGTAGAATATCTAACATAGTCAGAATAATAGAACACCACAGAAGCAACCAGAAGCCCAAAATAGAACCTCAGAAGTGAGCGCACTGAAGCAGCAAAGAAAGCAAAACCTTACAGCTCATACCAAGCAAGTACTGCAGACCTGGAAGAGAAGGGCCACCAAAGAGGGTACCAAAAGCACAACCGGCATGTTGCAGGAACAGGATGTGAGGGGCAAGCCAGAGCTGCACACCATTTTCAAAAGATCAAGGCAATCACTCGCAATATGAACAAGCATTGGCATAGCCAATAGGTCTCGCCTTTTGGAAATTATAAGTGTTTAGCCATGCAACAGTTGATGTTGCACCAAGGATCTTGTGCTGTATAATTAAATACTTATAAGGTCCCAAAGGCGAGACCTATTGGCTATGCCAATGCTTGTTTTGTGAAAAAGCATTTATACCATTTATTTAGTTTTGTGTGTTTGTGGTTTATATGACGGGGAAACAAAGTAACTTTGCAATTATGCTCTAACGTTGCCAACAGAGGAGTTATTTCTGTTACCCAAAGTACTGTGGACATCTGGTTTGTCAACATTACCAGAGCCGAGAGCTCACCATGGGATAATATTTTAAAGCCTAGATGCCTGATATCTGGCAGCACTGACCAACATTACTCTTCTCTCTGAAGTCCAGGGCTAGACACTTCAAACAAGAAAACAGCAAATTATAAAAGGGAAGCGCGAGGTTTTGGTGCGTGTGTGTATGCGCGTGTGCTTAAGCACAACCCGTAAAGGTTCTGAGTACAACCAGAGCCATGAAAACAGCATCCTCGATTTTAAAAGGTACAAAAGCTTCACTCATTCGGCCTGCAGCTGCTTACGCAGCATCAACGACCCTGTTGTTTGGTGTACGATGTGTGGATTCATTTGTATTTTCTTGACATTAAAGAGTTCACAGGCTAACAGTTTGCAGAACAATGCTAAGTGACGTTTCCTGTTGGCCTTAAGCTCTTCAAATAAAACCAAGCCGGTGCCTCTTGAAGAGTGCTGCATTTCCATAAAAGTGTGTGGGTTCTTCCAGGACATCAGTGTTCTGCAGTCCATTAAAGCACCTCAGTGCAAAATGTTTTTCTGATAATACTAATTGCCTTACTTGGACACAAAATAATAAAGTTATTTAAAAAAAATATATGAATGTTTATTTGTGTTGCTATAATCGGTTTAGTTCCGTTGATGCCATAGACAGGAGATTTCCACTAGCATGTACTGAAGAGGATGTGGCATAATGGCAATCTTTATGTACTTTGGTGCTGGGGAGCAAGGTTCTAGTCTGACTTGAGCATATTATCCATTATCTTCTTCTGAAAACAAGGTGCGCACGCATTTCAAATAGATTCCAGTGCAAAATTACCATATACTACAACAACACTGACAAGCATCTTAGCTGCAAGCCCTGTTTCCGTTTGTTAGAGGATGGCAAGCATTCAGGGCCGGACTGATAACTGAAACCAGCCCTGGCAAATTGCTCGACCGGCCCCCCTGGGGTGCTGAGGGGGTGCTGCCGAGCTGTTTGCAATGGCCGATTTCACCCGATTTTGTTACCGGAGGCTGATAGTGCAGGCCCCCGGTAACAAAAACGGGGCCCAAAACCAGCTCCCACCCTGGCGGCCCACCGGGAAAACCCCCGGTGCCCGCTACGACCAGTCCGGCCCTGCAAGCATTGGATTCACTGCAGCTTACAACCGAATGCAAATTGTAGAAAAGTTAAAGAGACCATGAAGTGAAAGCAGCTGCGCGCGTGTGTGCAATCTGACAGAGTGCACACTGCGCGCTGCTGCTCGTAACCGCAAGCCGCAGGCCTTTTCACACGCAGGAGCGTGTGAAAAGTCCAGAGCGATTCCAAGAGGTCGATTTACTAGAGCAGCGCATGCGCTGCTGTAGGCTCGACCTAAAAAGGGCCACACCCCTGGATACAGTTAAGACATGGGACTGCTCAAAACTAAAGAATTTGTCAAACAAACAGGAAGGGGGGCAAAAATCCACTATGGATCAGAAACTCACCGAAACATCCAAAGACTTACCGGGGAGGCCAGAGTACCCAAACTCCCACAGCAGAGAGAATGAAACACAAACCGATGTACAGGGGCAGGAAGAGGCTCAAAGGAACACATGAATAGTAACAACAAATTCCAAATCTAAGAGGAGTAAACTCAAAGGAGACCAAGAGGCACAAGAAAACCCAAGCAGCTGAGGTTCTAGCATGGAGTAGAAATGCAAACCCCATCACATAAGTCACAAAGTGAAGCAGAGGAAGTAGGTCAGGAAACCCCCAAAATACCAAGTCTAAAGTAGGGTGAGGCAAAGCTCCAGCAAGAAGGCAGAACCAATCACCCCAGCAATGAAGGGGGTAACCACATCCAAGCAGAACAATGAAGAAAAACTGTAGAGCAAACGACAAGGACCACATTAGGGAGAAAGTAGAGACCCCAACAGAAAGCCAATCAGTGCAATATGCCACACCAGGTTACAACCATTCAGCTCATGGGCAAGGCAGTGACACAGCATAAAGCAAAGGGAACAACCCAATGACAAACATCAGACAGAAACAGGCATCGGCAATGGAAATAGACCGCGTCTGTGAGACAGACTGGCTTTGGCAATGTTTTTTAGCACTGCTGTAACGCTTTGCGGCAGCTGTACAGCATAGCGAAAAAAAATGCGATGAAGCCGGCTCCGCGTCATTTTGTAGCCATATGCATGCGTTCAAAATACGTGCATGCACCTAGAGAAGGACACAGGCTTTTTTTCTTATTCACCGATCCACGATTGATCAGTAAATACATTTTGAAAAGTTGCATGAAAGCGCTCTTTTAAAATGTAGTTCAAAAGTGCTTTCAAAAAAAGATTAGGGGGCGCATGGTGATGCAACACAGTGCACATGGGGTTAAAGCAACACGGAAGGCTGAGTGATAAGCAACTTGAGGCAGAGAAAATGAGCAAAAGAGTAAAGTGGAGCATAGGTTCGGGGAAGCACACAGGAGAGAAAGCAACACAAGTGCGAATGAGGACAAAGAAGCACATGGGCGAGAGAGAGCAACGTGGAGGGAGGGCAGCACTCGAGCAGGACCCTAACAGACAGCAGAGTAAGCATAGAAGCCAACCAATCAGAGAAATGGTAAAGAGGCTATGTTACAGAGGATATAAGAACACAATATGGACAGGCAGGCTGAAACAGGGTAAACCATCCAATAGAAAACAAACAAATAAGAGTGACAGTAAAGCAAGCCTATGGTAAGCAATAGGCGAGCTGCTGCAAGCACATGTATGTTTTTGGTAAATCCACAATATGTCTTTCGGAACACGATTGCTTGTGCTGTCTGGTAGGCGTGACCTAAAAAGGAGACGAAAAGCTCAACTGGAAGGAGCTCGCCCACACCTAAAAGCAGGATCTCCCATTCAGAGATGAGCAACACAGGCTGACTGTCTCCCAAAGGGGATAGGCAAAAATGTTGGTCACTTGACAAACGTGGACGTTTATTGGCACTCCTGGAAGGGGGGAGGAGATTACGTTTCGGGGTTTTTGGGTAGGCAGAGTTGTGCCGGTCTCCAGACCACATGACTGCTTCAGAGCCGACCTACTTTACTCCTTAAAAAAAAGGATGTTAAAAAATGTATATTATATTACAGATCTTTCAAAAATGCAATAACGTAAGCGCAATTTGTCAGAAAAATATCAACACTACTACGTAAGGCCTACAAACACAGGCACAAGAGTGTCTGCACGTGCCTGCCGCCCCAATTCAGCTGCAACACTTGCTGGAAAAGTAGTGCGGGCTCTGGCGTATTTTAAAGCCTCACGGAACTGAAAAATGTCATTTTGTTAAACACAAGACCTTAAAATGTAATATGCCTTGTATTTGCAAAAAAATAACCAAAATCACTTTACAGTAAATGCTTATTTTATACGGTAATTGTTTACAGTCCGCATGCTGCTTTTCTAAACCAGTCAATACATTTATAGCTCTTGAAATGATTTAAAGCTAGGGCAGACACCCGCTTTCATCCCATAAATTATTTTCACTCGGCCGTTAAAATAACTTCTATTGACCATAAAACTGAAGAGTGTGACAGAGGGGTCATAACTATTCCACCCCACAGTCTCATATTTTAGAGTGTGACATCACCAAAGGGACACTTAAAAGGCTCTTTGTATAATAAACGTTTAAATTTCATTACAGTAAGCTAAGCTGCAGTGGTACAGCTGACAGATCTGTTAAACAGCAAAGCTTTTAACTAGTAGCTACACACCAGGGATAAAACGTACGTACCACATGGCTTGTACAGACACCGGCTTGAAAATATGAGTCCTTCCAGCAGTGGAGACACTAAACCCGCTAAAGGAAAGAAACACATGAAAAACAGATTATTGTGTGGCATCAGAAAACTGCAATATAAAGAAGCAACTTATTACAACGTCGCTAAAATATTCTGTCTTGTTTTACTTTATCAGAGTAAACAGAACCTAAAGTGAACTTGAAATTCCTTACCATCCGATTAACAATCATTAAAAATTAAGAAACATTTCTTTCATTAACATGGTTCGATAAGTCTCAGAGAAACATTCAATTTCCTATGCAAATTTAAGTATATAGCAAACTAGATTTTAGAAGTTATTTTCGAGTTTTTGACAAAAATAAACATTTATTTATTAAGATTGAAGTCAGACTTGACTAAGAAACGAGACAGAGGGTTTAATATATTGCTCTGAGCTTCACTAGCGATATTACAAGAACCCTTTATGACGTAACAGCTACTGGGAAGGCCAGGGAGAGACAGACCCACGTTTATTTTGGAGATTTGCTGCAGAAGCATGAGCTTGACTTTAGGGTGTGGAGACATCTTGATCTATATAGATATAGAGCTGGGACATCCTTAGGAGCAACCGAGCACGCTAGCAAATCTAAATCAACTAGATTTAACCTCTTCATTGTAAACTAATAGTCTGGCAAACCCCATTTCCGTTGTGTCGCGAATGTTATCCTCGACTGAGGACGGAGTTGTAGCCTGTCGTGGTAATGTAAAGACATTCATATCTTGATGTACCATTGCACTCCCAATTAACAAGTTGCACAATGTCCATACATGTGAAAGAAAGACTCCCAGTGCTTGGAGGAATGCTTGCGCTGTAGCAACGCCTTCCCACCCGCTGAGTTGGTAGCCTAGAATTGGACCATGGAAAAGCCCGGAGGCCAGGTTGGAAAAATTAATGAGCGACCCCTTTACACTGTGTTGCCAAAGTTAAAATGTCAAGTTATTTAGCACTTTGTAAGACAATTGAATATTATGTGGTATGGCTGAGTAGCATTACCATGTAATATTATCACAATAACTGAAGATGGTCCTTGGATTCACACTAAAACAAATCCTTAGCTCAATCCTGGTAGAGTGGCAAAGAGCAGTCAGGCTTTACTAGAGGAGCTTGTGTTAAGCATTTCAGAGAACCTACATGGGCGATAAGTAATTGACTCAAAAGAAAACCGACACCAATTTATGAAAATAAAGTGTACTTTTATCTTAATTAAGACACCAAAACAAACAGAAGACCATACATTTAACCAGATTTGTAGATTTTTGAAGAAATATTAAGTCAGTGCAGAAAAATACATGAAAAAGATAACATTGTGGTCAATGGGAAAATCCACTAGAGACAATCTGTCACTTGCAGATTGAGTTGCGTTGTACCCTTGCAGGATAAAGGTGATGCAGGTCTCTGTACTAAGCCACAACAGTCAGTTCAATTTTGCTTGGCTCGTGGCGCTCGGGTGCAGTGTTGCCCTGGCTGTCAGTGGTGCTGAACGGGAGCTGCAGAGAGCTGCTTTTACTACTGAAATGATGCTGCGGCAAAAAAGATGCAAAAGGACAACAATGGAGAGGTTGCTGACAACCGTCACAGGTCGGTTGATGTTCCCTCTTGATGCAACATCGCGTAAAGGGGTCGGCGGCTTGACTGGCAACCTACAAGCCTTGGCAGAGGTGAGTACAGCGAAAAGGTAATGGAACTTCAATGGGTCCGGGGGGGTGTGGTAGAGGCCTGAGACTTCAAAGCAGGTCAGAATACAACTCCTACAAAGCACTGGACCACCTGGATTTGGGCGATCCAACAGAGGTCCTGATGGCCAGCGATTCTAGTCGAGGGGAGTCTGAGGGTGCTTCTAGCTCCCACAGGGGGCCTTCTCTTCGGGAGTGCCGAGTTTTAGCCAAGGGCGAGGGTTGTTCACTCAGTTCCAAGTCTGTTGTCACAGGAACAAAGTATCCCCCTATTGCTTTGGTGCTGTGGGCAAAGTTGTGTTGTTGGCGACATGGGTCTCCTCTTGGTCATTCCTTGATGCAAGTAGTTCAGATCAGAGGTATGTATGTATGTATGGGATTTGTAGAGCACAGGAATCACCCACGTAGGGGTATCTCCGCGCTATCGTAGCAGGAAAGTCAGATAAAACATGGGCAGACAGGTTTAAGGTCTAAATAATGCTGTTTTCAGGAGTTTCCTGAAGCAGAGCAGTTTGGAGCATTTGCATAGGTCTTCGGGCAAGGTGTTCCAAAAATTCGAGGCTAGATGGACAACGGTTTTGCCTCCTGTTCTTAACTTCTTAAACCGGGGGACTACCAGCAACCCTTTACCTTCCGACCTAAGATGGCAATTCGGACAGCAGACTTTAAATTTGTCTGACAGGTAGCTGGAGCTCGCACCATATAAGGCTTTATGGGTGAGACAGCAAAGCTTAAAATTAATTCTCTGGTAGATGGGAAGCCAGTGAAGTTGTTGTAACAATGGCCCTGAAGAGGTGCAAGGTGTTTTTTTAAGGGCCAGGCCAGCCGCCACATTTTGTATAATCTGCAGTCTGTTTAATAGGGACTCCTTTGCAGATGCCAGCAAAGCATTACAGTAATCTAAGCGGCCAATAATCAAAGCCTGAATCAGGGTTCTTCGTACAGAGAGAGGCAACCAATCGAAACACTCTGCGTAACAGGCTAGGGTATGGTAGCAAGTCCCTGCCGTAGTCATAACTTGGTACTTCATGGATAACAATACATCTAAGCGTACTCCCAGGTTTTTTGCCACCAAAGTAGGAGTGGGGCAGGACCCAATGTTGTAGGCCACCACCTAGGGGACCAGAAACTCTGGGCTGACCCAAACAACAAGATTTCTGTCTTGGACGCATTTAGTTGCAGACAGTGGTTGGTCATCCACTCCGATATAGCCAACATGCCCTTAGCAAAGCGCTGATCAATAGACTCAGAGTCCTTATCAAGGGACAAGAGCAATTGGGTATCATCAGTGTAAGAGAAAGGAGTGAAACCATACTCCCTAATAACCTTGGCAAGGGGGGCCACATAGATATTAAACAAAGTTGGGCTCAAACAAGAGCCCTGGGGCACACCCTTAGTAAATTTCAAGGTTTGGGAACGGAATGGACCCAGGTGGATAGTCTGAGTGTGCTGGTCTAGGAAACTGACAATGGTGGATGTATGGTGTTAGGGGGGTCCCTTAAATCCTAGATTGAGGGGAGTTACGTGTGTAGGAGCTAGTAGCCAATGGGCAGCTCGTGTTTGCAGCTAAACTGATCCCGAGGTGACCATATCCGGGGTGTGGGTTACCTTTTCTACTCAGAACCCTCTATTCTGCCACTCCAAAAGATAGCAGATTTCAAATGTGGTGTACAGACCAGGCTGCTCACTCTGGAGGTTGGGCCAACCTTCTGGGGTGTACATCTACCAGCTTGGCTAATTTCTCACCTGCCCAGGTACAAATGCACGGTGGGGAGGGTGAGGGTTGTTTCCTTCGCTGGGAGTCAGTCCTGATTCAAATCAGATGCAGTGCAGACTTTTAAGCTCACCACCTTGATGTGTCACTTCAATAGCCAGAATGAGAGGAGGGAGGTGTGACATCCTTCCTGCCTAAGCCTTTGTTCTTGACTCCTGGGAGTGATCGTATTGCCTGGTAGGAGGTGAGAATCCTGTCTTGGCTGCAGCCAGCGCGGGAAAGCATGGGCTGGTCAGTCAGAATACAGCAGAGCTGGGTAAAGCAGGTAAGCAACCTAAACTGTGCCACCTGAGTGCATGCCACGTCACACAGGGCACAATAATTGTTTCAGCTGTTAGAAGTCATGCTGTTTGATACCAAACATGACATGTTTTAGTGGTACCATAATGGAGCTGCCAATCCAAGAGTGACTGGTTGATAGCCCATGTTAACCTATGGACTGTTAACACTTACAGTAGTTTCCAATGGGGAATGCCACTATAGAGACATACCGGCTTGCACTTATAAGTCCACATATTTAATATAATGCACCCAGCCCTATGGGATCAGGAGGCCTTCCTAAGGGGTGCATGACCTACATTAGAGGCAGTGCATTTGACTTTGCCACAGATGGTGAGGGCACAGTAGAACTTGAGCACTTTCCACTGCTCTTGCAGTCTGCAGTGGCAGGCTAGCTGTCAGTAGATTGACTGGGTCGCCCAGGGTGCCACAAAACTGTGCTGCAGCCCAAGGGATCCCTTTACAATCTATGCCCTGGGTCCCCCTGGAGGCATATACTAGGGACTTATAAGGGAGTAAAGTCTTTGCCAATTTGGGATTACCAAGTCGAACATAACAGTTTTGTGAGAGCACTGGCACCGGGGCCTGGGAAGCAGACTCCAGTGCAGAATCATAAGCATCAGCATTTAGAGCAAAATGTAGGGGGTAACCATACAAAAAGAGGCACTGTCCTACACATTTCAATGTCGATAATCCAGTGTCTTCTGTCCAACATAAGTCTGCACTGATGGATGGTTGTGTGCATTTAGCAGAAGCAAAGCTGTGCAGATGGAAAGGGTCAGATTATTATTAATCATGAGCAAGGGTCTCTGTTTTTACTGATTTTTACAGATAAATACAGACAGAACACCATTTAATTTCCTATCTGTATTTATTTTTAAATGTGGGTAAAAACGTAAATTATGTTCTTTAAGTGATTTTTAATACTGTCAGTCATGACTGTCAGGCCAATAGACAGGATTGACAGGTATAGGCAGTTAAAAATTAAGAAATCTTAGCAATGAGGCGGAAACTTCAGCAGATAAGCATATGTTTAATATTAAAACCTTAATATTTTCATATGCGTATATTGATTTACCATCAGTGGGTCTTCATATCATTGAAACATGTCAGATATTCAAATAGAAGCGTACATTTATTGGTAAAATAAATGTGGAAATATACTAGTTTTAGCTTCATTTTTTCACAAAACCTAAAATGAATACAGATCATACCATAAAACCGGGAGCCATAATCATGAGTTGCTCCAGTTTGCCTAGTGCTGGGGTACACAACTAGTTTCTCAGGGGAGAGGATGTGGTGTAAAAGCCAGAGCTGCCAACTTTGGTGCTGAGGAACCAGGTTCGAGTCTCGGCGTCGGCTCAACATCCTGTGATTCTGGGCAAATCACGTAATCTCCCTGTGCCTACCAAAAAAAAATGTGTCCTTCTGTAATGTAACTCGTGCTCCTGTATAGAGCTCCAATACCTTCGAGTTGAGTTTGTGCTATATAACAGTGCAACAAATATACCTATATCTGACAAAGAAAATAAGCACTGCGGATTCCAAAAGGGGATAATATTTCTGTTCAACAGCCTTAACTAAGCTCACCGACTTGTTGAGCTGTCTGATTTGACTTCAGGTTTTAAAAGGGACCTGGACACAGTCCTAATCAGCTGTGCCACTGACCCCTCCAATACGACTGCTCGTCACAGCTTTCAGTGAGCAAAATGATAAATGGTTCGTGGTCTTGAATCACTGATGAAGAGGTGTGTTGTGTCTTTAAACACTTTCAGTGTAGAGGAAAGAATGACTTTATGATGAATTAAACAGTAGGAACGTTTATGCCATGGGTATGGACATGAAAAGATAAAATAATTAAAGCAATTACTATTTTACACAAAGTGTTTTTGTTAATTAATTTGATTTGATTGTAGGATTTATCAGGGCTCCAATGCCCTGGGGCGTCTATGCGGTCTGCAGAGGGGAATGCCAGAGTTCTTGTTGAAAAAAAAGATTGTGTTAGTTTGTAATAGCCAGGTCTTTAATAGCCTTCTGAACCCGAGCAAAGTTGGGCAGCTTTTAATATTTATCGGGAGCGAGTTCCATAGTTTCACTGTGCTCAGGACAAAGTTTCTTCCTCCTCAGCGAGCATTTTTTAATTTTGGTGTTTGAAGGAGTTTGCTCTGTGTTGAACGTAGGTAGGTGTCTTGGTGGATGGTACCAGGTGAGATGTTTTTTCAAGAACGCTGGTCCATTTTCGTGCACAGCTTTGTACGCAGGCATAGGGATTTGAAATCTATTCTTTTCTTCATACGGAGCCAGTGAAGTTTTTTCAAGACTTCTGAGATGGGCTCGAATTTGGGAGTGTCCAGCAGCATTCTGGCGGTCGCAGTTTTTGCTCACTGAAGATTTATCATGTGCTGTTTTTGCAGGCCTAAGTGTAGGGCATTTCCGTAGTCCAGTCTGGCCATGGCTAGAACCATAACTAGTGTTTTTACTGCTTCAGGGGGAATGAAGGTGCGTACTTAATGAAATGATTTTAATGTTAGAAACACCAGGGAGACAACTTTATTGCCCTGGTGTTGGAAGGTCATTTTGTCATAAAAAATGATGACAAGGTTCCTCACTTTGTGTACTGGGGTAGGGTGAGCTCCCATGCTGGGTGGCCACCAGTTCTGTGACCAAAGAGAGGTATTCCCAGTAGGAGGACCTCTGTTTTGGTTCCATTGAGCTTTAGACAATTCATCCCCATCCATTGGTTAATGTGGGACATGCATTGTCTGAAACGATCAGCTGTTTCCTCGGGGCTACTTGAAATGGACACCACAATTTGGGTGTCCTCCGTGTAAGATATTAGTGTGAAACCAAATTGCCTGATGATATTAGCTAAAGGGGTCACGTAAAGGTTGAACAGGGTGGGGCTTAATGAGGAGCCCTGCGGCACCCCACGCGGCAACGTGAACTGCTCTGAGCAGGAGTTGCCAATCTGAACATATTGATATCTGTTGTTCAGATAGGATTTAATCAGCTTTTGAACAGTGTTCTTGACTCCTACCTCTTGGAGCCTTCTGATTAAAATGTTGTGGTTCACGGTGTCAAAAGCCGCCGATACATCCAACAGGAGCAATGCGGCCTTGGCACCCGTGTCCAGTATTGCCCGGATCTCCTCTGCTGCCATAATTAGGGAAGTTTCTGTGCCATGCCCTTGTCGGAAGCCATACTGAGAGGAATCCAACAAGTCTGCTGTGGAGATAAAGGTTGCAAGCTGAAGTTGAGGATTTTTTCCAAAACCTTGGCCTGGAAGGGAATCGTTGCTATTGGTCTGTAATTGCTATTATCACTGGGATCTAAATTGGATTTTTTCAATAAAGGAAGAATTGACACCCTTTTCCATGCATCTGGAAAGACACCTGAGATGATCATTTCATTAAAAAGTATACTAAGTTGTTCGCTGATTATGTTCGGTGCCATGTGAAATATGCTGGGTGGACAGGGGTCTGAGAGTGATCGGATTTAATTAATTTGATAGCCAGCAAGATTTGTTCTATATTAGGTGGAGTGAAGGAGTTCAATACCTTGATGGGGCAAGGCGGGGTTGTGTCTGGAGTGACTGCCATGCCGTCGTCCCAGTCTGTGAGGGATTCAAAGATGGTTTGCACTTTGTCCTTCAAGTACCCTGCAAGTTGGTTGCAGAATTCCACACCAACATCCTTATTTTGTGGTTCAGGAAGTTTGACTAGTTCCTTCAATGTTGTGAATATTGCTTTGCTGGAGTTGCCTGCCTGCTGTATTTTATCTGAGAGGTACAAAAAGGGGTGGTGATGGACGGAGCATCTGAACCAATCAAACACTCACACCCAGTCAACAGATCTGGGTTTAATCCATCACCGTTCTTTAGCCCACTCTGCCACCCCAGTTCAGACATGGCCATATGCAAATCAGTCTGACCCTGTGCCTCATGGGAACAGTCCAGCCCGAACTGCCAAACCATGCCTTCCATGGACTGGAAACAAGCTTCTGAGGACCGGTTTCTGGCATTTCAGCTGTCTTCAGCCCGGCTTGCTTGAATCCAGTGGCAAAGTGAGCAAGGGACTCACGTCTGAGCATACCCTGCCAACTTATGGCGAACAAAGTGGTACAAAAAGGGGCGGTGATGGATGGAGCATCTGAACCAATCAAACACTCACACCCAGTCAACAGATCTGGGTTTAATCCATCACCGTTCTTTAGCCCACTTTGCCACCCCAGTTCAGACATGGCCATATGCAAATCAGTCTGACCCTGTGCCTCATGGGAACAGTCCAGCCCGAACTGCCTAGCCATGCCTTCCCTGGACCGGAAACAAGCTTCCAAGTTACCGGTTTCTGGCATTTCAGCCGTCTTCAGCCCGGCTTGCTTGAATCCAGTGGCAAAGTGAGCAAGGGACTCACGTCTGAGCATACCCTGCCAGCTTACTGCGAACAAAGTGGTACAAAAAGGGGTGGTGATGGACGGAGCATCTGAACCAATCAAACACTCACACCCAGTCAACAGATCTGGGTTTAATCCATCACCGTTCTTTAGCCCACTCTGCCACCCCAGTTCAGACATGGCCATATGCAAATCAGTCTGACCCTGTGCACTCATGGGAACAGTCCAGCCTGAACTACCAAGCCATGCCTTCCCTGGACCGGAAACAAGCTTCCGAGGACCGGTTTCTGGCATTTCAGCCGTCTTCAGCCCGGCTTGCTTGAATCCAATGGCAAAGTGAGCAAGGGACTCACGTCTGAGCATCCAAGACTTGTTCTATATTAGGTGGAGTGAAGGAGTCCAATACCTTGATGGGGCATGGCGGGGTTGTGTCTGGAGTGACTGCCATGCCGTCGTCCCAGTCTGTGAGGGATTCAAAGATGGTTTGCACTTTGTCCTTCAAGTACCCTGTAAGTTGGTTGCAGAATTCCACACCAACATCCTTATTTTGTGGTTCAGGAAGTGTGACTAGTTCCTTCAATGTTGCGAATAGTGCTTTGCTGGAGTTGCCTGCCTGCTGTATTTTATCTGAGAAGCAGCTGCTTTTTTTGTCCATCATAATTTTTTTACAGGTGCTCAGTGATAGGGAGTATAAGGTTTTAGCGGCTATTGCGCTTTTAATTCTACAGAGTCTCTCTGCTTTTCTACAGAGTTGTTTCTGTTTGCGTAAGGCGTCACAGAACCAGGGCTCATATTTCTTAGAGCGCTTGCTGGTGATGCTTTTTCCCGGAGCTAACGAGTTCACTGCGGATTCTATCCAATTGGTGAAACTGCTTGTTGCTAGGTTTGCTTTAGATTTTAGATCAGGTTTAGAGGATGCTAAAATGCATTGCATTTGCTGGGGCCCTATATTCCCCCAATTACGTCCTTTAATTATCTTATGTGATATGTGTGGCTGGGAATGTGATGTGTGGTGGTTACGGTGAAAGGATGGCTCTATGGTCTGACCATGGAATTGGCAGAACCTCTTGTAGTTTAAGATGGGACTTGGATGTGAATATTCCATCCAAAGTATGAACGGCATCATGTGTAAGATGCATGACTTTCTGTTCCAGCGAGGCGCTGGCCATCATCTCTATTAATGATGCTGTGTTGTAGTCTTCTACATTTTCAAGGTGGTAGTTAAAATCACCTAGTATGCAGTAGTCATCTGAGTTAGTGCTTGTTTCTATTATTGGGCTGATGATTTCCTCAAATTTGTTTTTACTTTTCGTGCTGGGAGGTGTATATAGTAGTGTATCATTGAAGGTATAGTTTGTACTTAAGGTGATTCTAAAAGAAAGTAGTTTGCAGTCAGAGCTACTTCCAGCCTTTTACGTCCAGAGAGTTGTTGAATATGATCGCTAATCCCCCTCCCCATTTGTCTTGTCTGCCATTTTTAGTAATTGTAAATCCTTGAGGTATAGCTAGGGCCAAGTCAAGATCACAGGTGATATTTGCCCAGGTCTCAGTGACGAAAGCCATATCTACTTTGTGTGCAGTCAGCAGTTCTGTAAATTCTATGTTATGTTTTACCAGGGAGCGGGTGTTGATAAGCAGACCTATGAATGTCTTGGGGGCTGGTGTTTGCCCACGTGAGAAATTTTTATTTTCGGAGTACGCCTTTGTTTTTGCGAAGAGAAACTTTCTGTTGCAGTGAGTAGGTCGAACTGATGCCAGGAAGTTTTGGATTGGTTTTATTAAGACTCAAGAGAGTAATATTAGAGTATGTCAATCTTGTCCCTGCATTTGATAAGTGACTGTTGGAACCTAAATATGTCAGGTCACCTAGGGTAGCCTGGCCTAGGGTAAGACAAAATCACTAGAGGCACATGTGTAAAGGTTGCAGACCACCCAGCAGTAATTCAATGCAATAACACGCAAAAATGACACTACACCAAAATTTGTGTAAAAATACGAGCTTGTTTATAAAAATATTCTCTGCTCTCTTGTTTTCAGATATCACAGTTCAGTACATTACATTTATCCATGAAATTATGAAGATTTTCAAAGTTGCCAAATTATGTCATTAATCAGCATTAACAGCACATTACATTAGTCTCCAAACTTTGCTAGACTTGACTCCTCTGAAGGGTTTTATACCTTTACCCCCTCTCCACCTTTGACTCCAGAAGAATGGGCTAGCCTCACTCACTTTAGTTTCTCTAAGCAAGGGGAGGTTGGAATATAGTTATTTAATTACAAAACGGGGAACATCCTACATTCAAAGTTAATTTTCAGAAGATCCTTTCAAGAACCTAGATGGGCATTACCCAGTACTAGCCCAATCCTAATATAGCCAACCGGAAGTCTTTGCTCCTTTAAGAGAGACGCTAAAGCCTCCAAGTTCCCCCTCACGACCTCTCCTTACTTTGTTTTATGTTGGGCCCACCGGCCGGTGTCTCCGTCTGCTGGGGGGAAAAAGACAAAAGGACCCAGACTCCTCCGGCCGAAGTTGCGGCCCCTCGTCCCTCCTCCTCGTTAGCGCGGAGTCAGGAAAAGAGGACACACCAGTCGCACCTCTCCGCTTGAAGTGCGCTCTCCTTTGGAAACCGGGCCGCCCCGCTCCCTCTCTTCTCAGAGAAGCAGGGGCCCGCCTTGATGTAGCTCCCAGCGCTTAAGCGGGAAGCCCGGTGCTCGGCGGCTGCTCCCCGAAGATCTCCTCACCGGCTGCTGACAGGTTTTCCCCCGCGAGGACGCAATCGCGCATGCGCGGGGAGTAAGCAGATCAGCCAACAGAGTCTGCTCCGCAGCGGCCTGCTCGGTCCTAGGCCCCTCCTGTGATGGATCACCAGTTCAACTTGGAATATGCGCAGTGGCGCCGGGCACTATACCGCTAGTCCCCTTTTTCTCTTTATTAAAGCAGCTCTGTCACGGAAGCGCGATCAGCGCCCCAGGGGTCCCGCTCACGGCAGAATCAAGGAAGACGGCTCAGCCCCAATAACCCTGTCACCCCACTCTTTCTCCTCACGAGTGGGGAGGTTTGCTCACACGCTGCAGGACCAAACACTGGTAAGGGGGTCTCGGCGTCACGCAGGGCAGGAAACCTGCTTCACACCATGGAGAGAGGGGGTTAGAGGTGGAATCCCTCACATTTGGGCCCCCAGATCTCCAGTTACAGCAGTAATCCACTAACCCTCCATACTGGATAGGAACAGGTGCACAGGAGAACTCCTTGTTTGGTTCCCACAGCAGGGATCTCCGCAGCTCCACAGTCCACTGGGATTGACCCCTTCACCTAACTTGGGCACCTCCCTGACCAGGGTCAGCAGGACGAAACTAACTCGGCTAGGACAACAGGAATGGGGGGCGGGGAACCGAGACAGAGGGCAACCCTTGTAGAGCAGTCCACCCTTAAGGACCCTACCCCTTCCAGACCTCAGCCTTCACTCTAGCTGTTCCTCACTGGCAAGACAAAATGGTTGCCCAGCATTCCGCCTTTTATAGGCTGACCCTCAGAGGTCCAGAAGGGACCAGAAGGTTCTGGAATGCCCTATTCTATCCTATGGGACAGGTTCTAGGTATGTCAGTTATGTCAGTTGGTAGCCACCATTTTGTGACTCCAAAGAAATTCCTGTCAGGAAAGGCCTCTAGGCCTGAGGTGAAAAACTATAAGGGCGAAAGAGCACCTATCCCCTAGACCAACACCTTGAAAAATCTAGTGGACACAAAAATGAATAAGGTTATGAGGGGCAAAAAGGGAACAAAATAAATAATAAATTGGAGGGACTACGCAAAGGGCCAGACAGGTCTAACACGCGTCCCCCCCAGCTGAAAGTGGGGAGAGCTACCCAACCCCTTGGGAGTCCTCATCACTAAGGCGGAAATATCTGGAGAGACCGTCTGCATTGGCGTGGTCCACTCCAGGCCGATGTTCCACCCGGAAGTCCATTCCCTGTAGGGAGATGGACCATCTCAGCAACTTGGGATTCTCCCCCTTCATCTGCATTAGCCAACGAAGGGGTCGGTGGTCAGTCTGAACCAGGAAGTGTGAGCCAAACAGGTATGGCCGCAGCTTCTTCAGAGCCCACACCACCGCAAAAGCTTCCCTTTCAATGGCACTCCACTTCTGTTCCCGGGGAAGCAGTCTCCTAGATAGGAAGACTACAGGCTGATCCAGGCCCTCTTCATTCAGTTGCGATAACACTGCCCCAATGCCATGTTCTGATGCATCTGTCTGGACAATGAACTCCTTGGAGAAGTCTGGGGCCCTCAGGACCGGTGCTGCACACATTGCCTGCTTCAACTTTTCAAAGGCTTGCTGACAAGCCTCCGTCCAAACTACCCGTCGAGGTTGTTTCTTTGAGGTGAGCTCTGTGAGGGGCGCTACAATAGTGCCATACCCCTTCACAAAGCGACGGTAGTAGCCTGTGAGACCCAGGAAAGCTCGGACCTCAGTCTGTGTCTTGGGGGGTTCCCAGGCCATGATTGCCTCAATCTTTGCCTGCAGGGGCTGCACTGTCCCCCTACCCACCAAGTGTCCAAGGTACACAACCGACCCCTGCCCAATCTGACATTTGCTGGCCTTGATTGTCAATCCAGCTTGTTTCAGGGCATGGAGAACTGCTTGCAAATGTTGCAAATGGTCCTCCCAACTGCTACTGAAGACAGCAATGTCATCCAGATAGGCAGCGGAGAAACCCTCCATTCCGGAGAGAACCTGATTCACCAGCCGCTGAAAAGTGGCAGTGGCGTTTTTTAGCCCAAAGGGCATCACACAAAATTGGAAGTGTCCCTCAGGCGTGGAGAAGGCTGACCTTTCCTTTGCTCCATTTGTCAAGGAGATCTGCCAGTACCCTGAAGTGAGGTCAAAGGTACTTAGGTATTGGGCAGCTCCTAGCCGGTCAATTAACTCATCCGCCCTAGGGATCGGATGGGCATCAGTTTTTGTAACTGAGTTCAGTCCCCGGTAATCCACACAGAACCTCAATTCTGGCGTGGTGCCTGGTGGAGCAGCTTTTGGCACTAGCACCACCGGGCTGGACCAAGGGCTGTTGGAAGGTTCTATCACTCCTAGCTCTAGCATCTTGGCAACCTCTCCATGGATGCTAGCCTTCACCTTGTCGGACAGCCGGTAGGTCTTTGACTTCACTGGTGGGCTGTCCCCTGTGTCCACATCATGGGTACACAGGTGAGTCCTTCCCGGGACAAGGGAGAACAACGTAGAGTACTGCTCCAGTATCTGGCGACAGTCTTCCCGCTGTTCAGGAGTTAGGGTGGGAGAGAGAATCACTCCCTCCACTGACCCATCCTTTTCTTGAGACGAGAACAAGTCTGGGAGAGGTTCACTTTCCGCTTCCTCTCCCCCATCAGTCACCATCATTAAGATGACCTCGGGCCTCTCATGGTGGGGTTTGAGTCGGTTGGCATGAAGCACCCGTAGGGGCTGTCGTGGGGTCTTAAGGTCCACCAGGTATGTGGCCTTACCCTTCTTCTCCAACACCTCAAAGGGGCCTGTCCAGCGATCCTGGAGGGCACTAAGCTCTCCAGGCTCCATCACCCACACTTGTAGGCCAGGCTCCAATTCCACCTGGTGAGCATTGTGGTCATACCACTCTTTCATGACTGCCTGGCTGGCCTCCAAGTTGTCAGAAGCTTGCTTCCACAACTTCGCCATTTGGCTCCTGAAGGCCAGCATGTAGCTCACCACATCCTGGGGGGGTTTCCTGGGAGACTTTTCCCAACCATCCTTCACCAGGCTGAGAGGACCGCGTACAGGGTGCCCATACAGAAGTTCGAAGGGGCTGAAGCCCACTCCCTTCTGTGGCACTTCCCTGTAGGAGAATAGCAAACAGGGTAGGAGGACGTCCCATTTCCTCCGCAGACTTTCAGGCAGACTTCTGATCATGCCCTTCAAGTTCTTGTTGAACCTCTCGACCAGTCCATTGGACTGGGGGTGATAGGGAGTGGTGAACCGGTAGGTCACTCCACACTCCTTCCACATTGCCCGCATGTATGCTGACATAAAGTTGGTCCCCCTGTCGGACACAACTTCCTTGGGGAATCCCACTCGGGTAAAGATCCCCATCAGGGCCCTAGCCACCACAGGTGCAGTGACAGTCCTCAGAGGAATTGCCTCTGGGTACCGTGTGGCATGATCCACCAGAACCAGGATAAACCTGTGACCAGCTGTTGTTGGTGGATCCAATGGCCCTACAATGTCGATGCCCACCCTTTCAAAGGGGGTGCTAACGACTGGAAGTGGTTCCAGGGGAGCTTTCAGCTTCACCCCTGTTTTCCCACTGGCCTGGCAGGATACACATGTCCGACAGTAAGTGTTGGACGCCACTTTCATCTGAGGCCAGTAAAAGTGGGGGACAAGCCGAGCAAAGGTCTTGTCCTGACCTAAGTGTCCTGCCAAGGGTATTGCATGAGCCAATTCCAGCAGAAAGGCTCGGTATTGTTGCGGGACTACCAAGGCCCTTGATGAACCAGGTAAGGGTACCTTGGGTTCACTGTAGAGGAGTCCATCCTCCCAGTAAATATGGTAGTGTCCCGTAACATCACCTGCTGCCTGGGCTTCAGCCTGTCACCTCAGTCCCTCCAGGGTAGGGCACTGCCTCTGCCCCTTACAGAATTCCTCTCTAGTAGGCCCCCCCTCCACATGCCACTCAGCAGGGATGGGTAGGTCCTCCAGAGAGACTACTTCCCCCTCCACGGACTCCTGGTCCACCACCGCAGGTGGCCGATCTGTCACATGGGGTGTTGAAGTCGAAGCAGGCTCTTCCTGTCTTCGGGTCTGTCCCTTTTTGGCAGCGGGTTGGGCGTTTGTTCCCGGCTCCAACCCAAGCGAACTCCCTCTCCGGGCAGTCGCAGACCTTGTGCTCACACAGGCCCAGTCAGGTGTACCCAGCATCGCAGAGTGCGTCCGGTATTCCACCTCTCTCCAAGCGTTGTGCTCCATATCATTCCCCAGCAGACAATCAACTGGCACGGCAGGGCTTACGGCAACTCGAAGTGAACCTGCAACCCCTTCCCACTCAAAGGGAACCTCAGCCACGGGATAGTGTCGCGGCGGGGTGGAGTACATTGGGAATCACCTGCTCTGGAGACACCAGTTGACTTCTCACCATAGTCATACTGGCTCCTGTATCTCTCAGAGCCTCCCCTCTCTGGCCATTGATGGTGATCCATTGCCCATACTTAACAGTATTTGGGGGCACCTGAATCTTAGGAACCATCTCCTGTTCCCCCAGGGACACTAAGGTGACACCCGCCCACTCACCCCCCTTATCTAAGGGCAACTCCTCCCCGAGCGCTACACTAGCTACTCCCGGTGGTTTTCCTCCGGTGGGAGGGGGTGGTCTCTTTGGGCATCTGACATCTCCCTTATAATGTCCAACACCACCACACTCGAAGCAGTGGAGAACCCTTGGCTGCTGGCTTTGGCCAGGATTAGGGTTCCTGGGCGGGTTTGCCTTAGGGGTGAAACCTGTTCCCTTTCCCTGGAAATTGTTTTGGGGACCTTTAGGGAACTCCCGCTTCTTATCTCCCCCCTCCTTCTTCTGAGGGGCGCCCTGTCCGGCCTTTTGGGAATCCCCTCCAGTCCCCTTTGAGGATACCCGGGTACTTGCCCAGATGTCCGCCTCCTCTGCAAGCTTCCGGGGATTGGTCAGCTTGCTGTCCACCAGGTGTTGGCGCAGCTCGGGAAAGCATTTCTCGAGGAGGTGCTCTTTCAAAAATAGATCATACAACCCCTCATATTCCTTCACCTCACTGCCCTTGACCCAGCCCTCTAATGCCTTTCTTGCATAATCAAGGAAGTCCACCCAGTTCTGGGTGCTTAACTTGTGGCTCCTCCTGAACTTCTGGCGATACCTTTCCGGGGTAAGCCCAAACTTCCTGACCAATGCTAGCTTCATGGTGGGGTAGTTGGTCTGCTCCTCTGATTCCAAGGCCAGCAAGGTGTCCCGACCAGTAGGAGGCATGTACTTATACAACCCACCCCCCCCCAGTGCTTCTCCTGGATCCCATGGGCTCTTAAGGAGACCTCATAGGCTGCCAGCCACTTGGCTATGTCATCCCCCTGACTATAGCTGGCAATTATATCCTTAGGCAGGTAGGGTCTGGACTCCCTGGTTGGTTCTCTGGTTTCGCTGCCACCATTTGGAGTTGGAAAGGGTCCCCGTTGCAGGGCCTGGAGTTCTAACTCTTTTAGTTTGAATTCATGAGCCATTCTCCGCTCTTCCTTCTCCTGTTCTAACCTCCTCCCCTCCCTCCTTTCTTCCAACTCCATTTTTGCTATTTCCCACCTTAACAGTCTATCCTCTCTCCTGTCAGCTAACTCGGTTTCTGACAACCCTCTCGATGACACTGCTACCCTCCCGTGAGGTTGCCTTGGGGCTGATTGACATCTCACCCACCCCCGGGGGACATTCCGCAGTCCTATCAATGACAGTACCTCTGTCCGATTCCTCCTCTTCCACCGTTCCCTCCTCATTGCGCGCTTCCACCCAAGCCCTCAAACTGGTCTGGAGTTCCCCCTTCTTGGCACCACGCTTAAAGAACACTCCCAATTGTTGACAGAAATCTTTTAGCTGGGCCAATGAATAAGTGTCCAGTTTTTCCAGTGCAAATTCCATTTTGCAAAAGGCAACACAAGGTTAAGCACACAAAAAGAATAGAGTGGCAAGGGCAACCTGAAGCTACCTCCACCCCACCACCAGGAACAAATTTGGAAAAACAAAAGTAAGAATTAGGAGGGCCGCTAGGAGAAAACTCCAGGTGTAGGCTAGAGGATTACACTAAATTACTACAGAGTAGTTGCAACCACAGTCAAGATCCCACCGCTAGACACCAACATGTTGGAACCTAAATATGTCAGGTCACCTAGGGTAGCCTGGCCTAGGGTAAGACAAAATCACTAGAGGCACATGTGTAAAGGTTGCAGACCACCCAGCAGTAATTCAATGCAATAACACGCAAAAATGACACTACACCAAAATTTGTGTAAAAATACGAGCTTGTTTATAAAAATATTCTCTGCTCTCTTGTTTTCAGATATCACAGTTCAGTACATTAAATTTATCCATGAAATTATGAAGATTTTCAAAGTTGCCAAATTATGTCATTAATCAGCATTAACAGCACATTACATTAGTCGCCAAACTTTGCTAGACTTGACTCCTCTGAAGGGTTTTATACCTTTACCCCCTCTCCACCTTTGACTCCAGAAGAATGGGCTAGCCTCACTCACTTTAGTTTCTCTAAGCAAGGGGAGGTTGGAATATAGTTATTTAATTACAAAACGGGGAACATCCTACATTCAAAGTTAATTTTCAGAAGATCCTTTCAAGAACCTAGATGGGCATTACCCAGTACTAGCCCAATCCTAATATAGCCAACCGGAAGTCTTTGCTCCTTTAAGAGAGACGCTAAAGCCTCCAAGTTCCCCCTCACGACCTCTCCTTACTTTGTTTTATGTTGGGCCCACCGGCCGGTGTCTCCGTCTGCTGGGGGGAAAAAGACAAAAGGACCCAGACTCCTCCGGCCGAAGTTGCGGCCCCTCGTCCCTCCTCCTCGTTAGCGCGGAGTCAGGGAAAGAGGACACACCAGTCGCACCTCTCCGCTTGAAGTGCGCTCTCCTTTGGAAACCGGGCCGCCCCGCTCCCTCTCTTCTCAGAGAAGCAGGGGCCCGCCTTGATGTAGCTCCCAGCGCTTAAGCGGGAAGCCCGGTGCTCGGCGGCTGCTCCCCGAAGATCTCCTCACCGGCTGCTGACAGGTTTTCCCCCGCGAGGACGCAATCGCGCATGCGCGGGGAGTAAGCGGATCAGCCAACAGAGTCTGCTCCGCAGCGGCCTGCTCGGTCCTAGGCCCCTCCTGTGATGGATCACCAGTTCAACTTGGAATATGCACAGTGGCGCCGGGCACTATACCGCTAGTCCCCTTTTTCTCTTAAAGCAGCGCTGTCACGGAAGCGCGATCAGCGCCCCAGGGGTCCCGCTCACGGCGGAATCAAGGAAGACGGCTCAGCCCCAATAACCCTGTCACCCCACTCTTTCTCCTCACGAGTGGGGAGGTTTGCTCACACGCTGCAGGACCAAACACCGGTAGGGGGGTCTCGGCGTCACGCAGGGCAGGAACCTGCTTCACACCATGGAGAGAGGGGGTTAGAGGTGGAATCCCTCACATTTGGGCCCCCAGATCTCCAGTTACAGCAGTAATCCACTAACCCTCCATACTGGACAGGAACAGGTGCACAGGAGAACTCCTTGTTTGGTTCCCACAGCAGGGATCTCCGCAGCTCCACAGTCCACTGGGATTGACCCCTTCACCTAACCTGGGCACCTCCCTGACCAGGGTCAGCAGGACGAAACTAACTCGGCTAGGACAACAGGTATGGGGGGCGGGGAACCCAGACAGAGGGCAACCCTTGTAGAGCAGTCCACCCTTAAGGACCCTACCCCTTCCAGACCTCAGCCTTCACTCTAGCTGTTCCTCACTGGCAAGACAAAATGGTTGCCCAGCATTCCGCCTTTTATAGGCTGACCCTCAGAGGTCCAGAAGGGACCAGAAGGTTCTGGAATGCCCTATTCTATCCTATGGGACAGGTTCTAGGTATGTCAGTTATGTCAGTTGGTAGCCACCATTTTGTGACTCCAAAGAAATTCCGGTCAGGAAAGGCCTCTAGGCCTGATGTGAAAAACTTTAAGGGCGAAAGAGCACTAATCCCCTAGACCAACACCTTGAAAAATCTAGTGGACACAAAAATGAATAAGGTTATGAGGGGCAAAAAGGGAACAAAATAAATAATAAATTGGAGGGACTACGCAAAGGGCCAGACAGGTCTAACAGTGACCGACAGGGGTTGTTGGCCCAGGGTTCGGTCCAGGTGCAGACGGGCGCAGACAGGCTTGCCTTTGGCTTACACAAAAAAAAACGGTAAGGGTTAACAACATAAGCACAGAAAATAAACTAGATTTCTTGATCAATTCCTTGATATTGTTCCCTTGTCTGTCCACAGTAAGCTCAAAACCTCATGTGGATCTACCGTTTAAGATCCAATGCTGTCCAAAATAACATCCAATGAATTGAGGGAGCGACAAAGTTCACAAATGTATCACAGGTTCAACGATGTTGATTCCCAAAGTTTTTCTTTATTCATATATCAAACAGAAATGACGACAGATTCTTCGTTTAATCCCAATTTTTTTTTCTGCAAATCAAAATCATGTATTAAACAGCCGACAGCGACATCGGGCATCCTGCAAAGCCAATGTGCACATTGGCTTTGCAGGACGCCCGATGTCGCCGGCCGAGACTTCCCGCCATTAGAACTTGGAATCTAATCGAGACTGAAAGACTGCTTGTGTGCGGACGGGCATTCTGGTGACTTTAACCCTCATCTGTTGCAGCAACTCGCCGAACCCGCTGCGCGGGTCCCGCAGCGCACCAGTCCCTGCAAAGACCATTGAAGCGGAGGAGCTGCTTTCACCCTTCACGAGCGTGACCTGTTCGGGGCTGCGAGCAAGAGAGCAGGGACTCCACAGTCCAGGAGTCCCTGCGAGCCCAATTACCAACACCTGGGCTGCTCTCCCTGATCGCCACGCCCCCCCCGCCTACGGAGGGAAAAGCGGACGCTTGGAGCCGTTTCCTGGGAATCTAATCAAGACTGAAAGACTGCTTGTGTGCGGACGGGCATTCTGGTGACTTTAACCCTCATCTGTTGCAGCAACTCGCCGGACCCGCTGCGCGGGTCCCGCAGCGCACCAGTCCCTGCAAAGACCATTGAAGCGGAGGAGCTGCTTTCACCCTTCACGAGCGTGACCTGTTCGGGGCTGCGAGCAAGACAGCAGGGACTCCACAGTCCAGGAGTCCCTGCGAGCCCAATTACCAACACCTGGGCTGCTCTCCCTGATCGCCACGCCCCCCCCGCCTACGGAGGGAAAAGCGGACGCTTGGAGCAGTTTCCTGGGAATCTAATCGAGACTGAAAGACTGCTTGTGTGCGGACGGGCATTCTGGTGACTTTAACCCTCATCTGTTGCAGCAACTCGCCGGACCCGCTGCGCGGGTCCCGCAGCGCACCAGTCCCTGCAAAGACCATTGAAGCGGAGGAGCTGCTTTCACCCTTCACAAGCGTGACCTGTTCGGGGCTGCGAGCAAGAGAGCAGGGACTCCACAGTCCAGGAGTCCCTGCGAGCCCAATTACCAACACCTGGGCTGCTCTCCCTGATCGCCACGCCCCCCCGCCCATTACCTCACTATTTAGGGAAAGCATCAATCCCGCTGCGCGAGAGCGCGCCGGGAGAAGCCCGGGACAAGGGCGGGGCCGTTTTGTGGCCGTTCGGGGGCCGAAGGTGGCCGGGCAGGGCCAGCCCTCTAACTCCTTTCGTCCCCTTTCACTCATTGTATTGTACAAGTAAGCCTGTTACCTTTTTACGTTTGATTTATACTACTCCTGTTGTGTGCTCATATTGCATCTATTTTAGCGGGATTGCCTACACTCAAAATTGATTTATATACATTGATTTCCTTAAACCCTATGGCTGCTATGCATGGAAAAATTTTGTCACCGGACTTTGGGGGAAACAACAAAGGCACTTTGGACAAGTATTTCAGAAAGCCGGTTGGTGACACAGATAGGGATTGTGATTTGGCGGAACGAAGGGCGGAGCGCCGACGCTCCATTGAATCTATTAAAAATCGATCCTCCAGGGTTGTATCACCCGAAATCAATCAAATGGGAGCGGGATTGTTACAAGGAAATGAGGACTCGCTATCAATGCATGGATATCCCATGCTCCTGCGAGAAATGACCCCTTCATTGTCTGTTATTAACAGTACGGAAGAAAGTAATATTGTGGGTACTAGTGATATCACCACTCTAATTGAAACCATTCCTGACAATTTACGAGCACCATTTGGGAAAAAGAAAGTTGGGAAGCAGGGGGTTGTTAAAATTGTCGGACCACCACCAAATAAGAGACAGAGGAAGGGAGGGGTTCAGCAAAGAGCCAAAATCAGTCACACCGATTTTGGAAAGGGTAGAACGGTTATTGCCATCCCTGCACCCACAAAAAATTTAATTTTACCTCTTGACTTGGACCAGGTTGCCCCACATGAAATGTCATCCTCCCTAAATACCCCTACATCGATTGTAGTCGGACCCAATTTAACACCTAGTAGCATTTCTCCCCCTAACGATCATTTGTCTACACTCTCCCTCGACAACATTGAACACTTACTCAGGGCATTTACATCTCCCATATTAGAGAGGTTGAAGAGGTTAGAGGATCAATTGGGGGCTATAGAAACGCCTATCACTAACAAAGCAGGTAAGTTGGAAGCATCTGCAAAGCCCGTTTTATCCCTCATAGCTGCAGCCCCTACCTCCACAGCCCTCACACAAAAGGCTTTAAATCCATCAAGCAACCTTGCGAGCTGTACTCACCAAGGGGCAAATCCATCTAAGGCAGCTCATCAACCTACCCAAATTAGTAAGAAGGATACTCATAAGGGGGTTAGCACAGTGGTTGCTGGAAATAAGCAGGAGGTAGGGGGGAGAGAACACCCAGTAAGAGTAGGAAACCAGAGGGGCCGCCAAGTCGAACTACCACCAGAGGCGGTTCCCTCTGTGGTTGTACTCACGGGGGTCCCCAGGTTGGCAGACAATAAGAGGGAAGGCTTCAGCCAATTAAAAAATACAACTATACACTGGCTTGGCCAGCATAGACCGCTCCCATGTTCTATTAATAATGAGATTGTTCATGTAAGGCGACTCCCCTGGCTGGGGTGCAGAGTAAAGGATATAGAGGGGGATTTAATAATCATACATTTTAGAGATCCAGGGGCGGTGACACACATCCTTAATTGGATGCCAAGGATTACTAGCTCACTTATTGTTCCTTGTGATCTAACCTACTTCTATCCTAGATCCCAGGTGTCTGCTATAACATCTGTTGGGGTACCTTTTGGCCCTTTGAGTAACCCTCCCAGAATGCCAAACAATCAATATATGTGGCAGGATCCAAATCCCAAAATATCAAAAAATGTATTTGGATGGAATATTGTACCACATAGGGAGAATAGGAATAATTATAGAGGTATGGACCATGCGCAAAGCGCTAGGGGAATGAACCATTTGTTGCCTTTCACCCCTTTTGAAACATCGAATAGATTTGAAGCATTCTCTGGTCTAGATGACTGTGAATGACGGTTGGGGTCCTCCTTTAATAGGTCTGATTTGATGCGAGCCCCCAGTACCCGTTCCTTTTCCCCAATTGCCCCCATTACCGGGCCTATGCAGGTGGAGGATACAGCCCTATGTAAATTCCTTAGTTGGAATATAGCGGGCCTAAGAGCTAAAAGGGATGATCCGTTATGGATCAATTTTATTACTTCCTTTGACGTCATAGCTTTTCAAGAATCCTGGGAAACCTCAGTAGATGTCTGGCTGGATGGTTTTGTTACTTTCTTTGTTCCAGCGACACCCAGCCAAGCGGGGAGAGCTAAGGGGGGTTTAATTTTTCTTTTTTCCCTTAATCTTGCGGGGTCTTTTAAGCAGTTAGATTCAGGTTCCCCTAATCTCTTGATTGTGGAATGGACTGTTTCTTCGATCTATTCCATTTTATTCATTAATTTTTATAACTCCTGGGAGAGGGCAATGGACACTGATCACATTGCACACCTAGAGACATTTTTATATAATTTCAGTCTTAATAAGCACACCGCATTTGAGCTCATCGTGTTAGGTGATTTTAATATTCATTCATGCAATCTTCCCTGCCACCTGGGTGAACAAGTTGGACCTCCAGGGGTGTTCACACCCCATTTTGAACATACAAAACCTGGTGAAGCGTTGGAAGTTCTATTGGCTAGCTTTAATCTTTATGAATCCCTAAATACGGATGGGAGGGAAAGAGTTCCCACCTATAAAGGAACACCGCAAGGGTCTATAATCGACTATATATTTACCACGCCGGTGCCACAAACAAAGGTATTAACCTATAGAACAGTCCAGTCACCTTTCAGTGATCATAACCCTGTGATATTGGAGATGCGTTGGGGGGGATCTTAAACGTGAGGGACTGGGCCGCCCACAGGCGCAGGGGGTACATGTGCCCTCCGATCAGGGAAGAAGACTCAAGTGGGGTAAGGTGATCCCAGATGATTTTATGGCAACTTTATTGCCTAAAATTGAGGGAGACGTAGAGCTATGTTTGGATCAAGAGGCCCCCAATAGTCAAATTGTTCGGGCTTTTGAATCCATATGTGTTCAAATAACGAAGGATTTGACAGTTATGCCCACTAAGAGACTTGCTAGTACATCAAAGTGGTTTGATGCTGATTGCTCACGAATACATACCCGTTTAATGCATGCATTAAAAGCAATACCAAGGGATAGGATGCTTATTCCAATTTGAGGAGGGAATACAAAAGGACCTTAAAGGGGAGAAAAGATGAAATTAAAAGTGAAGCGTGGGACAGACTTCTCTCTGTTGATGTCTTGCGTGACAGCAAGAAATTTTGGGAGATTATTAATCACCCTTTTTTTGCAGGAGAACAAAATGTAGCCACTGACTGTCATCCCGGACGAGAAGTGGGTTGTTCACTTTAAAGACGTCTACGGCGATAAGAATGGTACAGCCCCGTCCCGCCAATTGACAGCGCAGGTCTCCCCCCAATAGTCTTTTTAGAGGAGGAAGTCTTAAAGGCTATTCTGGAGACCTCAAAAAATAAGGCCCCGGGGGCGGATGGCGTACCTGCGGACCTATATAGATATTCTCCGAAAACTTGGTCCCAGGTACTAACTAAAGTCTTCAGGGCAGCGAATGATAAGGTGTTCCCCAATACCTGGGCAACCTCCATTATAGTGCCAATTTTTAAAAAAGGAAAACGTGAGGATCCGGGGTGTTATAGAACCATTTCCCTCCTTGATTTGGCCATTAAAATCTTAGGCAGAGTTATATTGGCTAAACTTAGTGAAAATTTGGAGGCTTGCGGAGGGCTTTCAAACATACAATATGGGTTCAGAGAGAAACGAGGCACCCTGGACCAATGTTTGAATTTGCACCTTTTAATTGCCAAATATGTGGTGGCCGGGGAGGGGTCCCTTTATTTGGCCTTTATGGACCTCTCCTCGGCCTTCGATTTGGTAAACAGGTCCAAACTGTGGTCAATCCTTCTTGAGATGGGGATAGACTCTTCCCTGGTTGCTTTTATAGCCTCCTTACACCAGGAGTTATTTGCCAAAGTAAGGGTTACAAATGAGGGGATGTGGGGGGCGTGGCCAACAGCATGCGAGACTAGACGTGTCTCCCGGGAGCTCCCGGCCGACGCCTAAAGATCCGTCATACTTTCCACTTACACGACCGAAAAATCGCCCGAACACAGTGGGGGATCACCTGGAGGGGGACGAGAGGTCCGCTCCACACAAACGGAGCCGCTGGAGTGAGCAGCGCCGAGTTATAGGCGGCGTTCATGTGCGAGGGAAGGGCGCCGAACAAGATGGCGGCGCAGTGAATAATCAAGGAGGAAGAACACCGCCTGCCTGGGCGACTGAACCCGCGGTGGCGGAGAACGGCAGGTGAACCCGGGAGGGGCCGAGGTAACACCGGGGGTGGCCGGCCGTCCCGGCGGTTCCAGATCCGTCGTGAGCCAGAGGTGCACCGGCGGATACAACTGCCCCACAGTCGTGGGGGACACGGTGCCCAGAACCGGAAGGACACGTAAGCAGGCGCCCAGAATATGGAGTGAGTAGGACACCGAACCACCGACTGGGGCGCCCGGGGCGGAAGATAACGCCGGGGCGCGAGGCGCCCTTTCTCAAGATGGCGGGCGACGAAACCTGCTGACGAGCGGAGGACAGCCCGGAGGAGCTAGAGGCCAGAATACCTGCCTTCCTGTCCGTCGCCGGTGGAGAGTTGGCTCAGAGGAGGTACCTGGGGGCGGCCAGTGCCGGAGAGACTCAGGGGCAGAGAAAGCGGAGGCGCCCGTACTTTACTTTACTAAGATGGCGGCCACTGTTCCGGCGAGCTCTGGGGCGTGAGGAGGGCGACCACCCAGGGGACCGGCGAGGCGGAGGGAGCAAAGCCGCGCAGTGAGGTGCACGTGGCAGCCTAATTCGCCGGAGGGGGAGACTGGGACAGAACCCCCCCCCCTCGCAACTACACCCGGAGTGGAGGCTTGGAAGCAAGGGAACCGGCGGCGCAAAATAGACAGAGCTGAGCTCCGGGAGCAGAACTGCAGACCGGAATCCCCATACTGCCACACAGGTCCCTGGGGGTAGAAACCACTCACACAGATCACACTGGGAGAAGACACCCGATGAGCTACGCGGCCCACGTTTGGTAGCACTGGGGTGGTGAGCTTGAAGCGATAGCCGCAGCACGGGCACGGTGGCGAGTTGGGGCGACAGCGGGGACACCGGACGCAGCGCTGCCACTGCCGTGCCACTGGAGCCTGGCCCTCGCCCGTTGGGGTGCAGGGGCCGCGGACCACAGAGCGGCACAGGAGTCCAGAAGGGGCATTGACGGACCTATCAGAAGGGGACAGGACGCCAGGCGAGTGCACAAAGCGGATCGGTTATCGAGGGGGGTGAGCGGTGGGGCCGCCCAACACAGAGAGCCGGTCTCGGCGAGTGGACAAGAGGTGGACGCCCCTCGGCGCAAGCGACGCACTGTGAGGGATACTACGAGGAGGCAACCACGTCGAACTGGCACTCACGCCTAGGCAAAGGGCGCACCAATAACTCAGCAAAGATGGTGAAGAAAGATAACCCCCCGCCCAAGCCCCCCAAACAGGGCACGCTGGACACCTTCGCAGCACCGAAAACATCCAGAGACAACGCGAGTGCCGCAGCAGAGGGAGCCACTGACACGGACAGGCTACTAGCAGCGATCCAGGCGTCTAGAACCGACATACAGGACTCCAGAGCGGCGTTGGAGGTGAAAATTGGGGAGGTAGGCTCGGAGGTCACGCTCCTGCGGCAGGATTTCAAGAATCTCTCCGCCAGAGTGACCGAGACTGAAACACGCATTGGTGAGGCGGAAGACTCGATCACGACACTCAAGAAAGATATGGCGGAGCTTCAGGCGTCACACAGACAGCTCCTCTGGAAGGTGGATGATGCGGAAAATAGGGCCAGGCGCAATAACCTCCGCTTTGTGGGATTTAGAGAGGGGATCGAGGGGAACAATATGGCAGCATTCTTGCATACATGGCTTACGGACACATTCACAAACGCCCCCTTCTCGTCCTGCTTTGTGATCGAAAGGGCGCACAGGGCGCTCCTTGCGAAACCCCCAGAGGGTGCCAGGCCCAGACCTGTGATCGCCCGCTTCCTGAACTTCGCGGACAGAGACTTGATATTACGTGAAGCGAGAAAGATGGGCAATATCCGGCTGGAGAACACCAACATATTGATCTTCCCGGACTATAGCCAAGAGGTCCAACGACAGCGGCGCTCCTTCGACGCAGTGAAAGTTAAATTGAGGTCATTGAACATGAAGTATATGCTGCTCTTCCCGGCAAAGCTCAAGATCATATACAAAGACAAAGCACACTTTTTCACCCACCCGGACGATGCATGGGAATGGCTGGAGGAGCGACCGATCCTTAACAGTCGGGAAACTGCGGGGAGAGAGGAACTAGCGAAAGCGGCACAGGCAAAGGCGCGGTGGGGCTCACCGCAACGGCAGAGGAGGAAATCTAGGAGACTACACTCGAGATACACGGGGACCCCGTACCAGCCACGCCCGTCGGCAGGCGCTAGGAGAGGGAGATCGGAGTCACCGGGGACGTCGAGCAGAGCGAACATGTCACCATCGAGGCACCGGGACCAGGCCTGTTCGGAGGGGGAAAGAGAGCGCATCAGGGACTCGGACAGGAATGATGAGATGTCGGACAGTGACCAACATTCCTTACATCCACTGGAAGCAGAGATACGGCAGTTAGAACGGGACATACCTGATAAGAACTGCAGCACGGTACCGACCACGCAAGACTCACACTCCTGACCAGGGAAGAGGTGGACGGCTGAATGGTCGGTCGGGACACGGATATGACACGCAAGTGGCCACAACCCTTTTTCGTTGTTGTTTTATTTTCCTTTGTTAACCTTTTCTGTTTACAGGAACAGCGCATTGTTTAGTTTGACAGTTGTTCCGTGAGAGTTTGTGAGGGAGGGTATTGGGGGTTGGCGACAGACCTACTCCTACTGAAAGTCATGTCCCGCTCGGGGGCACATCTGGATGGGGAGGGAGGTGGGGAGGGGGAGGGGGGAAGGGGTCTTCTAGTTTGTTGGGGTTGGCGAGTGGGTAGGAACACAAGTTGGGGATCTTGGGGGGGATGTTGGTTACTGGAATACTCATGGGGAAACAGTCAGATGCACAATAATCCACGTGGTCGCAAACAGATGCTATGGTCTCCTACTGACCTTCAGACAATCGACACCGTATGGCAGATACACTGATTACTACTGAGAGACATCAGAGGGGGCTCTCCATTCTGACGTGGAATGTCAATGGACTAGGGTCCAAAATAAAGAGAGGGTTGGTAAACTCGTACATCAAAAGGGTCGCCCCAGACCTTATCCTCCTACAGGAAACACACCTCAGGGCAGGAAAATGCACGTTCATGGCGAGGGGGAGGTATAAAGTACTGACTCACGCGGGTTATACGTCAGGTGCCAGGGGAGTCGCAATCCTAATCAACAAAACACATCCCTTTACCGTCACACGCTCGTGGAGCGATCCACAGGGGACATACGTGGGAATACAGGGGTTATGGAACAGGCGGCATATGACAATTATCTCAGTATACGCCCCGCCAAAACTCCAATCGCGCACACTCAGGGAAATAGCATCCATCCTATTGGACACGGCTGACACGATGCAGATAGTGGGGGGGGACTTCAACGACGTCATGTCAGAAGACCTAGACCGTTCAGGTGCAACACGCAGAGGGGGGACACAAACGGCGTTGGCACAATACATGGCGGAGATGGGACTCACCGATGCATGGCGCTGGCGACACCCGACACAGGAGACGTTCTCCTTTTACTCAGGGGCCCATAAAACCTTCTCCAGGCTAGATTACATTTTCATGGCAAGGCAATACCTGGCGGAGGGTGACGTGTTCGCCTACAAAGCACGGGGGATATCTGACCACTCGCCTCTGTACGCACACTTAGGGAAAAACACGGTGAGGCGAGAGACTGAGTGGCGCTTGGCAGCTTGGGACATACAAACCCCCGAGATAACACGAGGACTGAGGGCAGATGTAAAGGTATACGTGGCGGAGAACGAGGGTTCTGTAGACTCCAATATTACCTTCTGGGAGGCAATGAAACCGGTGCTGAGGGACAGAATCAGAGGGAGACTACGGGATGAGCGCCATAAACGGCACAGGGAGGCTGCAGGGCTAGAAGCTGCCATCCTAGCGCTAGAAAGGGAATACCATGTACACAAAGGGGAAGGCGTACTGAGGCGGTTGCAAGACAAACAAAGGGAGTATAGGCAATTGGTCTCTAATGAGGCGAAGACACAATCACTAGCAACACTGCACCGCCTATACGATGTCGGTGACAAGTCAGGCAAACTTCTGGCATGGCTCAGCAGGAAAGAACGAGCAGCAAGGTGGGTGGAAAAGATCAGGAGGGGCGGGGGCATCATGGAAACTACAGACAAGGGCATAGCAGAGGAGTTTGCACTCCACTATGAGGATTTCTATAGAGGCAGAGACCTCGGAACAGTTGACGAGGCCCTACAGTATATGGAAGATGTGGATATCCCAGTACTGGAGGCAGAACTCAGCGCCCCTTTGGAGGCGGCCATCACATTGGAGGAGGTTAGAGTGGCCATAAACACGTTAAAAACGGGGAAAACACCGGGACCCAACGGGTTTCCGGCGGAATTTTTAAAAAAAACGGCCGACTTGCTGACGCGCCATATGCTGGCCCTCTATGTTGAAGCTTACGAACTGGGGTCACTCCCACGAGACCTCGCACTGGCGACCATAGTACCGATCCACAAACAGGGCAAGCCAGAGGAGGATTGTGCCTCGTACCGCCCAATCTCATTGCTGAACATGGAGGTGAAAGTGCTGGCCACCATTCTAGCGACACGTCTCCGGACGGTCGTTCCTGACCTTATACACAAGGACCAGTCGGGGTTTCTGCCGGATAGAGCAACAAAGCTTAACCTCCGACGGACACACAACTGGCTTCAAGAAGTGAGAGATAGGACGGAGCCGCACTGGTTCCTGTCCTTGGACGCTGAAAAAGCGTTTGACGCAGTACACTGGCCCTTTCTCATGGCGGCGCTTAGGCGGTTCGGCTTTGGTCCACACTTCCAGAAATGGATAGAGCTACTGTACACGGCGCCGAGAGCGCGGGTACGAGTTAATGGATGGTTATCACGTGAATTCCGGGTAGAGAGGGGCACCAGACAAGGGTGCCCGCTGTCCCCGCTACTCTTTACACTCACGATAGAAATACTGGCGGACAAAATTCGGCAGAACCCAAGGATCCATGGTTTTACATGGGGTACTTCAGGGGAGACACAGGAAAAGGTTTCATTGTATGCCGACGATGTCCTACTGTACATTACGAAACCCGAGGTCTCAGTGGGGACGTTGTTCAGAGAGTTGGAGGGCTTTGGGGCAATGGCAGGCCATACCATCAACTGGCACAAATCAGTCTTGTACATGCCACAGGGACCAGTGACAGACGTGCCTCTACCGGACCGTTTGCTCACGACCACGGAAGGGTTCCAGTACCTTGGGGTCTATATCACGCTGGACAAACGGCGCTCGTTTCAGACCAACGTAGAACGAATAATGAAAGTGGCAGTAGAGGATATGACGAGATGGAGGCAACTACCGCTCACCCCTCCTGGGTAGGGCGGCGATGTACAAAATGATTACTTTACCGAAATTCCTCTACGCACTTCAGAATGAATACTACCCACTCCCGACCACCACGATCGCCAAAATCCATGCAGACGTGCGATCGTTCCTAGGGTTAGGCAAACAACCACGCATCGCGCTCCAAACGCTCCAACGGCACCAATACAATGGTGGGATCTCCTTGCCGAACCTGGAGGCATATTACTGGGCGGAACACCTGACCCCCATAAACGACTGGTTGCATACACCGGCGGACCACCCGACGTATGCATTAGAAAGACATAGCCTGTCTGCACACAATATTCTTCACTATATGTATGGGGGGAGGACAGGGAGGAAGCTCCTGCCCGCTACCATGATCACGATTCGAGCATGGACAAGGGCCACGAGGGCCACGGGGTGGGAGGAGAAACCTACACGCCAGACACCACTGTGGCACTGCAACTGGCTCACGGAACTTCAAAAACTAGAGGGCTTCCATAGGTGGGACGATATAGGGATATCTACCATCGGGGACGTGATCAGGCAGGGTGAGTTGAAGACTTTTGCGATGCTCCGGGAGGAGTTTGGATTACATCACACACAACAGTACAAGTACCTGCAGCTAGTCCATGCTTGGCAAGCACAGAAGATAGCACTACAAGATATACCGGAGTACTCACCCCTAGAAGGGAGACTCTTGCAGGAACAAATACTACACCAGGCAGTGTCCCCCACAAATAAAACACTCACAAATAATATGTTTGGAAGTTTGCCGACACTCAGGGGCAAGTGGGAGGCGGAAGTGGGGCAATTGGAAGATTTAGACTGGGAGTTGATCCTGATGCACCCCCGGGAAGTGGCCATTAAGTCACGGCTGAGGCTGATTCAATTGAATGTGCTGCACAGGACGTACTTTGATAGGAGGCGTCTCCTCAGGATGGGAAGAATAACAGATGACACCTGTCTTCGTTGCAGGGCCGAACAGGGGGACTTCTACCACACAATCTGGTCCTCTGCGGAGATTCAAAAGTATTGGTCTCACATCTTCACGGAACTGGGGGAGGTACTGGGTGTGGAGCTGACCCTGGACCCGAAGCTGGCGCTACTGGGACTGGTGACCGAAGTAGACCTGCCGCGCCCGCATATTATTTTCTTGGTGCTGGCATTAGTAGTGGCGAAAAGGGACATTGCCAAATACTGGGGGGCAGCGGAAAGGCCAGAAGTAGAGGAATGGAGGAGAGGGCTGGACCTCTATATGGCCGCAGAACGAGTGACGTACAAAGCGAGAGGTTGTCCCAGAAAGTTCCGAAAGGTATGGGGTAAATGGAGACAATACCATGGCCTAGAAGACGGGCGCTTGGGAGGTCCCTCATAGGCGAATGGTGTGCAGCGGAGGGAAAGGGAGACCACCTGATGCAGATATGTAACTGGGGGCACTCTGGTATGCTGAGAAATTTAGGGTCACAACACATGTAAGGTTATGTACAGTATCATGGGATAGGAGACGAGCGTCAGCGGAGTGGGCACGAAGGGTATTGATGGACTAGTGCCACTTAGTTGGCCGCGCATGTGACCGAACTGTAACCGCATTGAGATGGAAACCAACCAGTTTGTAGATAGGGGAGGGTGGGAGGGGGGGGGGGGAGTTGTGGGGGGAAAATAACTCAAAAAGCAGGTTCGGGGAGTTACTTAAAGAGCTCGCACGTCATGAAATAACTGCAAGTTACTCAACGAAAACAAAAGTCGCCGCCCGGCCCCCGGGCTGTGGGCATGAAGGCTGTGGAGATAGAACCATGATGTAAGTTTTCTTATGCTGAATCTGAGCTTGCTGTGACTATATTCTTTTTCACCTGCACAAAAATAAAAATTTAAAAAAAAAAAAAAAAATGAGGGGATGTGCACGGGCACTTTTAGGTCAGAGAAAGGGGTCGGCCAAGGGTGTATCCTGGCCCCCCTCCTTTTCACCATTTACATAAATGGGTTGGAAAAACATCTTGAGGAGGGGGGGCAGATGTGCCGCGTGTGAGAGGGCAGCAGATCCCGGCCCTCCTATACGCGGATGACGCGGTACTGATTGCACGCACGGGCATCGGTTTACAGACACTATTGGATTGTTTTGGCTCCTTCATGGAAAAACTTGACCTAAAGGTAAACGCGAAAAAATCCCATTCTATGATAGTGGGCAAGCAGAGAGGAAAACTGAGATCCAAAACTTTTATATGCAAGGGTGAGGTGGTTTCCAGGGTTCCGGTCTTCCCCTATCTGGGGGTCCTTTTCGATGAAAGGGGGTCTTGGGCCCCACAGTTAAAGGTGAAGAGTTTAGCCTTGGCCCGTTCAACAACTGCCCTGTTGGGTTTCACCAAAAGGCTGGGGGCCAGGCCAATGGAAGCAATTTTGAAGGTTTATAACACCAAGTGTATTCCTATTGCCACCTATGGGGCCACCCTGTGGGGCTATGTTACTCAAGATAAAATCCAAAGGGTAGAAAATAGGTTAATTAGACTATTGCTCTCAGTTCCAAAATCGACCCCTACGTTTTCCATTCACGAGGAAGTAGGTCTGGGTTATATTACAGATAAGCTGAATCTGGCACCTCTCTTACTTTGGGCAAGGACATGGCTGAATCCAGAATTAACCTTGAACCATCTTATTCTGGAGGACGTCATGTCTTTGGACCGTGCCATGAAAATACCTTGGTTGAAGTATTTAAAAAATACATTTTTGGGGGGCGTGGCCAAGATGGCGGCTTGAGAGGACGTGGATCGCGAGGCTCCCCGGCCCTGTGCCCCTATCACACGTTTTTCAGGCTGCCACCCCCTTGAGCACCTGCCCAAATCCAGCGCCTGCCACCCCTGCTTACTTGGCAGACCTCAGGCCGGGTCTCTGGGGGCTAGGGACAGCCGATACCCCGCTTCTTTTGCTGCCGGTGAGGACTGTGTGCTGGCGACGAAGGTTTGAGCCCTTCCGCCGCACACCCACGTATCAGCGGCTGCGGGCGCTAGACCGGAGCACCGTGAGGGCTCGCAGCCGAACGCGGAGCAGCAACTTCGGCGTCCAGCGACGGAGAGCCGGGAGGGGCGTTGCGTCCAGCCTTCTTCGGACGTGTCATACCCCGCCGGCGGACATCCGACAACTCCAGGCCCCGGGCGTGGGCCTACCCAGCGGCCGTGCGTGTCTCCCTCCGGCGGACCTGCAGAGGCACGTATCGCGCGGGGCACTGGCCATCGGCCCCGCGCACCCCGCTGGTCTTCCCCCACCTCCTCCGCTGCCGCCGGAGGTAAAGCGCCGGTGTCGGTGCTGGCGACTCCGCCCCCTTCAGTCCTTGGGCGCCCCGGCGGAGGGCCTTCGACTACTCTAGGCCCCGGCACGGGCCTACCGGGCGGTAGCACAGGACCAACCCCGCAGTCCAGCAGGGCCCTGCACCGGGCGGAGCGCCGCTAGCCCGATCTCCAAGACCCGCAGGAACCCCCACCACACCTTTGGCCGCCGACGGGGGGGACGTACCTGCACTGGGGCCTGCCCGCCCCGACCCTCCTGATCCCTGTGAGCCCCGGCGGAGGGCCTTTGAACACTTTAGGCCCCGGCGTGGGCCTACCGGGCGGTGGCGCAGGACTGACCCCGCCGATCCAGCGGAGCCCTACACCGGGCGGGGCGCCGCTCGCCAGCTCTCCACCCACCGGAATCCCCCCCCGCACCTCTGGCCACCAGCGGGGGGGCCGCACCTGCACTGGGGCCTGCCCGCCCGGCCCTCCTGATCACGGTGAGCTCCGCCGGAGGCCTCCAGCTACTTTGCGCCCCGGCGTGGGCCTGTTGGGCGGCCGGGGGGACCCCCGCCTACTGCACCCGCCACCGCGGACGTCACACGAGGCAACATCGGCTATCCGCCCGACACACCCCAGAGCCTCTCTGCCTCCTCGCCAGCCGGCGGAGGAGAAGCACCGACGAAGCGGGACCCCCCCCCTGCCGCACCTCCACGCATTGACAGCGGCCTCTTGGACAGACGGCATTCCGGGAAGATACTCTGAGGCACGAGGTGAGCTGCGCCCTGCGGACTGTGGCGGGGGGTTGGGGACGACCGAGCGCTCTTCTCCCCCGGCCCCTGCACTCCCTGTTGGGTGACCCTCGACTGCTGTGGGCGCAGACACAGACCTGCCGGGAACTGTACCGGGCCGTCGCCCGCCGGAGCCATTGACACCAGCTTCCTACCAGCTACCTGCCACCTACCATCCACCGGGCCCCCCACTCCATCACAAGGGTTGTTTGTGGCCCTCCCCACGCCTGAGGCACCTGCGCCGCCGTCCGGACTGCGAGGCCTTCCTCCTGCTAATATCTGGGCGCTGTTCTGATGAAAAAGGGTACAGGCAGATCAGGTCGTTTTACCCCTTTTTCTAGTTTGCCCGGCGTTAGCCGCTTCTCACCCAACTCACGATTACCCAAATAAAGAGGCAGGCGCTGGAGACTGGAAGGCAGGAAACAGGAGTTTATTTCCGGCGGAACAGAACACGTCAAATCAGACAACAGGGTATCTTCTCGAGGTGCTCTGGCAAGTTTCTCTACGGCTCCGTCTTTTATACACAGGTTTATGATGTACAAACATTCTTTATTGTAATAAAGACACTTTGAAGTACGAAAAAGGCATGTTTGGAATCCCAGCTTCAGGCCTATTCCCATACCGGTCATTCTGATGTTGTTTTCCCCTCCCAAATGTAACATGTGATTGTAATCTGCAGCCGGACGTCCTAACAGGACACGAGGGCAAGGGGAGGTGGTCAGATCTAAGGTTGGGCAGGCGATAAGATCACGTTTCGCTATGCGGGTCCGGTGGGGGTACATCCACGAGACCTAGTTTTATGATATGGGACTGGGTCGAGAGGCCAGGTGTAGCCGGGGGGGGGGGGGTCATCAGAAGAGAGGAAGGGTGTTCCTGGGAGGAATGCAGGGGTGTCGGTGAGATCTAGGGGTGTGAAGGCCTTGATTAATCACCGCTCCTCTGATGTGAGGCGAGGTCCTACTGTAGGAAGCAATAAACTGCATCTGTTGGGCTAGGTGATGGCCTGGGATCAGGCCGGGCAATCGGGCAGGGAGGAAGAGGTTACCAAAAGGGCCCGTTCTATGGGTAGGATGAAAAAGCGAGGGGGCAGGGGTTCAGCACGGAGACAAGGTCGTGTTTAGCGGTGCGTTTATGGCCCGAACAGGAGAGACCGGGGGCTGTCGGGGCGCGGGGTGCTTGCGAGGCTGGAGAGAGAGAGAGAGAGAGAGAGAGAGAGAGAGAGAGAGAGAGAGATGCTGGCTATTGGCAATGGGCAGAGAGGTCATGACACACAGATGGCTACTATCTATGTTCGTGATGGGGCCTAAAAGGGAACAAGATGGCGGGGCCACTGTTTCGTGACTTTCGCTTTACCTTCAACAGTGGCGAGGGTGAACACAAATGAACGCCGCTTATGTACATATACATTGTCATTTTCCACAGTTCCTCCGCTTGTCACCTGGGTGCTCTTTCTGGGCCCGCGTTACTCTTCCTCCACCACGCTCCTCCTGCCACGCAGCGCACATCTCTCGCCACAGCAAGCCGGCCCCAGCTTGGAATAACCTGGCCATCTCTGCCATCGCGGCCTCCCTTGCCGCTACACACCCCAGGTGATACCTTCGACGCCCCTCACGAGAGACTCTTACTTCAGCTCATCGCCCCTGGAACGGCCTGCGGATCCTCTTCACGGGACACCGAGCCTGACTATCCGCACTGACCCCGTGCCGGCTCTACATCGCCCGCTGCCCCTGGCGGTCGGCTTCGCCCCCGCGGCTGGGTGGCAGCTCGACAGCTCCCGACAACACCCAACGGCTGGGCCTCATATTCTGTCGTGGACATCATGACGCACTCTAATCGCAAAGGGACCCGGAACGTTGTGGACCTCATGCATAAGGCGGCGTCGAAAGGGGACAAGACCCACCCATTGTCGCCCCCGAAACCTCCCGCGAGCCCTCAAACACCGGACGAGGACTCCGCTCCAATCACTAAAGCTTTCCTGGCCTCCCTCTTCAACACACTGCGAGAGGACTTTTAGACTCTGAAACAGGACTTGGCGGGGGAACAGCGTGAACTCCGTCGAGACATTGATGGCCTAGGAGAACGGGTTGCCTCCCTGGAGGAAGCTGATCAATCCCGCAGTATGGAGGTGGATAGACTTCAGCAGGAAATCCTGCGACTTCAGGATCAACAGGTGGATTTACAATCACATTCCGAAGACCTGGAGAATCGCTCCAGGCGGAATAACATACGGGTCAGGGGCGTCCCGTTGAAAGCTGAGAAGGACAATGTGACCGCCTACCTCCAGGACCTATTCAGGGACATCCTAGGCGAGCCGAGCGACTTCGAAATCCGAATCGACAGAGCTCACAGGGTTGGCATGGCACGCCGAGCACCTGCACCACCTCCGGACCTTCTGGCATTCCTCCCAGACTTTCCTCTGAAGGAACGCATCCTCAGGGAAGCCAGGAAAGCGCAACCCATCCGATTTCGGGATGACCCTGTAGCCCTTTTTCAGGATCTCTCCAACATCACCCTACAAAAGCGCAAATCTTTCCGACCTGCAACGAACTTCCTGCGAGACGCCGGGATACCCTACTCCTGGGGTCACCCGTTCCGTCTGATCTTTAAATGGAATGGCTCCCTTCATCAGCTCCGATCGCTCCGTGATGCCTGTTCCCTGCTAGGGATCGACATGCCAGAAGGCTCAGCCTCCAGGGACGCCTCTCCGTCCCGGTCGCAGGAGGACCCATCTCGTCCTATAAAAGACGGCTGGCAGACGGTGCGCAGGAGGAGAATACCGAGACCTATCCCGAAACCGGACCCGGTCACAGTCGCCCAGGAACGTGAAGCGGCTGTACAGGAAGTGGCAGATAACACAGCACCTGATTTGTAGAACATTGACCTTTTTGGGGGGTGTTCTCTCACTCGCAATTAGCTTAACTGGGGATTGGGCCGGGGAGCCGCCAATTGGGCTGCAGCCACGGTACCCCTTTCATTGACTTTCTACGGACCTGTGCCCTGCACACTTAGGCCCGAGACTTTTACTAGTTTCTGTTGGGGGGGTTGTTCTGGGAGGGGGAGGGGGAACCGGGGGAGGGGGGTTCCGAAATTGTTGGGGGTTGGGCAGGTTCCTTCTGTTGGGGTTAGGGTGGCCTCGGGGGGAGGGAACTGTGGGAGGGGACCAGTACGCCAGGGGACCTTTCCGCGTATCAGGGATTGCCTACACTTTCCGCTACCACGCAGTGTCTGGCACTACTAAGCCTGTTTATCTCCACGTGCCTTGGTGATGGTTGATGCACTTAAAATCCTGTCTCTTAATGTCAAGGGCCTCAACAACCCGATCAAACGCAGGGCTATCATTTCTTACCTAGAGAACTCTGAAGCCGACATCTGCCTGCTGCAAGAAACCCACCTCTTAGCTAAGGACTGGCACCGGCTGCGCTCCCGCGCCTTCCCACAGCAATACTTCTCCTCTTTCCCGTCAAAGAAAGCTGGGGTGGCTATACTTGTTTCGCGGCGCTTCAGGGGCAAGGTAGGGGCCAAAGTAGGGGAAATTAGGGGACGCCTTCTGACCCATACGTTCCACATAGGCACTACTACATACACGATTGGCTCCATCTACTCCCCCAACACAGGCCAGGAACCCTTCTTGCTGTCCGAAATCTCAGAGGCGCTCCAAGCTCCTCACACCCACATGCTTCTAGGGGGGGACCTCAACCTCGTCATGGACACTAACAAAGATAGATCGGGGCACCGTTATGGAGACACCGGGGCACTCTCGCAAAAGGGCATAACTTGGCTGCAGGACAGAGGCATCTCAGATCTTTGGAGGAAGACACACCCCATCGCAACACGGTATACATTTTACTCACACGTACACCACACTTATGCGCGCATCGACCACTTCCTGGGCTCCTCGAGCCTCATTCATCAGATCGTTACAGTGTCGATTGTCCCGGCGGCCCTCTCCGACCATGAGGCGTTGGAACTGACGCTCAAAGTACCCAGATCACCACGTACTCCGGGATCGTGGAGGCTTAACGAAACCCTCTTACAGAAGCCGGTGGTTACCCACCAGCTTCATAAATGCATATCGAATTACTTGGCCACCAATGACACCCCGGCTGTGTCGGTGACGTCCTTATGGGGGGCCTTAAAGGTTGTTGTTAGGGGGGAGCTGATAGCAATATCGGCCGCGGACGCCAAACTTCGAAAAGAAAAGAGGGAAGACCTCTCCAACAAAGTTGCGGAGTTGGAGAGGGTTCACAGCCGCACATGTGCCCCGAGAATATGGCGCCAACTTAAAGCTGCCCGAGCTCAACTGGCCAGCCTCGACACCGACAGGGCAGAATTTGCTGCTCTTCGCCTCCGTCACACGTACTACGTGGGGGGCAACCGCACCGGCCGGCTTCTGGCCAGCGCCTTGAAAGCCAAACTCCAACGCTCCAAAATCACTACGCTGATGGATGACGCCTGCGATGCTATTACTGAGGACGCGCAGATAGCCTCAGCCTTCCGCTCCTTCTATGCCTCTCTATATAGCGCAGACAAAACGTCACCGACGGACATCGACGCCTATCTACAATCTGCTCACATCACGCCATTATGCCCGGCGAGCACGGAAGCCCTGGATGCCCCCATCCGCGCTGACGAGATTCTTGCTGCCATCGCGCGCCTCCGCCCGCTTAAATCTCCGGGCCCCGATGGCTTCTCGTCGGGCTTTTATAAGACCTTTGGCCACACCCTGGCGCCTATTCTCGCCAGACTGTTTAATTCTTTTGAAGGCCCGAGTTCCATACCACCCGATATGCTTGCAGCCGACATAGTGGTTCTGCCTAAGCCGGGCAAACCCCCGACGCATTGCTCCGCGTTCCGACCCATCTCCTTACTCAATCTGGACCTGAAGCTGTTTACGGGGGTGCTTGCGGCCCGTCTGGGTCCCTGCCTCCCGGGCATCCTTGAACCGGACCAATCGGGCTTTGTCCCGAACCGCCAGTGTAGCGACAATACCAAGAGGCTCCTACACCTCGTGGACAAGGCTCATTTTCAGAGCTCGGATTCTGCACTCCTGGCCATCGATGCAGAGAAGGCCTTCGACCGTGTCGACTGGACCTATCTACGGGCTGTGCTGCGGCGCTATCACCTGGGCGACCGGTTTCAGGCCTGGATAGCGAGCTGCTATCACCGTCCCTTGGCTCGTGTCCGGATGGGTGGCCTCAAGTCAGACCCCTTCGAGATACAGAGAGGTACCCGCCAGGGATGCCCTCTCTCACCTCTTTTATTTGCTCTTTACGTGGAACCTCTAGCACAGAAAATCCGCGACAACCCTCACATCACGGGAATGTCTTTCGGCCACGAACCCCACGTAATAGGATTGTACGCGGACGACATAATCGCTGCTCTGGACAGCCCGTCCAGATCCATACCGGCATTCCTGGCGGAGCTGGAACATTTCGGTGCGGTGTCAGGTTTCAAGGTTAACCAAGGAAAATCCCTGATACTGCCCCTGGGCAGTCATGCTCTTCCTAATAACCCGTCACCTAACTTCGGATGCAACCTGCGGTCCATCGCCCGGCTTCCGTACCTGGGGATCACCCTGACCTCCTCCACGACCTCGACGGTCAATCACAATTACTCTATTCTATCGTCCCAGATCCAGACCGACCTCGCACGTTGGTCAAGGCAACCCCTCTCCCTGCTTGGCAGGATCGCGGCGGTAAAGATGTCGGTCTTACCCAAGATATTATACATCTTCCAGACCCTCCCGGTTTCACCACCGCCGGGTATGCTAGCTGACCTCCAACACGACATTCACCAATTTGTGTGGGAGAAGAAACGCGCCAGACTCCATAAACAGGTGGCGTACAGAACTATTGACGAAGGCGGCCTCGGGATCCCGAATCTGCCGCAATATTTCCAGGCCTCACAACTCAGATATCTGGTGGAGTGGTACCGACCGGAATCGGAGGAGAGATGGCTCTTCCAGGATAGAGCAATGGCTCAGACCTCCTTGTGGAAGATACCATTTCTTGCCCGCCAGCACAGACCGCGTTATCTCCTCCGCTCCCCTATCACGCGCACCACCATGGCAGCCTGGGACATGGTGGCGGTCAAGAGGGGCCTCACGACCTTCCCATCCCCACTTACCCCTCTTTTCGACAACCCCGCGTTCCCGCCCGGCACGGATGCCCGAGCTTTCCGGCAATGGCGTGATACGCCTTGCCGATCGGCTGGACACCTCTTTGATCTGGAGGGGTTTCTCTCACTCGCCGACGTCTCGGGGGACTATGGAGTGGATAAACCTCACATGTTTCAGTACTTCCAAATTCGCCACTGGCTCTTGCAGCCGGACGTCGCCCCTCTGGTGGGCCGGCAAATGACGCCGTTCGAACGCTGGCTCGTGTCCAAGGCATCGGATAAGCACCTTATCTCAGACCTTTATCGAATGCTCTCCCCTGCTGCCGACACTGCAAAAACTGCTGGTCAGCGACGATGGGAAGCAGAACTCGGAAGGACTCTCTCTTCTACAGAATGGAACCACATACACTACAGAGCCGCCCACACCACCCGCAACACCAAGGCTAGGGAATCGGCAATAAAGCTGGCTATCTACTGGCACCTTACCCCAGCGAGACTCAATCAAGGCAACCCAACTCGTAGCGCGCTGTGCTGGAGGGGCTGTGGTGACCGGGGTACACTGACTCACCTTCTGTGGGAATGTCCCGCCTTGCAGGAGTACTGGAAGGCTGTTTTGGACGACATCGATTCCACGTTTGACACTGAGGTCCCCCGCTTCCCAGCTTACACACTCCTAGGGCTTCCCAATGCGCTTACATTCCCCTTGAGATCAACTCGCGGCAAACAGATGGGTATCGCTATGCAAGCAGCGTCACAACACATCTTATCGCTATGGGGTTCTACTATCTCACCCACCCATACGGGCTGGCTACACAAGTTGTGGTTCACGCTCGGCATGGAACGGATCCAGGCCACGCTTACCCATTCCTCTGACTCATTCCGAACTACTTGGCAGCCGCTTCTGACGCTGCTATCCAGGGAATTCCATGAAATCACCTGCCCAAAGTACCTTCGCATCTTACGCCTCACAGATTGTATGGTGGACTAAACACGACCCGAGGCACCTTGACACACTTTAGCTGGCTATGACTCACACGATCACTATGGAACAATGGCGTACTGGTAGGGGTGGGGGGAGGGCGTTAGAGTTGGGAGTTGGGGGGGTGGGGTGGGTTTCCAGGGTTGTCTTCTTCACTTGCTGCTCCGATTAGGGGCTTATCTCGATCTCCGGGCACTGCCTCTCCATCTGGGCATGATCAACCTGCTCACCTAACGCTTATTAGAGAAGACATGCTTGTCTGTCTCACTTGCCAATTTTGCCTGCTGATTGTCTATTGCTATACCCTGCCTGTTTCTTCTGTTTTGAAACTCAATAAAAATACTTTGATATTAAAAAATACATTTTCAGTCTTAGGTAGATTGGAACTTTTTCTATCTCCTCGTAATATTAAGAAAGAGGACGTAAAGTGGATTAAAGTCCATTTTACAGACAGGGTCCGCCTTGATAGAGAGGGGAGGGAAATAATGAAACCATCTATAAGAGCACACTCTATGTTAATCACTACCCCAACCCTGGAACCATACCTGAATTTTGTTACAAGACCCCTTCATAGATTTTTATTAGCGAGATTCAGGTTTAATTTGATTCAATTTTCTTTAGGTTGCTATCCATCATGGAACCATTCGAAAGATGCCCCCCCCTTGTGATTGTGATAATTTCTCTGAGCAAGATACCATGCATTTTACGATGTTTTGTGGGTTTTATACTGCTGCTAGGAAAAAACATCTGTTACCTGTGCTGAGGGAGGCGGGCTTCATTCAAGTTAGACCTGCTTTAATTTACCTCCAGATGTTGGACAATATTTACATTACTTTTAGTGTCGCCAGTTTCCTAGCAGAAGCTTTTCGTATTAGAAACAAACGAGCACCACTGAACTTTTTATTGTAAATAAGGTATCTTTTAAAAATAGTGTCAGACACGATGTAGTTTAGTCAAATTTGGGCTTGCCTTGTTTTTGTATTAATTATGAAATGTGATTTTAATTCATATGTATTGTATGTGCTTTTTTTGGTTTTTTTAAAATCGAATAAAGCGTGCTTTGACTGACTGACTGACATTAGAACTTGGAGATGCTTGAAGAGGATCGGATTTAATGGAATTTTTGGATCAGCATTGTTAGAGTTGGACGTAAGATGCATGAATAGAGATTTAGACCGAAAGACTGAATATAGTGTGGTCAGAACAGTGGCAACAGAACAGGGGAAGGGATGTTGAGGCCTGAATACTTACTGAATTGTTAATACAGAATGGGAATTGCTGTCAAACACATTGATAAACGTTGTGGTGAAGAAATCTGCTTCCGTGAATTACAAACATTGTGATGTCCGCTCTTGGACGAAACGCGTCGGCTGTTTAATACCGGATTCTGGTTTGCAAAAAAATATTGGGATTAAACGAAGAATCTGTCGTCATTTCTGTTTGATATATGAATAAACAAAAACTTTGGCAATCAACATCGTTGAACCTGTGATACATTTATGAACTTTAAGTCGCTCCCTCAATTCATTGGAGGCTTGCCTTTGGCATGCCTTCGGAGCGCTAGCAGCACGCCCACTGCACGCGACCGCTGCGCGTTGAGGCAGGCATCTCTTTTATGGGGCAAGGTAAGCAGCTAGTCTGCTGACCTCCGTAGCGTTTTTCCGGAAGTTGGTAATATCGCTTCCTGTGTGCGTCAGTTCCCGCCACACAAACGGAATTAATGAATTAATTAACAACTGTGTTATGACCTTGGGGTGGATATTCACTTGCTGAGATTTAACTTGTTTACCGCGGCGGACATTCCGTCGCAGTGCGGGCATTTGATGGAATGGGCGGGGCTGCGTCGGCCGTTGGCAGCACTAGGGAGGTAGTGCTCGGGAGCCCGCAATAGGTTAACCTCAGTGTTTGCTGTTTCAGACATGTTATGATTGTGATTTTCTGTAGTGAAATCAAAAATAATAATAAACTTCAGAAATTCCCTGACTAAAATGAGGTTAACGTGTCATTACCGGTATGAAACAAACACTAACACGCACTGGTAATGCCAATAGGTTTGGCTTTTAAGGAATGTTGTATGGCAATGTGAAGCATTACAAGTAAACAACACGGGAATGAACATGTATTTGTGTGGAAGTAAAGAATTGTAATATAATATTGTTGATGGGTAAAAAGTTAGAAAAACAGCCATGTGGGTTAATTACTACCCTCTTCTTATCTCTGCTGCTGCTAGAGAAAGACAAACACAATAAATGATCTAGTTATCTAGGAGAATTTTTCAGTATTACTGTGTCATGTGTGCACCCCTGTAAGTTCAACCTCTGCTAGCTGGATAAATAAAATGATCACAACTGCAGTGGAGGGCAAGCACTTTTCTGCCCACACAAAATATGCACTCCTGGCTACCAACATGTGGGCTGAGCCAAAGCCTCTCTCTAGTGATACTCACATAATTGTCTAGCGACAGTTGCGCTGTCAGGCCTGACCATATAAACTATTTAAATTGTCTAGGTAAATTTACCTAGGCAAACCACTAAGCACTGCTCATAACCTCAGACATGAAGTCACTGCTCGCATCTAAAAGACATTACTGATGGCATTTCTAAAGGCATCTCAAATTACATCATTGGTAAAATCATTGATGGATCACACATGGCATCACCAGTGACAGCATCCTAAACATTTTAGACATCATTTTTCTTAAGGAAACAGGGACCAGAACTTCATATGGCATACTTTGCACATTGCTTTGAATGATATTCAACCAGATAGCCCAGGTAGGTGAAATCAGCAAAACGATGTTAAGGTTCAGTAGTTTTCCCACAGCTTTGTTTCAGATTCTATGTAGTTTCCAAATCACTGGGGGATGTACTCCCAGATAATACATGGTTGGCATAATCTAAACACAAAAGTACTTGATTGATGATGACTTGTACTTATTAGTGCAATCTTAGGTAAAGAAAGATTTGACTTAGGCACCTAATCATGTAAAAGGATCCCTTTGTAACTTGATTCGCTTGAGGAAACAGGGAGAGATTCATATCTCTTATCAAGCTGATATTCCTTACTTGGGTTGATGGTGTAGGAGGTGGGCGGCACGGTTTTGTCCAGATGGTAGATGTGTGGGTGGCGGTCCATTTACCACACACTAATATCTCAGTTTTTGTAGTGTTTGGTTTCAGATAATTAATTTTTGTCCAATGATCAATCTCTCTCTAGAAGATGTTGACGCAGGCCAAAGTAAAAGGATAATAGCAGAAGGAAGGTAAATTAAAATCTAAGCATGTTAGTAAGGAAACAATCGAGGAAGCAACAGTGCAATGGAATACTATGGACCTAAGTCTCTGGTGTACAGAATGATGCTGATGCATATCAAAAGTGGCAGACAAGTTGAATGGCGGAAATGTTGCTACTCCACTGGAATCCACTATAGCCTTTATTTCGTCCTTTGTGTCAATGAATGCAGATTCTGGGCTCCTATCTGGATGGAATCCTATCTAAATGTCTGGGAGAAGACTGTTTTCATCCAAGTAAGAAGACAATTGTATGTAGGGAACAGTTTTGATCAGTTTGACAGGGACAGGACAATAGTTCAAAAAGACCATTTTGTCAGTGCCCATTTCCTTTATCGAATAGACTTGATATATGACGTTTTGAGTTCTTCCAGAAATAGGCCACTCTCTGCAAAGTTATTGTCAATGGCTTTGTCTGTGATGGCTGATGTGCTACTGATGACGGTGTGCTTGAATGATCCTGACAGGGCTCCATCAAGTATCATGATGTGCGATAGCCTTTTGTGAGAATCATTAGTAGATAGAGATATGGAGAGTAGATTGTGTGGAGTTTTAGTTGATGCCGTGTGAGGTGAGGATCTTCCTCGGTTTGAGCTTCAAAATAGGTTACAAGTGTTTGGCTTTGGTGATGAAATGGTCAGCAGAGAAGTCTCATAGATCTTATGTATGCGGCTAGTTGTGGTATGTGAGCAATCTGGGTTCAGGAATTCAATGATTATCTTGTGTAGTTCCTTGGTTGCGAGAGCTACTTCATAAATATGTTGCAGTAGTAGTAGAGAATTCTCACCTTTCTGAGTGTGACATTTTAGATATGGCACAGTATGTTAAGCCCTGTTTTTTCAGTGTTTATCCAGTGACTTTTGAGATAGATTTCAGATCCAGCATCATCCCAACAAGTATGATGGTGGTGACATAGAAGCAAGGAACGTGTAAAGAAACAAAGCATAAACAACTGTGCCCAGAGGAATACCACCCAGGAAATTTGGCAGCTTCATCCAGGGGAAAGACCTAAAAGTCTCTTCATCACAATGCAGCAAAAGCCTACTGTATGTGTTTTCTATTTAATGCAGTACTAAAAAAACTGTTTACTAGAGTTAGTAAGGGCATGTTCAGGAGCTGTCTTTACTGGCTAACAAAATGGTTTCTGTCAGTGATTTTTATTTGAAATGTATTATTGCTGATCACAGACATGGACCAACTCCAGGACATATGCATGTATGCGACAGTAAAACGCAAACCAAGTAGTTTGCCTTTTCCCATTTTAAGGATGGATGTGCAAGACCCAGTGTGCAGAAAGAAGGGACTGGTTGGTAAAGTTGACATCTCATTTCAATTAGCATTTCTATTTCAGATGTTATTAAATCTAGCACATGAGGATGAACAAGTGACTGTCGATCACAGTAGAGCGTGTTTATTTTTTCAACTTACAACACGTGAATAAAAAAGCAGTAAAGAACAGTGTTGAAGGAAAGTGGCTTTTTTCAAAAATGTTCAATTTAGCATGTGAAACGTGTACTCTCTAAGCAGAAGTACAAAATCAGCATTTGGGTTGTATCAAAATCAGACGTCAGAAAAAATGATGTATACAAGAGTTTAGTTTAGTGCGCTGAATAGAGCTATTGAAGCAGGTTCAAAAGACGTTTGCACCTAAGGATACAAAGTAGGAACGGATAACAGATCATAAATGAGAAGGGAAGATGGAAGAGATCAAGGTGGGCATATTTCAGACTCTAATACTATGAAGCCACTATTTAAGTGGCTTCATAGTATTCTCTCACATAGAATAAAAGCATTGAACAAAGATTAATTCCAAAGAGGAAGTAGAACAAATGGTTTCTCACTACTCACCCACTCTAGATGTCTATCTAAAGAACAAGTAATACAATTATTTAACATGAAAACAGAGAAATATTATTTTATTTTTATTTTGATCCATACCCATCTCCATCAAGATGTATCTTGGTATCACTCCAGAGGTGTAGCACCATTCCAATGGTACACTGCTTGCTGTTGTAAGAAAGAAACCAATACTTTAATTTAGACGTATGAGTCATGAATGATACAGGATCTCAAAAATCTCACAACATAGCTAGACTGCTTATTGCATGTACTTTACATCACAGGCAAGTCGCTATTTGCATCATACCACAGTATCACACATTCTTTTGTTGGCACAAGTCAATTTTGAGCTACAATGCTATGGAAACTATTCTCCATGAAACCTTAGGATGAATCCGATCAACCAGAATACACCACTCGGTAATCTCCAACAGACATGTTGCCATCTTGCCCACTGAAAGCGTAGTGATGGTATTATGGAAAAGGAAATTCAGAACATAAATACCTACATTTGCAATTGTTTGAAGACATGACAATTTGATATATGTTCACTTTCGGGAGCAAGATGTAATCTCCAACAGACATGTTGCCATCTTGCCCACTAAAAGTGTAGTGATGGTATTATGGAAAAGGAAATTCAGAACATAAATACCTACATTTGCAATTGTTTGAAGACATGACAATTTGATATCTTTCGGGAGCAAGATGAGGCAATTTCACAATATTCAGCACTTTAACAATGGAAACACTGGCCGTAAAACATACTCATTACCTTCTTCCATAACAAACACTCAAAAGTAGAAAGGGTTTCCAGAACTCAACAGTTGATTTTCTTTACGACCACAGTATGTCCCAAACATCTAGTGACAGCTCTCTTGCTTCATTTATACCTTTTATTTGCAGTGTGGTATTAAACTTGTGGGGTTTAACATTATTGTACCATTAACTCTAAAGGAATTAAGACTGCAATACTATTATTCCAGCGATCTCATTTCCCATTGACACTGTCCGTAAGCTCTTTAGTGTCTGAATAATTCCACGTTGCCGTCTTCTGCTCATTGCACAATTTGAAAAATGTTGAAAGATACGGTCAGTCATATTTTGTCCAAAAATGTTTATCATGTGCATATGTTTACACCTTTTCAAGTTTGTTTACAGAAATCCCTCGAAGGTTATTATTTTAACATCTGGTAGGTCTCAAATATCTGTTGAAAGCCTATCAAACCTGTACATATCTATAACTGTCTTAATGTCTGAAAGTTGGCCATTGCCCAGATCTTTTTGCAGTCATTGTGGAAACAGATAGGAAATGTGGGTGAAAATAAATAAGTATGTGCTGATTCACCTCTGGAATAGACTAATATTTTCCATCCTGGTCTAGGCTGTAAGGATGTGCTACAGTATACAAGTATCTCAGTCAACAATATAAATGAAATTCTTTCTGTACCAAAGAGTCAGTCTAATCTGGTGAGCACACCTCGAAATTCAAGGCTCTTACCTCTCAGGTGGCGTGACCTATGAGAGAGTAAGTGATTTTACTCATCCATAACTGGGGGTCTAGGCAATGTGCAATCAAAGGAATCAAAAGCTCTTTTCGATACAGATCATCTTTTTAAATGATCTGCAAGAGCTAACTCACTGTCTACTTCGAGGGCACAATCGGAGCTTGCCTGATGCACATCTTCCAAAGCCCAATACTCTGCTATGTAAAGTACTTTCTTAGTAGAAAAGGAGCAACTGGTTCTGATGATGGAGCTTCTTCGTTTGTTTTCATGGATCAAATTACACATTTAGCACTGAGCATCATTTCTCCAGCACTTCACATAAGTTTGTCTCTCACAGTCAACGTTGCCAATGTCTTCCTACTTGCAGTCAGCATTTACAGCATTACTTACAGAATATGCTTGTGTTGGACTGCAAGCCCAAGCGACAGAGCAACACAGGTAAACTTTGTTCTTGTGAAGTCTCTAGATTAGGAGTCCCCAATTTCGGGGGGGCGTGGCTTGGCGCCGTAGGCAATGGCAGCGCCTGAGTGAGGCTCCGGAGAGTTACCGGGAGACTTCCTTCTCCAAGCACACAGTTCCTGTACTGTGGACCTATCTTCACGTCGGAGCACCTCTGCCATGCAGTGGCACCCCTGACGACCTTTCTCCGACGTCGGAAGCAGAGATATTTGCAGCGACGCTTTCAGGGACGCTCCGGTGTTTGTGGCCGCCATTTTGCGGGTCCGGCCGCGGAGAAGTCCTCTGGTGAAGGCGTCTGCGGTTCCCTGCTCAGTATGCGCATTTTCATCGCTATACCTGCAGACCGCTTCTTCATCTCTCTCAAGGTCCACGCCTGATGTCTAACTTGCTCAACGCCATACGCCGGCAGCAACATATCTCCTCACGTAGCGCGGCCGCCATTTTGCGCGCACCGGAGTCTTTCTGCCTCCACAGCGGTATGTTTACTACGCTTTCAATCCGACTTATGGCTTGACTTTCATTGACACATTATTTTATGGTCACCTATTGAAACGACTTTTTTCCCTCAATTTTCGTTTCAATTTCAGCAGGGTCAATAGATTACTTATTGTCCCCACCAGTCAATTCACTTACATGGGAATTATTTCAACGTGGCAGACGCTTCATTCCTGTTTTCCACGACTTACAATGGCGCACTTGTGATATGTTCTAATTATACTCTGCGGTTTGGAGGTTCTCTTTACTCCTGATGCTCTTCATTTGTACTTCGGTCCCCAATGATTTTCAGAGCAGAATTTCATTTTTCTATGTGCTGCACTTGAATGCACGTTCCAGTCTTCATGCATAGCAAGCCCCATGTATGCAGTTATATCTTCACTAACTTCTCCTGCTAATACTCGCACAAGCCGTCTCTTCTTGAGCTCCTTCTTATTTACCTCGGCCTTGCGTCCTCTTCACTGAGGTTGTGTTGGATGCTCTTACTTGCTACCACTGATTAACCTACACTCTTCGTTTCTTGGCTTCCTTACATGGGTAAACAACAACACATGTCTCGCTTCTCCCCTAAAGCACCTACTAAGGTGGCTTTTGTCAAGAACTCTAAAGTTTTTTCAGCTCTTTCCCAATTAGAAGACTCTCTTCCGCCTTCAGGCTCGGAGGCACTCATGGACACGCCCTCTCCTACCACCTCAGAAAAAACAACTGCCAAGCGGCTAAAAAAACACCCTCCTTCTCCACCTAAACCATCGTCGCCTGTATCCATGGAGCTATTACTGGAGGAAATCCGATCTTTCCGTCCCTTCCTTGAAGAAATTGGAACTTTGCGCCCTTTTATGGAGGACACTACAGCCAAACTCCAAGTTCTCACAGACAATTGGTCTCAAATTGAAACGAGAGTCTCTTCGGTGGAGCAATCTGTCGCATCTTTTCAAGAATCTCAAGCTAAAGTTACACACTTATCATCGCAGGTAGGAACTCTTCAAAAGCAGGTGGAGGAGTTGGAAAATAGGGGCAGGCGCAACAATCTTCGCATCTACGGCCTGGCGGAAAATCTTGAAGGGTCTGACCCGATTGCCTTTTTTAAGTCCTTTCTTCCTAAACTGCTCCATCTACCACAAGACACATCTCTCAACATCCAACGTGCGCATCGTCTAGGCCGTGTGCCTACATCCCTCTCCCTGTCACAAAGGCCACGAGGTGTTATCCTTTATTTCCTAGAGTACACTGACCTGTTGAAAGTTCTAGCAGCTGCTAAGGCTCTTCCCAAATTGTCTTGGCTTGATTCTCCATTGTTCTTTGCCCAGGACTATGCCAAAGCGACTGCTAACCGTAGGAAGGCTTTCCTAAGCATGAGAGAGGCTCTACGTGCCATGGGTGCCCGATATGGTCTATACCATCCCTGTTTGTTTAAGGTAACCTACAACAACAAGACCACCACCTATGAAGATCCAGTGAGACTGCAGAGCTTCATCAATGCACACCGTACCTCTACCATGGATACCTCTGGTCCTTCGTCCTCTTCTCCTGGCTGACTGTTCACATCACACGCCTGTTTGGAGTTTCTAGTTCTCTCATTGCTGTGTTGTTGCTCGCCTCATGTTTTTGCCTGAGTTCTGGCTGCCTTTTTGGTTATGGTAGCAAGTTCATGTTCTCCTCATGCGTTTTGCTATTGTGGTTTCCCCTTTTTGTAATTCTCTGCTTGCTTGCTCATTTCACTCCTTTGTCATATTGTAATGGTTTTCATTAAGTTCTGTTCCCTTATCTTCATTTTTATTGTCAATGTTCTTTGTAATATCATCTCAGTCTGTATTATCATCTCAGTTTAACCACGTCTTTCTCCCCACAGGAACCCCTCCTCATGTGATGACATCTCCCTGGTTCCCTGCCCGGCTGCCCTCAGTTGTGTTGCCTTCCCTACCTGGCTCCTTCCCCCCTCCACTTCTTCTTCTCGTACTCCCCTTTAGTAGGTATGTTTTCTTCATGTTTTTTGTACCTTTCTTGTTTTTTGTTCCTCTTCACTTCTCCTTCCTTCATCAATGATTACCTGTTTTGCTCTACGATGATGGTCTCTTTCTCCTTAGATTATATCTCGTCTTTCCTTCCTTTCCTTCGTTTCTATCCCTCACCCCGTTCTCCATCCTTCCACTTTCTCTTTTTATTTCTCACTTTTTACTCATTATTCTTCGATCTCTTTCTTCTTTCTGTTCTCACTCCTCTTTTTTTGTTCCTCCTTATTTCCCCTTCCTTTATCAATGACTTCATGTTTTGCTTTACGATGGTGATTTCTTTCTCCTCAGGTTATATTCCATCTCTCCTTCCTTTCTTTCCTCTTTATTTCTTATTCTTGTCTTCATTATTCTGTACTCCTTTTCTGCTTCTTACTCACTACTCATCACTCTTTCATCTCTCTCCTCTTTATAATCTCTCTCTTCATGTATATTTTTCCCATCTTCCACAGTTTTCTTTCTTCTTTTTTCTTCTCTTTTTCATCGTTATTTCATTTCTTTCTACCTTCTTTGCTTCTATTCCTCATTACTCCTTTGAATCGTTGATTAAGAAATTTATGGCTTTTATGTATATACTATGTCTCTGAATTTGGTTTCATGGAATGTTAAGGGTATTAATTCCCCAATTAAGCGTCAACGCATTTTATCTCACTTAGCTAAATTAAATGTTGACATTGCGTTTCTTCAAGAAACTCACCTTTCGGACCTAGAATCTGACAAACTCAAGAGAGGTTGGGTGGGTGACGTCTTTTTCTCACAGGGTGATGGGAAACGCAATGGTGTTGCCATTTTATGTCGTAGGTCACTTCCTCTAACGGTTATATCCCAAGAATCGGATACTAATGGCAGATGGATTCATGTCAGACTATCCCTTAGAGGTGTTCCAATCTCTCTCCTTAATGTTTATGGTCCCACGGCCGGTGAACCCCTTTTTTGGGCTGATCTTTCTCCACGCATCACCCAATTCATGGACGATAACTTCATCCTTGCGGGAGATTGCAATCACCCTTTCGATCCTTTTCTGGACAGGAAGTCTGATGCCAATTATATTCCTACGAAATCGCACAAATTGTTCACCCAAGCCATTTCACAACATAAGCTTGTGGACTCCTGGCGTTTGTGTAACCCAACTTTACAAGAATTCACTTTTTACTCCCCTCACCATCGGTCCCAATCACGGCTTGATTACATTTTTGTTTCCCACGCACTTACTCAAACTCTCCAGGCAGCAGAAATTGGCCCGATTTTACTTTCTGACCATGCCCCTGTATTGGTCAGTCTTGAAGTTTTACCCAAAACTGATGGTCCTAAAAGATGGCGTTTCAACAATGCCCTTCTTTTAGATCCCAACTTTTCTGCTTCTTTTTCTGCCTTTTTTGATGAGTTTTTCCTCTTTAATGATATCCCACCCATTTCGAAACACACCCTTTGGGATACCTTTAAAGCCGCTGCTCGTGACTTTATTATTACTTATGTCGCAAAAAAACGTAAATCTGCACGCCAATTTACCAAAACCCTTCTTCATGACATTAAACGATTGGAACACGCCTACTTCACTTCTCATTCCTCAGATAGTCTGACATCTCTGGTTGCTGCCAAAATTAAATTTAATGAACAGTCCACTGAAGATGCTTCTCTGTACTTGCTTAAATCTAGTGCCAAGTTTTATGGTGGTAGGAACAAGGCCGGGAAGATTCTTGCTAATTACTTAAAGATCAAACAAAATAAAGTCACTATTGAATCAATTTATGATGCTAATGCCCATTTGCAACATAAAGATGCTGACATTCTTGCTACTTTCTCACATTTTTATGAGTCTTTATACACTTCAGATACACCCTCTTCTCCTCAATCTCTTACTCACTTTTTCTCTACCATTCAGGCCCCCCCTTCCTTCCCTCTTGACCTTTCCTCCTTAGAATCTGAAGCCTCACAAACAGAATTGTTTGCTGCTCTTCATCGTTTGAAACTGAACAAAGCCCCTGGCCCTGACGGGTTTACTGTTGAGTTTTATCTTCATTTTTCGAAGCTTCTTATTCCAAAACTTCACTCCCTTATATCCTCTTTTACTGAAATAGGCACTTCTTCTGGTACTTTTTCCGACGCCCATATTGTCTAATTCCCAAACCTGGAAAAGATGTTCAATATTGTAAAAACTACAGACCCATTTCATTAGTTAATATAGATTACAAAATTTTCGCTAAATTATTGGCAATGAGATTAGATCATCTGCTCCCTGACCTGCTTGGAGATGAACAATCAGGCTTTGTTAAAGGCCGTTACATTACCGATAATACAAGACTCCTATTCAACATCTTAACGAAATCTTCTCATCTCCGATCGCCCCTTGCAGCCATAGCCTTAGATGCTGAAAAGGCATTCGACAGGGTCGAATGGCCGTACCTTTTTCACGCCCTTAATTGGTTTGGATTTGGTCCTAAATTTATCTCCCTGGTCTCATTATTATATTCTCATCCCCGGGCTGCAGTTTTCGCTAATGGCCAACTTTCTCCTTATTTTGATCTTGGTAGAGGTGTCCGTCAAGGTTGTCCCCTCTCACCCTTCCTCTTTAATCTGGCCCTCGAACCTTTTTTATCCAAACTCCGTCAGAACCCTAATATTACTGGTTTCAGTACTACAGAGCTTTCCATAAAACTAGCTGCTTACGCGGACGACATTTTATTATTTATTTCGAATCCTACTGTTTCCATCCCTGCTTTTTTAGCGGAAGTACAACATTATTCCTCAGTCTCTGGTTATAAACTTAACAACGACAAATGCGAAATTTTACCTTTAACAAAGTTTACTTTTAAGGATGATTTCACTGCCTCAAACTTCACCTGGAGTCCTTCCAATATTAAATACCTAGGTTTACATATTACCCCCTCAATTCGTGACACTGTCTCCCTTTGTTTAACCAAGTGCATCCAGAAAATATCTGATCTCACAGCTAGGTGGCATCCCCTTTACTTGTCCTGGTGGGGTCGCCTCGATACCATCAAGATGATGATCTCCCCTATTATTCTTTACACCTTATCCAATATTCCCGTTCCCATTCCAGCCAAACTCATCAAAAAAATTAATTCAGTTCTCTCTTCCTTTCTTTGGCATAAAAGCAAACCTAGAATGTCCTTAGCTAGACTTAGTCGTCCTACCTCTGAAGCTGGGGTCAACTTTCCGAATTTCTCTGCTTATCATAAGGCCTTTTTGCTACGTCAGTCTTCCTTCTGGTTACAAGACCCTGATTCCCCATGCCCTTTATGGACAAAGGTAGAGCGCCTCCTTCTCTCACCTTTCTCTTTTGCTGAATGCATCTCCTTTTCCCGTAAGCCCGCCTCACTTCTTACCCCTATTCATAAGTTCACCCTCAAACTCCTCCTTTCCTCTCACCCTTTGGCTCCTACTTGTATTGCTGACTTCCTCTCCTCTACTATATGGCATAATAAATACCTTCTGATCCGAGGTAAACCCATCCTATGGAAGTCTTGGAGATCCAAGGGACTGCTTTGGGTTTCCCAATTGTTTTCACAATCCACTTTCTTACCCTTCTCCACTCTTCGTCTCACCTTTCAATTACCCCTCACTTGTCTTCCCCAGTATCTTCTCCTTAAGGCGTCAGTCATGGCCGTGTATACTACACTTCCTGCCACTCCTCCTCCTACACTTACTCCAGACCCTGTCGCTCACCTTCATTCCGCTTTACTCACCCTTCCAAAGGCTTCTGTTCTTTATAAACAGCTTCGTGTACACACTATTCCCAGACTTAAAAGCAAAGTTGAGGAGCAATGGGAGACTGATCTTTCCCTCTCCTGGCCGATCCCCCTTTGGGATAGGATCTGGTTAAAGATTCGTAAATCCTCCAGGGCTGCTTCCTTAACGCAATCCCTATTCTTCATTTATAACCGTCTATTACACACTCCTTACACCCTTCACAAACGTTTCCCTAACACACCTGATACCTGTTGGTCATGTACTTCCCCACACGCTACCCTGTTTCACATGTTATTCCTCTGCAAGAATGTTCATGCCTTTTGGTTGCAAGTTTGGGCACAAATTAATGACATTTTTTCCACTAATATTCCGTTTTCACATGCTTATGTTTTTCTGGGTAGCCTGTCTCCTTGTTGGGATTGTCATGACCTTAATGTTCGAATTGTCGATTTACTAATAGCGGTTGCCTTTCAACAGATCACGATCAATTGGAAATCTACTTCCAGTATTACTTTTAAAGCTTGGTGGTATAATGTATGTCACAACCATAGACTCGATACTGCTTTTGTTTTCCCTCCACAGATGGCAACTAAACGTGCTGACTTATGGCTTCCTATTACACTGTTTTTAGATAAATGTGCACTTCGTTCTTTTCGCCCTCGACCTGCGCAGCAGGAAGTCCCTAAACCTCCTTGATACCCTTTACGTTTCTTTCTATTTCATTATTCTATATTATTGCATAGCCGTATTTGCATTTTATTACATTACTTATTTATTATGCCCTTCACTTTTTGTGCTTTCCTAATTATGATTCACTTCTATATTTTGTATGTTGTATTGATTGTATTGCACTGCATTGATCTCCTTTTTATTACTCCATCATTGTAAGTTTTTGTTTTCCCCTCCCCCCTATTCCCTCCTTATTATTTCTTCACCATTGCTCCTTATTAGTATTGTTCCTGATCTGTATTATTACCATGCTCTTCCTTAATAAACGTAATTTTGAACTCAAAGGAGTCCCCAATTTCCTGTTTATAAAAATGGTGCAATGGAGGAAGTGGCAATTTTGCTAACTTTACAATTCTGATGGAAGCCACCCAAACAGCTCCTTTTGATGCAACATGCATCAGCTATAAGTTCCCTTGATGAGGCTAGGACATACACTCTGGACATTAGTTATTACAGAAAGAGGGTTAGCAAATCTGGCGAATAAGAGAAGCTGCATAAAGCCTACAAAATAACTTCTGTGGGTGTGACTACCAATCACATCATATCCATCTCAATGAAAGAACAATGCCTCTGTTTGCCAGGTCTTTTCCAGCTTTTTTGTTATGCTGTGGCAACAGCAAAAAGAGGTGCAGGTTAGTAGGGCTTTGTACATTGTATGTTCAGAAAGTGGACATCTTCCCGGGAGAGGACCAGACAATGGTACTTTTACTAAAATTACTGCAGGACTGAAAGGGCAGACCAAAAAAGTTACAAATGGATAGACTCTCTATTGGCAGTACCCGGAAGACAAAGAATTTAAAAAAAAACATAGAAAAATAACTACCTAATGGAGCTGGCCCAACAATCGCAAACTTGAGGCACATTTGCCATTAATTGTGCATGTAAGACACTACTTGTTCTAAGCATGATCTGTGTGAGCACCCTATTTCTTCCGTTGTTTGTTTATGTCATGTATCGCGCACTAGTGCACCCCTTTAGAGTTTCTCTGTGACATGTAAACTGACTAGCTAGATAAAAGGTAAACTGTAGTCCTTTACAGGGGTTTCTCGAAACGCAAAGTTTTAAGTTTTTTCCTGAACATCGTTAGACTGGGAGTGTTTACTAAACAGCCTGGCAGGGTGATCTATTTTCTTAGGGGAAAGGACAGGAACGTGCTTCCGCTCCTTCTTTCCCTATTATATTTAGGCACTTAAATGAGTACTATGTTTTCTGAGTGCAGCAATTTTGCAGTTCAATTGTAATTTATTTTTACATATGTTATTGGATGCACAATTTACGAGGCCATGAATGTAATTCTGCCCTTAGAGCAGGTGTGGCTGAATATAGAATTTGGAGGTGCACAGTACCAACTCTGCAGCAGCATTCTCATTGTCCGTATGCAAGAAAAGCGCTCCCTTTTAAGACATAGGATTTCCACAACACTGTCTAGGCCACATCAGAGCCTAGGTAGCAGATTAATAGTATTGGATGCAAGGATTTTACGAAACACTCTAAAACGATTAAAAACAGGTAGATGCCCATGCAGAAATGGAACGGATCATTAAAGGGTGTTTTTCAAATTTAACTTCGAGTTTATGCACCAAGTCCACAGGGATGGGTACATTCTCTAATTCCCTTGACCATAAACTGCTTGAGCAAAACAGCAGCTCATCTTCCACTAACAAAATTTCTTCTATTGTCAAAATTAAATTTTAGCCAAATTTCAGTCATTTAACCACTGACAGCTTCTGTGCATCTTTGAAATCTAGCTACTGGATATCATTTACATTTATCAAGATAGAATACAATCTGGGTGTCATAGGCATACATAAAAAACTTACTAAAAGACTGAGTAAGTCTGGTCAGTGGTTGGCCATAGATGTTAACCACTTGCACGCTAGCGGTTTTCCCGCTGTGCGCTGGAATTTCAAAATCAACATGTTTAGTGACGAGTTCACCTTGTCATCCGCACAGGGTAGGTAATGCAGATGACGAACTGAGCTCGTCATCAGCATGGAAGGGGTTAAACAGGATGGGATACAATGTAGATGAATAAATAACTTCAATTCTGAGAGCTTTCTCTGGGAGTGAAAATATTAAAGTTTCCACGCTTACAAAAGGTATTAACAGTTTATAAACAGTATCCCCAATACTTATCTCTTGAAGCTTCTTCAACAGCAGTTAGAGTTAAATGGCATACGAAAATCAGTGCACTGGGGCCACTGACATCAAATACTCTCTAGAGATCATCTTGTACCAAGACCACTAGCATCTTTTGCTCACGCAAAAACCAGCTGGGCAATTATGCAAGATGTCATGATCTTCATTCAAGGTAAGCTCCAAAATGGAGAAACAATGGAAAGTGCAAGATTTTGTAAGGAAATAGGAGTAGGAAAATTAGGCCGCAGCTGATCAGCCAACGTTGCTTTTTCTTCAATAGCAGTTTTACCAACCCATGCTTAGATGGAACCGGTGTTCACCCTAATGTTAGTAATATATCTATAATTGGTGGGATATGAGACACAACCACCTTATGTGAACTTTGCAAAGGGCTCACAGGACAAGGACCAGTCAGAGAATCTGAACTTTAAGGACCAGAGGGTGTTAGTTAAGTCTGACTCATTAAGAGTGTTAAATGCCACCAAATCATAGTTGGTTGTGAGCAGCATACATCTGGAATGACCCAAAATCACAACCAGTGAAATTAATATATCTTTAAAAACGAACCCTGAAATAAGGAAACAACAAATTGCTGGTCCTGGTCCTTTTCGCAGGGTCTCCCCAGATTATTGCATTCTGGTGCTGAACCCAATTTTGTTGACATTAGGACTTTTCCTACCACTCAGTGGTAAAGTGTTTGTGCTCTCCCCCTAAAACATAATACAATTGGCTTAGACCTAATTGGTGCATTTAATTTACTTTGTAAGTCCCTAGTAAATTATACTACCTGTACCCATGGCCTGCAAATCACATGCTACCAGAGGGCCTCCAGCACTCATTGTGCCACCAACTAAACAGATTAAAACATATCTTGGACATGCCACTGCAGCCTGTAGTGCCCGAGCCTTCCTTTTTAATACTTATTAGAACATTGGAATGTTGAAGGCAATAGAAAAGCAGCAGCCAATATAAACCGATATAGGCCTGCTGTTCTCAACATTTTAATGATCTAATACACAGACTCTGCCTTTCTCTTTACCCTGCCTCTCCAAATGATATGCAGTGGGCAGAGGGCACTGGAGCCTCAGAAATGGGGGGAGAAGGTGAGGAGGGGGTACTCGGCTTATGGTTGTCCCTGGCTTCGTTAAATGAGAAAAAGCAGTTTAGCTGATCCCAGGGAGAACCAGGGGCTGACTTCAGCCCCCTTTCACAGCTATTGCTGTGAATGTTCAACAGCTAACTACCGTGGCCCTGTGCATGGCTTTTGAACAATCTATGCACACAAGGGGTCTATTGGCAGTGAATAACCCAACCAGAAGTGTACTGCTACCTATCAATAGAAAACACACGTACTTATGGAAAGAGTATTTGTGTACGTGAAAAAAATGCATTTTTTTGGGACATGAACCCTCACCCAACAAAGGCATCAGAGCCTCAGGATTTTCAACCCCCTCGAGCTCCAAAAGGCCTTTGTTTTTCTAATTTGGACATTCTGCCCTCAAGGGGAGGATTTTTCTAATAGCCTTACAGCCTGCCATAGCGGGCTATATCAGCCATTAAAGGCCTGCTTTCTAGTTAACCCCTTCCATGCTGATGACGGCCCCCATCCGTCATGCATCACGGTGGGCGTGTGCTGATGACAGCTGGGGGCCGTCATGATCCCGCCCACTCTTTAAAACGGCCGCACAGCGTGAAAATTCGCCGCGCATGCAAGGGGTTAAAGGCTTTGGCAAATGCTGGAGCGGGCCTTTAATGGCCGGTATTGCCTACTACGGTGGGTAATAAGGCTATTTAAGTCAACCCCCGGAGGTAGGCCCTAAAGGTTCACAGAGCAGGGTGCATTGTATTTAAAAAGAAAGACGTGTGTTTACCATGTATAAATATTGAACCTCCAGAGATACTCTTCTTCAGTACACTCCGTGACCTGCCTTATTACCCACAGGACTGCACTGCTGCTTGATGCTTGCCCTGTTCCCCATAGGATTGCCCTGCTGATACCAGAGGACCGTCCTGCTTCCTGGGGACTGCCTTGACCCCATTCCGTGAGGCCTGCTCTGATCTCTGAGAAGGGCCTTCTCCTTTCATCCTAGGCTTCATGAGTGACTCCAAAGCTCAGTTGGATGACCAGCTGTCTGAGCTACAGGGACACAACAAGCTCCAGAGGCCTCCATGCACTGGATCTGCCTGGACCTGGAAGTACACCTGCCTGAGCCCTGTTGGCCTCTGCTGAAACACATTCCCGATCCCCAAGAGGTGCCTCCCAGGTCCTGGCTGACATCATCTAACCTCCTCCTGTAAAGAAAGATGAAATTCTGATGAGGGCTATTCACAGCCACGAATGGGGTAATTTGCACTGACGCTCTACCGCCCATGACAACCGCCAAGGGAAATCTCCGGTAAACCGGACTCTTTGTGCTACAGCAAACCCCCAGCGTCGACCGGCAATGCAAGATCAACACTTTGTACTACAGCAACGTCGGGCTGTGGTGACCGCCAATGTGAAGCGCCAGCAACGACTGTCTGCGATGCTCTAGCATGTTCGATCTAAAGCAACAACCATCCGCAATGCTCTCCCCACTTCTTGTGGCCTCCGCCATCGTAAATGATACTCTATATGCCGGACTTTGAGAAGGGAACTTTCTCATTGGGACTAACGTGGTCCCTGTAATCGGCCTGTACTCCATCATAGTTGGCCTGAACTTAAGACTTTCCACCGGTCTAACATGACTAGATGGCGGGGTGTGGAGCCCTTGTGCCATTAGGCGCTATATCTCCTTAAGTCTTTGAAACTGAATATCTGCAGTTCTACTGATTGGATTTTTGGGTTTGGTATCATTTTATTTATTGAAATGTACCCTCGTTTTCAAAAATTGGTTTGAGATTTTTCTTATGTTGTGTTCTTACTTTATTACTGGTTGGGTGTTGCATAAATACTGTACACTTTGCCTCTAAAAGAAGTATGACTGATTTGTGCCAAGCTAACAGAGGGTTAAGTACAGGTTAATTTATTGACTTTTGTGGTTCACTCTGACAATGATTGTGATTGTTGCCTGAGTGGGGATTCCACCCCTCTCAACCAATAACCCAATTGCTTACACAAACCAACACAAAACATAATACTGGAGACATTTCTTTGTGATAAACTATCTGTTTTTAGTTTCAAAGGGCCTCTGAGCCTAAAAGAAAAGCAGTTCGTTTTAATAAGGTCTATGAGCTTTGTAAGCATTTCCTTCAATAGATGGTGGAACTCCTAAATACTAAGTTTACAAGAATAATGAACCCTTAAAAAATAACTACACTTTAGGATACCTCTCTTTACTGGTGAAATCCACTCCCAATAAAATGTTTTCTTCTGTGTCTTGTCGTCCGCTGCTGTATACAACCACCATGTACCGCACTCTGTCGGAATACACACTTTCCAAACGCACAGCCTGAAAAGTAAGGATAGAAAAGTTAATCAACTTTCACTTTTTTTATATTAGGAGCTGGCTAGCTAGCTGGGTTTACAGATAGGCATGATCCTTCTTCCTTCTGATGTCCCTTACAATCTATACCCCAAAAATAATGCCCTCATGCTAAAAGAGATTATAGAATAACACTGTTCTAATCGGTCAAGGTGTAAAATTTCTATTTGCCTAGCTCTAAAATTTATATTTGTATGTGGTGGGTAAAGCTCAGACTCCCATGACAAGACTGTTCTGCACACCAAGCGTGGGTGAGTATTGATCAGTCCAGAAACCCCAGAGATAACTCACACAGGCAAGTTATTGATGAAGCTGATTAGTGTTCCAGTTCCAACAGGTGATGTCTAGGTCCTACCCTTTATAGATATTACATTCCCATAGATGACAAGTGACTGGAGGTGGCACTTTCTGACAATTGTACTACAGGACATCGACCCCCAGAATATCGTGGTACAAGAACATCAAGCACATAATATCAAGAGACAAAATATCGAAAGGTAAGTGCATATAAGCAGGTATAGGTTAAATATTGATAACTCCACATCTATGTGCTTAGAAGCTATACAGCACATAGGTACGTATACGTGGAATTAGGTATGGAAAATCTAGACTTACTCACCTGCAAGATTTTTTTCAATATGTCTCCTTGAAATTCTGGGGAAGATATGCACAACAGGTAAGCTGCTTTATTATTACCTGTTCAGGACCACCAGGCTTTTCCGGACGTTCCCAAACAGAACAAAAGTTTGTCAGAATGCCAGCCCTGAATAAGGTGGATGGTCTGAGGTACTTAAATCAACCGCTCCATGTCTGCCTAAGGTTTCACCAGCAGGTTGTTGACAGTTCGCCTGACTCTAAATAGAGAACGCAAACCCAGTCTGCCAAACTCTAAATAAGACCCTCAGTTTTGAGGTTGGCAAGCGATATTCATGTATCGGTAACATAAAAGCCGGTCTGAGTCTGTATGGCCAGAGGATTGATATAAGCTAATGTTTATATTAAAAATGTTTTTTTTGTTTGTTAATACTGTCTGATGACGGGTAAGAATTCTATTACAGGACCGGAGGCTTCGTATTATGCTATCTCTTTCATTTATTGCTACACACAGTAGCCAATGAAATGTAACTTTGTATATCAAAAAACTAGATTTCCCATGATGCACACAACACATCACATCCTGTCAGAGCCCATAAAAGCCAGTCAATACCGGATACCCTCCTCTTTCTTTGCTGCTCACGCAGCCAGTTAAGTGCCTCTATACAAATATTTGATCATTGGCTTCAATGCATTCCTAGTTACTTTCTTTGTTGTATTTGATGCGCGCGCCTATCGCGCTGGTGTGATCTGCTTGTCTGCTTGTATTTCTGCACGCGAGCCGCGCTCGCTCGGTTAAGGTGCCGACCCCCCTTGTGGTGTACGGAGTCAGGCGCTCCGTTATTGAAGTCCCGGTCGGAACAGTGCTGCCAGCGCACGCTTCGTGCTTGGGTTTTGCACCCCCCGCCGCTCCCGCTGCGATCGGAGAGTGCGGCTGTGCCTCGCTGCCTCAGAGCAGCTTAGTCTTTTGTATTTCCCACTCGGCGGGCTAAAGAACAGTGCGGCCGTTCGCGGTCATATCAACAGGCATTCCTACACTTACCGGTACTGCCCCGCCGACGGCGGGTGTTAATTAGCATATTTATGAGCGCACAGGCTCCCTTAATCAGCAGGAAGCGCTAGGAGCAAGTCACTTTCGTTTTCTGTTAAGTTTCGACGTGCGTGGCCCAATTGGCCTATATTTTGGTAGGATTGGGCTACGCACGTCGCTACTGCCTGTTTTTTACTCGTTTTTGGTCATTGCAGCTCGGTTTTCCCCCGAGCAGCACCCCTACGCCTGGCAGGCTGTAATAAAGGTTGGGCCTGGAGGGAGCACACCTCCTGAACATCAGAGACTGCTCTTTTTGCTCCATCCACGCCCTGAGGGCTGAAATAATGTTTGCTACAGCCTTTGCTGAGGAGCTAGGTACCTGGTAATTCGTTTTCTGTGCTCTGGGTGGCTCCCCCATTTACTCCTCTCTGTTTTTTGCCTCTTGAGCAAATATATGTACAAATTTGGTGCTACCATGGATGATTGGGTTACCTATGAAGAGGATGACAACCTGTATGAGGTGGAAGTGACTGACCCCTCCATTGAAGATAATATTGTTGAGGCCCTGGATGCTTCTGTCCAGGATTCTGTCAACAAGGCCCTTGAAAAGACAGTTCCAGGAACTGTGCAACTGCACTAAAACCTATCACTAAGCAGTTGGAAAAGTCCGCTAAGCGTCATGGTTTCACTACCCAACAAATCCTACGAAGGACCTGGCACCCTCTGATTCTCAATCTAGTCCTGGGCACATTCCTATACCTTATCCTCAATGCCTGCCCCTGATGCCAGCAAGTTCAAGGCTCCGGAAACTGATACCGATACAGACACTACGTCTACTGACACTCCAGATGAGTCCCCTCCTCAGAAGAGGACCAAGAAGTCCAAGAATGTGGAGCCTTCGCAGCCTTTCTCTACCCCCTTTAATTTTAATCCTGCTGACATTGTTCATCCAAGATCTTCCGATTGGCTTCCGGCTCCGGAGGTTGCCGCATATCTGCATGACAACCTCCATTAAAGTTCTTACAAGGAGGTAAGGAATAGGCAACGTTCAGAATGTCCTAGGCTGGACATTGCTGATAAGGTCGCCGAGACCCCGGACATAGACTCTAGCCTGCTGACCTTCCTAAAAAAGTGCGCCAAAGACCCTAAGAAGGGCATTGATCGTGCCTGGCAGGGGCTGCCAGGACAAGCACCTGGACGTAGTGGGGCCCCTGGCAAAAATCCTGGTGATGGCTTTAGAAGCTCAGGAATCTGGTTCTGCGATGGACCCGCATGTCTTGGCGTGTTGGACCCAGAGGGCGATATGCCTCTTGGGTAATGCGAATTGGACCATCATATCCACGGAACGCAGTAAGTCCCCCCTTATGAGGATGGATTCCAACCTCACCGAGTTGGCAGCAACTGAACCTGGTCCTCTGGCGGACGGCAACTTGTTCGGTGAACGTTTGTTAAAGGATGTGGCCAAGTACGTGGGCACCTTCACGACTCTGGATAAAGCTCAATCAGGGATAAAGAGAGTCTTTCAGGCTGGTGTTTTTAACAGGGCCGGACGAGGTCAGGACGCTCGTTTGGCCGCCAATTCTCCCAGGGTCCCCAGAGAGGTAACTTTGGTCGAGGTAGAGGAGATTGGGACTCCACCCGCGGGGGATCGTTCTACCCCACTAGGCAACGTTTCAACAAAAGACGTTTCAACAGGGAAGCGTATCGTGGTGGCTTCGAGCCCCAGAATCTTCAGGTGAGTGCCCCTGACACCTTCCCATTCCTTTGGGGGTTCGTACTCACTTTTTCTTTCGCAATTGAATTCAATTGTCTCAGGATGCTTGGATATTACAAACAGTGCAGGGATTTCATCTACATTTCTTTCAGGTACCTTATCAGGACAGGCAGCCCAGGCAGCTGTCTTTTTCCCAAGCAGAATGCGCTTTTATAGATTCAGAGATCGAAGAATTGCTGCAGAAACACGCGATCGCGAATTGCAACGAGGGCCCTCGCGGCTTCTGCAGCATTATTTTTCTGGTTCAGAAGAAAGGTGGAGGTTACAGGTTGGTACTCAATTTAAAAGATTTCAATCATTACATGGTCTACAAACATTTCAAGATGGAGGGTATCCATCTCTTAGCGGATCTTCTGAAACAATGAGACTGGATGGTCCGTCTGGACTTGAAGGACGCCTATCTGTTCATTCAGATTTTTCCTCCACATCGGAGATTTCTGCAATTCCAGTGGAGAGACCGATGGTATAAATATTTGGTCCTTCCTTTCGGACTTTCCTCGGCGCCATGGTGCTTCACCAAGGTGTTGAAGCCAGAGATAGCCTGCTTCAGAGAGCAAGGGGTTCGTAGGATAGTATATCTAGACAACATACTGATCATGGCGCAGACGCCGGAGATGGCGGTGCGCCACCTGCATATGACCATTGCTATGCTGCAAGATCAGCAAATAGACTTTCTTGGTTTTGTTATAAATTCTCACAAGGCTCAGTTGAGCCTCCCCGCTCCAAACTACGGGACATACAGAAGGAGCTATGATCTCTGTTGTTCAAACAGACAGTCTCACTGAGAGTCATTGCCAGGATAGTGGGTCTCCTAGTGTCATCCCTTCAGGCGATCTTCCCAGGTCCCCTTCACTAAGGAGCCCTTCAGAGATTAAAACATCTGCAGAAGGGTCTCTCGTACACGGCCCTGGTTTCTCTGTCATCGGAGGTCCGACAGGAACTTCAGTGGTGGCTAGGCCACGTGGAAGCGTGGAACGGTCGAGCCATCTTCGGCTCTCTTCCAGAAGTTGTAACAGAGTCAGACGCCAGCCGCTGGGGCTGGGGAGCGCGCTGCGGAAATATTTCCATGGGAGGACGGTGGTCCCTTCAGGAGCTAGATCTCCACATCAATTGCTTAGCGCTGCTCGCCGGCTCATTCGTGATCACTGTCACCCAAGAAAGTCTTGTGTTGCATCCTACTAAGGGTGGACAACATATCGGCAGTTCGCTACATCAACAAACTGGGAGGCACAAGATCCTCCATGTTAGTAGAGATAGCGAAAGACTTTTGGAACTATTGCCTAACTCACCAGATAGCGGTCATAGCCGAGTACATTCCGGGCCAGTCGAACGTGTTAGCGGACTGGCACTCACGTCATCTGAAGGACTACAGCGATTGGCAACTCCAATCTCAGGTAGTTCATTGGTTACAGGCGATCTGGGGGCCATGCCAGATCGACCTTTTTGCGTCCAGGTTGAATCTGCCGATGTCTCAGTTTTTCAGCTGGAGACCGGATCCGTTAGCTCTGGCGACGGATGCCTTCACTCAGGACTGGTCCCAGTTTCTGAATTATGCCTTTCCCCCGTTCATATTGATGCCTCGGGTGTACAGGCAGATAATGCAAAAGATGGCGGAAGTGATCTTAGTGACTCCCCTGTGGAAGTCGCAAACTTGATTTCCAAGTCTCCTGCAGGTGAGCTGCGACTTCCCCAGGAGGATTCCGGAATCCCTGATGATGCTCCAGGGCCTTCATGGAGAGATGCACCCGATGGTGGTATCGGGCAGTTGTCCCTGATGGCCTGGACACTTTCCGGCAACGTTGGCAAATGCCAGGTTTTTCGGAGCAAGCTTCAGCCTTTATCAACCAGGCTTGGGCCCCAACCACCAGGAAGAGATATACTTCAGCCTGGATTGGCTGGGTTCGTTGGTGCGTGGAACAACACGTGGATCCCGTGGGGGCGGGATTACCCTGTATTGTGAATTTTCTTTCTCAGAAAACTTCCGAAAGTTTGGCATATCGTTCCGTTAATAATTTCTGTTCCGCTATCTAGGCGGGTCATTCCCAAATTGAGGGAATACCTGTAGGTATGCATCCGCTCATATATAAGCTTCTGAAGGGTATTAGAGTGGCGAATCCACCTATACCTAAGTATACTTCCTTATGGGATGTCTCTCTTGTTCTTTCCCTGTTTAATGAATGGCCTCAGAATAACATGTTAACACGAAAACAACTTTCGGACAAATTGGCCATGTTTTTATGCCTGGCGGCTTGTAGACGGTCATCTGATGTTAAGGCTTTGGACGTTACAGGTAGAGCATACACTCCGGAAGGAGTTTCCTTTAACATTACTTACAGAACCAAGACAATGTCTAGAAGTGTTGATTACCATGCTTTTCCTAGTAATGCTAAGCTTTGTGTAGTGCAATGTCTTTAGGCCTATGAGGAATGTACAAGGTCTCTTCGGTCTGCTGGTATAGCACAATTTTGTATTGCTTTGGAGAAACCGTACAGGCCTGTTACTGCGGCTACAATAGCTAGATGGTTAAAGTATGTTATGCAGGAGGCGGGTATTGATACCCAAGTGTTTGGAGCGCATTCTGCTTGTGGCGCCATGGCCTCTAAAAGTTTTATGTTAGGCTCTACTGTTCAGGATATTATGCATTATGCTGACTGGTCTTCAGAATCTACCTTTAAACAGTTTTATTATAAGCCGGTGGGTGATATTTCCTCTGTAGTGTTTCATCAGCGTTAAACTAGCATGATCCGGTCCTGTAATAGAATGAAAAATTAGCTAGCTATCGCGACAAGAATTTTCAATTCTATTAAATACACGGAGTCAAGGATTATCCCACCCGGTTATATTACAAATGTTGTAATATTTGTGTGTTTCTAATCTGTTTTAAACAGAATTTATGGGTTTCTACTTTCATTCTTCCAGGTTCTGAGAAGAAGATGGACTAAGTATGCTTCCTGTTAAGAAGAAGTTTCTTTCCAGTTGGATGGTTCTTCCACGTTGGAGGATGTTATTGTTGGACTTGAGTTATTTCATGGACTTTTAATGTTCGAAGCAAAGAAAGAGGAGGATATCCGGTATTGACTGGCTCTTAAGGGCTCTGACAGGATGTGATGTGTTGTGTGCATCATGGGAAATGTCGTTTTTTGATGTACAAAGTTAAATTTCATTGGCTGCTATGTGTAGCAATAAATGAAAGAGAAAGCATAATCCTCGCTTCCGTGTCCTTAATAGAATTGAGAATTCTTGGCGCGATATCTAGCTAATTTTTTATTGTCTGCTAAAGTACAGGTTGAGATCCACAGCCACTAGGCACATCGCTCTTATGCATACTTGCCAACATTCTCTAAATACTGAATCACTACAATGCAAGGAAACATACTGAACCAATAGAAAGGATCCACTTTCGGTGGACTTCGGATTCAGTGACTCACCCCTAACTGGCTGCTGAATATAGAAACGGAGTTCAAATCAGGGTGTCTGGTTTTAGACTGCTCCTTCCAACATTTCAGTAGACCCTCTGTCCATTGTGTCTGCATGTCTCAAATGGAGGAGTCACACCAAAAGATTTGCCTGATCATTAGCTACCTTAATCTGCTGGATGCAAATTCAAATGGATTTTTTTTTTTTTATTTATTTTTTTTATTTATTTATTTATTTATTTATTTTTTTAAACCTTTATTGATGAGCAATAGATTGTACACAGCCAATGGCCTACAACCTGTCCTGCGCAGGCCGGCAGCGTTACATATGCACTTTGACATAGAGGCGAATGGGGTCATGAAAACAGTAACGATGAAGCAAGGCAGAATATATCCACAGCAAATCCCCATCTACCCTCCATGCCGGCCATTTTGGGAGGAGTAGTCCAATCATGTCTCAGTGGGACAGCAATGTGACAAACTGGCCATGTACAAAAAACAGCAATACGGTATGAGGGTTCGTTTTTTTGATAATGCATACGAACTATCAACAAAGATAACAGTCCCAACATTGATGCTCTAAACAGTGCGGAAGAAGTACGTTGATCTAGGTGCAGATCCGTCAGTCAGGCGGAGGAAGGTGGGGGGGGGGGGAGGGGGAGCAAGCCCTGTCCTGTACAGGATGTATAGGTCATGACCTCGGTGACTCTCACCATGGCGTGGGTATTTCGGTATGGCAGCATCTGTAAGAGGGGTTAACTACCGCAAGGCAGCGTTGTGCGGAATGGGGGGGGGGGGCAGGGAGGGGCTGGGTGTTACTGCTGAAGTAGTGACCTACCCGTGTGTGTTCAGATTCTCAATGTGATTCCAACCTGTATGAGATGCGCAGCTACGGGCTTGGGGGGGGCAGCGCCCAGTAGGACAAAGAAGGGAGGAGGAGAGTAGAGGGGCCAAGGTAGTGGGGGGAGGGGAAGGGTGGTGTTGGGATGGGGGTACATCTAGTCAACAGGGTCCTCATCGGCCACTCGGGGTTCGACCGCCTCTGGGAGTGAAAGGAGATACGAGGTCAGAGGGGCCCAAAGCTCCTTAGGGCGCGACTTCGGGGGGAGCAGATCAGCATATGCGTGCAGGTGTTCCTGCCATGTTGTCATCGTGGAGAGCCATATCTTAAATTTGGGTGCACGGCCCCTACCCCAACGACATGCTACATGTCTTTTAGCAAGCAGAAAACCCAATGCCAGGAATTTACGGTGTTTCTTAACTGAAGAGGGTAGGAGACCAAGTAGTGCGATCCTAGGGCAAGGCGTGGTGTCCACTCCCGTCATGTCCCCCAGTGCCTGAAATATATCCGTCCAGTACGAAGCCACGTCCGGACATAACCAGGACAGGTGGAAAAAATCCGCCCCCTCGGAGCCACAGCGCAGGCATCTATCGTTATCGCGCAACCCGAAGCGAAAGAGTTTAGCAGGGGTATGGTAGAGTCGGTGCAGAAATTTATAGTGCGCTAGTCTGAGTCGCGCGTTGCCTGTGACCGCAGATGTGTGCGAACAGCTCTCTTCCCACAACTCATCCGTCAGTGGGTCTCCGAGGTCCCTGTCCCAGTCTGCTCGCGCTTTGAGCGTCGGGGGGGATGGGGGGGCCCGGGAGCTGGTGTAGAGCATAGATACCACATGTTTCGGGGGTTCGGGCTGCAGGAGAGCATGTAACGGGGCTACCGAGTCCGGTTCCGCAGGAAAATCGGGTGTGGCCGTCCGGACATTTTGGCGTAAGCGGGTGTACAGGAAGGAGTCCATAACCGAGGGTGCTGTGTCTCCAAAGAACTGGGACGAGGTGCGAAATTGGCCCCCGAGATATAGGTCTCCCCAGGTGTGCATTGCGTATTTCCTCAAAAGCTGACGGCCAATTTCTTCGCACGCCACGCTCAATCTGGGATCGTGTGCTAAGAGCATGCGCGGCGAATATAGAAAGTCTACCTCCAGCCGGGCCGCAATGCGGTTCCAGGCTCGCACGGTACATTCAACCGTGGTAGGGTCGCGTTCACAGGGACGGGCGGGAGTGTAGAGGTACCCTGACGGTTTAACCGGCCGCATATAGCCATCTTCCACCGCGAGGTGAGCCATGAAGGGAGGGGGGTGTAGCCAGTAGGTGGCGAAGTGCCCCTGGGCGCAGTCGTAGTAGAGTTGGAAATTCGGGACATCAAACCCGCCCTGGTGGAATGGTAACATCAGTGTCTTGAGACCAAGCCGGGCCTGCTTTCCACCCCAAATTAGGCGGGTCAGCTGCGAATTCAGCATTCGAAAGAAGTTGGCACCCGGAGAATATGGGATGTTGGTGAAGAGGTAAAGAAGTTTGGGGAGAATGACCATCTTTATAAGGGAGATGCGTCCCGCCATCGAAAGGGGGAGGTGAATCCACCTAGTAATGGTGTCAGTTATCTTGTCGATTGCAGTGCCATAATTGGCTCTGATAAGGGCATCCCGGTCCCTGGTCACGACGATGCCTAGGTATTTTATTTCGTCGGCCTCCCACATCAGGGGGTAATCCAACGGGAAGGGGACGGTTTTGTCAGTCAGAGGGAAGAGGGCCGATTTAGACCAATTGATCTGTATCCCCGATATGGCTCCAAACTTGGTTATCTCTCGAAGTAAAGGGTTAAGGTTCTCCCTCGGCCTGTCGATGTAGAGGGTCATATCGTCCGCATACAGGGCAATGAGCAACTGCCTGGCCGGATAGATCAGGGATCGGTGATTATGGTGCTGCCGGAGTTTGGCCGCCAGTGGCTCAATGGCTATCGCGAAAAGGACCGGAGAGAGCGGGCAGCCCTGTCTGGTGCCCCTGTGGATCTCAAATGGGGCTGAGCGAGAGCCATTCAACAACACCGAGGCCTGGGGTCTGGAATACAGCAGTCTAACCCATCCCAGGAAGGAGAAAGGAATCCCCATCCGTTCCAGAAGGGCCAACAGGTAGTCCCACTCAAGGGAATCAAAAGCTTTCGTTGCGTCTAAAAAGACCGCTGCCGCCTCACACCTAGGGTTAATGTCCTGCAGTACCGCTTGCAGGGTCCTTAAATTATGGGATGTCGCCCTGTTGGGGACGAATCCAGCCTGGTCTGGTAGGACCAGGCGTTCCATCAGTAAATTCAGGCGTGTCGCAAGCACTTTAGCCAGGATTTTCACGTCAGTATTGAGCAGCGACAGAGGTCTGTAGGAATCGCAGTGCTCTGGTGGCTTCCCAGGTTTCAACAAGGAAGCTATGAGTGCCTCCCGCATCGTGAGTGGCAACTCGCCCTCTTCCAGGGCGGAGTAGTAGACTCGCTGCAAAATAGGGGCAAGGACGTGAATGTACGCCTTAAAGAAGTCTATTGGAAGCCCGTCCGAACCCGGCGCTTTGCCAGATTTCATAGACATGATGGCGTCCTTGATTTCGTCTAGCTCAAGCTCGTGATGCAGGAACTTCTGCTGGGAGGTGCCAAGCCAAGCGATAGCCGTGTCGTCAAGGTATGACTGCAAGTCGAGGGTGGACTGCCGGTGTGAAGTGTACAGTGCCGAGTAATGCTGCGTCAGAATGCGCATCTGCTCCGTTAGCTCGCATTGAGGAGTCTGCTGTTCGTCCAGAAGGGACGAGACATAGTTCTGGTACTTAATAGGTTTGACCGCCAAGGCCAATGCTCTTCCGGGCCTGTCTCCCTCTCCATAGAGTCGGGCGGTGTACGGTTTACCCAGAAATTTGCATTCCTTTTCGGCCGCTTCAGCGTATTCATTAAGTTTGCCCCTGAGATGAGCCTTGGCCAGGGGATCACGTGGGTCTCTGGCCATGTCCCGTTCGAGTAACTGGAGTTCAGCTTCCAATTTACGCAAGTCCTCTCTTAGAGATTTCAGGACGCCCCCACCCTTCGCAATGCACCAGCCCCTGACCGTGACCTTGAAGGCCTCCCACACGGTGGTGAAAGACGCGACAGAGTCCGTGTTACGCTCAAAGAAGTCAAGAATGTCCTGTTCTAATTCAAACTTGAACGCAGAGTCTGTAAGATGGGCAGGATTAAGGCGCCAACCCAGATAGGGGGAGACAGTGACCGGTATGCGCATGGTAAGGAGTACAGGCGAGTGGTCAGAGAAAGTCTTGGCCAAGTGTAGCGCATCCGTTAACCAAGGCAGAAGGCCAGCCGAGAGAAATACATAATCTAGACGGGCCCATGTAGAGTGGATCGCCGAGTGGTGAGTACCCTGAGTGAGAGTGGGGTGGAGGTGCCTCCAGGCATCTATATAGTGATGGTCCCGGACCAGTCCGGACAGTGTGCGTTGGGAATGCGTGTAGTGGAGAGCCTGGGGGTGGGACCTATCCAGGTTGGGCATCAGGGAAGTGTTGAAGTCCCCTCCCAATATGACATGGTTAATACCAAGGGTTTGAATCCTGCCCCACAAGGTAAGGAGCGATGAGGTATCGTCTGTGTTAGGGCCGTAGTAACATGCAAGAAGGATTGTGTGTGAATAAAGCATCCCCCACACCATGCAGTAGCGCCCACCCGAGTCCGATTCGGTGCCAGCAGGTATAAAGCGAATCCCCCGTCTAACCAGGATTGTAACCCCTCTGGCATAATTAGAGTAAGAGGAAAAAACCCTACTGGAGGCCCACCTAGTAGCAAACATAGGGGATCCGTCTGGCCGTAGATGCGTTTCCTGAAGCATGGCGATGGACACCCCGTGCCGATCTAGGTAACTCAAAATTTGCCTCTTCTTGCGTGGGTCATTGAGCCCCCGAACATTCCATGTCATGAGGTTAAATTGCTGTAAAGAGTTCGGTTGTCTCACGTCACCCATTCTACCAGGTATAACCGTGTACAGCTAAGCATGACACGAAGTCGGCTAACAACAGTGCACAGGACAGTGAATAAACATTCCCACCCCCCACCCCGCCCGTCCCTCCACCCCCCCACACCCTCGAAAACTGAGCATCATTAACAGTGTAAATCAAGAGCAACATCCCGCCCACAACGGCCACCCCAACTCGCCGTGCATTACTGTCTCACCCACCCGCCCATAACTTTACCCAACCTACAACAAAGGCCGAAAAGACGGCTTCGGAGACCTCAGCCCGCAATAGGGGAGAGGAACATAGGGGAATACCCATAGGGGGGTCCGAGCTAGGGGCTTCAGACCTGCCAACCACCTCCCTACTCTCACCCGCTTACAACCAGGTCTCCCTAGTTAGCTCAACGGGACGGAGGTGGTCTAGTGAGCACTCAGAGTTCATTCAGTCCAGCCATAGGTATAATAAAGCATAGATCTCACCACAGTACATCGATGTCCAGTTCATCGGGATCCTATCAAAGTGAAAAAAGCGACTTGTGGGCCAGCATGTACTGTCAGTCCTGCTGTGACAGCGGGGAGGGCGATCTAGATCGTCTGCAGGTGAATACCTCTCTCTGTTGGGCCTTCTTGCAGTGTTTGAGGTAGTCCTCGGCCTGCTGTGGGTTCTGAAAAAAATGGTGTTTACCCTGATGAAAGACTTTTAGTTTCGCCGGGTACAGCATGGCGTAAGAAATATCCTGGGACTGCAGTTTCTTTTTCACCCCCGCAAATTTGCGCCTGGCTTCCTGGACAGTTGGAGTGAAATCCGGGAAGAAGGAGAGCGTTGTGTTCTCATAAGACACAGTTTTCAATTCCCTCGCCCGGCGCAGGACTGCATCGCGGTCTCTATAGTTGAGGAAGCGCGCTATTACGGGCCGGGGAGGGAGGCCCGGTGGAGGGGGGGCAGCCAGGGAGCGATGGGCACGCTCTACTATGAGATGCGGGGAGAAGGATTCCTTACCAAACAAGTCTGTGACAAGGTTTTCAACAAATACCTCCATCTTCCCCGTGTTGGTAGATTCCGCAAGGCCCAAAATTCGGACGTTGTTACGGCGCGATCTCGCTTCCAAGTCCTCGTTCTTGTCCGCTATCAGTTTGAGCAGTTTGTCCATGTGCGTGAGTTGGCGATGCGAGGAAGTGGCATTATCCTCCAAGCCCGATATCCTTTCCTCAGCCTCCTGAAGCCGTGTATCATGGAGTTCGAGTTTCGTTACTACGCTGTCCATACGGGTATTGATGGTATCAATCTTGGAGTCAATGGACGAGAGGCTTTGCCTCATACCCAGCAGTAGAGTTTTCCAGTCCTCCTCTGGGGGGGCCGATGCAGATGGGCTTCTCCCCGCCTCCGACGTCACTTTGGGAGTCTTTTTTGATTCAAATGGGATTTTCGATTGCCTAGTATCGTTGCGCCCCATGGTTCGAAGTGGCGTCCGGGGCGCAGCAGCAGAAATGGTCGCCAGCCCTCCGAGGAGAAGAAACAAGGAGAGGGACGCAAACGTGCCTGAGCGGAGCCCACTAGAACCAGCACTGCTGGCGACGTGGATGGACAGCAGGCGTTCAGGGAGTGAAGAAGATTGCCACCAGTGGACTACTAGGGCGAGCGTTGAAGACTGGAAGCCAGTACCTCTAAGCACCACTGTGCGTCAGGGGCGAAGGATCAGCGCTAGGAGCAAGCCCGCCCAAGATGGCTGCGCCCGGATGTGTAGGCGGGAAGATGGCGGGTGAGGAGTGTTGCCCCACAGAGTCGGCACCAGCACACCAGAGAGCAGGCTGAGCGGGAGATCCCCACGTAGTGCAGAGGGGAATCACTGGGGACAGGCTTGGCAGCCGAGCGGGCGTCTCTTCTGGTAAGCGGCGCAGCAATCGCCAATAAAGTGCGTCCCTCTCAGCAGGGCAGGCGGGGATAGGCAGCTGTGTTCCGTCCGTACCTCGCTAGTGGCTCCACATGCAGTCAGCAATGCGACAGGAGGCACGGGGGTCCGGTAGAGATCTGGCACACCATCCGGGAAATGAGCACACGCACTTTAGCTCTGAGGCGGCCCGCAGCAGGCAGCCGGATCCCGCTCCGCGCAGGAAGGGGGGAGGGGACCCTCCGTCCAGGCCGCGAAGCCTCGGGCTGTCGCAACTGAAGTCCCCCGAGCAGGCGAGGGGCCGGATGTGTGCGAGGGGCCGCTGTCACCTTCCAGGCCGTGTAGAGCCGGCTCCGGGAACTCGGCGCGGCAGACGCAGACACCGGAGCAGTCCCCGTGATGAGGGGATTAAGATGCCGGTGAGCAGGAGAAGCTAGGGCTGTTCAGGATGGCATGAAGGATGGCAGTGGGGCTCGACTGGGCGAGAGCCTCACAACAGTGCGGCCATCTTGGTCCGGCGCCACCTAGCGCCCCATTCAAATGGATTTTATGGTTCTTTTCACTTCTTCCAATACCCTAGACTCCATGAACCCGGAAGTCTGACAAGGCCAGGGATGATTCAGTGACAAGCCTGGCTCTTTCAATGCAGCCCACACTTCCACCGACCCTTTGGAGTTTTTGGAACAACCAATCTGATATATGTCATGCGGTGCCAGAACCCCATTGGCCTTACAAAAGGATTCATTTTCTTTGGATATTGTAAATTTTCTTACAAAGCAACAATCTCAGATTATGTCTCTGCCTCTCTCTCACCCTTTATCGCTCGGTTCACCAGCTGTTTTCCTGTTTCTCATGATTCTTAGTGTCTTTTTCTGTTCCTCTACTTCTCTCCTGTTCTTTTTACCCATCTCACTTGCTCTCTTTCACCTTCCTCACTCTCACTCGATTTCTGCACATCTTTGTGGCAAAAGAGGAGGGAATAATTGGTGTTTCTGGACATAGATCCATAGGGTCCAGATTGTCCCTTATAAGTACCTGTCAAGCCCTCAGTTCCTTCCCACCAGTAACACATAGGCAGCCTGGCACACAGGGACGTTGGGATGGCACTAAGTCAGTCACAACAGCTCTCTCTGATATTACTGACACTGTCAGAGACATGTTGGCCTTTTTTAAGGGGATCAGGTCTGGCGCAATCTAATCAACCTATATGAAGAGGTTACCTTTTGAGAACGTTGCTACTTTCTCTATGGAGTGGTAATCTGTAGTGGTCTATTTCTTTCTCCCTACTGTATCTCACACTCGGCATCAGAGGTCAAGCTGACCTTGCAAGGTGCTAGTGGAGGGACTCTATCGTGTATAGACCCTACCAGGCTCCCACATGGCATGGTTACGGACCAGGTAGAAGGTTGTTCATGGGGTTCAGCCTGCTCTACGTCCATGAGAGCTCACCACACCCAACCATACTGCCTCAGGCTGGCATTGCGAAAGAACTGGAGTATCTTTGTCTGCGGTCTTTTGCAGGCTACCTAACTGGCCAAAGACCTCTATTTATGCACCAGCTTCTCCCCAAATCACTTGTACCAACACCATTACAAGTCAACATTACAAGCAGACTGTGAAACCTTTGGGAGTGTCTGCTATCGCGTGGGAAGGAAGAGAGACTCCTCCCTTCACACTGTCAAAATACAGTGATGTCTCAAGACAAGAAGAGGAGAGTCCCTTCCAGCTCCAACAGCCCCTGCTAAAACCATACAGGCAGGCTCAACTGTTGTCACATCTCTGAAAGATACAGGTAGATATTGATTGTCCCACGCTACTTTCGGTCCGATATAGCTATTTAAGCAGATTTACAATAATGTTAAAAAAATGTCAAAGGCCCTGGGATAAGTCAGGGCGTTCTGGGTTCAGTTAGCTCTCCCAGAGAGCTGAGGATTGATTCAATCACTTCTAGGCATGGCAAGAAAAGTCTAGTTAAGCTGAGAATTCTATCAGCAACGTGTTACTTCCAGTTTTGTTCTGCCACTTTTCCTAAAATGATATATCTGGAAATGGTCAAGATAAGGGCTCTTGCCACAAGAAATCAGTAAAAGCTTACCAGTCACAAGCAGTCAATTTGCTTGCTCAAGTAGTGTAACAATATCTTAACCATCTACTGCAAGCTACTCTGGGGGAGGGAGTACTCTCACAGTACCCACCTCAGTGCGGAAGTACTTCACTCTTGCCACAAGCCCACACCACATCAACAGTGGTTTAAGTGACACATTTAGATGTAAATATGTCAAAATGTCAGTCCTAGTGCTGGAAAAATGGTAGCAACATTTCTTTTAACAAAACAAAACAATATTACAAACACCGTAGTTATTGCTCACAGGAAAGTGCTCTAATATATATTTAACACCACTTGCTATTCATTAGATCACCACCATATTACTCCCTTGGATATGCATCATATACAAAATGTATTTATTTAGAATGTCCATACTTGTAATTCAACAGTTAAAAACAATAGTCCATTTAAATCCAATGAGTCCTTGTAAGTTTTCAAAGGTGAGACACTTATTGCTCCAGTGTCATTATTTGCACCAAAATCTAGCTAAACAAGAGATTTTGTTTTTTTCTTTACCCGAAATTCCTCCATATTCAAGCATCTTTTTGGGTGGATTTGAACATAAAAAACAACAATTGATGGACGAAATGTTGCACAATGGCAAAACATTCACCCCCAGTCACAGATATGGGTTTAATCCATCGTTATTTTGCTCACCACACCACCCCAGTTCAGACATGGCCATATGCAAATCAGTCTTGAGCCTGTGCCTCATGGAAACAGTCCAGCCCGAACTACCAAGCCATGTCTTCCCTGAACCGGAATCAAGCATCCTAGGACCGGTTTCTGGCTATCAGCCTTCATCAGCCAGGATAGCTTGACTCCAGTGGCATGGAGAGCACGGGACTCACGTCTGAGCATACCCGTCCCACTCGGGGTGACAAATGCTTGATTCCGGTCCAGGGAAGACATGGCTTGGCAGTTCGGGCTGGACTGTTCCCATGAGGCACAGGGTCAAGGCTGATTTGCATATGGCCATGTCTGAACTGGGGTGGTGTGGAGTGCAAAAAAACGATGGATTTAGGCCCAGATCTCTGTACTGGGGTGAATGTATGACATTGTTCTGCATTTTGTCCATCAACTGTTGTTTTTGCATTTGTCACCCCGAGTGGGACGGGTATGCTCAGACGTGAGTCCTGTGCTCTCCACACCACTGGAGTCAAGCTATCCTGGCTGATGACGGCTGATAGCCAGAAACCGGTCCTAGGATGCTTGATTTCGGTCCAGGGAAGACATGGCTTGGCAGTTCGGGCTGGACTGTTCCCATGAGGCACAGGGTCAAGGCTGATTTGCATATGGCCATTTCTGAACTGGGGTGGTGTGGAGTGCAAAAAAACAACGGATTTAGGCCCAGATCTCTGTACTCGGGTGAACGTATGACATTGTTCTGCATTCTGTCCATCAACTGTTGTTTTTGGATTTGAACGTAGCCAGTCCCTCATAATAAACTGAGACGTTTCAGCCTTTCACTATTTCCACAGCCTTCTCAGGACAACAACAAGGACTTCAATATTCTAAATGAAATTCAAGCAGTCATCATTAGGGACAACAACTGTGATTTTCTTGCGGTTTTTGATTAGCTGCACTCGGTCACACTTCCTGGTTTGGCTGCTGAGCATCTACACAGTCTTTTTCTAGTACTATTTCCTTATCGTAGGAAGTTCCTCCGTAGGGCTTACATTCGGGTCATTCACCAAATGCTCTCTGCAGTACTTTCTGCTCTCGGAGATGGATGTGAAGCTTACTATCAGTATGAAGCCCAGAGCACTTTCACTAACCAAATCGGACAGAATGTTTACACTCACCATATTGGGCATAGCAGGATTTGACCCAAAGGACTGTTCATCTTGACAGGGTCCTTTTTTGTGCTACCTCCCCTTTCTTTGCTCCAGAGAACCTTACAAAGGGCTGATCATCCACATGATGATGTACAGCCAGTATAGAAACTCAAATCATTCTTAGAGTCGGACCGTGACCAACTCAATTCTTATTGAGCGACTTCAAAATGGAATCTCCCAATCTGCATTGAAGCGGCTCCTTCTTATCAGAAAGATCGGCTGCATGCTCTAGCTATTACAAATATTTGGCCTCTCCTGTGGAGAAGGGAGTGCCACAGGGTTCCTCTCTGAAACATACATTATTTAATATTTACAGGACAACGTTGGCCAATTTAGTTCTCTCATTTGGCTCCGATATCCTTACTTGCAAAGAAAACATGCAAAAAACTAGCTGTTTTCGGCTTAACTCAGACAAGACCGAGGTGCTCCTCCTGGGCAAATTTGATCACCCAAGGACAGATGATTGGTGGCCCTCCAATCTTGGCCTTACCCTGGTCACATTGGTTAAGAATCTTGGAGTCGTGTTAAAGAGGGACATACCAATGGCTATGCAGTTGAGATTCATTGCTACTTCTTGCCACTATGAAAACTAAAGGAAATTTTTAAAGCTCTGCTTTCGAGGCAAGGAAAGCTAGAACACATTCACCTGTCATATCTAAGTTAGATTATGTTATTCTATATTATGGCACTCCTTTAAACGAGCTTGCCCAACTTCAAAGAATACAAAATGCGGATGCCCGACTGAATTTGAATCTTCGTAGGTCAGCCCATATTTCTCTTTTTGTACAGAGTCTGCACTGGCTCCCATTTGGGAAAAGAACAATTTTTTAAATTATTTGCCTGCTGCATAAGTCCAATTATAGGAATGATCCTAAATCCTCTGCTGCTTGTCTTCTTTGTATCATTCTTTGTATACAATGTTAAAGCTGGTGAGGCAAAGCATTCTCTTATCTTTCGCAGAAGAAATGGAATAAGCTGCCTCTGGCTCTCCACAAGGAACCCAATTGTCGGTTATTTCAAAGAAGCAAAAGGCTTGGTTATACACCCTAAGTCTTTTCACACTTTCATTTATTTGTCCTGTGTAGTCTTCAGTGGCGGCTCGTCGCTCCACTGCTTTTCACAGTGGAAAAAAAGGCAAATTAAATGATAATAACTCTACAATATCATATTATTTTTCCTGCAGCAGCGTCTCGGGGGGCGGACCAGATCTGCTCTGCTCTCAGAGCAGGGGGAGGGGTGGTGGGCACTATGCAAGTGCGCATGAATGTTTGGCCAGCTGTGGCCGGCCAAACATTCATGCTCACTTTGCAAGTATGTCCAAGCAGGCTGCATTAGAACATGCCCAGCCTCTCATTCTCTGGCTGAATGACAATCCACGGCGCTCAGACCAATCACAATGCTGGCTATCGGGAGGCTGGGAGCCGGGTGCTTCCTCCTTCCTTTGCAGAAAAGAAGCCAGTAAGAGGACGCAGGAGAGGTGGCAGCAGCAGTTAGTTGTCATTTTTAAACCCCACCCTCCTCCTCCTCCTCTTCCCCCCTTCCCACCCCACTGCTGCTTACCAGGAGTAACCACTACTGGCAGTCTTAGTGGCAGGACGCCCTTTTTCAGCAGAGTGCTTCATATGCTCCTTTAACATCAACAAAACATAGTAGTCCAAGAAGCCTTAGAATCATCCTCACCAAGACCCAGGACTGAGCCCAAAACATCGGATTCATATCCTGGATGTGTTAAGATATGTAGCACCTCCTAAAAAGCCTTGAATGCCACTGCGCCCAGTATAGCCCCTATCTATGTGCGGGGCTCAGGTGGGACTTCGGCTCGTTGATGGAGAGACCCAACGGCATCAGGAGTTCGGTTGTCTTACAAGTGACTCCGGCCAGCCTGCTTTGAGTTTTGAGACACGTGTCCCTAACCTCTGAAGGCTGTCAGTGACCACCACATCATATTTGTGAACAACCGAAGTGCTACGGTAAGGGAGAGAGGGAGCATGGCAAGCAAAGTTTTTTGACCATATTGTTAACAAGTAACGCCTGTGAGACTGCAGGATGAGAATATGAAACAAGTATCCTGAAAGTTCAGGGACACCATCCAGTCTACTATGTCAAGAGTAGAAAGCATCTCAGACAGAGTGAGCATTTTGAATTTGTCTTTCCTCAGAAAGGCAGTCAGTGGGTAGTAGTCAAGTATAGGCCAGAAGCCTCTGTCCTTCTTGCAGATGAGGAAATAGCGCAAATAGCACCCATCTACTCTCTCCAAATAGGACACCCTCTTGACAGAACCAGTGCACTTAGAAGATTCACTTCTTGTAACAAGACCGGGCAATGGTCTGCTGATAGTCGCTCTGAAGTGGGGGAAAAGGCAGGGTGGAAAGGAAGTGAAATGTTAATTTGCAAAACCCATCTCTCCAAAGTGATGGATCACCAGCCGGGGAAGGAAATGTCGAATCCTGCCTCTTACCAACTGGATGTGGGTCAAATGAATGAGGTTTGGTAGTGACTGCAGCGAATATGAGATGTTACAACGCACATGTTTACAACACATGCCATTACAATGACCGCATTGTTACGACGCATACTATTACAACGCAAGTCATTACAACGACTTGCTATGGGGGGGGGGGGGCGAAGGAGTTTGGAATAGTATGATTTACTATTCCAACACCAGTCTGTGCAACAGTAGGGAAGGTGTTGGATTTTATATCCAACACCTTCTGACCCCTCCAGCAAGTCGTTGTAACGACTAGCGTTGTAATGGTATGCGATGTAACAGCGCAGTCGTTGTAATGACTGCGTTGTAATGGCATGCGTTGTATCCAATTCGTTTTAACAATGTTCACCGACTGCAGCAGGGGAGGAAAGATTACCGGAGAGCTGTCCCTTGTGGTGCAACCTCTATCCCAAAAAGAGTGGCCTACTGCTGATTCATAGGTTGGGAGGGCTGGTGTTGTCTAGCACCCTGGAACATCTCCTAAATGTTCTGTACTTTTGTTTGATTCAAATCACACTCAGCCCATACTTTGCTGAGAGTTCACCATTGGGTTTCACACCTCTTTCCACCACAAACTGCATGTAAGTAGAAAGCCCCCAAATTAGAAAATATTGGCTACGACTTAGAAAAATGCAAAATCTGTGGCTTATTTGCACAATTTTGCTTGGTACTGAAAGCTGGGAAGATGGTGATCATAGCACGGCATACCTTCTGTTGATGACATTTTTGGAGAAAAAAACATTCTTTCTTGCATAGCATTTTTTCCCATGATTTTCCCCCAAAAACATAATTTGGCTATATTTTGACTATTTCGTCAGTTCCAGTTATTGGAATCTACAAACCCTGGGTATCTTTGGAATCACCAACATGTGGGGAAAAAAAGGAAACAAATTTTGCATGGACACATTTTGTGGGGCAAAAGTTAGGAAGGTGTGTCCGAAGTGCCCCAAGCATCAATAAAGGGCTCAGCACTGGGGCCAGGAAGAACTCCTCAGTACCTAAAGGGTTATAGTTAGGGGTACAATGTATGGGCTAAGACCAGATTTGACCAATAAGGTCAGGAAATTGGAAAATAAAATTCAGGGCATGTAGCTGAGGTGTCTCAGTAGATTAACGTAGTTCTCACATTGAGAGCTAAGATGCGCATCTGAATGAAGCATAGGAGCTCATGGAAAAACGACTACAGATGTGTATAGCGAAACAGCATGAAAAAGTATATAAAATAATCAGGCTATTGGCGTGGCTAGTGAACAGGGAAAAACGATATCAGCCAATCACGACAATACATGTGAAATTCAGACTAATAAGACATTGGTAAAGGATAGGTTTGTAGACTACTACCAAGACCTATATAAGGGACACAGGTGCACCAATGTGGCAGAGATGTAATCTCCATTAGATGAAGCAAATATACATAGGTTAGACGAGGAGCAGAGTGCAATGTGGAGTAGACCCATAATAACTATGGAGGATATAAGGTGGGTGACTACACAACTGAACTCAAGCAATACCCTGGGTGAGGACAGGTTGAAAGTGAAATTTGTACAAAAGCATACATTGACCACTTAGGCCTCCATTGAAGGACACGTTTAATGAAATGTGCAATGTCAAACAACCCCTAAGTGATTCCTATCACACTCTTTCAATTATAAATGGTGATAATACAATTCAAGGTAAAATACTGGCTACGAGACTGTCTGGGGTTATGTGTATCGCACTTGGGGAGAATCAGGCAGGTTTTAGCAAGACCTGGGGGCGCATTACACAAAAGTGCCTTGGGGACACAACGGGCATGTGCGCCCGCATTGTGAGGCCCAGGACACTTTGGTATTACAGAAGATGCCGCAGACGCTTGTGTGGCCCCTTCTGTAATACAGATAGCACTGGAGCACTTATAGTGTCAGCGTTACCACAAAAGGCATTCCCCATTTGCATGGGGGCGTGGCTCCATGCAAATGAGAGAAATCTCTTTGCCTCTGTGCCCGCACCACATTATGAACGCTGGCGCAAAGGCAAAGAAGCAGTCAGGAGGCGCACTGGAAGTGCGCCACATAAAAAGGTGATGCACTGTCAGAAAGCAGCCTGGTGGCAGTCCTGTGGAGGGGGCAAAGGGGGTTACTCACTACACTCACATGAAAAGGGACCTCTAATCCTTCTTTAAAGTGCAAGCGGGTTGCCGCCTGGGCAGTGACACTTTGAGTGGCTTTGAAGCAGTTTCTCTATATTTTACTTGAATGCGCTGCCCCCAGGGCAGCACAGGTTTTTGGCTTCCCTGGGGACTGTGCATTTACTGTGACAGCGCGCACTCTCCCCGTTTGTGTACAGCGCACTTATTTAAAGGTGCTCGGTGGCGCAAACAGGGAAAGTGCGCCGTATATGTAATACGGCCCCTGGAACGCATCCAACAACATCAGAAGAGTCTTTCTTTTACTTGAGTGCATACATGATAATCAGGGTCCTGTGGCCTTTGCCAGCTTTGATGCTGACAAGGCATGTAATACTGTACAATGAGCTTACACTGCAGACGTGATTCATCAATATGGACCGGGAGACCACTTCTTATGTTGCATCATGCTACCAAACATGGAGCTATGGCCAGAGTCCCCAAAAATTTATTATTTTACCCCCATAGCTGATAAGGGCAAGGCGGGGGTGGCCATTGCCTTTCGTATTTACCCTCATATTGGAGCCACTGAAGAGTCTGCTACTTCTCTGACACGTATGTATGTGGATAACATACTGTTGTATGTTCGGAACTCAGGGACAATTAGACATTATAGCTTGTTTTTACACATAACGTATCCATTTCCATTTTATATCCTGCACAGACCTGTAATGTTCAGATACTAGTCGACATCCCCATAACTCTTCAGTACTCTCCTTCCCAATGTTTAGTTATTATCCAGGGGAGCAAGGATGCATGGACAGTGAACCATAAATCAGTGGTTGCATTGCTGGACAGGTTAGATAAATCAGCTAGGGGATGGTTACAGTCACTGATAATCTTTTTTGGCCCAAAATCATAATGGTCCTGGGACTATTAGATATTCTGCTAATATGTAGAAATTAATCTTGGATCAGTGCATCAAGAGATATCATATTGAAAATGCTTCTGTGAGGAACAAAAGTGGCATGCATAGTGCTCTATATACTCCGATTACCACGGGGAGGTTGGGAGGGGGAGAGGTCATCGGATTTGCTGAATTCTGCATGCAGGAAGGAATGCGCAACAACAATGTATTGGTGCATGTTAGGCTGTCGCCCAGCATAAGAACTGCACGGCCAAACTTACTGAAGAGCCAGAAATACTTCCTTTGAGTCTAACAATCTGATCGCTAGGGGAGGGAGGCAGAACTATGCAGAGCATGAGCACCAAAGGAATCCCTACACTTCCTGCCTCATCATACCACCTTTTTCCCTCACTGCCTTTATGTGTCTTTTTCGGTCACCCGCTCACACTGTTGCTCTCCTACACACCCCCCCGGTATCTCAGATCCCATCAGTGCAGTCTCTCCCCGGGATTATTTAGGACTTTCTGTCTGAGTGCAGTTCTCAAAGCTGAAGGGGTCCTTAGAAAGCACTTGAAACAGGATGTAAAGCAAAAACAGCACCAGGGTCAATGCCCCTCTAAGAGAGCATGCAAGCTTCACTCACACATTAACTGTGTACTGCACGTGTAACAGCACTGTCAGCTCAATGCACATGCAAAACAGGTATGGGCCATGCATGCAGCCTACATGGCGATAATGCAGAGTGTGTATGACTGGTTTGGTCTGCCCTGGGGCCAACTAAACAGTCAGTGCCCTCAGAGTGGGCAAGCCACTCCTCCCCTACCCTAGAACAGGACTGCTCACCAGCCCGCCCCAACCAAACCCTTCTGCTTTCTCGCAGAAGCAGAAACATAAAATAGAATTTATAATACCATTTTATGCTTCTGCTTCTCGCACTGCGAGAAAGCAGTGGGGCGATGCTCCTCCGCCCACATGGAGGAGCCGCTCCAGAGGATGGGCCCAGCTTTGCAGGGCTAAGTAAGACAAAGAGGTGCAGCATAAGACGTACCTGTGTAACCCTTACCCACAAAACAGGCACAATAAGAAGCAACACTGCAAGCCTCCCTCACACAAAGGAAATAAAGGTATGACATGGGTAGCAGCAGAAGAAGCCTCCCTAACATAACACAGGTACTGTGCGGCCAACAGCTGAGCAAGACTGCCCCTCAAACCCGGGCAGGATACACGATATGCAGCATGAAGGGCTAGGCGTGAACAGCTGCCCAGCGGCACCCTGTCACATCATTTCATTGTAGAATGGGAAAAGAACATTATGAGCCTCAGAAAGTAAGCGGATGCAGGTTGAAAAGCTAGGTGTTGCACACGACATGGGGACACAACAGCTATGTGTGTCGATGCAACAACTCTGTTACTGTGACATGCATCAATCTTTAAATGTCATTAACTAGAACATAGTTACTAAGAGTGGCAAGAAGTGCAGTTCGACTATGATCCTTTAAATCAATGTTTTATACCAGCTTTTGAGCTCAGAGAGCTTTAATAATACTATTTAGCTTTCCATAAAATGCTGAATACAATAGTTACATTTTCAAACTGGTGTAACTAATAGAATTCTCCAACTTGGGAAGAATGATAGGCTGAGTCAGTCTTACTGGTATTCGAGACGCACGTTACCTGTGTCAGCGTCAAAAGTCCAGCTCACTGAGCCACCCCGAAAGCTCGAATACACAAATGTCTGCGCAATTTGCAAAACTGACAAGCATGTCAAACATCAAGATTTTGACATGTCATAGCCATGCACGTCTGCGTGATGGGAAAGTTATTTTACTAACTTTCAATCAGGAAGGTTAATGAGGAGATCAAAAACTTAGCAGGAAGTAAAATGGTCTGTCAGCCAGGGGCTTTTAGTACAGGTACACTTACACTACATTCCAGCTCCACTTCCCAGATCGAAGACACAACATGAACACGGATACCCCACACACACACACACAGTTCACCCTTGATCAGTGGTCCAAGCAGGTACGTGGGAATCACAGCAGCTGTACTCTCTGTTGGCTTTGGTATAATTCCTTTCGTATGTTCGTGTATTTATTCATGCCATGTTCTCTATCACACGTTGTGCCATGCTATCTATCACGTTATGCCATGCTATCACATGTTACGCCGTGTTATCTATCACATGTTATGCCATGCCACCTATCACACGTTATGCCAGGCTATCTATCACACATTATGCCATGTTATCTATCACATCTTATGCCATGTTATCTATCACACGTTGTGCTATGCTATCCATCACACGCATGCTATGCTATCTATCACACGTTATGCAATGCTATATATCAAACGTTATGCCAGCCTATCTATCACACGTTATGCCATGTTATCTATCACATCTTATGCCATGTTATCTATCACATGTTGTGCCATGCTATCCATCAGACGTATGCCATGCTATCTATCACACGCTATGCCATGCTATCACACATTACGCTGTTTTATCTATCACACGTTATGCCATGCTACGTATCACACGTTATGCCATGGTATCTATCACATCTTATGCCATGTTATCTATCACACGTTGTGCCATGCTATCAGACGTATGCCATGCTATCTATCACACGTTATGCCATGCTATCACACATTACGCCGTGTTATCAATCACACGTTATGCCATGCTACGTATCACACGTTATGCTAGGCTATCTATCACACGTCATGCCATGTTATCTATCACATCTTATGCTATGTTATCTATCACATGTTGTGCCATGCTATCTATCAGACGTATGCCATGCTATCTATCACACGTTATGCCATGCTATCACACATTACGCTGTTTTATCTATCACACGTTATGCCATGCTACGTATCACACGTTATGCCATGATATCTATCACATCTTATGCCATGTTATCTATCACACGTTGTGCCATGCTATCAGACGTATGCCATGCTATCTATCACACGTTATGCCATGCTATCACACATTACGCCGTGTTATCAATCACACGTTATGCCATGCTACGTATCACACGTTATGCCAGGCTATCTATCACACGTCATGCCATGTTATCTACCGCACGTTATGCCATGATATCTTTTGCATGTTGATGAAGGGAGGCCTTCTTATGGAGTGCCGCCCTGAGTGATTGGAGCAAGGAGCGTCGCTGGAGGGCGGAGCTAGGAAGGTTGTGTCTCTTGTCCGCCTCCTTCCGCCGGTGTTACAACCTGGAATAAACGTGCATGTCCACTTCTTCCTGTGGAGTTCATCTTTACCCTCTCCCAACAGCCAGGCTGCTGGCCCCACCCTAGGATGCTCCCCTCGCCTTCCCTTGAAATGCCGAGCCCAGGAGAAAGAGAGCCCCCCGCCACACCTTCTTCAACAGCCTCGCTTTGCTCACTACTTTTTAAAGAACCCGCTCCCATGGAACCGCCGCCCCTACGGCTGCTTTGCAGGGCCCATGGGAGTATCTGTATTTTATTAAAGACAAGAAGACTGATATCACACGGCTCCCGTCTCACCTTGCTGTATGGTACTGCTGCTCATGTCTCTTTCAGCGGATGGTATTCAAAGCCTTGGTTTACTGCCACTGATTCCAGTAGCTCGATGTGGTTTCTTGGTTTGCCGTGGCAGTCTTTGCTACTGAATTTCCTTTGGGTGTTATGTGCAGGATGCGGATTGTGTTATCAGATTGCCTGTGCAGTGCTGAGGCACTGGCTCCGCTGTGCAGTAGTGCTCATCATGTCTCTGTCTCAGGGGCCTCCAGTGAACATCCCTGCTCTGCTCGCTGACTCTGGCCCTCTCCTCTCACTCAGAAGCTCACTGAAGCCGTCTCCCAGGAGATGCTGCTGCCTGCACTCAGCATCACAGTTATGTCTTTGTGATGTCACTTATGTTTCCAGGAAAGGCTGGGGCAAACATCATTCTTCCAAGATGTAGTGAGAACCGACTGACTACTATGCCTAAATATCTGTGACCTTAAAACAAAGCTGGCACATAAAAGATTGCTAGACTTTTAGAAATGTACGTGTAGATTTGCAATTGCTAAGCAGTTACACAGGTCACGTTAGAATATGCTGCTAATAAAACACCTGTATATGCATATAGTTCACCATGAATTGCAGATCACACAGATGTCAATATTTTCATAGTTAGAAGCACAAAGCACCCGACTCTGAATATAAAATCTACCAACTGTACTTGTTTATGCCTTACCAATTTTATTCTGTCCTCGCTGCGCAAGAGGTTGATCATCACCTGAAGGTGCTGAGGCAAATCACCTGTTAAATGTGATGAAAAATAAAAATTAAAAACAAGACGTGTTTAAACTCACCTAAACAAAAGTAAACATAACATGGATAATTAGGGCATTTTGTAAACAAATGCATGATTGCACAGAGGACCAGCCACCCACGAGCAGCAACTACATTCTTTCATTTATGACAAAGTGACCTTGACTAGACAGGCCATCAATTATAGTAGCACCGTGAACCTTACAGGTAATTTGTGGATCCCGTTCAAGACTCGATTTGATCACATGTCGGGTATAAAATCTATTTGGAAACAGCAGCGCACCTATTGGAACATTCATACAATTAGTTTAGGTTTAAAAAAGGAAATCAAGTCTTTCAGCATTTAAGTATTATTAGACCTGATGACATTGTTGCAAATGTCTCGACTATTCGCAGTACAAATGGCAGAACCATCTATGCAACTAAGAGAGACTCGGATTAACAATGTGAAAATTGGTGCACATTGCACAAACGCTTCTCGCAAAAATTAACTCTTTTTTGGAAAAGCGTTAAATAATGTACATCGGAAAGAGGTAGAAAAGTATTTATCTGTAATAAACTATTTTACTTTCGATGTCAGGACCCCAAGACTTGGCTGGGAAAATTAAGAAGGCAGGAGGGTTGGCGTTTTCAAATCTGTAGCACTGCTTTTGGGAAATATTTCCCAAGAAATCAGATTTGACAACTACCATAATCCTCAAAGAAAGCTATGTCATGTTATGATGCATGTCCCCCCTAAACTGATCTGTATAGTTTTGCCAATCCAAAATAACAAAAAAAAACACCACAAAACAGAAGACCATTCCTTCTAATTCAAGTACAAAATGGGCAGGTGTTGTAGTATCTCAAGCATCAGACGGAATTTCTCAATTTAGCAATCCCTCATCTTTTCGAGGATGCAGTACGCATACCACTGAGCGCTGCCCACATCAGCTAGCTAAGACATCAGATTGTATAGGATAAGGTGATATGATGGGAATGTGCAAGGAAAAATACATATATATATATATATATATATATATATATATATATATATATATACACACATATATATATATATATATACACACACACACAATAAACACATATACATATATATATTATATATTTTTTTATACATATTCACACAGATTATACGTTTTTTGGAGAAAAACATCATCTGAATGAAAACTTTTATTATTTTGGGAGAACGCTGTAGATTGTAATTTTGACGCCATTCTGGCTTGTATGAGGGAAAAGAGGATGCTACGACAGAGGCGTCTGTAAAATGGTTGAAGCATATCCTAATTTGCTACATAATGTTGCCAACCAAGTTAACAAAAATAAATAAGCACTTTATTCTAAAGAGGCGTTTTTTATCCACCAGAACAAAACTGAAAACATTATCAAGAGATAAGCATGGCAACTGTGAGAGGTACAATGCATACATACACACGTTTGAACAGTGCAATAATATACTAAAATATTGTTGGGATATCAGAGCAATCTGCAAATAAAATTGGCTATGTTTGAGATCCAGGCATGCAAACAAGAGACTCTTTTTTCCAACAATATACAGAAAGTTAGTTGGCGTCAGAGGAAGTTATACGTTTATGTAAGTCTGCCTGCAGGATCAAAGAGGACTAATAAACAAGTGTCTCCGGATAATAACGGTAGCCTACCTACAGTAGCAAACTCTTAATGTCAATGGATAAAATACCAGTCGCCAATGAGGGGCCAAGTGCAAAAACAAAGCTCTGTGACCTACATTTTTTAATGGATGTTAGCACAAAATCTTAAGATGTAATGATGTAGTTGTAAGAAATGTAAAACATATGTTTATAAAGGGTTAACAAAAAATCTCCAGCAATAGGAAGGCTGATTACTATATGATTACATTATGGCCACTTGAAGTGTGCTGAAGAACAAATTACTTCCCTTCAAAAATCCTGTTTCTAGTGGATACTCTAACCAGAGAGTCTTTACCTTTAGAATATGACCAGGCACCAGGCTGGATTCAGAGCATTTCATATCAATGCTCGCACATACCTGTGTGTGGCTCCATTTGGCTCTAGGATGACTCCTTAACAACCAGGAAGTGACCAGCAGAGTCGAATATAGGCACCACCACTGGATGATGACACCAATTTCTTGTGTCTTTCTCCTTCTGCGCCTTCAGATGTGGAGCATAGATCATACTGTCCGAGACAGTGTGCAGATTCCTAACTTGGGACCTTTTTGGAGAAGTGTGGAGAAGTGTGGCTCACCGATTAGAGCGGCAGACCCTGAGGCAGAGGTCTGGCCCGGGACCAGGGTTCAATTCCCGACACGGCAGGGTCTTGGGCTCAATGTCCACGGACTCGATAATTCTCACCTCAGTGCCTACTCTAATCATGGGTCCCACTCTGCAACTCTGGGCAATAGCTTGCTTAATTTCCACAACGGCCTCGAAAGCGCTAGGATGCCTGGCTTCACCTTGGGGGTGCCCAGTAGAGTGCATCTCACAGGGAAAGCCAGGAAGGGTTCCACAGCGGTATACAGCGCCAGGATGCCTGAAAGGTGATAGTGCGCTTTACAAGAATACATACATTTACATTTTTAAATGGTAATGAGGCCCCTCTACAGAATGAGGAGGTGGGATGGCAGTGAGTATCTAAGTTTAGGGAAAGTATCTATCAACAACAGAGTTACCAAAGGAACATAGCTTGTCCTTCTGATGGATACCTCTAATTGCAGATTCCTCGCCTTAAGAATAGATACTTCAGTAGTACCTCCCAAAGATGAAAAGTCTGAGTTGTTGACTCAGACCAAACTGCCCTGCAGAACTAAGTGGGTGAAGCGAACTTGCAGTCAGACCTAGCTGTCAAAGCAGTGAGGTTTTTGACAATGTGTACGGATGCCCATGTTACAGTCTGATAGATATCTAGAAGCGGTAGCCCTTTCGGCAAAGCTATTATAGAGCCTTGGCCCTAGTGGAATGGTCCTGCCCGCTTTGAGGTTACTGCTTTTTGTCGCGTGCGTAGCAGATATTGATGCAGAGGGCTAGTCATCTTGATAGGGTCCCAATTTGCACCACTTTTTCTTTCTTTACATCAGAAAATCACACAAAGAGCTGATCATCAAGGCCACTGTGAAGTTGATGTAAAAGCTTAAAACCCTCTTAAGGACCTCAGGCCTGAATCCTCCCTACCAATATTTCTGTAAATAAGGTTGAGTAGGACGGTGAGACAGCAAGCGCCTGTAGTTCACTTGTGAAGCATGCTGAGGTAATTGCAACAAAAATATGTCATTTAGTGTTAGCCTTAAGGAACAGTTGAGCAGAGGCTCAAAGAGCATGCACATAAGAAATTTCAAGACAAAGTTCAGGGGCCATTCAGGCCTAACAAATGGTCTGGTGGCTGGGGGAATGAGATACGAGTCAAACATTTTATTAACCAAATCACAACCGGTGAACTAAATAAAGCCGGGTAGCCAAGTAAACACAGATAGGCTGAAGGAACAGACAAACAACCTTTCACTGTTCTCTACGAGGCTTTGCTGGGATAACAAAATAACTAACAAAAGAACATCAGAAAGTTTGGCTCGTAATGTGTTGGTGTTTTGAGCACCATGCCAAGCAACACTTTTTCCAGCACTCAGTGTAGATCGGCTTCATAGAAGGGCATCTGGCAGCAAAGATGACATCAGCCACCTCGTACGGCAAGTCAAAGGCTTTCACTTGCCAAACAGTCAATCTCCATAAATGGAGATTCAGGTTGTGGAGATTTGAATCTAGCACCCAGCCATGCTGCTGAGACAGTAGGTCCTCCCACAGTGGAAGCTAGATCAGAGGAGAAATACTCAGGCGCACTTGAAACCCCACTCTCCTGGCCCAGTCAGGGCGATGAGTATGACTTGGGTCCAGTCTGTTCTGATCTTTCTCAGAACCTGAGGGAGGAGACGTAGTGATGGAAAGGCATTCCGGAGTCTATCCTTCCATTCAGCCAGAATACGTCTCCTAACAAGCGTCTTGCAGGAGATTTTAACATAGACAGTTGTTGCCAGTGCACATTCTTGAGAGAGACAAATAGATCTAGCCAAGTTGTGCCCCACTCACTGAAGATGCCCTGCATCGTTCGGAATTCGGAAGCCACTCATGGTCCCCCAGACAATGCCTACTCAGTTTGTTCGCTACGCTATTCAGTAATCTGAATCTGAATCACCTATCTGACCCATGTGACGAACTCCCAATCAAGAAGGAAATACAGTGTTCTGCCCAAAACCAGGCAGGCATGAACCTGGGACGGCAAACTAAAGCGGTTTGTCAGCAACTGTGGCAGGAGAGAAATAATTTGAGGATTGCTGTCCCCTGCTGGTTGAATGGGGTCTATTGGTGCTACAGCTCCAAAAGGACTGAGTCAGCTGTGGTAGTGCATACTGGGAAGCCAGGCAAGGTATGCAAGCCAGCCTCCTGGAATAGTGTCTGAATTTTCTGTTTTTGTGGGACAAATTTTAGCTGTTGTCAATAGCCCCAGTGAATATGTTGTGGCTTGAACGTCCTTCAACCGTTTCAGCACCAAATCAGCTTTTTCTCTGCACAGTCTACAGTCACTGAAGGACATATCAATTCCGGATGCTTGTCAATCTCAAGAAAACCGTTGGTCTCATCCAGGCATGCCAACTAAGTATCACACTGGTGCCAATACCTCTGCAAAAGGAGTCTGTAGCACTAGCCTGGAAGACATACTCAGCTACATCCTGAATCCTGTACCATTTGAGCCAAAGTAGCCCAGAAGTATCTGGGGTGGCCAGGAAGATCTTGCTGGTTTTACTTTGTAATGCATAGGTGTCTCAACCCAATACACTTAGTGTTGATACACTTAAGGACAGACTAGCCGAAGAAAACATTCTCTTTCTTAAAGCATCAAATCATTCCGATTCCCATCCAGAGTAGTGGTCAGGAAGGAGTTTGGGTTGAGTGTGGCTTGGTCGACCATGTAGCCAGAATGGCATCAGCTAGGGCTTAATTAAATGGCAATGATGCTTCAAATGAAACTCACCCTGGTTATTTCCTCACAATAGGGGGCAACCACAATTCTAGTGTTTCAGCTGCCCTTAAAGCCACCACCACAAATGAAGCACTTTCTCCCATTGGTGAAGCTCTTCTTCAAGAGATGTATTTTGGCCACTGACATTTTGTAAGTCAAGATACAATGCATCATCAGTATGAAAAGGAGGCAGCATTCTGTTCCCTACCGCATCATCATCAGTGTTCTGAGGGACACTGGTATCCTGCGCTGGCTCCCAATTAGAGCAAACAAGAGCATCAATCCTCTGTTGACCCTGAGGAAATGTGCTGCTAGGTGGCGACGATGTGACACCTGCCACCAAAACGGCTAGGCACTGCACACTGAGATTACTGGAAGTGCACAACGCAATATTCTATTTTGTCTGCATAGGCACATAGGGCATAAATCGAGCAACATGCCTTTGGGGATACTCTGAAAATGATGTATGTTTTTTACTGCTTGAAACTTCAATAAAATCTGTTTAAAAAAAAAAAAATCAATCCTCTGTTGATACTGTTGTTGAGGCAGAGGACTGGTTCAAAATCTAGCTGTATAAACACTGGTTGTGCCTTTGTGATTTCATAGCACATTATAGGCCTGGAGCAGGTCAACACTTGGGGACAGAGACTGGCGCTGGGATCATTGATGGAAGGCACCAGCTTGGATCATGGTTCCTTAGTAGAAGTCAACATCGGAGTTGGAACAAGCCAGGTAGTGGGTACGGTATCCGTGGTTAACCTGCAGGTGAAAGTCTGACTGGCGATTGTAAAAACCTGAGTCGGGTCGGGGACAATCGATATTTGCCCGGCAGTATTGCCTCTGTGACCCTCTAGTTATTTAATCAATGAAGAGGCAGGCGCTGGAGACTGGAAAGCAGGAAACAAGGTTTTTTATTCTCTCCGGAGGAGAACACAACGAAACGGACAGAAGGTATCGTTCTGAGGTGCTCTAACGGTATTCCTGAGGCCTGGCCTCTTATACACACATTTATGACTTTATTGTAGTTTACACATACATGTTAAAGCTTTGATGTACGGAAAAGACATTCTCGGAACTCCCCTTTGGGCCCGTTCCCACACACATTTACAGCTGAAGTCCCCACCCTAGTCACAACAGGTGATGAGCATCGCGCAGCTGGATAATCCGCCGATTCACGGAATGTGGGGGGTTTGATCGGATCTCATGGGGTGGGGGCTTTGATCAACCCGGGGATTCTTTGATGGGGGAAGCTTTCTATTGTACGGGGAGGGGCAAGGATGGTATCGGCAGAGCTGGGTGTCGGCTTGGGAACGGGGAGGACAAAACGGGCACACGGGGAAAAAGGGGGTTTGCATCTAAGGGCCGGAGATCATGAAAGGAAAGCAGGGAGGTGTCGCGCTGGGAACAGGATGAGGGCCTGGGGCAGAGCAGCGCCGAAGAAGGGGTTTATGATTCAAGGCAGGTGCAAGCGGGGGGGGTTGGTCAGCGTGCAGGCTTAGTGAAGGCGAAGGGCTATGTCAGGGGCCAGCGGCATGCAAAAGGGTCCGTTCTGATCGGGGCATCTTAAAATGGCGGGCGCGCACGACAAAAGTGTGGCATCAGGGGAAGAGGCAAGATGGCGCAGATAATGTTCACCAAAACGTACTAATTTTCAACAGTCCTCCCTTTAACATATTCAAGACATCTTGCTGGTTCATTTTCTATTCGGTTCTATTGTGGTGGGCATGAGAAAGAGAACGGTAGGAACCCTAGGTGAAAAAGAGTTGTAAACAATACATTTTAACATTTCTAGTTTTTAGGAGGTGGGCCTATTTGATAAACTTCGATAAACTTGTTCAGCAGGAAAGTCATAGGAGTGTAATACAAAAAACGGTTCCGCAGCGAGAGAACGTGAACTGGCAGGTTATTACATATTTCAGATTCGGATTGGAGCATGGATCAATACAATGGCGGCTGGGAGAGAAATGAGGCATAGCAGTTTACGAGTTCTCATTGTTCTTTGTGGTCTTTCGTTGGCGCTGTTGAGCACCGGCGGTGGAGCTACAAGTCCAGCTCTGTTCTAAGTTCTGCGTTGCAGGGCACGACCCTTTCCTCGCGTTTCTGGTCGGAAAGGTCCTTTTCGCCCTGTGTCCTTTGAGGTGATTGTCAGAAAGTTCGGATGGAAGAAGAGCGTACAAAACAGTCCATAGGGTAGGTCAGAGGGAAAGGGGGATGGAGCAAGGCCAAATTAGGAACAAACTAGGGGAACGAGAGACTTCAAATAGGCGGGCGTGTGACCGAATTCAGAGAGCGGGGACTTGTCGACAGGCATTGGACATCGAGCAGGGGCATCAGGTCGACCCTTTCTTCTCATGTTGTCGAAAACAGTGCCTCGTCCTGCAGCTCTTTTCAGTCGTGGTCTCGCCTTGGCTAATGTCGCAGGTGTTCCTTAGTCTGCAGTCGGGCCTCGTGCTCCCACATCCGGTCCTTTTCTCCTCCAACAGCGGTACCCTTAAACAAGTTTGAAAAGACAGTCTTTAGAAAATTTGCAGATGAAGATAATCAAAAAGTCTATTTCTCTCCCAGCTCCAGGCAAAGAATGAAAAATGCCCGTTATTTTAGTGTTCACAACTGGCATATGAATGACCGGTGACGGGTTCTGTTGGATTTACTATGACTTTCCTTCATAATTATTTATTACAGGCATGACAGTTCATCTGATGGTAACCCACCCTTGTGAGACAAATCCGGCGAAGATATGCCGTTCTCTAGAGTTTTACATTTACAAAAGGGTACAGTGAGTCGTCAACATGGTACTACACAGGTATTTTGCTGAGAGACGAACATGGCTAAACATTTCCTTTCTATCGGTGCATCCTGCTTTGCAACTACTGCGGGGTTCATTTTGATGATTTCTTTACCTTGGACTAGTCTGTTAACCTTGTAAAAACATCATTCTGGGTCCTACGTAACCTTTTACAGCCCGATTACTTAATTAGGAAGGACAGGGGTTTTATGGGAAACAACCAGGGACATATACAGGGGAGGTAACGGGGGTGGTCATTTTTCCGGTTTGGGTATTGCGACAATTCGGGGAGGGGAGGGTCGCGTATTCTGAGGTCCTTGTTTTATACTATGGGAGCCGTTGACATGTAGTTCCCTTATTTCGGGTCAGATTAGGGAACCTCTGTCGTCTTACCTGTCCTTTCCCTTACGGCCCCACCTGGGTTCATTGACTTCTAGCGGAAAAGGAGAGGTAATGACGCGGTCTCAGGGTGATTGTATTAAAGACAAGTTTTTGTGCAAATACTGACGGTATTTGAAGCCAATTAGGTGGGGTGCTAGGGGTGGCAGTCTGCCAATTTCGGGGCTAATCACTCGGAAGAGTGGGAGTGCAAAAATAGAGAGAGAGAGAGAGAGAGAGAGAGAGAGAGAGAGAGAGAGAGAGAGAGAGAGAGAGAGAGAGAGAGAGAGAGAGAGAGAGTGCAACGGCAGGCTAAATAGTACACGTGCAACAGAGAGGGTGGCAGTGTATTCAAGAAAGGCTATTTAGTGCATTACACAGTAAAGGGCATTCACGGGTCTGCGTTAGAATCTTGTAATCATGCAGTTTGAGCATTAGACAGGGTAGAGGGGACGTGCTTTGAGAAAAAGGAAAGAAGAAAGGAGGTACCATTTTGTCGCACTTTCTCGCATTCTCGGTCTTTCGACCAGTTGGGTCAACGCCTCAGTCACACACACACATTCCCTCATAGTTTCGCATCATACGTGACATGGGTTCATTCGTCCGGTCTGGTTTAAGGGTGATCACTTTATATCAGGTTGTGCTAATTTTTCGGGTTTGTTCGATACGTGAGTAGTTTGCAGGCGTGCTTAGACACCACCTTGCGGCGCTAGTCCGCTTCGTGTATTAGACGTGGCAAGGCTTCAGATCTTCGCCACACCTCGGCTGTAATCTCTGATGTAACCTGCAGAAGGAGGAAAAAGGGGGGGGGTGGGGGAGACAGCATTCGCGCGCATTCAAATACATGGATTCATAAGTCCTTTACTTACCTCTTACTCGTCTTTCCTCCTTGGGGCAGGGTCCCCGGGGATATGGTTTCTGGAGTCGGGGGGGGGTAGTGTGTTCATGTAGGGCGTGTGCGGGGAAACATAAAAAGGAAACCAGAGGTGCCTAGTGCGAGGTATCTAGTCAAAGGATGTATCTCACTATCGGGGTCCTTAAACCTCTTTCAACGCTGTGGCGTTCTAAGGTTCTTCGGTTCTTGGGTCAGCTCCGTTCCCTGATACTTTGGAACGTTGTACTGTCTAACATTTACATTATTTCATTTCACCCTCCTTTTACATTCCCTCATTTACACCGTTCGTTTTACCCATCCTTGGAAGTCAAGGTCTTCCTCTACGCGAGAGTTCACGAGTCAGTCGCGTACTTTGAAGGCGGAGTGTCGTGTTGTCGATCCGATCCGTCCTCCAGGGCTGGGCAACCATCTTCTTTTAACCTTAAAGAGAGAGCAGAGTAGGGTGCACAGAAAAAGAACTTTCCCACCGATCCCATATTTTTAAAATAAAGCATGCAATACCCGTCCATAGTTTCAAAGACTTTATTTTGCAAAATCATTTCAGCATATGGATTATGAGGGTGCGGTCGTATTTGGCCGGTCGTGGAAATGGCTAAAGTGCGTACAGTGGGGGGTGTCGTTTGCAGCAATAAAAACATCGGAAAGTTTTACTCATTCATTTGTAAAAAAACGTCTATTAATTGGCTGGGGGTTCGGGGGCATATATTTTCATAATTTAGAAGCATAATCATAACAGTTGTAATCAGATTTCCTATATGCATACCGTACGTGTGCGTCGTAAATGGGGTTTACATCAGTTATAAAAATATAATACATTGTACATTCGTAATCAACATTTGTAACGGGGATCTTTTCATACTATTCGTCGAGTGAGTTCTCTTTGTCTTTTCTAGCCAAGTGTACAAAGGATCATATAAAATCTCAGAACATCAAGTTTATATTAGTGCGAAGGAACACCACGAGGTGTTCGTAAGTTCCGATTGATACCAGCGCCATTTTGGGCGGGGCCGACACAGTCCGGAAGCAGCATCAGGGGGAAATGTTTCCATTACTGGCAGTTTGGACCAGAGTCCTTTTCGGCAGTTCTAGAATTCACGCTAACAGAAGGTGTGGCAATGTCATGTTTGTTTCGTTGGCGATCAAGGCAGCCATCCCTTACCGGAAACCTGCAAAGGCCGAAGGTTCCGCCGGGGACCTTTGTATGATCTTCAAGGCTGCGGAGATGCTGTCGGAGATGGGGGCTCGTCCTCCCGGGGGCAAATGTTCGAGTCATATTGCTGGTCAAAGTTACTCTAGTGGCCGGGGCCCACCTTCCAGCGGACCCAGACGCCATTTTGAGGCCCTACCGGGGCCACTCTCGTCGAGTTTGCAAGAGTGGAAGAGACCCTTCGGAGTGAAAGGAAGAGGTCCCTGTTTTGTGAAAGCGGGACGTTCGGCTGGGGTGCGGCTGTGATGCCCCCACCTGGGGGCAAGGGAGACTCGTTCGCATCGTCTCCTTCTCCCGGTGTACTCCATGCCGCTCCTTTTCATCGCCCCGCATGAAGGCCTCTCCACATCCGGTGTTCCCCAAGTGCCACCATTGTACGTTCGGTGCTGCGCAAGTACTGGGGTGCCACCATTGTACGTTCGGTGCTGCGCAAGTACTGGGGTGCCACCATGGTGTGTTCGGTGCTGTGGAAGTATGGGCACCATCGCCTGACTGGGGGTGTTCGGCGTCGGGCCAGGGGCTGGGAAACCTCCTACCGGTGGAGGTGGGAGAGGCTCGTCCGCGTCGCCTCTCCCTCCCAGCCCAACTTGGACAAATTGTTGTGGAGGTACGTGCAGGACATCCCGCCGTCCAGGACTGCTGCGGCTGTGACGGAAGAGAAAAGGAAGAGGTGCCTCGTTCTTCTCCGGACATGTGGCGGGACTACCTTAGTCTTTCCAGGCCCGTTGCGGCCGGCCAAGGAGACATGTGGCGGGACTACCTGCAAATGCCCAGGCTGCGGGCTCCTGCCTCTCCTCCGGCTCCCCCATACGTTAAGATTTCCTGACCAAGAGTTGGCGGCGGGGCCCGCCTTATATGGGTTGCCGTTGGTTGGGCGTAGCCGTAACCCTGCCCTACTTTGGAAGGTTCCAGAATGGGGGGGGGGCGAATGTTCTGTTTGACTTTCATTTTCTACAGTTTACCGTTATTATTCCTTGTTTGTTGTGTTAAATTAAAAGTTCAAGTTCATTAATGGTCTACGGATTTTGTTTTACCATTTCTTTCTTTCCAGGTTGCTTTTATGCTAAGTTTCTGCTAACAGAGGTCGAGTAACACGGAAACACGTGTAGAGGGATGACGCAGATTTGTACATTACATACACACAAACTCAGACGGGGGACAGTACAAGTACGACATACAAAGACCCAAGACAAATATAAAAACAGTTATTGGTCATAATTATCTCTTTCCGTCTGTGAATTTTAAACGAGGCTGGGTTCCCGTCTTGACATTGCCCGACCTAGGAGAACGTGAGCATGCCGCTGAGATTTTCCTGGCGAAATCTGTGCCATCGGGCATAATCAAACGTGGTGGTTCTGTCTGGTCTGTCTATGTAAGTCGGGTTCTTCTTTGTCTCGCGCCTTTTCTCGTACTGTCGGTCTGTCGTTCTTGTCGGCCCTTTGCCTTTACTCACGCTCAGTAGAGTCGGGCATTGGGCTTTCCAGTGTCCGACATACCTACAAAAAAGCGCATTGGTCTGACCCTAAGTCTGGTCGTCCTTTGCATAGTGTCGGGGGATAAGTTGTGGGTAGCGGCGTCCTGGGGTTGTCCTGTCGGTATATTTCTCTACTTGGTTTGTCCTCGTCTTTTCTCTGTCGTTTCGTAGCCTCTCTGCGCCACATACCGAGACTGTCGAGCATAATTGGCGTTGTCTTATTATTTCGAAGGGCTATTTCTAACGTTTCTATTTTATCAAGGTCAAAGGATCCTGCCAGTGGCCACTGTTTGTCTTGGCTATCTTCGGTATACCTGTGCCATAATTTATTATAAGCTATGGTGACTAACCCATAGTTTATGAACATGTCCTTATTAGGGGTGCCTTCTAATGGAGCTATATGGTCCACCTCTAATACGCGGTCCGGGCTAAACAGGCTATTCATCAGTGGGGAGAAGACAGACATGACGGCTCGTAACGAGGGACTAAAAAGTCAGCACTGCCTATCTTATCACTAGGTGCAAAGGCCGTACAGAATATTTCTATTCAACGTTGTTTGCAGGCAGTGAATACCTCATGGATCAAAAAAAAATATATAAAAACCAAACGACCAATAAATAACAATGGGGAGAATGAGTAGGTCCGCAAAGATCTGCGTTACCTACCCTTTTCACTATCTGCAAAAAGGGTGGTCTCTTCCCTGTTTGCAGACAGGGAATCTCCAGGAAACAATAGTTTTGCGAACAACAGTTCAGTTTCAAGCAATTATTGAGTGGGGGAGAAAAAAATAAGCACGGTTGCTGCCCTACCTATCCTCCACTGCTTACAAAGAGAGAGAGCCTGTTGTTTCTCCGTTTGCAGACAGTGAATCTCCAAAATAAACAAAAAAGAGCAATACTAGTATTTTTTAAACAAACAAACAATCAAGCAAATTTTCGCAACTTGTCGTGGTAACACGACCTTACCCGGACCGCATGGACAGTTTCCTGTCTTCCGAATCCAGCGCCCGATCGTCCTCTTTTTCTCGTATTTCTTACGGCACTCCTGATGGTCCCCAGTCAGGACCGTAGATCACTCGAGAGAGGTCTGTTCGGAACTAGTGAAGTTCGGATGATCGGCTGCCAGACGAGGGTCTATTGGGCAAGAGCTCTCCCGATCGTTGCAGTCGTTCACTCTGTCGTCGGGACCTCTCCCACTGGATCCACGAGTCGCTGATGGGCCCCACGCTTGGGACGCCAATTGTAAAAACCTGAGTCGGGTCGGGGACAATCGATATTTGCCCGGCAGTATTGCCTCTGTGACCCTCTAGTTATTTAATCAATGAAGAGGCAGGCGCTGGAGACTGGAAAGCAGGAAACAAGGTTTTTTATTCTCTCCGGAGGAGAACACAACGAAACGGACAGAAGGTATCGTTCTGAGGTGCTCTAACGGTATTCCTGAGGCCTGGCCTCTTATACACACATTTATGACTTTATTGTAGTTTACACATACATGTTAAAGCTTTGATGTACGGAAAAGACATTCTCGGAACTCCCCTTTGGGCCCGTTCCCACACACATTTACAGCTGAAGTCCCCACCCTAGTCACAACAGGTGATGAGCATCGCGCAGCTGGATAATCCGCCGATTCACGGAATGTGGGGGGTTTGATCGGATCTCATGGGGTGGGGGCTTTGATCAACCCGGGGATTCTTTGATGGGGGAAGCTTTCTATTGTACGGGGAGGGGCAAGGATGGTATCGGCAGAGCTGGGTGTCGGCTTGGGAACGGGGAGGACAAAACGGGCACACGGGGAAAAAGGGGGTTTGCATCTAAGGGCCGGAGATCATGAAAGGAAAGCAGGGAGGTGTCGCGCTGGGAACAGGATGAGGGCCTGGGGCAGAGCAGCGCCGAAGAAGGGGTTTATGATTCAAGGCAGGTGCAAGCGGGGGGGGTTGGTCAGCGTGCAGGCTTAGTGAAGGCGAAGGGCTATGTCAGGGGCCAGCGGCATGCAAAAGGGTCCGTTCTGATCGGGGCATCTTAAAATGGCGGGCGCGCACGACAAAAGTGTGGCATCAGGGGAAGAGGCAAGATGGCGCAGATAATGTTCACCAAAACGTACTAATTTTCAACACGATCCCTGCGGCTCTGTGGGGCCTAAAGGCACACCAGAGGGACCTGGAATCACAGACAAAATCTGCAGGATAGCCTCCATGAAGGACGCTCCTTGCTGCAGGGTCAAAAACCACTCCGGAAACTCTACAATCTACCAGCAAGCATGAGCATTGCTGGAAGAAGTCTCTGGTCCCAGTCTGGCACCTGGGAATATTCTGCATGTGAGGAATCTGCGGTTACAAGTATGCTCCCTTTCCCTGTTATTCCATCTTGACCATATTTTTTTCTACATTTCCTTCACTCTTTATACCTTTGGACTTCTGTTTCATTAAAAGAAAAATGAGGACACGAAAATATTTTTACCTGCATAGTTCTACACCAAACTATGAATAAAAAATCAACGTCACCAACAAGGATTGCAGGTAGCAAAGGTGCAATAAAAAAACCTGAATAGGTTTGAAAAAGCTGTCAAATTTGTAATCCGCTTTTTGTGCCAGATCCATGGGTTTTGGTCTTTATGCACAAATAATAATATTCATAAATCCTGCAGATGTCTATAAAAGCAAGACTTAATCTGCTCTGAAAAAGTCACCTCTTCGGCAGCCACTGACAGACTTTTGATACAATTAAATTCAATAGAACATACCAACCCCCTAGAAACTAATATTTCGGAGGAAATGTTCCCAGAAACCATGAGAGAGGAAAAAAATAGACGTCTAGGTTGCTTAAGATATGTTTTCTTATTAAAGAGAAAATTGACAAACGTTCTGAAATCCACCGTGTGAACCATCCTCTTATGAAGTGAAGGGGGAGCTTTAAAAAAGCACTAGGAGAGAAACAGGTTGAGAAGAAAATAAATGAAAGTGGTACGTTTACAAAATAAGTTATTGTGTTATCAAGCCCCAGTCAAGGGCACTGACATAAATACTATGGGCCAATGATCAGAACATAAATGAAGCAAACCTACAAATATAGGATGGAGAGAGCTATTAATAATTGAGATCCAGCAATTTTTGAAGGTTAAACATTTGCATAGTGAATTCCGAAGTGATTGAAGGTAGGGGGCCTTACAGGTCGGGATGAATATCTATTTCAGTGTATTAATTGAGAAACATAAAGGAATGCCTAATGTACACCACTTTGTATAATTATAATAATATCTTCCATGTTGGGGGGCTGATTTCAAGGTCGGAGTAATATCAAACTCGATAAATGCCTGTTGTTGTGTCTACAAATCTGCTGACTCAGAGGAAACCAGAGCCCAGTGTTGGCAGTGAAGCTAAGTCTTTGTGCTTCGATGTGCTTACTAAGCAGCAGACACACAGTACCATACTGTGCCTTTACCATATGCTTGTTTATTGAGCCTACCCGGCTAGCCTTGGACTGCAGACAAGTGAGTGCTCCCAAGCTCAACATGAAAGACCACAGTTTCTGGGACTGATTCTCCCTATTCCCCTTTTGTACCGAGTATTACCATAAAACATTCTACATTTAAAATCATTGCAGGGCAGATGTTACCACCTTTAGAATACTGAGTGAGCAGAAGTATTTGGGGACTGGACAATGTGAATTTGGCAAGTATGGTTCAGATGATGAGACAGGAAAAAGGTGCATATGCACTTCTGAAGGTCTGATTTGTGCTACCACCTCAACGACTTTTGCAAATAAACATGGCAGCCGCACGAACCTGTGGCAGGCGTATTGCACTTGAAACTGAATTGCAACACCCAGGAATTTCCTGTCGACAAAAGTGTACTTTACATACATAAAACTGTTGCCCATCTCCAGTCTGGTGGCCAGGAGATTCGGCCTGTCTAAAGAGAGCGAACTAGCCAGAAAATGTGTTTTCAGGGATTTTGCTTGACCTAAGCAGCCCCAGTGCAGATTGTCTTTTAGTGGAGTTAACAATCAATTCAAGAAAGTTAGAAACAGCCGTTCCAAGCACAACAATGACTAATACTTTCGGGAGCCTTGTCTGGGTCTTTGAAGTATCTGGATCCGTCAGGACTGGAGCACTGCAATTCCTTGGATTTTGTTGCCTGGAGTCTGTTCAAATGTTACAAGGGTTTTGAACAAGACTATATTAATCTCAGGGTATTGACGCATTGGACCCCTTCAACCGTATCTATGAATTCGGTAAATGTCTGATAAGAGTAAGTCACTTAGTATCTCAGCAGCCATGGTAAACAGCGGTTCAACAAGGCAGTTAATTCTACAGATGACAAGTCTCACAGACACAAACTTGCAACGTCAAAGTAAACAATTAGGATTAAGGCCAAAACTTTTCCAAGGCGTGTCTTTCACATTTGGCTACACAATAAAACGTTAATTCTACTACATCAAATCCTAGATAACTGGTCTTTTTAAGATGTTTTGCATCAGATAGATGCCAAAATAACAAAAACATGAACTTGCTCTCAAGGACTAGAGGCAAGTTTCCTCTTTCTCTTTCTCTTTTTCGATCTTTATCATTCTCCCCCACTCCTTCCTTTTTAGGTCTCGCCTGCATTGCAGCACATGCGCGGTTTGCCTTCGGCGACATCTATTGTCATTGCTTTTGTGTCCCGCTTCTTTGGAAGCAGGGTTTGTGTCCTCCCTGTCACCCTTAGGCCCCGCCCAAGCGGACTGGAGATTCTGCACGGTCACGGCACCAACCAAACATGAAAAGGCTGCACACCACCGCTGCATCTCTGCGCTCTCCTTATTCATCCAGCTGAACATGAGCCTGTTCGCGTGCCCCTCTAGCCCTTTCAACCGCAGGCACCGTCCCTCGGAGCCGGGCCGCACTTAGCGCGCGCCGCCTGCTAGGACCAGCCAGAGTCACGCTCACACGCCCAGCGCTGAGCCCTGCAACCCGCTGTACCAGGAAGCGCTGACGTAAGCAGTCACCACGCCTCCCCAGGCCATACAGTGGTTCCCGTCTGTGGCAGCCCACGGTACGTCACCGCCCACCAACCACACGCAGCCTCGCATATCCGCCACGTCACTTCTCACACCAGCCTGCACCGTTACCGCTCTCACCAGAAGACCACAGCACATATTTTGGGACCGGGCGGACTCCACTGCCAGGGCTAAGCTGCTCCCAATGGCTCGACAATAGTCATTGGTCCGGGTCTAGGTGGCACCATTTTTGTCTTGAAACTCTTTTTGAGGGGAGCTGCCTCTTCTGCGTCATCCCCGGCACCAAGCGATCTCTGCCCTGGCGCACTGGCGGCTCTGCCTCATGCTGGAGGTGGAGAGGGAGATGGCCGCAGGCAAACACATGTCAGCTGCCTCATCATGCTGGCGTTTCCTTGAAATCCCCCCATTTACATAGTGCGGTGGAACGGCGGGGAACACAGAGGGTCCCCCCAGCATGCGCGAATGGAGTGCGGTGACAGGCAACAACAGGGACGGTGGGCAACTCCTGTCTTCATTAAAACCCCAACGCAGACCAGGAAACCGTGTGCTGGTGCGTTTGATTCACGCTTACGTGCTTCAGCTATACCTCTTAGCACCCGCAATTTTAGGGTCCCTCTGACCACCACAGTCCCTAACAAGCATTGGCATAGCCAATAGGTCTCGCCTGTGGGACCTTATAAGTGTTTAGCCATGCAACAGTTAATGTTGTGGCAGTAAGGATATTGTGCTGCATAACTAAATACGTATTAGGTCCCAAAGGCGAGACCTATTGGCTATGCCAATGCTTGTTTTAATTCGCATAGACTGTTAGTGTATTTACAAAGCACCTGGAAACGGCAGAACTCCTCCTATACCCCACACAAGCTCTTCCACTGCTCTTCAAGCTTTTCCACTGGAAAGTGTAGGATATCTTTTGTAGAGCGTGCAACTTCTTTTAATATAGAAAGCAGGCAAGCGCGCACTACTGCATTCTTGGAGCGATAGGGTGGAATGGTGAGAGAGATCGAGATGGAGAAGAGACTAGGGAAACTGGAAAGATGGAAGTGAATCGAGAGAGTGGAAGAGTTGGGGGAGGCGGTGGCGGTGAAAGGATCTCTGTTGTGGCTAGCGAGGGAGGGGGCAAAACTATGAGAGGCGCGAATAGGAGTTTGACAGCGAGAGTGATGACGTGCGACGAACAACGACTGCACATGTCAAATGTACTCTGTGACTGCCCATGCACAGTGCCTGTGTACTAGTCCAGAATATTTGCTTTCTCACAGCTTGAAATTGCTGAAGACAGCTTCACGTCCACAAACGCAATTCAAAGAAAATGTAACAGCACCAGCAGTCTCAAACCAAAAATACTATGTGCACAAGACTATTACATAGTTCTTGGTGAGAACTATTTTGTTACACAAAATGAGAGAAAAAATCGTGTTTACGATAGCTCTGGTATTTTTACCCGCGTGTCTCTCTGTTCTGCTACAGTAGAAGATATCTCATGTTTCAAATCCTGTCAAAAGTGAAGGGCGACTGGCGGCTCTCAGAGCTGATATTCACAAACAAGCCACACAAGAGAGTAATGGCCTCATTAGCCCTTTAACATGATGAAAACTTTCTGCAAAAATGTATAAAATCCAGGAATAAGAGATCTGCAGAGCTCTGCCCTCTGTTGTAACTGGGCTGCTCTGTAAATTGCTTCAGGTCAAGTGTTGTGAGCCTCATTGCACCACTAGTGGGAGCTGCACAGTTGCTTGTTTGGAAAATACATAGACTTCCCTTTACATTCACATACGTTACACGTTTCAGTCAGTGCACACTACACTGAAAATATGCATTTATTAAATTTTAAATTCTATGCCGCCTGTTAATGTAATGTAAATATTAATGATTGTATTTAATTGTTAAAGTAATTTCTTCTAGGTGGCGTAATTAATACCAGATTTCAAAGCGGCCTGGCTAGGTGCTTACGCCATGCTATGGCGTCTGCAGAGGCCACATTCATTCCGCCTCATATTTACTACATACTTATCCAGGAATTATTGATAAATAGAATCGAAGAGGTCACCTGGAGCGCATGGGTGAGTTTGTGGGTGCCCTCGAGCTAGTAGCGTCGGAGGGACGGTGTAAGGGCCTCCATTAGTCTGGGAGTGCTGGAGTGACTTCAGTTAAACAGTGACCCAAAGCAATGGGCCAACAATGTAAAATGCACAATACTGATTTAGAGAACTTGAGAGAAGTGTCTGACCCTCAAAGAACTTTAGATCCGCCTCGCAAGCATATTCATCCAAAATCCAAGGCACTGCAATCATGTGTTTGCTAGCCCGAGATTGGTGCGTGCGTGTGTGGGTGGGTGGGTGTACTTTTTTGAAGCACATATTCATGCTTGCCTGCTCGCTCCCGCAAGGTGGATGCGGCCACAAGCACGAGTATGAGCTTCAAAAAAAGAGTAGAACGACGGCTAAAGGTCCTCCTATGCAGCGCATGCGTGCTGCGTAGGCGAGCGCATGTGCGCTGCATAGGCGAGACCTAAAAAGCGATGACCAAAGCAACGAGTTGTGCAGATGAACCAGCCTCGGACCTTGGGAGTATGCAGTCATCCACTCAAACATCTGCAACATTTCCCATACAAAAACCTGAATTTGTGCTCTTATTTCCCTTCTGCAGCACCCGTGCCACAAAAGGGGAAGATTTCTAGTGCTTTGTGGTACCATTGTCAGGGTTACCACTGAACCAGTCGTAACTCCCTCATGCTGTTTTTTTCTGAGCGCCTTTCCCTTCTATAAGTTATGAGTTCACTTCTGCAGAAACCGGTTACTGGTGTATTTCCCTGCTGCAACCAGATCTCGGGTGCCCCTTAGTGTTAGCGTTTTGAAGCCCAGCATAACAAAGAAAACAAGCATTTGCAATGCAATAGGTCTCGCATTTGCAAGAGTTGGAGCTATTGGCATTGTAAATGACAATGCCTTTTATTCATTTGATTTTAAAACCTGCGATCGGTGCATAAACACGCACTTCGAACGTTTAGTCCTTGCTTATGAGAAGCAAGGCTGGCAGTAAAAGAGACTGCCAGCCTTGCTTCTCATAAGCATGGACTATAAGTGCAAAGTGCTTGTTTACGCGCAGCTTGCAGGTTTTCAAACGCATAAATAAAAGGCATTGTCATTTACAATGCCAAAAGCTCAAACTTTCGCAAATGCGAGACCTATTGCATGGCAAATGCTTGTTATCTTCTTCCTCACTGAAATCCCACAGGGTGTCTTTTAGATGGGGCGAAATTTTAACTACGCTTGCATAATTCACGTAATCTCTGGAATTTTGTATTATGCTTGTTGCATGAAATGCCTGAAATTACTAACCCTGGGCAAAGCACTACGCTACGCTCGCGTTGTTTCCGCTACTTCGCACTATGCGAATTGCACGTAGCACAGTGCAAACACACGTAGCGTAGCGTAGAGCAGCGGTCATTTTTTGCTTGCTTGCGGTCCTCAATGTCAAGTTGGCAACTGCGAGCAAGCAAAATGATATCCCTGTGTGACCATTTCCTCGTTCGCGATCAGCAACATCAAGTTGCCGATCGCGAGCGTGGAAAATAAACCTCCTGGCGAGATTCTCAACGCAGGGAGGTCAGGTTTCTCATTGCGAGTGGTCGCGTATGCTTGAAAAAGCTGCCGCTCGAGCAGAAATCTACTAGAGCGGCAGAAAACGACCACTTGCACTGTGCAAGATGCAGTTTGCACTGATTGCACAGTGCGGACAAGCATCCGGCACTGTGCAATCAGTGCGAACAGCATTTTGCACAGTGCACTACGCAGTTCGCGTAGCTCGCGAAGTGCACAACGCATAGCGCTACTTCGCAAACTACGCCCACGGTTAGAAATTACGTCACTACACCAAGATGCATAACAGCACCAAAATGATAGATCAGGAACAACACAAACAACCAGAGTGCAAGCTTTTATATGCTGTGGGAATTGCATTTTTCGCACAGTTTTTTTTAGCATAAAATTCGCCCTGGTGGCAAATATTGAGACAGGGATACATTTTGCATTCAGACTTAGTTTATTTGAAATGCAAAGCTGTCATGTTAGGCTATGTGTAATTTCCTGAAATTTCGCTCAATTAAGCAAAAGCCAAGTTCACAAACTTAGCAGACCGTTTCCTTTCATCATCTTCGATCTCATCCTCTGTGCCTTCCTCGTCGTGTATGAACAGCACCAAGAGCTATTGTACCACGAGATGTCATTCTTTAAAATCTCTCCCACTGCACCCGCCCTCACAGCAGTGTGGTCGGTATACCACATGAAGCAACTTCAGTGCTACCAGTCAAAACACTCTGGACCTGATTCACAACGGTAAACGTACACGTCTGTGCAAGTTTACTCTTCTTGGTATTCACAAAACTACATTTTAATAATAGGTTTGTGGCTCTGGTGACTCCGCTGTCGGTGCGGAGAACTCTGCACATACAAAGATAGGCATATCCTATCTTCGTATGTGCGGAGTTCTCCGCCCTGGCTGCGGAGTCATAAACTTACTATTAAAATGCAGTTCTGTGAAGACATATTAAAAAGAGTAAACTTACACAAATGTGTAAGTTTACCTTTGTGAATCAGGCCCTCTGTGTTCTATGTCAAACTGGAGTGCTCTGTCGGCCCCTGCCCAGCTTTCTATTTAATCTCTGGAGACAATGAAGAGAAGTTGTTACTTGTAGCCTTTATTCAAGCGGAACTCTTTGGAGGGGGCATTGTTTGTCAAAATATGGATTTTCATCACAATAAAAATCTATTTTTTAAACAGACTTGAAGTTTTCAAACTCAAGACCTGCTCAAATAATGCAGCACTTCATCCTCCACCACTAAGAGTACAATATGTGGGGGGGATTTTATGTTTTACATGCTCAGTTACCTGGCCCCCCTCACGATCATTCATACCACATTGTTTTGGGGCAGAGGGCAAGTGGGGAAACTTGTTATAAAACTATGTAAATCTGGCTTCGCGGGCGAAGATGGTGGACGCAGCTTGCTAGAGCTCCCACCAGCCCGATCCTGATACGACGATTTATCCTGGCCCCCGGACCCGCACTGTAGCCCACAATTGCTGCTGTGGTGGTGAGCGGCGGGGGCGCCTTTCGGTGCGGCGATTTGCGCTCCCGGACTCTCGGCGGTGGAGCTGGCGGCTGTGGCGACCTGAGGCCTAGTCCCGGCGTGGGCAGCCGGGGCCTTGATTTTGGCGACCCCCGGTCGGGGACATCCGGAGCTGGCCGGCCGCTACGGCTGTTGGGCCCCTGCCTTGGGGCTTTGATCGATAGCGGAGTGGAGAGTGGGGCCTTGGCCAGGCCCTCACGCACAGGTGTGGCTGCTGACGCTGCGGAGGCTCTAGAGGAGGACTGCGGCCTACATCGAGATCCGGAGACCGGGGCCTCGAGTTTGGAGGTCCCCGGCAGTTTATAGTGGTGCGCACAGGAGGCCTGCGCAGTGAAGCGGAGGGACCGACGGCTCTGTGGCCCACTGGGGTGAGATCCTACCCAGTCTGCACGGCTTGGTGCTCCTTGATCTGAGTGTGCCCGTGAGCAGTGGCGGCGGAGGCAGGACGTGCACAGTGAGTGTCCCCGGGGCCCCCATGTGAGCGGCCGAGTGGCGGTGGAACGGCTGGTGTGCCAGTGCTTGCCCGGATTCTTGGCCAGTGGACCCCCTGATCCGAGTGTGCCCGTGAGCAGTGGCGGCGGAGGCAAGAAGTGAACAGTGAGTGTCCCCGGGGCCCCCGTGTGAGCTGCTTAGTGGCGGTGGAGCTGCTGGTGTGCCAGTAGACCGCCCCAAGACTCTGGGCGGTGGTGTGGGGGAGCAGACGGCCCGCTGGCAGCTGAGGGGCCTGGACTTGTGCCACAGGGACGGAGAGGCATAGCTGGACCGGAGCCACATTATACCCCCCGCCATACGGCCGGACTTGCCTGGAGGCCGGAGGCGTCCCTGCTCATTAGTAGACGACTGCGTGTTGGACTCGTGTGCCTTGGGGCAGTGGAGCCCATACGGTGGAGTGGCCCTAGTTGATCCTGGTGGCGCAGTAGGCCCTTCCTGAGACGTTTCGCACCTGGACTGTTGGGAGCTGCCCCCCCATACATCCCCGACATGACCAGAGGTGGAGGGGGCAGTGGGTCCGCCAAACAAGGGCCCATTGATAAATTCACCGGGCCGAGTGGGGGGCCCGGGGCGTCTGGCGGTGGCCAGGGCGCAGGGCCGGACAACGCAGCGCTTATGGCGGCGATCACCCAATCCAGGGATATGCTGGACGCCAAGATAGGAGCGGTGGGGGCTGATGTGACTCTGCTTCGTCAGGATCTTTGCAACGCGGTGACTCGCATCACGGAGGCCGAGTCCAGAATCTCGTGCGTAGAGGACGACGTGGGGACCCTAAAGCAAAAAGTGGCAGCGATGGAGAACATTCAAAGAGGCCTGGCGCTCCGGGTGGAGGACGCCGAAGGGCGGGCGCGTAGGAATAACCTTCGCTTTGTGGGTTTTCCGGAGGGCTGCGAGAAAGGGAACATGGAACACTTCTTATCCCAGTGGCTGGAGAGCTGGCTCCCCCCGGATGTTTTGTCGCGCTGTTTTGTGATAGAACGAGCGCACAGGGCTCTAACACAAAAGCCGCCTGCTGGGGAGCGGCCCCGGCCGGTGATTGCTAGGATTCTGAACTTTCATGATAAAGACACCATCCTACGGGAGGCGAGGGCTAAGGATCAGCTCACGTTCGAGAACCAGAAGATCATGATCTTTCCGGACTATACAAAAATGGTACAACAACAACGCCACTCCTTCATTGCGGCCAAGGCGAAACTGAGGGGCCTGAAGCTCCAGTATTCCTTACTCTATCCGGCCCGCCTGCGGGTGGTGTTTCAGTCACGGACCCACTTCTTTGATACCCACGAGGATGTCTTCAGATGGACCGACGAGACGGTGAGGGTCCGGCCACATGCCCAGCCGGGCTTGAACCCGGGTTCGTCGCGGAGCTCGTCACAGGAGCGAGGTGACCAAACTGTCCGGAGCAAGCGGCACAGGAGATCTAGGTCGCGGAAGCGCTCCTCCTCTCGCAGTGAAGCACAGGATGGGACAGCTGCCGACTCTGATCACTCCGGAAAGGAACATTGACGGACGCTGGGGTGTGAGATTATCTGCTGGGGTCTCAGGCCCCTGCCGGGGGTGCTCGGAGGGCTGCCCTCCGCTGATCGGACAGCCGAGGACAGAGCACATGATGACTGTTTGCATGGCCTCTCCACGATTGTTTGAGGCTACGGGGTGGGGTTCGGGGAGCTTATATGCAGGGGCTTCTTGTCTCCTACGAGGGAGGGAGTTGGAGGGGGGGTTCTTCCTAGTTGAGTGGGTAGTTGGGATCCATTGGTATGGTTGGCCTTGGGCGCTCTGTTTTGGGCCCGATGTTACCCATGCCGCGACAGATACTTCAGTGTTCTATGAGGTATAGGGGGGGTGGTGGAGGGAGGAGGATGGGGGGGTTGAGGGGGGCGTTCCGGGGGAGGATGGGTGGGGGGGCGGAGGGGGCTGGTGGGGGTTGCACGTGATTTCTACTGCTTCATTTCTGATTGTGTGGTTTACCCGGGCCTGTTAGTGGTTGCTCTGGTTTGGTGTTCCCTGGGATTATGGCTGATGCATCCCCTCCGGGACCCCCTAGGGCGTCCATGCATATATTGAGTTGGAATGTCAGAGGGATGCTGGATAAAATCAAGCGGGGGGCAATTCTACGTTGGGGCAAGAGAGAAGCTGCAGACGTCCTATTGCTACAAGAGACTCATATGATGGGGACGAAAGTGCTTAGTTTACAGCGCTTTGGCTACCACCAGGTCTATCACGCTGGGTTTACCAGGGGCTCTAGGGGGGTCGCCATATTGGTCCACCGCAGGCTGGCTTATGTGCATGAGAGGCAGTGGCTTGACCCGCAGGGTCGGTTCGTCTTTGTGAAGGGAATGGTGGGGTCAGAATCTGTTGTGTTTGGGAGTATATATGCGCCTCCCCCATTGCAGTGGTCCCTGGCTGAGAGGCTGTTTGAGGTGTGGGCGGAGATCCCGGAGTCCCTGGCTGTACTAGGAGGTGATTGGAATGATGTTATGGATGTGAGCATGGACCATCGGAGACCGCAGGAGACTCAGACTATGGTTGCCCCCACCCGCCTGAGTGCAATGGTGGACGGGCTGGGTTGGATTGATGTGTGGCGACACTTGCATGCTAAAGTTCGTGAGTATACCTACGTTTCAGCTGTGCATGGCTCCTTCTCGCGCCTGGATTGTATATTTGTGCCCGGTGCGTTCCTGAGCAGAGTGCGTGGGGCGGACATTTTGCCCAGGGGGCTATCTGACCACTCCCCAGTGGCTGTGGATGTTGAGCTGTGCAGGAAGAGACAACCCTTTAGGTGGCGGATGTCTTCATGGCATCTCCAGCAGGCTGAATATGTGCGGGGCGATCGCCCATTATTGGCAAGAAAACCTGGGGGCGGATGTGGACATGACGGTGGTCTGGGAGGCCATGAAGCCCACGTTGCGGGGAGTTGACATCGCGTGGTGTGCGGCGGCCCGTCGCCGACGTAAGGAAGCCATAGTAGCTGCCGCGGCACGCGTGGAGGTTCTTGAGCGGCGGTGTCAAGGTGGGGGAGACGATGTGGTGGTGCGGCTACTCTTGCAGGCACAGCAGTCCTACGCGTCCGTTTTGCTGGATGAGGCCCGGCAGGCGTGGCTGGCCACGCGAAGTAGGGTTTATCAATGGGGAGACAAGTCCTGCACTATGCTCCATAGGCTGTGCCAGCGTACCCTGCAGCCACTGACGCTGCCGGGACTCACGGATGATGCCGGGGTTACATTGACGGATCCAGTAGAGCTGGCGGCTAGCTTTGCTCGATATTATGCGGGGCAATACGCGCCGCGGGACTCTCTTCCGGCTGCTGAAGTGGATAAATTCATTGCTGATTTTCCCCCGAAAACCGTCTCTGATGATACGCGAGCGGCACTGGACCTCCCTCTTACAGCGGAGGAATTGGGTGATGCGCTAGGTCAGCTCAATCCCGGGAAAGCTCCTGGGCCGAGTGGCTTCCCGTGCGAGTTTTATAAGAAATTCCACCTCCAATTAGGGTCCCACTACAGAGACGTTTTGGAAGCGGCGCGGGAGCTGGGGAGGTTGCCAGCTGACTGGCGCCATGCTGAAGTGGTGGTGTTTCAAAAACCGGGTAGGCCGCCGGATCGCCATGACTCCTACCGCCCTATCTCCTTGCTTAACATCGAAGCTAAGCTGCTGGCTAAGGCACTGGCGAACCGTCTTCTCCCTTACGTGGCGGATCTGGTCCACCCGGATCAGGCGGGCTTTATGCCGCACAGGGCAACGCGACACAATATTCGGCGGGCGCAGACGGCAGTGGACGCGATGGGGGCCACGGGAGAGAGGGCAGCCCTACTACTGGCAGTAATTGACAGGGCGTTTGACTCCGTGAGCTGGACCTACCTGTTTGCGCTCCAGCCCCATCTTAACCTGGGACCGGTTTTTATTTCCTATCTCAAGCTGCTATACACCGACATCACGGCGTCCGTGCGAGTCTCTGGGGCGGTTTCCGAGAAGTTCCCAATCGGTCGGGGGACCCGCCAAGGTTGCCCGCTATCCCCGTACCTGTTTGCGCTGGCTATGGAGCCCTTGGCCTCCTGGGTGCGAATTGACGCACAGCTGCGCGGCTTTCAGTGGGGTGGGGGACTCACCGACAGGATCGCACTCTATGCGGACGACGTCCTCTCTTTCCTCACGGACGTGGATAGATCGGGCCCTCGGGTGTTAGAAATTATGCGCGTATTTGGCGAGGTATCAGGTCTTTATCTTAACCCTCGTAAGTCCACCCTGTGGGTGTTGGGAGACGGGGCGTATGCGGGCTCTTGGGCGTCGGCTTGGCAGGTAGCAGTTGGAGGCTTGCTGTATCTTGGCGTGTTCCTGTCAGAGTCTATGGCGATCTCTTGGGGAGCGCAACATCCTGCCGGTGTGGGAAAAGATCCAGTCGGACATTAAAACGTGGTCCCGCATGCCCCTCACCATTTATGGCAGGTCTGCGATCTTCAAAATGGTTGCACTCCCGCGCCTCCTGTACCAGCTGCAGAATCATCCGCACCTGGTCGCACCCCAGTGGTTCCGGCAAGTTAATTCAGTGCTGGGACGCTTCTTGTGGGCGGGTGGTGCAGCCAGGGTGGCATTGCGTACCTGCTTTCTGTCCACCTACTGTGGTGGCCTCGCAACGTCCGATGTGCTGTCATACTACCAGGCCTCCCACTTGTTGGTGTTGAATGACTGGTGGTACGGAGATAGGGAGGATCCGGCTTATGCATTGGAGCTCTCCTTGATGGGAGCTAACACCTTGCATACGCTCTTGTACTCAGCTGCACTGAGGAGGCAGTTGTCTCGTGCCACGCAAGTGGTCTTTGTGATATGGCGACAGGCGCTGCGTCGCATGGGCTGGTGGGGCAGATTGACGGCGAAGACTCCTCTGTGGCGTAATGGGCGGCTCCCCGCTTTGGCCGCGCTGGCAGGGTTTGGCGGATGGGATTCTATAGGGATCTCTTCTCTGGGAAACGTTGTGTCCGGAGTATCCCTCAAATCGTTTCAGGAGCTGAGGGACGAGTTCCATATGCCCAATACCCAATTTTTCAAATATCTGCAGCTATGCCACGCGCTTGAGCCCAGCCTGGTGGGCCTGGACTCGCTACCGGAGTTTAGCCCCCTGGAAGCGAAAGTCTTTATGGGGGATCTTGGAGACAAGAAGGTCTCACGTATTTACCAAACCCTTGTCACCCATTGTTCCTCTACTCTACACACACTGAAGGAAGCCTGGGAAGGGGACGTTGGACACCTGGATGAGGATAACTGGAGGGAAGCCTTGGAGTCCCCGCGAGGGACTGCTATCGCGGTGCGTCTCAGGCTGGTCCAATTTAAATATTTGCATAGGGCCTATTACACGAGGGAGCGACTGTGGAAGGCAGGCTTGATTGGATCCCCGGAGTGCTTGCGGTGCGGAGCTGAGCTAGGTACCCTGTTGCATACTGTATGGTCGTGTGTGGGCCTGACCAGATTCTGGAGGGGTGTGTGGAGCTGCCTTTCGGAGGTGCTGGGATGGGATCTTCCCCGTACCCCTAGACTGGGCCTGTTACATGTACTGGAGGGCGTGGGGGGGAATACTTACAAGCGCCACCTTTTGTTGTTAGGTCTTATAGTGGCGAAAGGGGACTTGGCACAAGCATGGAAGAGGGACCGTGCCCCCCCCGTTGAATGCGTGGAAAGCAGGGATGGACTACTTTATGGGACTAGAGCGCCCTGTGTTTGAGGCCAGAGGATGCCCCCGGAAACATTACAAAATTTGGAAGCGTTGGGCGGAGTATCGGGGACTGACTCTGGGGCCTCCAGTGGAACCGGAGGATGGTCTAGATGTGGACAATGGAGTATAGGCCCGTGGGACCACGAGTTTCCTGGCTGAACACTCATTTTCTTGGAGGCTTATTGAGATCACGTGCGCAGGGTTAGGGAGGGATAAGGGGTGGGTAGTTGGGCCATGGGGTGGGCTGGAAGGTGGGGGGGGGCTGTTTGGGGTTGTTTCTTTGATTGGGTTTCGGTGCTACTCATACCAATGTTGACAATTGGCAGGCCCTCCTGACTGTGGAGCACTGCGTACATGCCTTACCTGATCAATCAAAATAAAAATGTTGTTGTGAAAAAAAAAACTATGTAAATCTCTAACGTTTGTATTATGCACACAATTAAACCCCCATCTCCAACTCTCCCCATCGTCAAAAATACAAACTTTCAATAACCACAAACATCACTGTTAAATAGGGCTGAGAAGTTCATGGTTTGCTGTGCTGAAGAAGAGGCGTGCTGGGACAGTGTCCTGCCACACAAAAAAATCTAGCATTTTCTTTTATATTCACATGTTGAGCTCAGAGGATGCACTTTGGCAGCTAGAATTCTAGACCCCCGAATGCGTGTAATTGTTAAAAATAAAAATGAAAGAGTGAAAAAAAGCTAACAGCTAGAGTTTAATGTTGGGAGCAGTGGCAGACAATGTCATCTCTAAAACGGTGGAAGCCATTCAGTGATTCTCAAAGCTCATCCACTTCCAAACTTATCAGTGGTGGAATAAATAACTTCCATGACCAAGGTCAGTAGCTGTATCAAGTGCCAGCAGGAATTCCACTGCTATCAGTTTTTCAAGCACGAGCAAGAAACTAAAGCAGAGCAGTTTACTGGATTATTAAGAGGCCAGGCTGGTCCTGAGAGCGAAGTGGAAACGTGGAGAGAGTTGCAAGTGAAGAAATGAGCGCAGGACAGTTTAAAATACTCGTGAGAATCCAAAACTGGAAGAAGTGGTTAAAAGAAATATAATCTAGCGCTTTAGATTCCTCAATGTTTCTCTTTCCTGCATTTAAAATGTCCAATAAATGCCTTAACGGAAGCAATGTTTTTTATGCTGTAAAACAAGGAAGAGACTGAGGGGGAGACAGGGAGAGCGACCCTGAAATCCTAAGCCAGAACTAAGAGCATGAGAGGCAACAGGAAATATCAAAGGAACTGCAAGACTCGTTCCAAAAAAACAATCAGGATGTCTTCGGTCTCTCATGCAGTGGGAATAAAGGAATTTCGTCTTCTCTTTCAAGTTTCTTCAGCAGGGTTGCAGCCCTAGACCTGGAATAAAGTGAACTGTGTAAAATAAATCCACCCTGCTTTAAAAACACTAAGTCCCTCATGTCTAAATCACTCACAAGGCCAGGCCTGGTCGCCCCTTCCTACAAGCTCAATGGCGATTTTATGAGTCTGCTGGGTTCTCACATCTTGCCTGAAAGTGGCTTTGGATGGTTCCAAGATGAAGTGAGGACAAGTCAGACAGAGCTTACTGAAGGATATCATTCCTTTCACTGGTGTGCAATTTTACTGTGTGTGAAATCTCCATTAGGAAACATTCCCACCTCTGTTCGAGCATCATTTCATTAATATCTCTCCTCCATGGTTGCTTTCTGGAGGGCCCAAACTCGCCAATCCCTCCAGTTTTAGTAGCCCCACGTAAGGGTACAGCCCCCAGTGAACACAGAGGGCGACACAGGCAGCTTCAGACTGTGAACATGAGGCTCCTCGTCCATAGCAGGATGCCCCTGGGAAGGGTCAGAATTCACAAAAGCCGGTATTATGGTGGGTTGGGGATTGGGGGTTAGTGAAGTAGGTAGACCTTTAGCCGCACCTTGGCGGTCCCTGCGTTGGATGACCGGCTGCAGCCGCATGTAAGAGGGCTACGTGTCAAAGGCCATTCTTTCCATTAGCCCCTCCTTGAAAAGTCGGTCGCAAAATGCAGTCCTCTGCAAATGCATTCATTATAAGCAAATGTGATCGGCAGCAAAGAATAAGAAGATCAAAAGCCAACAACCTATGAAGAATTCTGAATCAGCCTTGTTTAAGTCAGAGACTATGTAAGGTGCAGTACTCTGCATTTACCCACCTAGCCTACACTTTGATTAGTCAGTGCAACAAACCAGCTACTCTAATTTACTGATGACTGAGGCAGCACTTCCTCCTGGGGCTATTCAATCTTGGACCAAGAGTGCCAGAGATATGCCAGATTTTCAAGAATATTCTTAATCAATATAGTGTTATTTATAGTATGTAGCTTGTCACCCGCAAGTGTATCCAAGCACTTGCTGTAGGTTTCATTTGAAAGGCCAGATATTGAGCCCCTTCCTAAAGTCGGTCAGCGAGGTCGAGGTGCAGAGGGGGAGGGTGTTCTCTCCTTTGGTGGTGAGATGGGAAGAGGAGCACCAGCAGTGGTGTATACGAAGAATCTGCGCGAGGGCAAGGGGTGCAGTGTGGAGGTTCCTGGGGTGACGGTGGAAGTGTAGCCGGAGGTTCAAGTAAGCAGGTCTTGGTCGTGGAGGGCTTTGTATTGTGGGTCAGGAGCTTGAAATGGCATCTCTGCAGGACCAGGAGCAAGTGGCGGTCTTTAAGGTGCTCGGTGGTGTGGGTTCTCTTGAGCAGGTTGAATATCAGTCTGACTGCTGCAATCTGGATAGTCTGGAGTTTTTGCATGAGGTCAGTGATGGTGCCTGCATCGAGTGCGTTGCCGTATCCAGTCCGGTGGTGATGAGGGCATGCATTTCTTCTTCCTGGTGCTGATGGGGAGCCACTTGAAAATCTTGTGTAGCGTATGGAAGCAGGCTGAGGAGATAGCGTTGACATGACGTTTCATGGTAAGTTCACGGTCTAGGATGAAGCCATGGTTGCAGGCATGGTCTTTCAGCGTGGGGGTAGGTCTGACTTCCAAGGGCCACCAAAGATGAGAACTTACATCTTGTTTGTGATAAGTTTTAGGCAGTTGTCCTTCATCCATGCTGAGACATCCTTCATGCCTCTCCATCTACACTCCCACCAGACATCTCTGCTTCGCCCAACTGGCCCTGGCCGCCATCCCACGGATATGCAAGATCATGGCTGGAGGAAGAGCCTTCTCCTAACTTGTTGCGAAGACCTGGAACTCCTTGCCTCTGCACTTCAATCACCATCTTTGCCCCAATTCAGGAAGGACCTTAAGACGTGGCTCTTGGACTGAACCACAGACACCCCCTCCCCCACACAGCGCCTTGAGACCCTCACGGGTGAGTAGTCCTGCTTTATAAGATAATTGATTCATTGAGTTGTGGCAGTTGGTCTTCGCTACAGAGGGGTCGGTAGAGAGAGATAGGATAAGATGTGTGTTGTTGGCGTAGGAGATGATGTTGATGTCGCACGATCCGATTATGTCTCCGAGTGCAGTCATGTAGACGTTAAAGAGTTTGGGACTGAGGGATGAGCCTAGGGGAATACCACAGATGTTGTTCTTGGCTTGCGATGTGAATGGAGGGAGGCACACCTTCTCGGTGCCTCCTGTAAGAAAGGATAGCATTCATCTCAGCGCTTCGTCTGTTTTACCATCTGGTGTAGGCGATCGATAGCTGGGTGGTGGGAGACCGTGTCGAAGGCGGCGGGGAGTCATTATTAACAACAGGGGGAACCCGATAAACCAATAGGCATCTGGGTAGAATACAGTTTACTAAAGACAAGTGATGCCAACGGTATTTTACTTAAAGAAAAATTATTAGCAGGGACAGATACTAGAAATTATCTGTCTCGAAACATTATGAATTGTACAGAGTCAATCTATCATAATAATATAACGTTCATCTAGTGCCTATTAACACCAACTGAAAAAAAGATACACAAACAATAGTTATGATTTATAACTTTCTTTTTTAAAAATCCTTTTTCATTTTTTTATCATATGTACAAATCAACTAGTCACACAATATTTCATCTTGTGAGAAAACAATCAGCACAATCAAATTTTCTTTTTGTTAACCCTTAATCCTTGGGTTATATATGAAGCCCAATTAATTATATACAAGGAAAAATACTGGCAATGTCTTTTCTGGCCTTAATTCCTTTTCGAACACCAAGATATCAAGGAGCATGGGAAGCAATAATCAATGTCTTTATAGCTTCAAATCAAATTGTACTCCTAGGGATTATGTCCATGAAATTTCAAAATCAAGAGGGTGTCGAGATTGGTGATAACTGTCGACGCGTTTCGGCCTGTCAAGCAGTTTTAGGCCTCATCAGGACAATGGGCATCAAAAAATCATAATGATTTACCTAAAACAAAAACCGAAATAACATAATAAGTAGATACATCCTTCTAAAAAACACGACCGTGGGCTTCACGGACACAGGCACCCAAGGCTGCCCTACCACTACAAAGAGAGAAGGTTCCTCTAGGTTCTGGTATCTTGTTATATTTACACACCGAAAGGAAAAAAGTGTTCATAGTCACACCACCACCAAGTGAATTCACTCTTTTATACATACATTCAATACCAAAACTCATTCATCCCCGTGCGTACACCAATAGTGTCGTGCAAAGCCAATTGCAACAGCTAAGCAAGGCAAGAAGCTATACATACCACAGCATAGTTTCACAAATTTCCCAGCCCAGTTCCAGCTATGGTATCACGGAGCTATGAATTTAAATCACTCCAGGTAGACAGCGAGTAAGAATTCCTCTGTTAAACACAGCCTGTGTTTGTCTGTATATCTCGCCACACTGGTAAATAAAAAACCTGAATGATCAAATAACACACAGTGGCATCGTCAATAACCCTAAGAAACTAAAAACAAATTAATAACAACATAAATCTACAGCACCTCATAAATGCTATCCTCCTCTGCCACGCGCAAAAACATCCACAGAGGGAATGAAGTCTAACTTGCATGTCCCTGAGGTTCACATGTACCTCCGTCGTTACCCAAGCACACTAGTTGAATTCGGGCAAAAAGGCATCAGAGCGGTATTACTTCACCTTATTTAGAACTCGTATTATTCTTCACGGTCCCATTGTGTTCGCCGGTTGATTTAAGACGCAAACACGCAATCCAAAGAAGCCCAAGTCTTCTAATGGTCGGTGCTCCTAAAGGCTTCCTAGAAATAGGTGCCGGACTTGGACCATTCAAGCCAATGAACCCGCCTTCCCAAATGCGGTAAAAATAAAAAACAGACTTCAACCCAAACAATCGGCCCAAGCTAACATGGCCGCCATCAAAATAAGCTCGCCGGCCACTCGTTCAAACATTCTCGGTGCACTTTCATCTACTATTCTCATAATATCAACGTGTTCGAAATTAAAAAAGGGAAGAAAAAAGAAGGAAGACAGACAGACCGGAACACACTACTACACTTTAATAGTGGCCACCCTAGGTCTTTGAAGGAAAATTTACCTTATGGACAGTTCCTCCGTATTCGGAGGAACTGTAGTAGCAAGGAGCAGTACTTTTTACATGCCAATCATTTAAAAGAAAAACTGACTGCACGAGGGTACCCTAAGAGACTAATTAAAGTGGCACTTAAAAGAGCATGGTACACACCTAGAGAGACTCTATTGGTACCTAAAGATAAAAACAAAAGCGATACCCCATTGACATGTGTATTAACTTATGATCCAAGAGCAAATAGTGTGAAAAAAGTGATTTAAAAAAATTGGAAATTGCTGGGTGAAATTGATATCCCGAAACCACTATTTGCATTCAAGAAGGGTTCTAATGTTCGTAGCCAATTAGTAAGAGCAAAGACCAACTCGGTGAAACAGGTACCTAAAACTACGAGGGATTTATTGGGACTTCCCCCGATAATTGGCCATTTCAAATGCCACAATTGTGTGGCATGTGAGATGACGAAGGACTCAAAAGAGATTGACATTAATGGAAATTCACACACCCAAAGATCATTCTCCAATTGCAATTCGAAAAATCTTGTATATTGTATCATGTGTCCATGTAATCGATTTTATATTGGACAAACGACTCAGACTGTGAAAACAAGGGTCCTACAACACAAATCAAGAATTAAGTGTATGACCATAGGGGCGCCTTTGGTTAGTCACTATCAGAGATACAATCACTCATTCAACGACATATACTGGACAGTATTATGCGTGGTAACAAATAGAAATAAAGGAGACACTGAGACTAAGCTTAACCATCTGGAGGCCAGACTAATTGAGAAATATCAGACTTCTAAAACTGGGCTTAACGATAAAGATGAGATATGGTCTCTAATTGGCTGAAATGTGCTATCTGTTTTGGCGTGAATACAGACTTGTAACTCTATGTAATTATGAAATGTGCCGTTTTTTATGTGTTTTTGTGTACTTGTATATGATGTATATTTGATATATATATATTGTTTATTTGTATCATACATTGTACAATAGGTTTTAGAATGGAAGAGGGGCTAGGTATCTCACGGTGATAATGGTTAAAGATTTCCCCTCTTTTTTCTTTTGGTTTGATTTTGTTTAGTGACTTATTTATGGTCATTTGAGAGGATTGATTCTGTTTACATTTCTTCCTTCTTTTTTCTTCCCTTTTTAATTTCGAACACGTTGACATTATGAGAATAGTAGATGAAAGTGCACCGAGAATTTTTGAACGAGTGGCCGGCGAGCGTATTTTTTTTTTCCACAACAATTTTATTGATAAAGATGAGCATATGAAATAGAGTGGTACCCCACAGTCAGGATGGTACCACCAACATACCGATACAATCATGAAATAGGACTGAGTGTCCAGTCGAGGAACCAATGTAACTCAAGGATACAAAGAAACATTTTCCCCTTCTTTATCTTTTCGGTTACTTACCCACCCAACTCCCAGTACCCTCCCTGGAACCCACCCTAACCCTAAGCATGTGTGTACGTACTGTGCCGATGCAAAGTCCTGATGTGGCAATTGTGTGTGTGGGAAACGGGGTCACCGGGCCACATGGGGCTAAGGGTCTTCCTCCTGTTCCGCTGGGGGGTCCAGTGTCAAGCCCCTGTAGTCCGCCCACCTCCTCCATACCTTAAAGTGCTTACGGGGGCATCCCCGTGCTTCAAAGATCGGTCTCTCCAGACCCATGCAGAAGTCCATGCCAGCCTTCCATGCACTCAGGGGGGGGGCCTCACATCTTTCCATGCTCGGGCTAGGTCTCTTTTGGCTACCACGAGCCCCAGAAGGAGCAGGTGTCTCTTGTAGACATTGCCACCAACCCCCTCCAGGATGTGCAGTAGGCCCAGACGATGAGTACGGGGGAGGGTCCAGCCCAGCACCTCCGACAAGCAGTCCCATACACCCCTCCAGAAGCCAACCAGTCTGGGGCACGACCATACTGTGTGGAGCAACGTACCCATTTCCACCCCACATCGCAGACACTCCGGGGACTCAATCAGACCTGCCTTCCACAGGCGCTCACGTGTATAGTAGGCTCTATGAAGAATTTTAAATTGTATGAGTCGAAACCGTATTGCAATAGCCGCTCCCCTCGGGGATTCCAAGGCCTCTCGCCAATCATCTTCATCCAGCTGACCGATATCAGCCTCCCAGGCCGTCTTCAGTGGAAGAAGGGTGGAGGAGCAATGGGTGACCATTGTCTGGTAGATGCGGGAAACTTTTTTATCCCCAAGGTCACCCATAAAGACCTTCGCTTCAATTGGGCTAAATTCCGGGAGTGAGTCAAGGTTGGCAAGACTGGGCATCAGTGCATGCCGGAATTGTAGATATCGAAAAAATTGAGATTGGGGCATATCGAATTCGGTACTAAGGGCCTGGAAAGACTTGAGCGTCGCTCCGGACATCACATGGCCCAGCTGCGAGATACCGATCGCGTCCCAGCCATCGAAGCCTGATAGCTTGGACAGTTCGGGCAGCATGCCGTTACGCCACAAGGGCGTTTCCGCGGTCAGTCTGCCCCACCAGCCCATGCGACGCAAGGCCTGTCGCCACACTGCAAAGACAAGTCGAGTAACCCTCGGCAGCGAGCGACGCAGTCGGGGTGAGTAGAGGATGGTGTGGAGCGAGTTATCGCCCATCAAAGCACGTTCCAGGGCATAGGCTGGATCCCCACCGTCACCATACCACCATTCATTCAGAATGAGAAGATGCGCGGCTTGATAATACGACTGTAAATCTGATCACAGTAAGTGGACAAAAAACACGTATGCAGCGCCACTCTGGCGGCACCCCCAGCCCAAAGAAAGCGGCCCAACACTGAGTTGACCTGCTTAAACCATTGAGGCGGGATAGGATACGGATGATTCTGTAGTTGGTATAGGAGGCGCGGTAGCGCCACCATCTTGAAAATAGCGGATCGGCCAAAGATTGACAGGGGCATCCGAGACCAAGTCTTGACATCCGTCTGTACCCGCTCCCAGACGGGCATTAGATTACGTTCCCAGGCAGTGTCCGCCGAGTCCGAAAGAAACACTCCAAGGTACTTCAGACCGGTCGTAGCCACTCGCAACCCCGAAGCCCAGGGATCCGTCACCGTGCCTCCTCCCAGTACCCACAGCGTGGATTTATGTAGGTTCAGATATAAGCCTGAAGCCTCCCCAAACAGTTGCATAACCTCTAGGACACGCGGGCCCGAGTGCTGCAAGTCGGTAAGGAAGAAGAGGACATCGTCCGCGTATAACGCAATCCTATCCGACAGGGTGGCATTCCACTGAAAGCCCCGTATCAGCGCATCTTGGCGCACTCTGGCAGCTAGAGGTTCCATGGCCAATGCAAATAAATAGGGGGAAAGAGGGCATCCCTGTCTGGTCCCATGGCCGATGGGGAACATCTCCGATACTGCCCCGGCGACCCGCACCGAGGCTGTGATGTCTGTATAAAGGAGTTTGACGTATGACAGGAAAACTGGGCCCAGGTTAAGACAGCGCAGTAATGCAAATAGGTACGACCAGCTAACAGAGTCGAAGGCCTTGTTGATGTCGGCCAGCAACAACGCCGCCTGGTCCCCCAAGACCCCAACAGCGTCGATCGCCGCCTGTGCGCGTCGGATATTATGTCGCGTTGCCCTGTGAGGCATAAAACCTGCTTGGTCCGAATGGACCAAGTCCGAGATATGTGGAGCCAGACGGTTCGCCAGGGCCTTGGCCAAAATCTTGGCTTCAACATTAATTAATGAAATGGGTCTATACGAGTCATGGCTATCTGGGGGTCTGCCCGGCTTCAAAAAGACCACTATTTCCGCATGGCGCCAGTCCGGGGGCAATACCCTCCGTGCACGTGCCACCTCAAGCACCCGGCGATAATGAGATCCGAGCTGCACATGAAATTTAAAAAAAAATTTGCATGGGTAGCCATTTGGGCCAGGGGCCTTACCAGTATTGAGTTGCCCCAGTGCGTCTCCCAGCTCTTCGGCTGTGAGGGGTGCATCCAGGGCCGTCTTGGTCTCATCTGAAACCGGTACAGGCGGCAACTCTGCGAGAAAACGAGTTAAGTCGCCTTCAGACAATTGGTCGCGTGGAGCGTATTGGGCTGTATAGTACGTGGCGAAGCTCGCCGCCAATTCGTTTGGGTCGGTCAGGACCTCCCCACCGCCATTCGTGAGACCTGGCAGCATGAGGGGTTGGAAATTGTGTTGGCACAGTCTATGGAGCATTGAACATGATTTGTCCCCCCATTGGTACACCCGACTTCTGGTGGCCAGCCATGCCTGTCTGGCTTCATCCATCAAGAGGGACGTATGATTGCTGTGCCTGCAGAAGCAGCCGCATCCCGACTTCACCACCTCCCTCGCAGCTTTCCTGCTCCAGGGTCGCCACTCGCGCAGCCGCCTCGGTAGTCTGTTCTCGATGCTTCTGACGGGCCGCCGAGCACCATGCGATATCCACCCCCCGTATGGTAGGCTTCATAGCCTCCCACACCACTTCTACATCAGTACCCTCTACCAGGTTTTCTCGCCAGTAGTGGTCAATGGTTTCTCGCAGGTGTTTAGTATATGCTGGTTGCAGGAGATGCCACGAGGACATCCTCCATCTAAACGGCTGTCGTCTCCGGAGGAGTTCCACCCTAATTGAGACGGGGGAGTGGTCAGATAGGCCCCTCGGCAAGATGTCAGCGCCCTTCACCCTATACAAACATTCCCTAGGCACAAACACACAATCAAGCCTCGAGAACGAGCCGTGCACAGCTGAAACATAAGTATATTCTCGGGCTGCAGGGTGCATATGTCGCCAAGCATCCACCCAGCCCAACCCCTCACTCATTGCATGCAATCTGGTGGGTGGAGAGGAAGGGGGGGGGGATCGCGGTCTCCTCTAGGCGCCTTCGGCGATCCACACATATATCCATCACATCATTCCAATCACCCCCAATCACTGCCAGCGATCCGGAGATGTCCTCCCACACTGCAAACAACCTCTCGGCCAGGGCCCACTGTAGGGGGGGGGGGCGTAAACACTGCCAAATACCACAGATTCCGTGCCCACCATGCCCTTAACAAACAGGTAGCGACCCTGCGGATCCACCCACTGCTTCTCATGGACGTACGCCACCCTGCGGTGAATCAATATGGCCACCCCCCTGGACCCCCTAGAAAATCCCGCATGGAAAACCTGTTGATAACCAAACCTCTGCAGGCCCAGAGTCTTCGTGCCCATCATGTGAGTTTCTTGAAGCAAAAGCACATCTGCAGCTTCTTTCTTCCCCCAGCGTAACACAGCCCCGCGTTTAAATTTGTCTAATAAACCCCTAACATTCCATGTAATCACCCGCATAGAGTCTTCAGGGCGTCTATGAGTCGATTCAGCCATGGTCCATCAAGATCCCCCATACGAGCCCTCCATCCCCGCGCCACCCACCGCACACCACGTGGAACATTATTGCGACACACACATGCATACTACTGTCTACCCCAAAAAAGAAACCCACCAACCCCTCAGTCCCACAGCCCCAAACAGTCCCCATCCCCAACTCAGCGGCCACATCCCCGACCGCCCACATCCCGCCTCCCCCCGCCCTATTCCTCAATGAACTATGAAGTACCTGTCGCGGCATGGGTGGTCTCGAGACCAAAACATAGGGCCCGGGCCCACCCATGCCAATGGATCCCAACATCCCCAAAAAGGAACAGTAAAGTCACCCCCCCTCCCTCAGTGTCCCTCTCTCTAACGGGAGAGTGGTAGCCCCCATCACGTAGTCCCCGAACCCCCACCCCACAACTCTATCCACGATCAGGAGACAGAAGCAGTACTGTCCCAGGGCAGAAACATAGCCAGGTAATCAATGGGTCTCAGGCGACCCGGTGAGCCCAACCAGAATTCACAGCATTAACAGTAGCACAGGGGAGCCGAGGCCCCGGAGCCCTCAGTGATCTGTCCCAGATTGTTCCGAATCCTCGGTTCTACCACTGTTCTGTGTGCCATCGACCGAGGCCGCGCGCCTGCGCGAGTTGGAACGTTTGTTCCGACCATTCTTCGTCGTCCGGTGTCTCTGCGCCCGTGGTGATCCCTCAGGAGAGCCTGGATTGAGCCCTGGTTGAGAATTCGGTCTGAGCCGCACCGTTTCATCTGTCCATTTGAAAAGGTCCTCCGGTGTATCAAAGAACAGTGTCTGTGATTGGAAGATCACCCTCAGGCGCGCCGGGTACAACAGGGAATATTGGAGCTTAAGGCCTCTCAACTTTGCCTTGGCGGCCAAGAAAGAACGACGCTGCTGTTGCACAAGTTTAGTATAATCAGGGAAAATCATAATTTTACTGTTTTCATAAAGGAGGGCTTCCTTGGTTCTAGCTTCCCTCAGTATGGCGTCCCTGTCGTGATAATTCAGCAGTCTAGCGATTACCGCCCTAGGCCGCTCGCCCTCAGGTGGCCTTTGCGTCAAGGCGCGGTGCGCTCTTTCAATAATGAAGCAAGTAGATAGCGTCCCTGGGGGCATCCAGGACTCCAGCCACTGTGTGAGGAATTGTTCCATGTTGCCTTTGTCACAGCGCTCCGGAAAGCCAATAAAGCGGAGGTTATTGCGGCGTGCCCGCCCTTCGGCATCTTCCACCCGGAGCGCTGTGTTTCGTTGCGCAGATTCCATCGCCGCCATTTTCTTTTTAAGGGTATTCACGTCTTCTTCTACCACCGACACCCTGGATTCGGTCTCGGTGATTCGCGCCACGGCATTCCTCAGGTCCTGGCGCAACAGGGTCACATCCGCGCCAACCGCCCCTATCTTGGCGTCTAGCATGTCCCTTGACTGGGTGATGGCCGCCATAAGGGCTGCATTGTCCGGCCCCCCTCCAGGTGGAGCACCCCCCGACGGTCCAGGGCCCCCACCGGGCCCCGTAAATTTATCGATTGTCACTTGCTTGGTGGGGCCACCGCCTCCTCTGGTCATGACTGGCGAGGTTATAAGGGCCCCAAGATGAAGCTGAATGTGTGGGACTCCGCCCGCCCCCGTCGAAGTCTATCCAATACAATGGAAGGGGGGGGGGGGGGAGGGGAAAGCAATGTCCTGTCGCTGGCCCCCGGGTGGGTCCTGGAGGGTTCGCTCTGGTATGGCCCAATGTCAAGTTTAGAGCGGGGCAGGCCTCAATGACCGCCAACGAGCAGGGTCTCCCACGACCAGCAACCCTCCCCTTGAAAGGTGGATAGTCCAAGTGTAACCTGCGCCACAGCGCCGGTGTCTCCTCTGGTCCGGGGGGGTTATGGGGAGGGCCACTACTCACTGTTGCCGCCAGTCACCCCGCCGGTCATCTGTGTCTCGGGCCACCCACCGCCGGGCGGGATCATCAAGGCGTCCGACCCCCTACGAGACCGTAGGCCCCTGGTAGACGCGGGGCCGCGAAAATCGAGGTCCCGGCTGCGCCTGGGCCGCCAGGCCGTCTCGGCTGCCTCCGGTCGTCTGCTGCCCCTGTGTCTCCTCTCGATGCAGCTGGGCCCTGGAAGAGGAATCCTGCGCAATCCTTTCGCGTCTTCGGTGCCCCGGATAGCTGAACGTCGCGGCCGCCACTAGGCCAGGCGACTCACTGCATGGCTCCCCGGCCGGGGAGCTCCAAAATCGAGGCCCTGGCTGCTCCTCAGCCCTCCAGGCCGCACCTCTCGCCTCGCAGCCCAGTCCGGTTCCGGAGCGCGGGACCACCGCTGAGCACACCGGAGGGTCCCCGGCACCCCCGGCCACAATCGCCCCGCTTTGGATGTGGGTTTTCGGGGTCAGGGACCAGGATAAGTAGTCGGATTAATGGCGGGCTGGCGGGAGCTCTAGCAAGCTGCGACCGCCATCTCCGCTTGCGTAGCCACGCCCCCGCCGGCGAGCGTATTTTGATGGCGGCCATGTTAGCTTGGGCCGATTGTTTGGGTTGAAGTCTGTTTTTTATTTTTACCGCATTTGGGAAGGCGGGTTCATTGGCTTGAATGGTCCAAGTCCGGCACCTATTTCTAGGAAGCCTTTAGGAGCACCGACCATTAGAAGACTTGGGCTTCTTTGGATTGCGTGTTTGCGTCTTAAATCAACCGGCGAACACAATGGGACCGTGAAGAATAATACGAGCTCTAAATAAGGTGAAGTAATACCGCTCTGATTCCTTTTTGCCCGAATTCAACTAGTGTGCTTGGGTATTGACGGAGGTACATGTGAACCTCAGGGACATGCAAGTTAGACTTCATTCCCTCTGTGGATGTTTTTTGCGGGTGGCAGAGTAGGATAGCATTTGTGAGGTGCTGTAGATTTATGTTGTTATTAATTTGTTTTTAGTTTCTTAGGGTTATTGACGATGCCACTGTGTGTTATTTGATCATTCAGGTTTTTGATTTACCAGTGTGGCGAGATATACAGACAAACACAGGCTGTGTTTAACAGAGGAATTCTTACTCGCTGTCTACCTGGAGTGATTTAAATTCATAGCTCCGTGATACCATAGCTGGAACTGGGCTGGGAAATTTGTGAAACTATGCTGTGGTATGTATAGCTTCTTGCCTCGCTTAGCTGTTGCAATTGGCTTAGCACGACACTATTGGTGTACGCACGGGATGAATGAGTTTTGGTATTGAATGTATGTATAAAAGAGTAGATTCACTTGGTGGTGGTGTGACTATGAATACTTTTTTTTTCCTTTCGGTGTGTAAATATAACAAGATACCATAAACTAGAGGAGGAACCTTCTCTCTTTGTAGTGGTAGGGGCACCCTTGGGTGCCTGTGTCTGTGAAGCCCACGGTCGTGTTTTTTAGAAGGATGTATCTACTTATTATGTTATTTTGGTTTTTGTTTTAGGTAAATCATTATGATTTTTTGATGCCCATTGTCCTGATGAGGCCTAAAACTGCTTGACAGGCCGAAACGCGTCGACAGTTATCACCAATCTCGACACCCTCTTGATTTTGACATTTCATGGACATAATCCCTAGGAGTACAATTTGATTTGAAGATATAAAGACATTGATTATTGCTTCCCATGCTCCTTGATATCTTGGTGTTCGAAAAGGAATTAAGGCCAGAAGAGACATTGCCAGTATTTTTCCTTGTATATAATTAATTGGGCTTCATATATAACCCAAGGATTAAGGGTTAACAAAAAGAAAATTTGATTGTGCTGATTGTTTTCTCACAAGATGAAATATTGTGTGACTAGTTGATTTGTACATATGATAAAAAAATGAAAAAGGATTTAAAAAAAAGAAAGTTACAAATCATAACTATTGTTTGTGTATCTTTTTTTCAGTTGGTTTTAATAGCCACTAGATGAACGTTATATTATTATGATAGATTGACTCTGTACAATTCATAATGTTTCGAGACAGATAATTTCTAGTATCTGTCCCTGCTAATAATTTTTCTTTAAGTAAAATACCTTTGGCATCACTTGTCTTTAGTAAAAAGGTGGCGGAGAGGTCAAGCAGGATCAGGGGGGCATATTCTCCTCTGTTGAGTAGGGTGCGGATGTCGTCTGTTGGGGCGATCAGAGCTTTCACAGTGCTGTGATTGGTTCTGAATGATTGAGAGGGGTCTAGCAAGTTATTTCTTTCTAGGTGTTCAGTAAGTGGTAGATTGAGGCCTCCTCCATTACTTTGGCGGGGAACAGGAGTAGTGGTATGGGACGGTCGTTCTTGAGTTTGTTGGGGTCTCCTGAGGGTTTCTGGAGAAGGGGTCTGATCGCGCCGCGTTTCCAGGCATCGGCAAAGGTGGCCATAGTTAGCAAGGTGTTGATGATGGTGGTGAGTTGGCGGCTGGGGTGCAACAGTTGGCTTGTTTGACGGGTCTGTGTGTTTTGTCTGGTTTGGTGGGAGCGGCTTGGTCGGTGGCACTGGCAATCCAGTTGTTGATGTTCTGTACTGCGTGGTCCATGTTGGTGGTGCCTATGAGCTAATGACTGCAGAGGGCGTGCATCAATTGTTGCTGAGTGACCTTGGACCAGCTGTGGAAGGGGACGCTGTGTTGGTTGGGGTTGGTGCAGGCAATGTCCGGCGATGGTGAAGTGTACGATGGAGTGGTCCGACCGGGTGAGTTCTGAGGTGTGGTTGTATCGAATTCTGTTGCTAGACGTGAAGATGGGGTCCAACGTGTGTCCTGCTTTGTGCGTGGAGTCCATGACAAGTTGCCTGAGGCCGATGTTGTCCAGTCTCTCCAGTAGATTTGTGGAGATGGTGTCAGTGGAATCGTCTATGTGGAAGTTGAGGTCTACCAGGAAGACATTGTGTTCAGATTTGATGGCGAGCGGGGCGAAGAATTCAGCGATGGCGTTGCCCAGTCCAGTCCTTGGTCCTAACGGTGAGGGTGCCTTTGATGGTGGTGTTGCCATCAGTGCAGAGCTGGAAGTTCATGTGTTCCATGATTGGCGTGGTTTGGTCAACGGTGATGGTGCAGGTGATTGACTCCTTGTGCATGATGTCTAAACCGCCTCTGTGCCAGTTAGTGCGGTCGGTTGCGGTGTTTGGCCTTGTAGTCAATGGGTGTTGCTGTGGCGATATCTGAGGTTGATGCTGGGGTGAGCCACCTGTCTGTGATGAAGGTTATGTCGAGGTGATGGTGGAGATAGTACCCCAGATTTTGGTGGCATGCTTGCAGAACGATCTGGCGTTGAGCAGGAGGCATCTGAGTTGGTCTTGTGGGGTCTTGGTCAGTGCGGACGGCATTGTGCGAGATCCTGCAGAGGAGATCGGTCCAGGAGTCGAGGTGAAGCGGCAGTGGATACTGGTGAACGGTCCTCTTGTGAAGTGAGGGGGTGGGAGGCAGCTGTTGTTGCAACCAGGGTCTAGGGTATGAAGATCGGTGGCGGAGTACCTGTGGGAGTCCAGAGGGCCAGGGCTTCTGGCGTTGGGCGCGGTTTAGGCGCAGACAGGCTTGCCTTTGGCGAGCTGGCAGTGCGGCCGTACTGCGGCCTCCATTAAGTAGGTCCTGGGAGGGGGAGAGAGGCACAAGAGAGCAGGAAAAAAAAAGAAAACGGGAGGCAGGACAGGGGTGCCGGAGAACTTGAACCAGGCAGTCAAGGCTCCTAGGTGACAGGAGACCTTGGTGCTGGGTCCTGAGGGGTAGATGAACACCTGCACATGCTGCTGCTGGGCAACTGACAGGTCAGGCAGGCCTGCGGTCGCTAGCAGCAGTCAGGGAGAGCTGAACTGGACCTGCACGATGGAGCTGCGCTGAGGCCTCCATAAAGTAGGTCCTGGGTGGGGCGCAGGAGAGTGGGGAATAAAGGGGAGAGCGTGAGCAGGGTGCGAGAGAGCGAGAAACGGCAAGGCTTTCTCCCCTTCGCCGTTGTACCCCAGGCTCCTGGGGGACAGAAGACCTTGGAGCTGGTCCAAGGCGGCAGGGGAACACCAGTACTTGCTGCCGCTTGCCGACTGACAGGTCAGGCCTGGGATTGAAGGTGGCAGTCAGGGAAAGCGGGACTGGACCTGTTCCTTAACAAGATATATGTGTATATAATACATCTAAATTAGAAATGTTTTAGATTGTCGTTATCCTAAAAACCTGCCATAGCTTCTACCCTGTAGATGTTCCCTGCCAAGGGGGACCTTATCCTACAAGCACTAACAGAAGAACTGTAGTTCCGGAAGTACTCGGGGGTCACAATATTAATGATGAATTAACTGGAGTGAAGATATTTTCTGAAAGGACGTGGACTTTCTCCCAGTCTTGGTGGCTAAGGCATGCCAAGAGGGAATACTTCATTAATGTATACAGAAGCAAAATCTTTTTCTGCTAAGCGTGAATCTAAAGGAACGTGAGTCCCTGGGGAAGAGAGCCACATGACACAGACACTGGAGAGAACGAGCACAAGACAAAACAATTGGCCCTTTTCTAAGCAGAAATGAGAAAGAATGCAAAGAATTCTTAGTCATATCAGAGAAAGAAACGAGAACAAGCATTCCCTCTGAAAAGAAACTTGTACTCGACACTGAATGGAGCATGTGTTTAAAGAATAATGCAAGCAGGAAAAGATGCCTCCCAGAGTCCAACACACCACTCCTTCAAGTGGAGAAAAAAACCTCACAGAAACGGAGTAAGGATGGTTTAAATTGAGTTTCAATGACAGAGCAATTAGTAATAAAGCATCCACACATCACACCTTTAAAATAGACAGAAGTCGTGCTAGCATATTTACGCTGCATTTTAAGTTTATACGTACATACACACACAGAACTATCGAGGGGAAATGAAGATAGACGAGCGTTAGGCAGAGACCCACGGATCTGGCGGTGGCTGGGGACACAGGAGTACTACCTTTACCTCTGCCTCCACTGGGGCTGTAATAGCCCGACTGAGCCCATACAAGCAAAGATGGGGATCAGACACCGGCAAGGACGCATAACAAGGGGAGTGGTAATTAACAGCCGTTAGTGCCCTGATGGTGCTGGCAAGATGCAGGAGCTGCTTCTTACCTGTACAGTGGACAAAAAAAAGTCTTCTTTCCCCGGGCGTGCTCCTCCTGCAGCCTCCAGAAAAATTGTCCTTTCAAACATGACTGTATAAGCTCTAGTTTTTGCTTTGTTGAAGAAGAATGTTAGCCTGGCTGCCATGGAGTATTAAATGAACCAGCTACCACATAGGACAGGTAGCTGGGAGACATAGAATGCTCCCTGAGAGGCTTACAACGCTAGTTCCAGGCTCCAAAGGGAGCATTCTGATTGGCTGGTAGCGTCCCATTGTTCCATCTAGAATGCTAATACTTTATATTCTTGATTAGATGATGTTTATGTTCATTACCAAACCCTTGTTATGCGTTTTCACCTGAGGCTCAGACCCATATTTGCAAGAGTGAGCAGTTAACAGCTGTTATTGCTTACTTAGAACAATGGAATGCTGGAAGTGCCATGAAAACAGTAGTGAGGCAGAAGGAGAATCACAGCTAGTGTGGGCCTTGTGTCTAACATCCTAGTGTTTGTCTTTCTGATTCTCTCTGCTTAATTTAGAACATGCTCTCGTCAGAGGGTGGTCTACTCTAATAGCATCCTAGACTTAGCCTACTACTCTCTCCCTCGTTATAGAGTTTTGCCTGTGACACAGGCTGTCAACTCAAAGAGAGGGTCTTTAAAGACTAGTAGATGCCTCATCTACAGGCTACAATGCTATTGTATACCGTGGTTCCAAAGTGGGATCCAGATTAGGAAGGTGCAATGGTGGAACGTGGAAGAGGTGTGGCGCAGCAGCCAGGGTTCCTGACACCGGACCACAGGGTTCACGGTTCGATCCCCGGCTCCAGGGGCAGTTAGCTCGCTTAATCTTCCCGACGGCCCCCAGCGCTGGGACACCTTTCCGGAGGTAGCTGTGCGCTTTACAAATGCTGGTATTTCATTTATTTCATTTCAATGGTGGTGACAATTTATCTCATATTAAAAAAGAGCAACATGATTTTGTGAACTTTCTCAAGAAGGAGCAATGACTGACCTGCATGTTTATGAAGATGAAGAAGACTCCGATGTCCTTGCGTGTTGTTCCCTTGCTGTAAAAATAATGCGGCTCCTTTCACCATAAAAAAGCTCTCGCTTAGGCTGAAAGACATACACATAAGCCTTGTCAACAAAGATTGGCAGAAAACAAATCCAATTAAAAACTAATGCAAACAAACACTACACCTTATGCCCACAAAATCACAGATTTGCTTAGAACACTGATAAAAACCGGAAAGATCTTCACATCCTTAATTAGTATTTCATGGAAGGATGCACAAACGTTTTCATAACAGTCATTGCTTAACTGTAGTTTTTTTAGAATTACAATGATTTGTAAAAGTAAAAGAAATCAAGCGGCATCTATCACATTACAATCTTATGCTCTGAACTGTTAGCTTGCTCCATACATTTATTTTTTACCGTCATTGCGGCACAGAAACAAATGGGACATATTTTATTAAGGTAACCATGATTCTTAGACAGAGAGGAAAATGTACATTCAATTTCCTCAAATGCTATTTAAAATTGCCATCCCAGTGCAGTGGGTTCGGACATGTTTCGCTTTCCTGGGGGCATTCACAGTGTTAAGTCAATAAGTTAGTTTGTTTTTGGAGCACCTATCAACTAACCTATAAAAACACATGATCACCATCTTTCAGGTCAAAGAACATGATTGGCTAAACAACCTGGCAAATAGGTGGATAAGAAAGACCCTTTAAATTTCAGATAGCGAGGAAAAGGACGTGATCAAAATTGGCACGGCTCCTCTGTAAAATTAAGAATTTTTTTTTAGAATCAAAACATCTTCACAGAAACCAATCAAAATCCCTGGGAGTCTTGGAACCTTCTGCGCACCTCATGCCAAAAGAACATTTTACCAGTGTGCCAACAACCATTAATGATCTATTTTGCACATTAGTAATAGGGGTATAGTACAGTTAATGTTTAAAAGTTTGAACATTAAGAATGACTGTATATATTGTTACACGACACACACAATTTCAAACTGATCTGTTGAAAGTTTTATAAAGTGCCATCTGTAGGCAATTTTTTATATTCTATTAAAGTGCAAGACATCTGATAAAACTTACATAAATGGGACACACATACATCCATCTTAATGTTTATAAAGTTAAACAGCATTTATCAGTGCACACTGAAAGGTACATAGTACCAGAAAACAGATATATGTTGAGCAAAACAAAATCACAACATTTAAAGAAATCCTCTGAAATACGTTTATAAATGAATACATCAACTGAATTATAAAAACAGCTGACCTTCAAAGTGGGAAGTTATTCTGACCTAAAGCTTTATTTAGAGTCTGCATGCAACAAGCTCTAGGAACATCAAAATGGAAGCATATTAGCGTTATTATATACTTAAACCCAAAGTCGCAGTTCATTCCCCTTTCAAAGGGCTTGACTGCGAATGTCAGGTTAGTGGGTTAGGGACTCTGACACTACTTACAGGTGGTATCTTTGATTCTGTGTGATGATGTCACTTCCTAGAAAGCATGGAAGCATCTTCACCAGGGCGTCCTGGGTGCAATCTTTAATGATGTGCATGGTTACCAGCTTCCACTCGGTCCATGAATCTCTGGTAAGTGCAGCGCCTTATAACTGGACCTAAACGCGAACATGCAGATCATCCAGCTGCAGCCACAAAGCAGCAAGCATCCCAACAGGGGGGTACCACCAATCCAATACATCTCCAGATGCAGGAACTGCACGGATTCAGCCTTTCCTGAGATGTTATCCAAAGCCCAAACAGCATCCTTTTCATCCCATTATCTAGCACTAATGTCCATGCGCTTAAGATGCTGCTGCATCTGTGAAGCTCGATCCAGTCTTCGTAAAAGCCATCAATAATGCTCTCATTTCAAAAAGCTGAAAAAACAATCTGGCGTGCGGTTCAAGTTCTGTGAGATCATCCCTTGCTCATGTTAGCGGCAGAGTGAGTCAATTAGATCGGCATTGTGGCTTCTGTTGTGACACAGACACATAGAAGCAATGGGGCTCGGAGCGCTTCTGAACACTCAGATGGGCGGCCTCAGCCCAGATGCATTACAGTGGTTGAATCAGACCCCCTTGGTTCATGGATTTAACCTTTTTGACGCATTAACAACAATGCACACTTTATGAATTATCCTGTATTAGGGCTCATTGCAGGAGTCGATATATTATTAACCAGTGTTTTCAGTAGAAGGGTCCTCTCCTTTTCATTCTGCGTCTTGCGTCTTCCTTGAGTGTTTCGAAAATTCCTCAAACATGCACTGTGCCTATTGTATATCCAATACTAGAGCTTCCTTTCTACCGTGGCAACAAGGGTGCAAATTGTGCATTCTGATGTATAAACGACTTCTAAGTTTTTCACCAGTTCTGCTGCCGCGTTACATTAAGGTACATACCTCGCTGAGGCCACAACTAAGTCATCCGCTGCAGGGAGATACAGCTGTCCTTAAAGATGCTAGTTCAGCAATGGAAGCTCCTTAATAGAAATACAATGAACTTGTGCAGAACTGATCTTCTACGTCCATATCGGTTCAAGATGATGCTTATAATGTGCTGAAAATATTGTCGCTGGAGTCGGACCAAATTCTAAAGTCCCAGGTATCCGGATCAGAAATCCAGTCTCCACACCCGAGAGTTCGCGCCCATCCCTCTGCTCTGGTAGCCTCTGGCGGGAGCAGGGAAGGAAGAGGCGGCAGAGGGAGTGCTGTGAGCCCAGCCAGCCCTGTCTCCGGGCTCGCACAAGGCGCTCGTCCAGCGCCTCCCGATGAAAGGGGCATTCACATGGGAAGCAGCTGAGGCGGCCCCTGTTTCACCGCCACGGCGCTTCTCGCGCCACAGAAGGTAGCGCGACCTACAGCTGAAAGTGGCAGCTTCAGAATTCGAAATGAAAACCAACATTTCTGCAAAAGGGCGTCACTTTTCTACGCAGAAGCTTGGCACGTTTAACTAAACAGTAAGGCAGTGTTGTTCCCCGCTAGCCTCAGCCCACGTGCCCGGGCTCAAGACACTACATCACAAGGGAAGACACGTCTTTGACGGGAAACCGAGGGCTGGGGGCACAAAACTTAATGTATACAGTACTCGATGCCCACTTCCCCGCCCACCGAGACCCCCTTCCATCCCCACTGCAGTAGCAGCATCAAGGCAGCTCTTATTCCCAACGTGTCAAGATCTTCTCAAAGTGATGACAATGAATGGGGCTTTCAAGCCCCTGGTGCCAAGGGACAGTGGCCCATACAAATTCCTCACAATACTTAATTGCTCACGAGAGGACGATTACTTCATTCCTTTCTGGCGAAGGATGACGCGTGCATGCGTGTATCAAGTGACCCTTCGGGGGCGATCCCTTCAGCCTTTACCATCATATCACACTGGCAGGACAGCTTGTCCCCCATGAACATCATACGGTCAGGACAGTTTGTCCTACAGAGGGTATTGTCAGCATCCTGTAATCACATACCAGTACATTTCCAAGAAAACTCATTCCAATCAAAGGCTATCACTGAAACCCCATTTAATTGAAATGCAAAATCAGAGAAATACAATTCAGCGAAATACATTTGATTGAAATTAGATTTAAAAAGTGTGAAAAATAGGGTCAAGATAAAGGGTAGAAAAGGGGCTAAGTTCAAGTTCACACTCAGACTAAAGGTTTCAGTCAACATTATGGTGAGGATACAGGTAAAATACAAGTTTCGGGTCAAGATTATGTTAAGAGAAGCATGGAAGATGGTGGGCAGTTGATCGTAGCCATTGGAGCATCCACGTTTATTCTGCTCCAGCAAATACCTCACCGATGGCCTTGCAATTGCTGCACTTACTGTCATAGCTCACCTGTCAGCTGTTGGTTGTTTCTCTGCGTAGGTGTTGTTTGGCTCTGGCTTGATGTGTTACTTGATGCAGAAATGGATGGCAGCCCTGGGTGGAACTTTATCCTTGTCTTTTGGTTAGAAGCTTAGGTCCTTGACCACCCAGGTAAATTACTCTTCATTGCAGAGGGAGCTGTCTTTGAGTGCAATTGAGTGTCCCCTGGGTGTACAACTAGGTCAGAAGATCCGCCCACACCCTAAAGTCCTCTTCATTCTTGTCTTCAAGTCACATGTTTTCAAGCGTATCGTCAATCATTGTCCACTCAGACACATTCGCTATCCATCTTTCCACACTGGGACCCATCAAACCCATCCCAAGTAATCACTACCCACCATTTTGCCAGGAGCAGCAGTAAATGCACAAACTTAAAATCCATTTTGCAGCCCTTCTACCAACAAACATTACCCAACATGCAAACAATAGGTTCTGTCGTTACTGGTGTCCAAGAGTATCTAACACATGTTGAATAGAATACAGACAACGCGGGAGAAACACCTTCTTGGAAACTACCACCTGGCCCATGCGGGAGAGTGGGAGGCAGTTCCAGAACTGAACGGTGGACCCCGGGCCCTCAGTGACCCTCCCGATATTATACTGCATGCGTTTCTGGGGGATGTGTGCCACTATAATCCCTAGGTAATGGAACCACTCCATCTCCCAACATAGGGGCAGTTCCGGCAACGTGTTCAGCTTGAAACCAACTGATGCTCCCAATGGAAAAACCTAAGACTTCCTGTAATGACTCCTAAGGCCCGATAGTTCCCTATCTAAAGATATCTAAGTAATATAATAGGAAGGGAACTCTGAGGGGTCGACAGAAAGAAAAGGGTGTTGTCTGCATATAGGGACACTGGGAGATTGACGGGCCCCACTCTGATCACCCATCCAGCCATGACCTGTCGGATTTGAATGGCCAGAGGCTCCACTGCTATTTCAAACAGGTGGGGCTATAACGCCTGACAAGTGCCCCTACTCACCTTCCACAGATCTAAGCATACCCTACTGAGTCGTACCCTAGCCGTGTGACCAACATACAACCCACACCGAACCCAATCTATTCCAGGACACTCCTAAGATCATGCCAGTCGAAAGCTTTAGCAATATCATTGGAGACTATTGGCAATTCCTGATCACTAAACTTCACCTGGAGGAGCACATGCATTAGCCGCGGAAAGTTCATTGTGGTGCTACGCCCGGATATGAAACCGCATTGGTCATCATGAATTAACGGTGAGATTACCTGGCGCAACCAGAGTGGCAGTGCTTTACAAAGCACCTTCGTGTCTATGTTGATCATTGTAAGTGGGGTAGGGGCGGGTTGATTCAACGCATCAGATCTAGGTTTTAAGATCAAAGAGATGCAGCCTTCACACACTGTCGGGGGGGGATCCCAGACTTCTTGGCCTCCAAGTATACCTTTAGCAATCATTGTGGAAGCATAGGGACAAATGAATGATAAAACTCAGAGGGAAATTATCACTGCCCGGAGCCTTCACTTTGGCAGGCTGGCTTGAGCTGTCAACATTTTTTCTAAGGTGAGAGCTGCATCCAGATCCTGGGTAACAGTCTCCTCCAAACGCGGAAGTAGGGTGGTCACGAAAGCAGCAACGCGCTTAGAGCCAGGGGGCTGCAGATTATGGTATACCTGTTCCTAGTTGGACCTTATGACATCGACTATGCCCCTTTGTGTGTTAACTTCCCACACCTAAGAAGATCGAAGGTGAAGAATGGGGAAGTGAGCCATTTCTTGTACCAGTGCGTCCCCCTATGAAACTGCGGACAATAAGATTTCAGTGTATTTCTCCAGTCTATCTCGCACAACTGCAACCTGCTGCTGACCCAGTACTTCCCCTTGCCGCCCCTTCAGATCATCCGAGGGAAGCTGCTGAATACGTGCCAGCTTGCCTTTCTTCTCGGTGAGCTTAGCCTGCAAAGATCACCGTTCCCTGCAAGAGAGAACAATATACTGCCCCTAAATCACAGCCTTCATCGTCTCAGTAGACCAACTATGTGTAAAGGACCAGTTAATCTTAAAGAAGTCAGTCAGGGAACCAGTCAAGGTCTCTCCGCCCACATGGTCCTGCAACACCTCTTGAGGGAATCTCCACGTTAACAGCGACCGAACACCACCAACCCACTCAAGCTTGCAGCAGACAGGAGCATGATCAGATATATAACAGGACAAATGCGCTACCCCGAGGACTGTGGAGCAAAGGGGCCAGAGAGTAATATACGAGCAAGCCTACTGTAAGTGTCGCGAGTCAGGGAATAACAGGTACATTCCCTCAAGGCAGGGTGGGAAGCGAATCGAGTCGTAACCTCCCGTAGCAAAGTGGTCATCCATGGCATAGTTTTAGGATGTGGGGGGCGACAATTGAGGACTCCATCTAGCACACAGTTAAAGTCTCCCAGCACTCGCGAGTCCAATGCAGGCAGGAGGACATCCTGCACTTTCAGATAAAAGAACTCGTCCTGAATATTTGGCCTAGAAGTGTTGACAAAGGCTCCCTCGACTCCTTCGCCCAAACCGCCCACTTATGAAAGGACTCTGCCTCACTCAAAGGTCGAATCGAGGGTCCATCTGACATGTCCAACCAGGACCAAACGTCCTCAGGGCATTCAAAGAATGAGACTTTCCCGCTGCAATGACACAGAGTTGAGCTGGGCAGAGGAGCATATATTTGTGGTCCATAACTCGCAACCTCTTCTTAATCTGGCCATTGTTCCACGAGTGAGGAAAGCACGAACAGGAGGCCGACGGTTCTCACTGAATGTGTCAAACAAATGGAATGCTCTCTCTAGAGAACTCCGAATGGAACCGGATCACCTGAAATTCAGAAGAGCACTTAAAACCTTCTTGTTCCCTACCACCCTCTAACCTTGCTTTCGCTTGAGTTCACCAGGTTCAGATCAGGATTAGCGCTGGGACGCTCCAGGGCAGCCATGCGCTCTATAAGTCCAAATCAAATCAAATCAAATCAATCAACAGCTAGGAATGACTCACTGAGATCCTGCACCCTCTGCGCATAGTCAGGGAAGATTGTAATGTTTTGGTTCTCGAATTGAGGACCAGGAACCTTCCTGGCAATTTTCAAAATAGAATCTCTATCTCTGTAATTCAGTATTCAAGCAATGAGGTCCCTCGGGGAGTGCAGGTACCTGGGGGAAGATCCGGCACCAGTGTCCTATATGCCCTCCCTACAACAAAAAAGTGGGACAAGTTTCTTGGTCGCAGAGTGTGCCACACCCAATGTTTCAGAAACCGCTCAGCAGACTGACCCTCCGCCCTCTCCGGGAGCCCAGTAGGTGCAAATTGTTCCTCTAAGAGCAACCCTCAGCATCCTCTACTCTACCCTCTAAGGTAATGGAGACCTTCGTCAATCAGGTGACCTGTTGTTTGAGCTGTTGCACCTTTGTCTACATGTTATTCTCCACCTTGTCCACCACTTTGCGGAGGTCCGCTATCGGTAAGTTCACTTCTATGGACACTCCCATCATTTTCCACTCGAGAGAGACCCTGAAATGCCCCCAAGAGAACACCCAGCAAGGGCTCTTCCTGCTGCTGCGGAGATCGCTCTAGTGCCTCCGGACACTCCTACAAAGAGATTCTATGTGAGGCCTTGCGAGGGGTAGTATATTGGGTAATTGTATTCCCTGCTGTTGTCTCGGAGGCCTGTCCCTCCCCATTCTGCCGCTGTGGACTTGCAACCAGTAAGCGACAATCACCCAACCCAGATCAGGTCTCAAGGCCTCCGATCGTCCACCCTGCCAGTCAGAGGCAGGAATCAGAGATAGGGGGTACAGTACAATCCCAGATGCCCAAGCATATCACAACTCCCTCAACAAATAGGAGCAAACCAGCATGTAGGCAAAGGCCAAGCACAGAAGGCAAGATGCAGCAAACCCCAGGAGTCGCAAGTACACAGGAGTCATAGTGAGGGCCAGGAAAGAGCTACCCAACAGGACAGTGACCCCCAGTGGAGCAGCAGGCTATGGGAAAAGCTTAATGTTGAAAGGGCATATGCAATTTGTGGAGGGCAAGCCAGTGGCCGAAAGTTCTTTCCAGGCTCCACCTCCTCCTCCTGCCCCGCCAAAGGTACAAGAGGTCCAAGTGTCCAGAAAGCCCTGGTAGGTAGGTGCCCAACGTCCCCACATGAAGCTCAAACAGCGAGGTTGGTCCAGGACCCACTCACCACCAGGGCAACCCACACTTGTCACCCTGGATGGATCGACTCACGAGGCCTGCGTATTTAACGTGTCCAGTCCAGCCATGGTATTCCATGCCTTTCCCAGGCTGCCAAGGGGTCCCTTCGAAGTTTCCCCTGCAGGCCCCAAGAATAACAGGCTAACAGGCTCTCCCCAGCGTTGGATGCAGGGTTTTGATTGCCTGCGTCATACTATCGGTCACTGGGCACCCTTAGGACCAGGAAGGCAGCTCCTCCTTAAAACACTTCGATAGCAAGCCCCTTTACTTCAGGGCCTGTAATCAACTCATTGTCAACTTGGCACGACCCGAAGTATTCCAGGAGTCCCCACATAACCAGGCTAAGTCCTCCAACACCCGATGGCCCATCAATGAGGGGGAACAGTCACGTGCTACAGGCAGGCCAGCGCAAACCATGAAGCAGCCCGCTCCGCCTGCTTAGACACCGTTCAGCATGTGGCATCCAATAGTCCACGAGGGCTTAGCTGCTGAACACTGATAGGCTCCCGGGCATGATCTCTACAGGCGTCAGGTCCCTCCAGCAGCCCCTCTCACTTCCCGAGCGTCACTCTGGCCACGGGTTTGGCCAACGCTGTCGGAACAGGCAGCCCAATGCTCACTGTCATCTAAGGGGGCCCCAAAAATTGCACTCTCACAAGCCCCCAGTCAGGATCTCCCGGGGACACTGTCAGTCCCCTCCGGAAGTCCCCTTACAGCTTCTTGAAGTGCGGGATTGCTGGGCCCAAGCCACGTGGCCCACAACGTCTGATCTGCCTCCCAGAAAACTCCTTCGGCACTGCTTCAAATCAGCTGACGCTCTCCACATTCTTTCAGAAGAAGTGGGAAAGGGGGACCGCAGCATGGCAGGACAAATTTCTAGTATGTTGGAGCAGGATGGTGAAGGATTTAGCGGCGGGGACATAGAGCTCCTTAGTAGCACGTTCTGCCAGCCATCTTGGTAGGCCACCCCTCCATTCATTGGATGTTGATTGCTCCTGTCCAAATCTTAGAAAGTGATGACTTCCATCTCTGGAGCCATGACACAGAAGAGCACAGAAAGAACAGTCTTCTTGATCTTTGGCTGTATTCCACAAAATAGAAATATTGCAATGAAAACACTAGAAAGCACCAATGAGCTTCCATGCAAAGGACCCATCCTGCATCGCAAGGGCAGTAACAAGAATGCTGAAGTGGAAACCATACGAGTCTGTACACCAAGGCTTGCACATAAATTGCACTTTCCTGTTCCAAGTCAAGGATTTCCTTCACACTGGCACGCCTATCCTTGATATGAGAGGAGTGTTTGTCTAGAGAGAGCCATGGATGATTTACTTTAGCTTTAGGTAAACCACATCAGGAAGGAAGAAAATTGTTTTTTATGGGGGTAGAAGGAGGAACAGCAGAGGTTGAGGGCTAAAGTAAGATGATCTGCCTTTCACCCAGGTTGAAGCAGAGTCCGTTCTTGGCTATCGACATGTCAAAAGCAGAAACACATCCTTTAGCTGTTGTTTATCGATAAGGAGAGGAAACTAGAAAGTGTATGACATTAGCTAAATCTATTTGCTTTCTAAATCCTCAAATCAACTTAAATCCCTTTCCGGGAGCAGACTGATATTATGTGGTAACACTAGATGTAATAGAAGAAATCTTCTAGTTATTAAACTGGGGAACATCATTCATGCCTTTTGTGTTACCAAATACTTTTACTATCTTAATATGTCTTTTTTGTAAAATTACAATGAAATGTAAATAAGAATAACAATTCCACAGTACATATCTTGACTTTACAAAGAAAGCAAAAGAATGTTACAAGTATTATCCCCAACATTACATAAACTGTTGTTGTTTCATTTTTTTCAGAACTCCAAATTACTATACATAATGAACAGAAAGAGCAAACATTAATGCATGGTTTCTCTTCCTGTATTTGTAGAAAGGGAGACCAAAGTATCATAGCTATAAGAACAGTATTTGGGTTCTCATTTAAAAGCAGTAGAGAGGGATCCTCTTCACTCTGCAGTATAGTAATTAAATTGGAAGCAAGAAGACACACCTTTGCCCTCCCTCCTTTCTATTCTAGCAAGTTAGTTACCATAGCACACATGCTCAAACACTGTCAACCAAAGAAATTTAGCGAGGGGTCTCGACACAGAATGTCCCGTCAGTAACTATTTAAAAGCAGCGAATGAGCCAAGATGGGAATGGTCACGCCCTGACCCTCACAGGGACTCCAGATCCCTAAAGATCCTAACTTTGCTCCACTGCATTGTCCTTCCCATCTAGGCAAGAAATCAGGGATCACAGATTTGCAAACATCTCAGCAGATGGTGACCTATTGCTTAGAGCTCCACTTACACCACAGTGTCTCTCTTTGAAAATGTAAAAGTTCTCCACTCTAACACTTGGTTAATGTATGTTTGTGAGCTGATGATTATTAACTGGTCATGACCAACTTGCATGACTTTGCTCAATGATAAACTATTTTCCTGGCAGAGAGGTAGTGATTTCTGCAAGGCACCTTATCCCTACAATCTACGGCAATAAGCGAGTCTCCTAAAAATAGTCTATTCGTACAATACAGAGTGGGAATGCTATAGATAAGCTGATGTCATCCTACAAACATCCAAGGGATATACTCTCAGTATTTTAAAAACAAATCATGATTATTACACAATTAGTAAAACGCAGGTTACAGGGACACAGATACAATATCACCTAACGTTCCTCCAGTAACACAACTTATGTTATAGCTACTAAGAACACACACTTCTGCAATGTAAGTCTTAGTATGGTTCAAGAGTATTTCAGCTCCCAATAATGTAATGTATAAGTAGCAGGTACAAGCGCAACTAATGCTATTTAAACTAATTTCCCTCAAAATGTAAAGCACCATATTCACCATTTTAGAAAAAGGCAAAGTATCAGAGTGAGCTCTGGTTGTTTGTCAAAACATTAATCCATACTAAATATTACAAACAGACATTTAAAGGTCTAGCATACGTACTTACACTAAAATACTTTTTTATCCACCGCTTTGTTTAATGAACCTTCAGCAAGTGGAATACTTGACTAGTTTGGATGATTTTCTTCAAGATTTAGTAAAGTATGGCTTATATGGTTCAAATATTTGGAGCTACTCTACCTATTGTAGGATGGCATGTCACTGGGTACCAGTAGAGGCTATGATGAAATTAAAATGTTTTTGCAAGTGGAAGCACAGCACCCCTGAGATATTGCAAAACAGCACATCCTTCCCATAGCTATTAGGTTCTCTCCACCACAGAAGTTATTTGTCTGGGCTCATTTGTGTACAGTCTTTGGAAGTTACTTTATATGAACTATGGATAGATGCAGACTTAGAAATTCAGACACAAGCTAAGCATCTCTCCATTTCTAAACCTAGCTCAGACGAGTCTTGTTTAGACAAAAAACAAGAGACAGGACTACAGCAAAGGCCTTGTCTAACACCACAGCCAGTGTCTACAGCCTCAGCTATAGCAGTGCACTTTATAAATGTTCTTTAACATACTCACTTTTTGGGTTCAGAGTTATGGTCATTTCAAAAACCTATTTTCCATAATTTATTTTACAGACCACATCGAAATAGGTTGCTTCCGACAAGCAATTAGATAATAAATCTAGTAGACGTTTATATCCAAGAACTACTGTGATACCAGCCCTCTGCTGCCCCTCTTCTTACATTCACAATACAAAGCTTATGTGCTATTCTGTTCATAAAGCATAAAGTTGATTTGGAATACTCCGATGTTGCTTCTGAACATAGTTTTCTTAACATAACGATTGTCTTTACAGCTTCACACAGAAATAACATAGCCTTTCTCTGCAAATCTTTTGCTTGGTTTTGAAATGACCTACAGACATTATTCAATGAGGCTACATAACACCAATCTCTCAAAAGAATAAACTGATTCCAATTGGTTTGGGCTTTCATTGATTGTTCCTTAGGATGAATAATTAGTCAAATCTACCACCTTATTTAGGGTCTGAGCAATCAAATGATTACAGACATTATGTCATGAACAAAGAACAATGAGTGAAACTACAACACACCACACTCTACAATGCTTGTGGAATCTAAATCCATGAACATGACTAACTAGCATAGTTCATATCTTCCTGTCAGACAAAATAACAAAGTAAACCAACACAAAAAAGGCTTATTCTGTCTGAGTGAAACATAAAGGCGCTATTCTTTTGAGACCCAAGCAGTGGTTAAAAAGTAAATGTCGGGCCCTAGTCAGGAGGAAGCTTGCACTATCTTCCGGTCTCCTGTTACTGCCGCACACAAATTAGACCAACTAGTAACCTTGTAACCCCCTGCAAGTGGGGAGAGGGTGTGGCGTAGTGGCAAGAGCTGCCGATTTCGGCTGTGAAAAGCCAGGTTTGAGTCTGGGCAGAGGCTCATCATCCTGTGATCCTAGGCAAATCCCTTAGTCTCCCCCTGCCTACTAAAATGAGTGTGTCCTTAACTGGTGCTATAAACCGTGGTGTTGATTAAGTGCAGTTGCAGAACACAGCAAACCACTGGCTCAAATTAAGCACTGGACCCAAGACGCTGATTTTCATAAGAAGGATAAGATCATAGTTTTAGTGAGTAAAAAAACGATAAGAACAATCAGATTCGTAAGAATTTTCATCAGTTGAAATGTATATTTATTTGTTGGTGCCCAAAACAAAGGTTGTCTCATAAATGTGAATATTGTATGCAGGACACCACAGTGTTAATCGATTACTCAAAGAAGGATTTGTGGATATGACTGATTAACAGTGGCACATATTGAGACATGTATATGTAGGCATTTAGTATGTCTGTTGGGGGGCGGAGCACATCAGTCTAGGAAGAAAAAATTGTATCATCCTCATTATGAATGAATAGATTAGGCTAGCTTTTTATTCCATAAATCAATTTTGCTGTAGGAGTGAAGGGTTCGGAAAAGAAACTGCCCGGCAGTAGAGCCCCAAATACCCCATACCCTTGGGACATCCATGCCTGTGGGTTCCTCCTCATCCTCACTGGGCTAGATTGGGCTCCCAATGGCTATCAAATGATTATTTCTTGATGCAAGGTTTGCAGACCGTTCGTGATAGAGTATCAGACGTAACAACACTGGTTTTTACCCGCTATTCTTTCACCCTGTGGGTATTTAAGAAGCTGCTGACCTTTACATTTGGTTGTATTACCACACAGGACTTACAATTAAACCTTTACTCTGCATTGTAAAGTCTGATATACATATCTATTAGGTAGGTGGTTAGGTTGGTAGGAAGGTATATAGATAGACAGACAGACAGATAGACAGGCATATACATATATGATATTAACTTGTGCTTCCGTTCCACCCATGGCCCAGCGATGGTGTCATGCTTGTTGCACTGGAGAAACAGGCCAGCAAAAATACACCAAATCAAAGAAAATAAGAAGCACTCCCTCAGGGCCTTGCATTCATGTCTGTTTATTTTGTGCACAGCATGAGTAACAGACATGTTTTGGCCTCGCGGCTTTGATCACCTGGGTAGTCTGTCTAAGTCTAAATATACACCCATTTCCCAACTGCAGTTCCATGCATTGCTACTAGAGTGAGCACTATTTATCCAACTAAATTTGTACAAAACACTATCATCATGCTTCCCATGCAGTCTTACTTCTGAGCTGGCTGTATTACCTAGTCAGCCCGTATGCTGATCAAAACATACCATATGCCCTGACCCGTTTGGATCTCTTGATGGCACTCAATGCCATTGATCACCAGTCATTGCTACGATCTTACAAGGGCACAGTTGTATTCTGGGGAGAGCAGTGCTGTTGTCCCTTCTTTCTTTCATTTCAGAACACAGCCTGCTGACTTCCCCAGCACTCAGTCATGTCCCCATAACGTTTTCATCTGTATATAATCCCAATGGCATACTTTACATAATCTTTTGGTTTTTCCCTATTTAAGCATACTGAGGACACCCATATTATTTGAAAGACCACTGACGATCCAAAACAATGTGCCATCTATTTACATAACTGTCTGGGAAAAGTTGAGTTCTGGATGTGTCGGAATCACTTAAACCTCACCTTTTCGTTCCTTTCATTTTGGTACCTTCTGTTCTGGTCGTCCTTCCCGGGGGATAAACTTCTAATGGCAAATGGTGTAAAAAACCTAGGACTAAAATTCCACTCCTCGCTAATTTTGATTAATCAAAAAGATTTGGTGGTAAGTTCGTGTAAGTACCAACTTTGTCTTTTGAAATTAAATAAGCATGTATTCTCTTTTCCTCACAAGATTTAAATTCTGAACATCTTCAGTTAACCTTGAGTTACTCGCATGTGCACTGCATAAGCTACAACTTACTCAGAGCTCAGGGGCCAGGGTGCTTCTTAGACTCAAGAGAACTGATCAGGTCTCTCCCTCTCTAGCATCTTTGCACTGAAGCAGAGAGCCATGTTTAAATCTCCAAGTAGTTCATAAAGCACTTTTTGATTATCATCAGACTCAGCTGACACATTGCTTTCGGCTTTACAAAAATAATCGCTATCTATGATCCAATAATGACTTTCTTGTACCAGTACCCAAGATCAGCTGTTCCACCATTGGTAAAACCACTCGTGAAAGAGCATTTTCAGCTGTAGCAGCTGTAAACCTAAATTCTCTTTTGCTACTAGCCCAATTATCTCTTCTAAAGTTTAGGAAGTGTTAGATATTTCCATCGCCTTTCTCTGATAAGTTGTATTTTGCGAATTATAGCACTGGGTCTGTTAAAGCACCATGAAACTTTGACTTTGAACGGCTGTGCTTTATATGTTTTAGAAACAAAATAAGTAAATAACGAAGGGTTTAGAAAACTGAGAAAGTCCATTCCTTCTTGAGAAAGAATAGTGGGCAAGTGGGATTGGCGAGCTCCCAAATGATTGTTTTAAACATTGCGGCAACAAAGGAATCATATATTGTTTGACTAAACCATCTATATCGATTTTTGCAAGATAAGAATATTGAAAAGCACTTTAAAGAGGGCATGGCATTCAAAAAGCATGTTACCACTTCTTTCAAACACAAATCACGTTAAAAATGGAACAAATCCTCAGCCCGACAACGATTGGATACAGGCTAAGCACAGACACACAATCAGTCATTAGGTGCACGAGGGTTGGGTATATGGTATATGGAGGGTCAGGGGGAAACTACTAACAGCCACATAGTCAATTTAATCACTTCCTAGTTTCAGGTAATTTCCGTGTTACTGGTAGCAGCGACGTATGCATGGCACATGGCCTTTTTGCCTTTGCCTGGCACAGTGTCTGTCATACGTTATTGTGACTCTTCACTTACACACCAGTTGGCACTAGTTCTCACTCCCCCCATATTTGTTGTGTTCTCCTTTTTGATTCCAATTGGTATATTCCCGGTTAGGTTACCCTTACTCAATGGGGTGGGCTTATGTGCTCTTTCTATTGTTTGCCTCGTAGATTATGACTGTTGAGTTTGTGGAGGCGTCCTTAGGGTTCTCAGTAGAAGTCCAGCTTTGCTTAAGACTTGTCAAAGCAACACCCGCTACCAAAACCAGTAAGCCTCTCAAGCACTGAGATCATGTAAATGTTCAAAGCGTCAGGTATGTTTTACTTACCAGTTATACTCGATATCTTTCACTCAGCCGGTTCAGTAAGCCCTTTCTCCACATCAAGATAGAGGTCTACCCTTCCTCAACTGAGACAATTCCCTTGCAGGGGGTTGAGTTCTAGATGATTGTTTCTATCTCTCTGGCTGACCTTAGCTGTTTTCGCCAGATCCCTACCACGTGTTGTAGTTCCATTCTGCTCGCCTGGGTAGGTATTCAGGGATTGCGGGGGCTTTCAGTGTGTCTACACATCCGGAACCCGACACACATGAACAGAATGTTTCAGAATTAAGTGTTCAAAGGCACTTCACAAACCCAAAAGACTGCCACATCATGGCTGACAGATTCATTCAAATTCGTGCAGTAAACAAGGGAACTACAGTTCACTGCTTCCGTAGGGGAACAAAGAAAATGTATTTTCTAGTTTTCGGAGTGCTTTCTGCAGCAGGCTGTCAATGCTATCTGACACACAGACACAAAAATATTGTCCCTCAGACGGATGCTGATAAACGACCTAAAAGATATGTAAGCAAATAGCAAAGCCTCTAGCCCTATGCCTGAGCTCAATGAGCATGACAGCAGAGCACAAACAGGAAGAGGACCACAACACATTACCATCAACGCATCATCGCAAGTTGTATCACACTCCGGTGCGTATTGGTAACCTCAGAATCGGCAGAGTGCAAATTGCACTCTTTGGCCATGCAAATAGAGGAATCTTCACTTCACACGTTAATAACAAAACATAGCTTATCACAATAATGGTTTATAAAATCTACACAAATAATGGTTACCAAATACAATCACAGTTTGCAATGTCACTATTAACCAACTTTGCTTAATTTTCAAGCATTAATATACTCTTAATTCATTGCATTCACAAAAAGCACATTTCAACACTATCACCTGGCCCTACGGTAGGTTTTTAAGTTAGCGAAGAACATGGGGAGGAAAGGTGTAGAGCAAAAAAAAGTACGTTTGTCGAAGGCACTCTCAAAGAAATGTTTTGAAAATATTTTTCAAATTGAAGACTATATGGCAAATACCATACACTCTTATTTGGGAATGGAGATAGAGGTAATGTGCGTATGAAAGGTTAGAAAGTTAAGAAATGAGTATTGCATAGATGTGAAGATCTACAAGTAGAATGATTAGGGGCCAGAAAGTCAAGCTTGATGCAGGTTTGATTGTTTTGGCACGATTTTTTGGCCAGGGGTGATCAATAATAGCAAATAAGGCTTTTTTTCCTGTTGATTAATAATACATTACTATTTTGACTACCCCTTTCTAGAACTGCTGAGATTAGCCCTTTCTCTTTTAGCCATTTCCAAATCCTGAGTCTTTTTTCGCCTCTTCAGACTCTATGTGCATTATACAAGACTAAAAAGATAACAGAGAAACACAAGTGGCGGGTGACAAACTGTTGGGGTAGAGCTCTCGCCACAGAACAACTGTGATATTAGCCGAAAGCCATTTAGCACCAACATACCAAACCTTTCCCAGGTGGAGACCCAGAGGGTTGTCTGGCCCAACAGCATTCAGACACCAGAAAAAAACTAACAACTCTGCAATTTAGGGCTACTTCACCTAATTAAAGTTGGGTAGTGGAGTACGCTTCCGTTCCTTATAGCTGTCTTTTTCCTCTGGCCCCTATGAGACTTACTGCAATATACTTCTGGTTTCTGCTTGTTTGGAGGTTAAATATTCTAGATAAACTACAATGGAACATTCTCTCTTTCAATGGAAAGAGTTTATCTCAATAACCCTGACTATCCCATATACCAATCTCCTTTGCCAATACCTAATATGCTTTTGCACCGTCGCCTTTGAAATGTCACATGTTGACCAATGGTGTTTTATACTAGGAAACAGAAAGCTCTTTTTTAATATAATTTCATTCAAAGTAGATTCTTCTGGTATCTCTTTTGTGAGTTTTAATTTTATATGCTGATCTCACATTGTGTTAAACAAGGTCTTCAGGATTCAAACCTAATTTATATACTTACATGGAGTATTTCTGCTTAGGCTACATGATGCCAAGGAACCTATTAATATTTATAAGAAAGTAAACATAAAATACTTAATAAAAAACTAGTGGTATGAGATGTTATTCCACATACAAGGATAAGAACTTCATCACCTACTATACACAAAAAACACCAAGTGGTGTCAGAAGCGTGAATAAACTGTGCAGCAAAAAGTATAAAAACAACTGCGGGAGCAAGCCAAGGCCAATTGTCAACATTTACAGAAGGCCAATGAGGTCCTGCTTTAATAGAAAAACACGGCCAGCCTAAAATTAAAAATAAAACAATTAACAGATTTCATAGCTGGTCAATTCTTACCAATACCTACTGCTAAAGCATAAAAGAGAAGTATCAAAGATTCACCCAATTAGCTTTTAAGGCCACAATATAATGGTAACATATACCGTACCTAATCTTACTTGTTCAGTTCAGGAAGCCTAGGTGTTGCATGTATGCAACATATCCGCTGTATGGAGATACATTAAGCATACCAACAGTGGATGTTGGAGTTGAATAAGGAGTAGGTTGGGAATGAGACTCTGAACAACATTTTGCCATTATTTTCTTATGTTAAGGATAAACATAACAAGCAACTGAAGCCTTGGGCAAGGAAATGGTAAGTATAAAGTCAACATGAAATAGGTTTTGTAAGGTATAATCGTTCTGTGAAAAACAAAGATCTACTGGGGAACCAAGTAAATCTGCATTCCTTTTCTCATGAGGGCAAACCTCATACATTTTTTCCAACAGAACTGAGTAACTCAGAGTATTCCTTGTTGAAGTACACCTGGGTGGACATTACAAATGACAGTAATGTTTACTGATGTTATAAGGATTCACAACCTACCTCTGGACTAGTGCTACCTAGGATCCTTTTCTTTGTACATTAGATCACATACCCCTTATATTTTCTTATACTCCTCCAGTCCTTTGGGGGTCAAGCAAACACAAATCTACCCAGAGTTTTATGTGAGGGATCAAAAGGTTAACATGCCCAGTGGTAGGGGCACTCAGGGTAGACATAGAATAATCCCAAGTTGTCGAATTAAAAAAAAGTTAATAAAGGGGTCAATAAAGTGTTCATTTCCTACTAACTATGGAATCCTTTTGCAAAGTCGCATGCAATGTGGCAGACATCTTACATGTCGAGTGCTTTTTCTGGATATAGCAAGTTTTGTGCAAATCCACCAAAGGGGCTAAAACATTTTTCATGGGCTAATAACGTTGGTGCTGGTTAATGCATTGGCAGGCTGTTAGCAAGCTAAACTAAGTGCTAGAATCTCAAATTTCTCGCAGGTCTAACTGGAGAAGGCAGATATAGAAACAAGGCAGAAGGTCCCTGATACGCTACTAACCAAGGACTAGAACTAGGTTCCCCCTATATTGTTGACAAAATTAAACTAACAATACTTTTGCTTTGGCATGCTATTTGGACTCGGGGGAGTGCTCTATTGAATCAGCTTGTCCTAAAGGATTGCCTGAAACTGCACGCAGCCCTGGACATTACTTGGCTTGCGCTTGTGAAATCGATATGTGAGGTGATTGGGCTCCCTGATCTATTTTCGGGAATCGTCATTCGGCCCGAAGCCGGAATTCCACTGTGCTGTGTTTACAGCAACAGCAAAAGAAGAAACACATCTTTAGTTCGCATTCGTTCAGCGCGCAAGTTGTTAGGACGACTTGCCTTGGGGGGGTGGGAGGGGGCAGCTTTGGATTTAAAGTCCAACACCTTCCCTACTGTTGCGCTTACTGGAGTTGGAATGGTAAATTAACCTATTCCAAAATCCTGCTGAACGAATGCGTACTAAAGACACAGTTGTTCTAATGACGTCGCTGTGAAGGCACAGCATGACTTCGGCTTGCAGAAAACCATCACGCATTCCTATTTTCTTCTCCCAACTTATGTCTGGTTACTGCAAGGCCAAGCTAAATCAAATGTTCTTAGCCAATAATGTGGCAAAAAAGACTGGTGGCTGATAGAAAAAAATATTTGTGACCTCCTACAATTTGATGAATATACAAGAAGGTCTACAAACCTACTTTTCTTTAATTCAGAACTTGCAACATGGTTTTGTTTTAACCAGATTTCGTTTAAACTGCCTACAGCCTATGGAGGGTTATCCAGCGAAAGGTTATTCACTATCAGATTTAGGTCCTTCCCCAGTGATGCTGCATCTGCCCAGTCTAATTTACACATTCTCTTCTTTTGCACCTTTTATAACGGCTCTAGAAGATATATCATTTTGCCACTTTTTAAGGTGTTTAGGTTCAGACAGTGTAGACCAGCGCTGTTCTTCTTGCAGCATTTACACTGCCCTCTGGTTTGTTATGCTATGGTGCTTTTTATATGGCGGGTTTTAAAAATAAGATGGGTATTATGCTGAAAGGCTGTGTGGTTGTAGACAGATTGTAAAGACATTATGACTTGTTCTGCTTTGGGTGATCGTAATGTACTGTAAGTGAAAGTTTTATTAATGTTATTTTATTGTAATGATTCCTTAGGCGACATCGCGTTTAATCTTAAAACAATGTATTTGTGGCCTAAGGGGTATTTATTGTCGGGAAAGGCTAATGAATGTATATTGGTCTTTCTACCTGTGCTTTTATGCTATAGAAATGCATTGAATAAATAATTTTTAGGTTTCGCTGGAGGGCGGAGCTCTTAGCTCCGCCTCCAGAGAAATCTCTTGATTTTTAGGTTTCGCTGGAGGGCGGAGCTCTTAGCTCCGCCTCCAGAGAAATCTCTTGATTTCCAGTAAGGAGAATGGAATACGCCCCCCTGTCCCATTGGCTAGCTCCATAAATGGAGGCTAGCCATTGGAACAGAGATCTGTCCGTCAAGGCCGGACCAGATTCGGGGGCGTTCCCGAGATTTTTTCCCAGGGCGGAGTTACGTTTTTTCCCGTTCCCTCCCCTTTCACTGATGCGCTGTCCATTTCCGCCCCCCCCTCGCTGTCCTGTGCACGTTTCCCGCCGTCCGTGTCCTCTCCCGCCCCCTCCCGCCGTCCGTGTCCTCTCCCGCCCCCTCCCGCCGTCCGTGTCCACTCCCGCCCCCTCCCGCCGTCCGTGTCCACTCCCGCCCCCTCCCGCCGTCCCTGTCCACTCCCGCCCCGATTGATGGTTATCTAGAGCCGGTGCCCACCCGTCATTTGCCCGTAAAAATCAGCCCCCGCCTGCCTACCTAAGGAGAAGGGCCGCTGCGCTGCCCGCAGCGACCCGGAAGTGGTTGGCCGGCCGGCCAATCCCAGCGCGGCCGGCCGGAAGTGCCCGCCCCCGCAGCCCGGGGGGAAGAAAGAAGAAGCATGGCGGCCGGTTTGCAGGGCTCCCGTGATGCGAGGGAGCCCTGCTGCCCAGGAGGAGAGGAACCCCGCCCGCGGCCCCAAAGCGACCGCCGGAGGAGTGCTGCAGGGAGCAAGGCTCCCGTGTGAGGAGGAGAGCCCCGCCCGCCAGAAGACAGTCGGTGAAGGTATGAAGGTGATGCCCGGTTATTGCTGCGAGGCACGACCTGGCCCTGATTGTAAAAGAAACGATGCATTCAGCACTTTGGCTTGAATGGAATTTCTTTGGACTGCTATTGAAAATGACAAACTCAGTGAGTGACCAGTCCTGCCTTTGGACTATGGTTTCTCTGTGCATTCTGAATACATTTATCAGATGTAAATTGCTCTTATGTTCTACAGCAAAGACATTTGAGTATACTCGTGGCACCTTTGGCACGGCCTAATATTGTACACACATTTTCTTACATTCATGCCTGAAATATGTTAATGTCTTAGTGCACCGCCTATTTTCTATATTTAACGACACAACCGTGTGATGCCCTTAATGCAACAATTTCGAAAGGGTAATTATCTGGAGCACTGTACGTTCTTTGGATACACGCATTTGTTTCCTATTGGAGATTGACCTCTTTGCAGGGAACCCGGGAAACGAAACTTAAACCGCTGTCAGGAGAAAACAAAAGGAGCGTTTTCCCTTAAAACTGTTCTTTCAGTCTGTTATAATCGTTTGACTAGGTTGGGCATTTGTTTTGTATCGTTTCTGTACTTAGCACGGTTGTTTATATGAGAATGTGACATTATGTTGGACTTTGAAATCGGATTTTGCTCTCATGATAAACATTTGATTGATTGAAAATATAAAGGAGCACATGTTACCCGTTACTACTTAGTTCTGAAATCGGTCACTGCATAGAATATACAAACGTACAATAGACTCTGATTCAGAAAAATAGTGGGGCAATAAGTGAATTAACTATTTAATTGAGCAGAATATTACCGTCACCAGTAGCATTGTTTTAGCAGTTTTAGAAGACATCTTTCGACTTATGCGATTATTTAGTTCATAAGTGTGAAAGAGGTGACCACAGAGATAGCTTTCGGCACCTAAGGAGATTCTAACACTTTATCACTGCGTGAGCTGGGCACTTTTCCACCTTCCTGCTTCACTCTTATTTAATATGGTTCTAAGGCTTGTTGGCAGAAGTGTTAAGTGGAAAAGGGCCACAATATATGTATTCCAAACTGTTATGATGAACACTGCTTCTTCGGGAATAAACTTCTGGGTTAGAACAACACGCCATAGTCCTCCAGATCGGTGACTTTATTTTTAATGCATGACTTACACCACCCCAACCAGCCCCATAGAAGCTGTGAACTGTCTATCTTCTAATAGTTCTTAAGAGGCCAGTGTAGCTTGGAGTCGGAATGCCATATATGTGACCCACACCAAGCTTTTGTTAGAGCTGAGTAAACAGCGTGTTGTAGCTTTGAGGTTTCGGGGTATGCTCAGAGCTAGCACTGCAGGGGCACCTCGTTTTTCTTAGTCACATTGCTAATATCTTAAATATTCAGTAAATCCTGCTACCCAACGTAAATAAAGTAATCAACCTTGAGAGGCTCCGAGGATGTCAACATGGGCTTTCGCAAATTCCGAGCAAGCCTCAGCGGCACGTTTGAGAGAACTTTTACCCTTTTATTTCTTTGACTGAAACGTGTTCCTGATGTCTGCGTTCAATACTTATTTTGATACAGCCTTCATCATAATAGATTGTGTATTTATATATACGCCGTGCAAGTCAAAATAAATGTGGCTCAGTAGACTATGCTACTTGTGAAAAATGTACTAGTAAACGTACTTTCACCAGTTAATAATTGAATCTGATCTTTGAATCGAGGAAATTGCCGAAGTACAGGAATAATGAGGAAGACTGCTTACTGCCTCAGTTTGCTTGTGGCAGTAACTTTAAAGATTAACATTTCTCCTTTTGTATTTAGCTTATTGTTTACTGATTAAACTCCAATGTTCTACGTTTTTCATACGGTAAAAAGTTACACAGCATAACCCATAGATGCAGTGTGGTGCGTTTTATTTGTGCCATAGTTGATTAATGGTCATCATGGCACAAGAGACTTGCAAAGTCTCCCCTTCCTTTCTTACCACTCCAATCAACACTGGTAATGTAATAAATAGCACATAAACATATCTGATTAAATAGGTAGCTTGCCCCTGCTACCTGGATTTGTAGTGCTAAGTAACAGGTGCTACGATTCCCTAACTCCAGACAATCATCTAAGTCCGTGGCAGGTACGTGCTGCTGTACGATTTGTTTGCAGTCAGTAAGCCGCAGGTTAAGATCCGTCTAGAAAGACTCTCTTTATTCCAAGGTCGAGTAGCATTGTGCTAGGTAATACTTCAGCCTGTTGGTGTGACACAATGCTAATACTTAAACGTAGCGCATTTTAAACTAGCCACCACTCCTCTGCACATAGAAAGGCTGGACCCGTTTTGGGACCAGCAGGTTGCATATAATTCGAATAAGTGCTAACGGACCAAGCAGTTTGGAAACAAGGGGCCAGATGTATCAAAGGGTTTTACCCATTCTGTGTCTATTGGAAAATGTGTTCGTACATATGGCCCAAGGTCTTTTTATATCGGTACTGACCCGGCTCGCTTTCCCATTGGGAAGCAGTTGCCCCTGCTGGTACATTTGTGTTAGTTTGAAAGGAAGGATGAGTTCTGGGGATGGTCTTCTTTTTTTTTTTTTTTTTCTTCTTTCATATATAGAAATGTGACCAATCGCTATATGGTTTGTGTCGAGTTGGCCACTTAGTTTACTTCTGTAGGGGTCGACCTCCTTGTGTACAGCATGTTAATAACCAACTAACTGTAAATGAGTGTCTTACAGTTGAATTCCAGTTGCATACATTTACAGTACCATTGCATCAGGCGCGTCTGTGTAGTAAACAACCACAAATTAATTTGTATCTGTCAAGGAAAAATATCACTCATCCGCAAAACCGTTTCTCTTCTGCCAACTACACTTGATTATAAGGAGTAATGATTCTCTGATATAGGGAGACCTGACAAGTAAGCAGATATGTATTCTTGAAGGTAAAAAAAAATCACTTATTCACAGAAAATTATTAGTGTGTGAAACCCGGTCTTGAATTATGACAGGCAACCTGAGCACTTTCCGGCGACTGAGGGCCTGTTTTTTTTTTTAATGAAACCTTTAGCAGTGATGGAGCTGGCAATCCTCGCTCTTCTAATCCATACATTGAAGGTTGGTTGTGCCATTTCAGTTCTTCAGTTAACATCTCGTGTCCTTTGCTTGAGGTCCTAGAAGATTCTGGCGTTCTTGCTTATTTTTCCCTTGGCAAATTTTGCTTATCCACAGTCGCTGGTTGGGGTGGGAAATATTTAAATATTGACTTTGGCATGCTGCCTCAAAGTAGCCCAGTACTTGAGGCCCTTACCTATGAGTTTCTTACACATTGAGACTGATACTTTTTCTGTAATTTTAATGTGAAGAAAGATGCAAATTGAGAGAAGCGCACAATTTATATTATTAGCTGTTCGCTAACCAACTAGCATGGAAACATAGCAGGATCTGCTTTGCTCATGCTGCCAATAATAAAACATCTAGTATGGATTTTAAGCTATTTTTGTATGGAAAATGCACAGACTGGCTAATGCTGATGAATAAACTATTTTTCTTATGCATTCTTTTAAACCAGTGTTTTTATCCATGGTAATTGAAGCAGCTTTACAAGTGCTTATCCAATCTTCAGTGTTTGTGGTTTCTAGAAAGTTAGGACTGGTTTCTGAAAATCTTGTGTTGATCTTTCATCATAGTGCTAATTGTTCTTTTCCAAAACCTGCATTTGGGACGTTTTCCTATTTGTGATTCCTCTATTTTGAGCATACTTCTTTGTCATTGTATCTTGTTCCCATGTTGAGCTATCAGTGTCTCCAGAGATGGCCTCTTGACTGCAATGTAAGTTACAATAATGATTACAAGTCTCAAATCGGTAGTGTGATACTATTCCCACTGGCCATTCCTCTGCAGTTCTAAACAAAGTTTTAGTAATTTGTTTTGTTTGCAAAAACTGTTGGACCCACAGTTTCCAAGGCCTTAATCATAGACCCCCCCCCCCCCCCCAACTGATCACGGCTTCCCGAAGTTGGCAGCATGTGCTGCTCTAGGTCACTTGCTGTGTGCACTCCTGCTATCTAGTTTGGGGTCATAACTCTACAAATTGATATCTTTTTTTTTTTCGTAGAAGAGCTTTCGGTTTCAAGATAACGTGCCACCTGTATTGAAACTCACTATGCACTATGATACAGACTCCATCTTAGATCTTTGTGACACACTTTCTACTTCAGTGTTCCAGAATTGTTTTGCTACTGAAGCTGAACTTGAAGCTACAACATGCGAGGACCTTGTGTGACCATCAGATACTTGGACGCCAGATCATGCTGATTATCCTAGGATAAGGTCATCTGACAATGACTTCTAGAGTCTGGGAACATGGGGAAACACCATTTAAGTTCTGCCCCAACTGTAACGGCTAATTCCTTTTGGTTTAACAAGCTTTGAGTCTGCAAACGTTTTCTCTCAAGGAACCAAGTGCAGCCTGCATGTTTGGTTTGTAACGCCTTTCTCTTCAAGAAGACCATTAGGCATGTACACGACAAATGGTTGTTGCGTTATCAGTTGTAGTGCAGCAGCTCTCCTGAGTCTCTGTTAGGACAAGGCGTTGAGGATGTCGAAGAACCTTACTCGTATGGCAAACTGGGCTGACCCCCCCCCCCCCCCCCTCCCAGAAGTAGTGTCCTGAGTATGTCTCATCTAAAGGCTCAGTCTTGAGAGCAGTATTTTCCAGCGTCCTCCTGTAGGACCCACATCTGGGACTAAAAACTCACCTAGGATTTCACACGTACCTCACACCAAGGATCATCCCTGGGGATTCCATCTCGACGGGAGCCTTTGCTCCAGGGCAAGGACCGCCCAAAAAGCACGATCTAGAAGTTGGCACTGCCTTCTGTTCTTGATACTCATCAACTCAAAAGGTACCTTTGGCTTCTAAGACTCCTCGAACTCCAGAACAAAAAGCCTCCACCCCTAGACTCTAAGCCTTAAGGCCGAGATCTTCTGGAGCCGGTCCCTAAAACAAGATTGATTCCAGTGTTGACACTGAAACCATCCTTGAGCTTGACTCCTAGCAACACTAGCACTACCGTACAAACGTCATCAGCCTGACGTATGCCAAAGGAGGATTTGCATCAAGTCTGTCTGTGGCAGTTTTCTTGTATGCCAGCTGCATACCAAAATGCAGTCTCATCTTTGCATGCCCCTTGCCTTCTCGGTCTTCTTCTGTCCCGCCCTGCTCCCCTGACCGGAAGTGGTGTCCGGTGTCCCCTTTCCCACACCCCTGACCTTGGGTCCTGTGCCCCTTGGTCTGGGCACGACACAGACATCCTGAAAACTTCTTTCTGAAGAATCCTTTGCCGGATCAGATCTTGACTCTTATGAACCTTTTAAATAAGCAGTTACTGATGTTCTATGTCACAGAAGTTGAAAGCAAGGAGAACCACACCGCTGGATAGCAGTAGGTGGCCGCACCCCCTTCACCGGTAATGGCGGCAGCAGCAGAGCAGCAGAACGCTGGAATTACGGAGGTCTAGGCAAGCCTAATTGGAGTATCTAAGCCGAGTTTTACCGCACGTTGAGGGGCGGAAAAGGAATCCTCTGGTAAATTCCGAAAACATGCAGTGAAATCCCGGGACAAACGAAAACGGCAGCAGGGCGTCTTGGAGTAATTGAGAGAAGTCCCTTTTTAAGAGGCTCGTTTGCTGGGAAGGGCTGTGACAGGCTTTCATTCCGTGAGGAGAAGGAATGAGAAGTAACTCTGGGCCCTTCAGGTACTGTTGAATATGGAATAATAAATAAATGCACATGAGCCAAACAAAACCCGTACTGGACTCTTAAAAAGGAGGGTCACAGGGCAGAGCAGGCACACACACGGAGGCCGTGAGGGAAACGGCCGCGCTGCAGACACCAGCGGCGCTATTCCTGCCGTGAGGGAGACGGCCACGCTGCTCACTGGACTACACCTCCCAGCTGCCCCACTGCACCTCTGACGCTACTGCTGCGCCATAAGAGCGCAGTAACCCTCCCGCCTCGCGGGACGCGCGCGGGCTAAGCCCGGGCAAAGGGCGGGCAGTCTGTGGCAGGACGAGGCTGGGCTGGGCAACCCATCGTGGCTGTTGTGAACGACTATTCAGTAAGTTTTACACTAAAAACTTTTTAAATGACATTATTTTTAACGTAGTACCTTGTGCGCTTCTAGAGTATCTGTGCCGATTAAAAACAGTATTGTTTGTCACTAACTATCCGTTCATCATAGTCCCATAGTCCTTGGGACCAACTACCGGCATTCAAAATGTCCAAAAACAAATCCACTATGGACAATTATTTAGTCAAAGTGGTAAATAAGATCAATAATGACCGGAGAAAGTCGCTGGGCCGGGAAAGTCAAGCTGACCTACCCCTTACAACTCCCATCGATGACACCGAAGTAATTGTGGACGTAAATTGTGACCTTGATGTCATACCAACAGAATTACCAGCAACACCGGCCCCTAATCAGGTTTTTCCATAGTCTCTGATGATATCCCGCAACGCCGATCTCCTGCCCTGAGAACAATGAGGGCCTGTAGAAAACAACAATCTAAGCGTGGGGGAAATAACAACAAGAGAAGAGTTGAAAATACACCAAAGAACACTGCTTGTGACAACAAGACTCTAATTAAGAACAATGCTGCTAATGTTAACACTGAGCAACTGGATCTATTAGCTAGTATTATAGAGAGAAAACTTGAATCTATTGTTAAACCACTGGTAGACAAAATAAACCTACTTATAGCTGAAGTGTCCAGGTTAGGTAGACTATTAGATGCGCATACTGGTAAGATTGACAGTCTTGGGTCCAAAGAGAGGAGTGTATCATGTAATGATACTGTCCCTAAACCACATGCTGGGGGGCCTAGTCGAAATAAATTAGATATACCAGTCCCGCCAGTGGAAAGCGAAATCGCTAAGGCAACAGCGGTGCCTGTAAGTTTGCCTGGAGCCTTAGTACCCTAGAAAAGTTGTTCCATTAATCTCCCGCCAGATTGTGCACCCTATGTTGTTGTCCTTTCTAACGTTCCCCCTCTATATGTTAGTCAGGATCAATCCCCTTTGGAATCACATGATTCGCTCAAATACAAAACGGTCTCATGGTTACATAGGCACTGTGGGTTTCCAACCAATTACTCTGACCAAATTTTAACAACTAGATAACTCATAACTCATAACTTGATAACTCAAAACTCATAATGCCCAAGAAAAGAATTCAGGCGGTACAAGCACAAACTCGGAGCAAAGCTGGGATAAATCCACTAAAGTGATTATTGAAAGTGGTCTACTTTCTGCCTCTGCTAAAGAGAGGTGGGTGAATAACAAGCGTTTATTGTGCGTTGAGGACCATAATGCTGGTGCAATTAAGGTTGACCAACTTGTACACGGTGATAATCATAATGGTGTCCAGGAGAACCTCAAAAACTTTATCACAGGGAGTACCTCTATTGTTAGATGGAACACTGATCCTGAGGTCGAGAAGAACCCACACAATAAGTATACCACTGCAGATAGTGGATCCTCAGGTGAGCCCATGACATCTTTACCTGCTAGCAATAAAGCAAGAGTAGCTATGACCATAGAACGGTCCAACTTTGAGGGAGCTAATAGCCATGCAGCAAGCACATCAAGTATAAGCTATGATGAGGTGGTTGAGTACCATTTAACTACAACTCTAGACACAACCCCTGCTACAAGAAATTGTATCCGTGATGCTATAAATAAGGGGTTGCTACCAGTAGAGGAAACCCCAATCAGCCATCCTAACCTTATAGTGATATCCTGGAGCATCGCGTGTCTGGCTAAAAATCTCTCCGATCCCGATTGGTCTAATTATATAGACTCCAGTGATATTTGCCTGCTACAGGAAACTTGGGCCCTTGATGTACCACACAGAGTAGGGTACAAAACCTTTAATATAGAGGCGGTAGCGTCAACCCGAGGGAGACCCTCGGGGGGACTTAGTGTGGATTAAAGTGTTTCTCAAGGTAAATATTAAGCAATTAGAGACAGATTCAGCCGACATACTGGGCCTGGAAGTTAACTTGAGGGATGGTAGGCGCATTACTGTCTTTAATGTATACAACCGACCGTGTGGGCTGTCGAGTCAACAATCCTGGAAAAACTGGACAGCCTCCTTGTTAATAATGTAGACTCGCCAAGCATTCTGATCGGAGGGGATTTTAATTGTAATTTCGAACCAATCCAGGGGTTTGGTGATGTCTTTGGAGATGAGGACAGTGCTAACCATATCCCCTCTCTATCCTACACGGAGGGAGTGCGCTGCACGACCCTAGCTGTGCAAATGACAAAACTAGTTGCAGTACATGGAATGAGGGCTTGTAATGGCCGCTTCCAATCTGATTCCCCCAAGGCCCCCACCTTTGTTAAAAATAATTCCCATAGTTGTATAGATTATATGCTGGTATCCCTTGATATTTGGTCTTGTCTGATGGACTTTGAAATTGTCGCAAGGTATGAAAGTGACCATCGGCCGTTGCAGTTGTCAATAAACCACCTATTGCTCCCTAGTAGTAGCCCAATGTCAGATGTTCTCCCCTTGGAGAAGAAATCCCATGATGCCTCAGTAATGAGTAATAATAGGCGTTCCCTTAAATGGTCTAGCATATTGGGAAATGGGGATGCATTGTCTAGCATCTATCAACTCTTTGCAGATACATTTTCCAATCATTTATCCCATCCAGTAGAGGACAATGATTTTATAGATACACATACCAGGTTTTTTACATCTCTTGTACCCTACGTGTCGAAAATGCCAAAAAAAAGGTTGATGCACCAAATTAGTGCTGTAGGGTCCAAACCTTGGTACAACAAGGAGTGTCGCTTATCAGAGATTTCACTTATAGATGCTATTAAGAACAAGACACCAGATGTGATTAGGCCCCTTAGGAGCGAATATAAGAAGACCCAGCTCAACGCCAGAGCCCTTTGGGACGAGGAATGTTGGGAGAATGTTATTAGCTGCTAAGGCTAAGGATAGTGTGGGATTTTGGAAACTTGGTGCCAATGAGAAAAACAGAGATAAAAGAACCGAAGATGTGTTTAGTGATGAGCAAACCTGGGTCAATCATTTCACCCAATTATATGAAGCCCCAGGAAACAAGGAGTCATCTGTTGATAATTGCTCTAGAACTGCATATAGCACAAACCCTCTAGTGTTTAGTCTAGAAGAAACTGGGCAAGCTATTAGCTCAGTTAACAAGCATTGGCATAGCCAATAGGTCTCGCCTTTGGGACTTTATAAGTGTTTAGCCATGCAACACTTGATGTTGTTGCACCAAGGATATTGTGCTGGATAACTAAACACTTATCCAAGGTCCCAAAGGCGAAACCTATTGGCTATGCCAATGCTTGTTTATTTATTTGATTAATAACTTTGGTGCAGTTTAACAAATCTACTTGGCAGACACAGACACTTAGCATCTTACGCTTACACTTGATATTCTGAGTTTTATGCAAATCCATCGAGGGATTAAAAAAGTGATAATTTGCTGATTACTCTGGTACTTTTAATGAAGCTGCACAATTGTTTGCAGGCTGATAGCAAGTTAAGCCCTGCGGAAGGATTTCTGTTTTTTATGAGATCAGATAAGGAGGTCATAGCTAAAGAGGGAGCAAAAAATATTTGATTTGCTTAGAAATTTGGAGCCAATTCATAGTAATGCATGAATTGTGGCTGATACTCGCATATTTAACTGACTTATTGTGAGTTGATATTCTTGCAGATTCGTCAATAAGGGAGGGCATGGTTAAAGGGAAGGTAGGAGTATTCATTTGTTAATAAATCCCCACAAAATTCATCCGTTTTGGATGTCTGTTGGCATGTCAAGGTAGCCTCAGTGAAGGGATCACAGGTTTCATGCCGATTTTACAACAGGGGGTAAAGTTAAAAGATGTGGGGGTTGCGGGGACAAAATCCTTTGATTTGCTAATAACATTTGAACCATCTAATGGATTTGCATGACAGTTCATATACCAGAACAGGGTTTAGATGCACGGTGAGTTTGCACAGAGACAGGCCCTCCAGCCAATCCCTTTGCACAAATCCAAAGGCATGAAGATAAGAGCTAGCCTGAAACACAGCACAAAGGCATGATCATTCATCCACCACATACATCCACACACTCACAAGTAAAACACGTTAACCTTTCCATAAATACATAATGTGGGATCTGGATTTCACAGGAATGAGTCATCTTTGAAATTACATCTG